>NC_045975.1:29581869-30781869 GCF_010909765.2 Amblyraja radiata | reverse complement strand
CTGGTTTCCTCCCACATTCCAAAGACATGCGAGTTTGCAAGTTAATTGACTTCCGTAAGTGGGGTATATTGGCTGGCATGGACAAGATGGGCTGAAGGGCCTGTTTTTGCAATATTGAACTGTGATTATATGACTCTAAATGCTGTTCACCTCAACTGCTTTCATTTGGACCATATTCTACAATCTATCCATCCTTTGGGTCGAGAGGTTCTCAATAGAGTCGTCAGACTACCTTATATTTATGACTTCTAGTTGTTGATGTCACCAGGAGCAAGAACCTTTCCACCACATCTAATGGGACCTGCTTTCTCTGCCTCATTTGACAGGATTTACACCCTTCTGCGGATCATTAACGTGGAAAAGCGGAGGGATTCGGCTCGTGGTAACAGGTACCTCGTTGAACTTGAGCTGATGGAGAAGGGAAAGAAAGTGGTCCGTTTGACAGAGTACATCTACCTCTTGCTACACAGAAGCAAACAAGATGATGGGATTGAAGAAACAACTGAAATGCAAGATAAGGAGCCCACTCAACAGAATGCTCCATATTCCAAACCTCTTCTATGCCAACCACTTGGGTTGCATATGAGGTCTAACATTATGGTGCACTTTATAGTTCCAGGTGAGCAGGAGCATAACTCAAATGAATGCAATTTCAGACATTGTGCCCTTGTCGATCGTGATTTCCTCATTCAGAATGTCTCTTGTTTCTTGTGGTGCAATTTGTGGTAGGAATTTGGATTATCATACAACCATCTCAAAGCTAATAAAAATGCATTTACCTCCTCAATATGAGTTATGCACTCAATGAATAAACTAATCAATGCTAGAATCTGTCAGAAAAATTCTAACTACCAGTGATTTAACCCAGTAACTAGACATATTCCATATCTGCCATTCGTTTAAAAAAAATCCAATCTGAATTATTTTGTAGAAACAAAGAACTGCAGATGCTGGTTTATAATAAAGATAGACACAAAGTGCTAGAGTAACTCAAGTGGGGCAGGCAGCATTTCTGGAGCTAAAGGATAGGTGACGTTTCGGGTTAGGAGCCTATTTCAGACTGAAAGTAGGGGGTGGGGAGGAGGGATGGGTGAAGAGCTGGAGACACTCCTCTCCCCTGCCCCCTCACCTTTTACCCGCTTCCTCCCCCCTAGTCGTCTAACCAGCTCCTCAACTCTCCACGTTGTATCTCTCTTGGGATCACATCTTTGTGGCTGGCCTTGGTCTTTTCTCCCTTCCTCTTCACTCCCCACCCCTTACTTTTAGTTTGAAGAAAAGTCTCGATCCAAAGCCCACAGATTTAGCTCCCAGGGCTAAGGGAATTAAGGGGGAAAAGCAGGAACAGGGTACTGATTTTAGATGATCAGCCATGATCATATTGAATAGCGATGCAGGCTCAAAAGGCCGAATGGTCTACTCCTGCACCTATTTTTCCATGTTTTTATGTAAAATGCCACCCATCCTTTCTCTCCAGAGATTCTGCCTGACACTCTGAGTTAATCCAGCACTTTGTGTCCATCCTTAGAATGAATTATCCATTGCTTCCCAATTTCACATTACACTTTGTCTGTTGTTATTTTTGCTGAGATTGGTAATAACACAAGGAGATCACCTACCTCATTACATAATGCCAATGTGTTTGTGGTTTGAATTGAACCTGATGTGTGTTCTCCTGTTCAACCCTACCGTGATGTCACTTGCTTCAAATGCACAGAGCTGCTCCGATGTTCGCCAATCGCGACTGGGCTTTTTTAGCCACTAGCCACTCTCGGCCTTCACGAAGCACATTCAGTCTTGTATAGATTCCCTTATCTTCCTGTTATCATCTCACAAAGGAACTGTGGAACAATACACACCTTCCCATACACGATGTCTCTATTCTCTTCATTGTCTGCCACCCACAATAATATCTCTGCTGATTCTCCACAGTTCCCCCCTCATCTCACGCTGTAGATTAAACGTCAGTTTGTTTATTGTAATCCGCTGAAACAGCCTTGACTTACAAATTCTCTGAAATCAAAGACACATTATTAGTAACCTTTGATTAGTCAGGGGTTCTGTGGAGAAGGCAGGAGAATGGGAAGAGCGAAAGATAAATCAGCCATGATTGAATGGCGGAGTAGACATGATGGTCCGAGTGGCCTAATTCTGCTCCTAAAACTTGTGAACTTATTGGTGCTATTTAATAGTTTTGGAGATTATGATGTCACCAATTTAACAGTACAAGACTTATTTTCACATATCTGGTTCAAAACAGTAATTAATTTTCCAAATCTTTAGCAATCTACAAATCCACATAACATCAACATTAACCATAACTATCAAATCATTTTTATTCTTTGTTTGGGGGCAATATTTGCTCCATTGGAGGATAAAGTGGAATAGTTCCCTTTTTTTATCTCCACCAGTTTTAAAATATTATGTGTAGTAAAGATCTGCAGGTGCTGGTTTGCACCGAAGATAGACACAAAATGCTGGAGTAACTTAGCTGGACAGGCAGCATCTCTGGATAGGAATGGGTGATGTTTCGGGTCAACCTGAAACGTCACGCATTCCTTCTATTCAGAGATCCTGCCTGTCCAGCTAAGTTACTCCAGCATTTTGTGTTTAAAATAGTATGCTTGTCCTCAGCCTGTAGTTAGATGAAAAGAACCATTCTCCACCAATGTATGCAGTGCCTGTGCAGTCAAACTATCAGTAGACACTCACCAGAAATTTGCTAAACATTGAGTTAATGCGGAGAAGTACTGCGGGATAGGTCCTAAACTCACAGCATCCCTACAACAATGAAATGACTGGTTATTCAGCTATCTTTCAGGCTTAGATAGAGGTAACCTAATCAAAATGTCCAAAATAATAACTGGTCTCTAAAAAATGTAACCCCTTCAATCTACTTCAAATTCTCACTTGAGAGGATGACACAGGACCAACGCACTCAGCCATACTAGGGTGGCACAGTAGTGCAGTGGTAGATTTGCTGCCTCACAGCATCACAGAACCAGGTTCGATCCTAACAAAGGGTGCTGTCTGTGCGGAGTTTGTATGTTCTCCCTGTGACCGCGTGGGTTTTCTCCAGATTCCTCCCACATTCCAAAGACATGCAGGTTTTTAGGCTTGTTGGCTTCGGTAAATTGCCCCTAGTGAGAAGCATACAAACGCGGGATAACATAGAACTAGTGTACGGGTGTTTGATGGTCAGCGTGAACTCGGTGGGCCAACGGGCCTGTTTCCACGCTGTATCTCTAAACTAATCTAAACTTAATTAACAGAAGAGTAACTTTGAACTGAAATAAGCCTTTCTGGTGAGTAAAGAAAGAAATACTTGTATTCGCATGGCCCTTTTGTGACACTATGATTGTTCAAAATGCTCCACAGCCAAAGTATTTCTGAAGAGTTGTCAGTATTAACAAAGTGTTCAATTCATTGAATCTACCACCGGGAAATATAATGAAGGAGAAACATCTTCCATGAAGGTTCAGCTTAAGTGGGCTAATTGCCTGTTTGATATGTGTCTATCTTGTGACCTCAGGAGAGAAGGAAACAAAGGTGGAAAAGACATTTCTGCCATTGAAGTGAGTTAATCTTTATATCGGCAATTATCTTTCCTTTCTATCTTTACAGTAAAGAATCAGGCCCGTTGGGTGCAGCAGTTCATTACAGATATGGAAGATCTCTACAAGACAACAATGGATGAATACTTCAACGTTATCATCATTGACTTTGACAGCAGTGACATGGATGTGGGGGAGGCCTTGAAGAGCAGCAAACTTCCTCGGTACTGTAAATGCTTTAGAGTAAGATCTTTATTGGAAAATTAAATGGCAACTGTCTCAGTGTTTAGTAGATACTCAGTTTTATTTGGGAGAAAGATGAACCATACACCATTCCAGTATTGTTAGGAGCCTGAACTAGTGGGTTGATGAGGCATTTAAAAGCAATTCGCGTCATTTAACAAATCAAAACACAACCTTTTAAAATTGGCATATGCAATACTTCATAAAATGGTCATGTGCTTGAAATAAAATTAGCTCCGACACCATTTACTCCTGTCTTAAATGAATTCAATACTTAGTTTAGTTTATTGTCATGTGTACCGAGACACAATGAAAATATTTTTGTTACATGCCATCCAGTCAATGGAAGAATATACATGATTATAATCAAGCTCCAGATACAGGAAAAATGGAATAACGTTTAGTGCAAGATAAAGTCCAGTAAAGTCCGATTAAACATAGTCCGAGGTAGATGGTACCTCAGGACCGCTCTCGAGTTGTTGATGGGATGGTTAAGTTGCCTGATAACAGATGGGAAGAAACTGTCCCTGAATCTGGAGGTGTGCATTTTCACACTTCTGTACCTCTTGCCTGATGGGAGAGGGGAGAAGAGGAAGTGACTGGGGTGAGACTCACCCTTGATTAGGCTGGTGGCCTTCCGAGGCAGCATGGTGTAGATGGAGTAAATGTAAGGGAGGATGGTTTGTGTGAAGGTCTGCGCTGCGCCCACAATGCTCTGCAATTTCTTGAGATCTCGGATGGAGATGTTCCCAAACCGTGCTGTGATGCATCCCGGTTTGTCTGTCATGAAATCATAGAGCATTTATGACACAGAAGGTAGCCGATTGATCCATTGTTTCAGTGTTGGTCAAGGAAGATCTCCTCAACCTAATCCCATCTTCCGGCTCTTTACCAATGGTCACAGCTGATTGAATACACGTGTGTGAATATGAGATGGATTTGTGCCTCTATCTCCCTTTCATTCAGAGTTCCAGTCCTACAGCATCCTCTGGATGGAAAAAATCTATTCACCTTCCCTCTATTAATCGGTGTATTATCTTTAATCAATGCCCCACTTTTAAGGGGAATAGGTCCATCCCATTTTCTTTCTCTAGAACCCTCATAAACTCAATTAAGTCTCCATGATCCACCTCAGTTCCAAAGGAAAGCAACCTGACCTATGAAATATTTCATCATAAGACAGTTTTTAAAATCTAGGCAACAAGGATTTTGATAGATACTCCAGTGTGATCCTGGGATGATTAGGCTATTTCAGGAGAAATTTGGTTGCCCACGCTCGCATTCACTCTGCAGGATCTCCACTAATTTTCTGGTGGTCTGCCCCCCCTACTCCCCTATAATCCAGATTAAATCACCCCCTCCCTGGAAGTCCCCCTGAAAATGTGGTGCATAGGTCGACCTCGACCTCATGGGGACTCCTGTGTCGATCGCTGGGTCGAATTTGCCGCCTACGGTCAGGCATCTAGGCTGAAGCTGGCAGATCCACTCCCATAGCCGACTTCTGTGGCCGGCTTTGCGGGTCGGTACCTCGGCACCCCGAGACTGTGACCACTGGTGGTCCAGCAAAACGGATAACCCAGGAAGGCTCCAGAACCAAGGGTGCTGGAAAATCAGTGGTAAACCTGCAGTTTAAAAAAATGAGATGAGAAATATATCGATTACCGACAGTTCTGGACAGGCTGGATGTTTTCCCCGGATGGACTGTCTAGAGCTATGGGTCACAGTCTCAAGATATGGGGTACGATCTTTAGGACTGAGATGAGGATAATTTACTTGTGACAGTGAAGCAGTGGAATTGCCTAACACAGAAACAGTGGAGACAGGTTGCTGAATATATTTAAGAATGAGATCGATTTCACAACACAAAAGTCATCAAGAGGTATGAGATGAGAACAGAAGTATGACATTGAGATAGAGGATTAGATCTAATCACATTGAAATGTGAAAGAGGCTAGAGATGACAAATGGCCCCATCTGTTTTTTGAAAAAATCGAAATGTTTCTTTGCGAAAAATGTAAAAATTATATTAAAAAGTAAAATGGTTTGCAAACTGCGTAACCATGTTCAGCAGTAAGAAGGTTGCAATTACACAATGACAAAAATTGTCGACACAGGATCTCATAACAGCTTCACTGCGAAGTTGTCATGAAATTGTAAAGGTACTGTGTGTTGAGGATAGAAACATAGAAATTAGGTGCAGGAGTAGGCCATTCGGCCCTTCGAGCCTGCACCGCCATTCAATATGATCATGGCTGATCATCCAACTCAGTATCCCGTACCTGCCTTCTCTCCATACCCTCTGATCCCCTTAGCCACAAGGGCCACATCTAACTCCCTCTTAAATATAGCCAATGAACTGGCCTCAACTACCCTCTGTGGCAGAGAGTTCCAGAGATTCACCACTCTCTGTGTGAAAAAGGTTTTTCTCATCTCGGTTTTAAAGGATTTCCCCCTTATCCTTAAGCTGTGACCCCTTGTCCTGGACTTCCCCAACATCGGGAACAATCTTCCTGCATCTAGCCTGTCCAACCCCTTAAGAATTTTGTAAGTTTCTATAAGGTCCCCTCTCAATCTCCTAAATTCTAGAGAGTATAAACCAAGTCTATCCAGTCTTTCTTCATAAGACAGTCCTGACATCCCAGGAATCAGTCTGGTGAACCTTCTCTGCACTCCCTCTATGGCAATAATGTCCTTCCTCAGATTTGGAGACCAAAACTGTACGCAATACTCCAGGTGTGGTCTCACCAAGACCCTGTACAACTGCAGTAGAACCTCCCTGCTCCTATACTCAAATCCTTTTGCTATGAAAGCTAACATACCATTCGCTTTCTTCACTGCCTGCTGCACCTGCATGTCTACTTTCAATGACTGGTGTACCATGACACCCAGGTCTCGCTGCATCTCCCCTTTTCCTAATCGGCCACCATTTAGATAATAGTCTGCTTTCCTGTTTTTGCCACCAAAATGGATAACCTCACATTTATCCACATTATACTGCATGGATGTGTGCAATAAATCAGATTTTTAATGTGTTAGAGTTTCTGGCAGAATGCAATCTATTGCACGTAAATGCAATAATAATGCAGTCACTGCACTGGAAAATTTATTATTGTGATCATAATACATTCTGAGTTTCAGAAGATGCAGTGATGGATGGTATTTCTAGATGTAGGTGTGTCATTAATGGCAATGTAGGAGATACAGGAACTTGCATATATTTGACTACAAATAGAATGGAAAATAAGGAACAGCTATGATTCAAGCACCATATTTGATATTTGACTCCGCATTAAAGTTTGACAAGCGTCAACTTTGTGGTAAAAGCTAGTTTTTTCCAGCTTCGCACCATAGCTAAAATCAAATCATTCCTCTAATTCGAGGTCCTTGAAAAAATCATCCACGCATTCTTCTCCTCCCTCCTTGACTACTGCAACTCCCTATACACTGGCATCAGCCAATTAACCCTGTCCCGCCGCAGCAAGACTTCTGACGGGTACCCGTAAAAGGGACCACATCACCCCGATCCTGGTCTCTCTCCATTGGCTCCCAGTACTCAACTTCAAGCTCCTCTTAATGGGCTTGCCTCCCACTATATCAAAAATCTTCTAAGCCACCATTTTACCTCCAGGTCCCTCAGGCCGGCCGACTTGGGGCTACTGACTATCCCGCGGTCTAAGTTTAAGCTCAGGGGTGACTGCGTTTTTGCAGTTGCAGCACCTAGACTGTGGAACAGCATCCCTCTCTTCATCAGAACTGCCCCCTCCATCGACTCCTTTAAGTCGAGGCTCAAAACCTATTTCTACTCCCTAGCGTTTTTGAGGACCTCTGAGGGGGTGCTGTAAACAGTTTAAGTATGTATTGTTAGGTCCGTGTACCATTGTATGTAGCACATTAGTACCTGCACTGATGTACAGCACTTTGGTCAACGTGAGTTGTTTTAAAATGTACTATACAAATAAAATGGACTGGACTGGACTGGACCAGCAACTGAATATAGCTGCTAACTCAATAGTTTTTAATACAGAAATACTTTTACTTTTTGCAAAACACCATTCCAGCATTTTTTTTCTGTGTAAATAGGCTAAATGGCAACTATCCCTTGTAAAATCATTTCGATGATTATGTCTCTCCAACATACATCGGAATGTTTTTTTAACTTTTCAAGCTGCTATGTCAGTACAACCTCTTCTCATCACCCTTCCCCTCGTCACCTTGGTGCTGTTGGAATCTTCATTGTTGGATTACATGATGTCTTTCTTCTGCATTCCCTTTGGAGTTAAATATCTCCAGGTTATTGCAACTCCCTGTAGTTAATTTAGACATGAATCCAGCTATTAATGCCACGTACAACAAAGCGCATTGTCCTCTATTCAGTTTCGGTATTGAATGTTGTGTGATTGCTTTACCAGTTACATTGTACAGCCATCCTGATTTTGTTATTAAATCCTCGGTCATTTGTGACTGCAGTGGTGCAATTCTGCAATCCAATCTTCTCCCCTCCAGTAACATCAATGCTGATCAGTAGTTTTGATTGCACGTCATTGAGACACTGATGTGGAACAATTTCTCTTGTCCATCGGCAAGTGTGTACCTTTGTGATCCTAAAGGCGATTGAAACTGAAGGTGACAGTTTGCATATCAGGCAGATTACTGCAGCATGTTAGTCATTCTCAGTGGCGATCATTTGTCATTCATCTGGTATGGTTGCATTGTCTGAAGCTGTCAGAGCAGTTTAGCTCGGTGGATCGTTTCCTTGAGCGACTCGCTAAAACGGTGGAGCAACAGCGGCACAGTGCCGCAGCTGGTAGAGCCGCCGCCTCACAGCGGCAGAGACCCGGGTTCCATCCTGACCTCAGGTGCGGGTGTGTGGAGTTTGCACGTTCTCCCTGTGACCGAGTGGGTTCCCCTCACATCCCAAAGACATGCGGTTTCCTAGGTTGATTTGCCTCTGTAAATTACTCCTAGTGTGTAAAGGGTGGATGAAAAAGTAGGATAGTATATAACTAGTGTGAACTAGTGATTACTGGTCAGTGTGGAGCCAGTGTGGAGCCAGTGTGGAGCCAGTGTGGAGCCAGTGTGGAGCCAGTGTGGAGCCAGTGTGGAGCCAGTGTGGAGCCAGTGTGGAGCCAGTGTGGAGCCAGTGTGGAGCCAGTGTGCCAAAGGGCCTGTTTCCATCCTGTATCTCTAAGCTAAGATAAGCAAACCTTTGAGTACCCCTGTAGAGGGGCAGATAATCTTTTGTCACAATGTTGCTGCAGCACCTGCTCCTTGGCCATTGTGTTTCTTGCAGCATACTTTCTGGCATTGCCAGTCTTTTACCAGCAGCCTAGTTCCCAGTCAATTAGTGGACCCCAGCACAGCAAAGGGGCTATGAGGTTTACACATTCTCCCCTGGGATGAATACTATAGGCATATTTAAAGGAAGCCCAAACAAATACATTGATTTGAAAAGAAAGGTCAATCCCGACCTCTGGTGCTTTTTGTGTGGCGTTTGCACGTTCTCCCTGTGACCTCATGGGTTTCCTCCATGTGCTAGAGTTTCCTCCCACACCACAGAGACATGTGGATTTGTATGTTATTTGGCTTTTGCAAATTCCCCCCAGTGTCTAGGGAGTGTGTACGAAAGTAGGATAACATAAAACCAGTGTGAACAGGTGATCAAAGGTCAGTCTGGACTTGATGGGCCAAAGCGTCTGTTTCCATGTTGAATCTTCCAATCAACAAACAATGTTGACAGCAGTTGAAGCTCTCCAGTACAGATGAGCTGTAAAAGCATCAGTTTTTGACATTCACAGTTAAGATGGATAAATATATATATATGTATTAGAAAAACTATCTGATAGTGTTGCTACCTCGTAGTGCCAGAGATGCTTGATCTTATAAAGCTGTATAAAATCATGAGAGGAATAGATCGGGTAGATGCACAGAATCTCTTGCCCAGAGTAGGGGAATTGAGGACCAGAGGACATAGGTTCAAGGTGAAGGAGAAAAGATTTAATAGGAATCTGAGAGGTACCTTTTCCACACAAAGGGTGGTGGGTGTATGGAACAAGCTGCCAGAGGAGGTAGTTGAGGCTGGGACTATCCCAACGTTTAAGAAACAGTTAGACAGGTACATGGATAGGCAAGTTTGGAGGGATATGGACCAAGCATAGGCAGGTGGGACTAGTGTAGCTGGGACATGTTAGCCAGTGTGGGCAAGTTGGGCCAAAGAGCCTGTTTCCACACTGAATCACTCTATGACTCTATGACCCATGGATGGAGTTTGCACATTCTCACTGTGACCATAGGGGTTTCCTCCCTCATTCAAAAAACGTGAGGGTTTGTTTTAATTGCCCTCTGTAAATTGCCCCAACGGTTGCCAGGGAGTGGATGTGAAAGTGGGATAACATATAAAGAGTGTGAAAGAATGATCGATGGTCGATGTAGGCTTGGTGAGCCAAAGAGCCTGTTACCATGTTGTATCTCTCAGCCAAAACCAGTATTGGAAAGCAGGACCTTTGCAAATAAAATTGCTGCAGATGGGGCAGGAAATGTTCCTCAAAAGAAGTACAGGTTTGTAGGCTAATTGGCTTGGTAAAATTGTACTTGGTCCCTAGTGTTAAACGAGTACTTTGGTTCTGTCTTCACTAAGGGGACTGAGGATCTAGTGGGAGGGAGGAACTGAGGGGAATCCACGTTAGTCAGAAAATTGTGTTAGGTAAACTGTTGGGACTGAATTGTAATTGCAATTAATTTATTAGACAAGTATGTAAACATAAAAGGAATTCTAAGGCACATAAATCCCCAGGACCTGATGGTCTGCATCCCAGAGCACTCAAGGAGGTGGCCCTAGAAATCGTGGATCCATTGGTGATCATTTTCCAATGTTCTCTCGACTCTGGATCAGTTCCTGTGGACTGGAGGGTAGCCAATGTAACTCCACTTTTTAAGAAAGGCCTTACATCGGTAGTGGGGAAGATGCTGGAGTCGATTATTAGAAATGTTATAGCAGCGCATTTGAAAAGCAGTGACGGGGTCTATCAAAGTTAGCATGGATTTACTAATCTTTTGGAATTTTTGGAGGATGTAACTAGTAGAATGGATAAGGGAGAGCCAGTGGATGTGGTGTATCTGGACTTTCAAAATGCCTTTGTCATGGTCCCACACAAGAGATTAGCGTGCAAAATCAGAGCACATGGTATTGGGGGGAAGGTATTGACATGGATAGAGAACTGGTTGTCAAACAGGAAGCAAAGAGTAGGAATTAACGGGTCCTTTTCAGAATGGTAGGCAATGACTAGTGGGGTGCTGAAAGGCTCACTGCTGTGACCCCAGTTTACAATATATATTAATGATTTAGACGATGGAATTAAATCTAACATCTCTCTGTTTGCGAATGACGCAAAGCTGGGTGGCAGTGTGAGCCGCGAGGAGGATGCTATGAAGCTGCAGGGTGATTTGGATAGTTTGGGTGAGTGGACAGAAGCATGGCAGATGCAGTATAATGTGGATAAATGTGAGGTTATCCACTTTGGTGGCAAGAACAGGAAGGCAGATTATTATCTGAATGGTGTCAGATTATAAGAAGGGGAGGTGCCACGAGACCTGGGTGTGCTTATACATCAGTCACTGAAAGTAAGCATGCAGGTACAATGGGCAATGAAGAAAGCTAATGGCATGTTGGCCTTCATTGCGAGAGGATTTGAGTTTAGGAGCAAGGAGGTCTTACTGCAGTTGTACGGGGCCCCGGTGAGACCGCACCTGGACTATTGTGTGCAATTTTGGTCTCCTAATTTGAGGAAGGACATTAAGTGCTATTGAAGGAGTGCAGCGTAAATTCACCAGGTTAATCCCCGGGATGGCGGGATTGACATATGATGAAAGAATGGGTCGACTGGACTTGTATTCGCTGGAATTTTGAAGGATGAGAGGGTATCTTATAGAAACATATAAAATTCATAGACAATTGGACAGGGTAGATGCAGGAAAAATGTTCCTGATGTTGAGAGAGTCCAGAACCAAGGGTCGCAGTTTAAGAATAATGGGGAGGCCATTTAGGACTGAGATGAGGAAAAACTTTTTCACCCAGAGAGTTGTGAATCTGCCGAATTCTCTGCCACAGAAGGCAGTGGAGGTCAATTCACTGGATGTGTTCAAGAGAGATTTAGATTTAGCTCTTACAGCTAAGGGAATCAAGGGATATGGGGAAAAAGCCGGAACAGGGTACTGATTTTGGATGATCAGCCATGATCATATTAAATGACAGGGCTGGCTCGAAGGGTCGAATGGCCTACTCCTGCACCTGTTTGCTATGTTTCTAGTGTGTAGGATAGTGTTCGGGTGTGGCGATCGCTTGTCGGCGTGGACTCAGTGGACCGAAGGGCCTATTACCGTGCTGTATATATAAACTAACCTAAATTGAATTAATGTTGAATAAGTCACAGCACTCATGCATAGATGGAAGATTTCAATTTGTCGGACATTTGGGAGCAGTAAGAGATAAAATATATCCGATAAAGTATTCGATTAATCAGCATACAATACTTTTAACCTTTCAATTTTAGGTAACCTCCAAACCCCCCTCCCATTCTCCTCCACCCCCCCTTTCTTCAACCTCCCCCCCCCCCCCTCTACTCTGTACCCCACTTGAATTCACCCTTAATTCTCCCCTTGCCCTCCACCTACATTCCTTCCTCTTGCTTCACAATTTGCAACTCTACCATTTTGTTTCTCTCACACCTTATTTTTCATCTCTGTCTTTTCCAACCATCGGCCTATCAAAAATTCCCTCGCCTGAGTCCATGCTTTGTGTTGCCGCTCCTCTCTTCTAGCTTTTGCCCCTTCCCCTCCTAAAATCAGCCTGAAGAAGACTCAAAACATCTAGCCGTGTTCTCCAGGGTAGCTGCCTGACCCACTGAATAACTCCAGTACTTTGTGCCTTTTATTTCCAACACTTTTCTAATTGATGGACACAAAGTGCTGGAGTAATGAGGGGGAAACCTCATTGACACTTACCGAATAGTGAACGTCCTGGCTAGGGTGAATGTGGAGAGGTCGTTTCCACCACTGGGAGAGTCTGGGACCAGAGGACATTGGCTCAGAATAGAAGTACATACCTTCAGAAAGGAGACGAGGATGAGTTTCTTTATTCACAGTGTCTTTAGTCACAATAGGGAGAAGGCAGGAGAATGGGGTTGATAGGGAAAGATTGATCAGCCATGAGTGAATGGCGGGGTAGACTTGATGTGCCGAATGGCCTAATTCTGCTCCTAGAACATGAACGTGTACCTCGGTACACGTGACATTAAACTCAATTCAACTCTCCTTGTTCTTTGCATCATTTTACTGCAAGGCTGCTGAACACCTAAACATTAGTTGCTTGTTAAAACTGACCAATTGCAACAAAGTGCATGGTGCAACAGGAGTCAATAGGAGCAAAGGAGACTGGTGGAACTGAACTCCAGTAATCAGCTGCGGGAATGCTGGGCTTGAAAGTGTCTGGAGTCTGTCAAGGGAAGATCAGGAATTCTGCCATTTTGTTTTTTGGAAGCGCAATTGCCGTGAGAGTGCTTATCATCTCTGGAAACACCCTGCAGTTAAGAATTCATCGTGTGGCTAATCACAGATTCAACAGATGGTGTGGCACTTAAAACATCAAAGTGCCAATATAAAGTGAGGAGCGCCTGCACGCTTTCACTCTTCCTCGGTTCAAAAAACCTTCCCGTTGACTTTTAAAGGTCTCTACATGTCACATGCAGTTGTATACAGAACTAATTTGCCAGGTGAACAGCAGTCACATTACACAGTAACTTGCTTCAGCTCCCAGCTCCAGGTTCATTTCAGAAATGTTCGCAGGGAATTATAAGTAGAACTCATGCCCCAGAGGCTATAACTAAATTTTCCCTAGGGTTGTCAGAGTGAAACCAAGCTGACAAATTAATTACTCTGCGTACTGTGCATTAAATGCAAGATCCAGCACAAATTCTGTGGAGCTGGATCAATTGTTGTGGAACCAATTTTACTCACTTACACTCAATAACTATGCACACAATGAAAGCAGTGCAATATCAGCCATTGTGCGCCACATTTTTCAATGTAATATTCTACATTAGGGGAGAGTTTCATTGTGCACCAATTAGTAAAGAAGTCATTCCAGAACATTGATTGATTGAAAGATGCAACACGGAAATAGGCCCTTCAGTAACAGCAGCACCCAAAGGAAACCCATCTTTACTTTAGAGATACAGTGTGGGAACAGCCCCTTAAGCCCACCGTGTCCGCTCTGACCATCGATCACCCCAAACACTCGCACTATCCTACGCAGTAAGAATAATATACCGATGCCAATTAACCTACAAACCTCTACGTCTTTTTGGAGCGTGAGAGGAAATTGGAAAAAACTCACGCAGTCACAGGGAGAACGTACAAACTCCGTACAGACAGCAGATTGAAGGGCAAGGGTTTCTTCAGTTATATAAAGAGCAAGAAAGAAGCAAGAGTGTACGTTGAACCGCTGGAGAATGATGCAGGAGAAGTGATAATGGGGAATAAAGAAATGCCAGAGGAGTTGAATAACTTTTTTGCATCAGACTTCACAATGGAAGACACCAGCAACGTGCCTGAAATTCAAGAGAGTCAGGGGGTGGAAGTTAGTGGAGCGGCTTTTACTATGGAGAAGGTGCTTGCTGAAGGTGGATAAGTCACCTGGGCCGGATGGACTGCACCCTAGGGTTCTGAAAGAGGTGGCTTTAGTGATTGTGACATTGATAGTGATATTTCAGGAATCACTAGAGTCAGATGGTCCCAGATGATTGGGGATTTGCCAATATTACCCCGCTGCACAAGAAGGGAGCAAGGCAGAATAGTGGGAACTATAGGCCGGTTACTCTGACTTCAGCGGTTGGTAAGATTTTAGAGTCCATAATTAAGGATGAGATTATGGAGCACTTAGAAGTTCACGATAAAATAGGCCGAAGTCAGCATGGCTTTGTGAAGGGGAGGATCTTGCTCGACAAATTAGCTGGAATTCTTTGAAGAAGTAAATAGCAGGACAGACAAAGGAGAGTCAGTAGATGTTGTTTACAGATTTTCAGAAAACCTTTGATAGGGTGCCACCGTTAGGTTGCTTAGGACGATGAGAGCCCATGGCATCAAAGGGCAGATGCTAGCATGGGCTTTTTCTGGTTGGCTGACAGTGACTAGTGGAGTTCCGCAAGGATCGGTGCTGGGCCACTACTCTTCACGTTGTACAGTATATTATTGATTTAGATGAGGGGAGTGAAGGCTTGTGGCAACGTTTGCAGATGATACAAAAATAGGTGGAGGGGCAGGTAGTGTAGAGAAAGCAGGGCCTCTGCAGGACTTGAACAGGTTGGGAGTGTGGGCAGAGAAGTGGCAGATGGAATATAGTGCAGCAAAGTGTGGAGTCATGCATTTTGGTAGTAGGAATAAAGGAGTAGACTATTTTCCAAATGGGGTCCAGAATCGGAGGTGCAAAGGGACTTGGGAGTGCTGGTGCAGGATTCCCAAAAAGTTAATCTGCAAGTCGAATCGGTAGTAATGAAAGCAAATTCAATGCTAGGATTTATTTCAAGAGGGTTTGTATACAAAAACAGGGATGTAATGTTGAGGCTCTATAAGGTGCTGGTCAGGCAGCATTTGGAATATTATGAGCAATTTTGGGCACCATATCTGAGGAAGGATGTGCTTGCTCTGGAGAGGGTACAGAGGAGGTTTACAAGCATGATCCCAGGAATGAATAGGTTAACCTATGATGAGCGTTTGCCAGCACCAGGCCTGTACTCGCTGGAGCTTAGAAAAATTAGGGCGGACCTCAATACAGCGTACAGAATAGTGAAAGGCTTGTATAAAGTGGATGTGGAGAGGATGTTTCCACTTGTGGGAAATTCTAGGACTAGAGGTCATAGCCTCAAAATTAAAGGACATTCTTTTAGGAAGAAGATGAGGAGAAATTTATTTAGTCAGAGGGTGGTGAATCTGTGGAATTCTTGCCACAGAAGGTTGTGGAGGCCAAGTCAGTGGATATATTTAAGGCAGAGATAGATACATTCTTGATTGGTACAGGTGTCAGAGGTTATGGGGTGAAGGCAGGAGAATGGGGTTAGGAGGGAGAGATAAATCAGCCATGATTGAATGGCGGAGTAGACTTGATGGGCCGAATGGCCTAATTCTACTATTCCTTATGACCTTATAACACTGGTATTCAATCGAACCCAGAAACCTGGCACTGTAAGGCAGCAACTCTACCACTGTGCTTCTGCCACAGGGAGAACGTGCAAACTCCACCAGGCAGCACCAGAGGTCAGGATCGAACCCGTCTCTGGTGCCATGAGGTAGCAGCTGCGCCACGATACTGCCGTATTGACACACCTCTCAGTGACCTTCTGTCCTGTTGTCAGACTTAATCTTCCTCCCCAGAATATATTTGTGTGCAAGCTTACAGTTAGCTCTCGGAATGGATGCAAGTCTGGGCTCAGTATCACATGTTAGGAACGTTCATGTCATTGCAAAATCAAGAAGGTTAAAATGCAAATAATATTAATACTAAGCAAGTGCCAGGAGCTTCACAGATGCCTTGTTTGAGTGGCAGAAGGTATGTACTGCCCATTCGGTCCTATCTGTGGAAGAGTCTGCAGGTCCCACCTTCCCTCATCTGCCATCTGGAACCCATAAAATAGGAATGGAAGTAAATCATCCTCAATACCAAGGGACTACTCAGCAGAAAGAAACCACAGTGGTCAGTAATTGGTCTAATCTTGAATCTACCATGGGTTTTTTAATGGCATTGATATATATTAGAGAGGGATTCAAAGTAACTTAATATGGGGCCTGAATTTACGTAGAAATTATCTGATTAGAACTGCTGCCAAAAAAGCTTGACGATGCTGGATTAGATCTGATTAGCAGAAGGAAAGGGCTATCTTAATACAGGATCGTGATAAAGATAGAAGGTTTTATCTGAAACTCAAATCCAGAACAGTGATATGTCTTAACCAAATGGGTAATTGGCATATTTTTGCCACTCGCATGCGGCCAGTGGTCCTTTTTCAGGCCATACCTTTCTGACGTTCTATTGCTCAACAGCATCTCAATAATTTCAGACTGAAGAAGGGACCTGACTTAAAACGTTACCCATCCTTTTTCCCCAGAGATTCTGCCTGACCATCAGCAATATGACCTAAAGGCGGTCATACTCAGGGGGAGTTAGTCCAGCACTTTGTGTCTATCTTTGGCATCTGCAGTTCTTTGTTTCTACTTGAAGGAGTAATTAGTCACAATGAAGTTTTAAAGGGTCTGTCCCACTTGGGTGACCTAAGCTGTGAGTTTAGAAGAGTTTGCCCTGGACTCAAACTCGCAGCATGGTCGACACGAGGTCCTAGGAGATCGTATGAGGTGGCTGGAACTCTCCTTCATGCTCGAGGGAAGTTCCCGCCTACTCGCGGCCTCTGCAAGGTCGCGGAAAATTTTACAGCATGTTGAAAAATTTTCCGCGAGTAAAGTTTGGTCGGCAATGGGTCTTTTTCACTTGTAGTGGAGTGGAGTGGCGTCGACATTTACTTACAGGCAGTCGAGGGCAGCCGTAGGCAATCTCCTTCCGGCCATTTTAATTGGCTCACTGGAGTTTCACGACCTAGGAAGACCTACCGGTAGGTAAAATGCCCGCTAAACTTGTTAAACTTCTTAAAAGTGTCTCCACTCCTTCTCCCCCCTTCTCTCCCCTTCTCCTCCCCTTCTCCCCCCCCCTTCTCTCCCCCTTCTCTCCCCTTCTGAATCCCATCTCTCTCTTTCTCTCCCCTTCTCTCCCCTTCTCTCCCCTTCTCTCTCCTTCTCTCCCCTTCACTCCCCTTCTCTCCCCACCTCTCTCCTTCTCTCCCCTTCACTCCCCCCCCCCTAGAAACAGGGGGGGGGGGGAGTGAAGGGGAGAGAAGGGGAGAGAAGGGGAGAGAAGGAGAGAGAAGGGGAGAGAAAGAGAGAGATGGGATTAGGGGAGCCTAAAGTTCATACCATTACCTTTTACATATTGAATACTTTGAATCTTAAATGCCACAGGAATACACTCGTTCTTTCTAGGGGTTTTCCGAAGTTGAAATTATTTATTGCAATCTGGATGTTTTAAATTGTAAATAGAAATTCACTTTTTTTTTGTTTCTAGTATAACTGCTTGACGGGATAATGTTTGTATTGGTTGTGACTGGTAAAAAAAATGCATGTTATTTTTGGAATAGGGTGAAGAATTGGAGGAAAGTAGTATATCAGCATTAGAATATCAGCAAGGAAAACAATATGAAGTCCGCCTCACCCCACAGTCCAAGCTTCTATAAACTCCTCGATGTCAAGTGCAGGATAGCAAAAGTTGGAATGTTCAAAATCAAAATGGAGCCAGTATATCAGATAGAAATGAGCAATTAGTTTATTCAAATACTTCTGCCGCTGCTTAGCCTTTCCCCATGCCTGCTGGATTAAACCTCTCATTTCCTAATTCTCTACCTCTGAAATAATCTGTCTCTGGATTAAACCTCTCATATCCTGCATTTCTCTCCAAACTCATCTTGTGCCTGTCATTGAAATGACCCGCTTTTAATTGATAAGTACCCAGCTAACTTTCTTTTCTGGGACCATCTTTAGGCCATATTGCTGATGGTCCTGTGCTCAGGGTCTGTACTCGTTGGAGTTTAGGAGGGTGAGAGGGGGATCTTATTGAAAGCTACAGGATACTGAAAGGCCTAGAGCAAGTCAACAGTGAAAAGGATGTTTCCAGTAATGGCAGTGTCTAAAACCAGAGGGCACAGTCTCAGAGTAAAAGAACGTACCTTTAGAATGGAGATGAGAAGGAATTTCTTTAGCCAGAAGGTGGTGAATCTGTGGACTTCATTGTCACAGACATTAGGTATTTTTAAAGTAGTGATTGATAGGTTCTTGATTAGTAAGAACATCAAAGTTTACAGGGAGAAGGCAGAAGAATGGGTTGAAAGTGTAAAATGGATCAGCCATGAATGAATGGTGGAGTAAATTGATAGGCTGAATGGTCCAATTCTGCTCCTATGTCTTATGGTCCCTGCTCCACCACCATCATTAATCTCCTGCTTTTGACTCCATTGTTCTTGCATATGATGGTCCATCTCCAAACTTTCCTCGGCAAAGGTACTTCTTCTTCAGCTTATTTTGGATCTTATTAACACAATGTGGGAGGCCAAAGACAAGGAGGTCCACGTTGCAGTGCAATGGAAAGTTAAAGGGATGGACGGTCATAAATTCAGGGTCAAGCTTACGGACTCCATATAGTATATGTAGATAGAGAATGGTAACCCCCCCCCGCGCCACTCCAACTGTTACCCAATCTGCATATTCTCTTCCAATGTGAAGGAGAGCACATCATAAATTGCTTAAATCTTAAAAAGCGTGTTTGGACCAGGGAGCTAATGCTAAACACTAAAAGAGGAATTGAATTTGTGTTCAGTGATATCGAACTGGCCATTTTAGAAATTACAGACAACATACTCACTCCTCAGTCTCTCTGCGTCCTCCTCTTTCTCTCTCTCTGTGCTCCATCCCCTACCTTTCACCCTGCACCTCCCCCTCCCTTTCTCTCTGCACCTCCCCCTTGTTCTCCCTGCACTATCCACTTGCGCTCTCTGCACCTCCCTCGCACTCTCTCTGCACCTCGCCCTCACTCCCTCTGCGCTTACCCCTTGCTCTCTCTGCACCTCCCCCCTCGCTCACTCTACACCACCCCTTCCCTCTCTTTGCCCTCCCCCTCACTCTCTGCCCCCTCCCCATTGTTCTCTGTCCTGTTTCCACCCTCCCCCCTCCCATCCCCCCCATCATTTAGGATGATCCTTAAAATCCTGCCATTATAGCAAACCTTCAGTCAACAGTCCTGATGGCACTAAATGTCGCCTGCCACCAAATTTGGTTTATTTTAATTTGATGACAACCCTATTAAACCCCTTGGGTTTTATACTCGAGCACATTGTAAATGCAGGCTGGTTTGTGGTCGCCGAGATGGTACATAATCAATAAACCTGATTAAAATGGGTCTATAAGGGAAGAGGAATGAGGCAGTGTAATTATATTACACACTGCCGGCTTTGAGAGAATATGTCAGATGTTTGTGGCCACTTCATTAACTTTGAAGTGCACTTGCTGAAGCTATGCGGGAAACCTGAAGCAATCCCACAGACTGAAGTGATTTTTAGCAGAAGGCAGAGATGAGAAAGGAATCATGTGTTTGTATCGTGCCTTTGCAATATTCAAACGCATGCTTCCTTTCTCATCTATGATCAGGCCAGTGTGCTGTGCAGTTGATTATTTTGATGCCGCCCCTTCACAAAGGTGGAAAAGTGCCAGGTTATCCATGCCCAGCGGGCTCCCACCTGGAAATATGACACCAATCAGGTAACCAGGTAACAGTGACATTGGTTTAGTGGTAAATGATTGCTCTGATACCAGGCGTAATCCCCATGATCTTCTTCGAAATATTCTTATAAGATATTTTATGTGCAGATGAAAGGGGCCTCCATTTAAGATCTTATTCATATAATAAGACCCTTTCAGTGCAGCAGTCCCACAGTGGTGTAGAGAGGTGCCTCCTATCCTCTTCAATGTTCTGAAACCCCATTTGGTCCATCTTACGCTGTGCTTCTTGGTTGAATTCCTTGGTGGGGGGAGGGAGTGGTATTGAAACATCTCTAATCAAACCCACTTAATGGTGCCCTGGGCAATTGTGACCCAGGTCACTCAACCCTCCTTGTCCTCCTTGACTTCTCTGCTTGCAACATATCAGCACATCTCCAGTCATGGCCTCATGGTCATTCCTGAATTTAATCACAACACTACGGTAAACTGGGATATACTCAGTTCTTAACTCTGCAAATCCCTTCTAAAGAGGAAAAGATTTAATAGGAATGAGGGGTCACATTTTCACACAAAGGGTGGTGAGTGTATGGAACAAGCTCTCCGAGAAGGCTGGGTCTATCCCAATATTTAAGAAACAATTGGACAGGTACATGGATAGGACAGGTTTGGAGGAATATGGACCAAATGCGGGCAGGTGGTACTAGTGTAGCTGGGACATGTTGGCCGGAGTGGGCAAGGTATGCCTAAGGGCCTGTTTCCACACTGTATCACTCTATGACTCTATGACTCCATAAACTTCCCGACCTCTATGACAAAGATTTTGATAATCTATCCTGATGTTGTATTAGATAACACTCCTATGAATAGCCTTGGGAAGTGATGAGGAGAATTATTGCAGGGGAACCTTATGATATAGTGTATTTACATTTTCAAAAGGCATTTGCCGAGGTACCACCTTAGAGACTGGGGGTGCATAGAATTGAGATTTAAAAACATAGATTTGGGCGGCACAATGCTTTTTACACATAATTTAAACCTAGTTCTGCAAATGTAAAGCTAAAATTTTAATTTTAAAATAAATTTTAAGCAGGCCATCGCATAGAAAACAAAGTTAGAATCACTGCTTAGAAAAAAAGAACTGCAGATGCTATCAAGGAAAGACACAAAATGCTGGAGTAACTCAACGGGTCAGGCAGCTTCCCTGGAGAACATGGATATCCATGTATCTTTCCTTAGAATCAATGGGTCATTTTCAGGGTGGAGAGGTGTACATAATGGGTTACACCAGTTGTAATTGGTTCTTGGCCATCAGTTTACATTAATGACCCAGAGGAGGGAACAAAATGCAAGGTTTCCAAGATTGTCGATGATGTATGAATAGGTGGGAGGGCATGTTGTGATGAGGATATTGATTCTGCAATTGGACATATATTGAGTGGCTGGGTGACAACCTGCAAATGGAACTTCGTGTGAGGTTATGCACTTCAGTAAGAGAAATCAAAAGGCAGATCATTATCTAAATGGAAAGAGATTGCAAACGAGTAAAATTCAGGGGAACTAAGGTGCATAAAAAGGTTAGTGGGCAACTCCAACAAGTGGAAATTAAGGCAAATGGCATAGAAACATAGAAACATAGAAAATAGGTGCAGAATTAGGCCATTCGGCTCGAAGGGCACACAATGATGGTGTCGTCCGTGAATTTGTAAATTGAATTAGATTTGTACAAAGTTGC
Organism: Amblyraja radiata; assembly: GCF_010909765.2. Lineage (NCBI taxonomy): Eukaryota > Metazoa > Chordata > Chondrichthyes > Rajiformes > Rajidae > Amblyraja > Amblyraja radiata. The sequence goes on along the minus strand of NC_045975.1, from coordinate 30,759,984 downwards.
ATAGTCATGGGTGTAAAAGGAGTAATGAAGGGGATCCTTGAGGAGCACCCTGGTGAGACAGTTTGGATTTGCGTAGCCTAGAGTTTAGACGAATGAGGGGGTGACCCTATTCAAACACACAGGATTCTAAGGGGAGACACAAAATGCTGGAGTAACTCAGCGGGTTAGGCAGCATCTCTGGAGAACATGGATAGGTGACGTTTCAGGTCGGGACCCTTCTTCAGACTGTAGGGGCTATTCCTGAGGGGGCTGAACAGGGCAAATGTTGAAATGTTTCCACCAGTTGGAAGTTACGTACAAGGAGACGTAATTGCAAAACATGGGCCAGTTATTTAAAACTGAGATGGAGAACAACTTTCTGAAGACAGTGAATCTCTGCAACACTCTGCCCACGAGGGTAGTGGAGGACAGTTCATAAGTTGTATGTGAGGCGGAGATGAATAAATATTTGAAAGGTCAAGGAATCAAGGGTTGAGCTGACACAGCTGACACAGAAGTGGAGTTGAGGCCAGCCTAGATCCGCCAAGATCTTTTTGAATGCCAGGGCAGGCTTTAAAGTTGAATGGACTACACCTCATATTTTCCTTGCATTAGACAATAGACAATAGGTGCAGGAGTAGGACATTCAGCCCTTCGAGCCAGCACCGCCATTCAATGTGATCATGGCTGATCATCCCCAATCAGTACCCCGTTCCTGCCTTCTCCTCATATCCCCTGACTCCGCTATCTTTAAGAGCTCTATCTAGCTCACTCTTGAAAGTATCCAGAGAACCGGCCTCCACCGCCCTCTGAGGCAGAGAATTCCACACTCACAACTCTCTGTGTGAAAAAGTGTTTCCTCGTCTCTGTTCTAAATGACTTACCCCTTATTCTTAAACTGTGGCCCCTGGTTCTGGACTCCCCCAACATCGGGAACATGTTTCTTGCCTCGAGCACGTCCAAACCCTTAATAATCTTATATGTTTCAATAAGATATCCTCTCATCCTTCTGAACTCCAAAGTATACAAGCCCAGCCGCTCCATTCTCTCAGTCCCGCCATCCCGGCAATTAACCTTGTAAACCTATGCTGCACTCCCGCAATAGCAAGAATGTCCTTCCTCAAATTAGGGGACCAAAACTGCACACAATATTCCAGGTGTGGTCTCACTAGGGCTCTATACAACTGCAGAAGGACCTCTTTGCTCTTATTCTTATTCTTATATTGTGAATATGCCTATTCCACTCTCATTTATATGTTTTCAACATATAAATGTAAGTTGACATTATTGGAACTTGGACCTGGATTTTTGTGCTCAATAAAGAACAAAGATACATTGTGTGTATCTTCACCCTGTATATATTGTATGTGACCCAATACCTCACATCCGTATGCAACAACCAACTCAGGTCTGGATCGAAGTTTCTGCACTTTGCAATATGATGACCAAAACCATCATCCCTAGTCCGCAAGATCGAGGTTTCCTTGAAATTCTGTTCCTGTCTGTTCTATCGATTGGTTAAGCCACATCTTTGCTACTTGAGTGCTGCTAAGATGTAACCTGTCGGCTATGAAAGGCAGGTCACAAAGGTTACTTGAAATGTGGAAGATTACTCGATATAAACCACCTTATGATCACAGTGTCTCAATTTCTTTGCAGGTATCAATATTTGAAACGCACAGGGAGCTTTGAGCGTTCAGCTGGGCTTCAGGCTGGGGCAGATGCAATAGAGGTGAGTGCTCATCTTTAACGGAAAATGCAATGGAGTTTCAGATATATTTCACTTCAACTTGACAGTTTCATTGCCGCAGCCAAGGCTTCATGCAACATAGATTAATGAAAATCCCATCAGAACAGTGTAATTTTTCTCCTATGTGATGCGTTATAGTCTAAGATTAGTATATAAAATATTCTAATGATAATAGGCTGTTATTAATTTCCTTCCTGGCTGGCATAGTCAATTGGTAAAGAATTACTATCGATCCAGTGACCTTCATTTAACTTGCATTACCTCCTGCAACACTTCCATGTGAATGAAGGTAAATGAGAAATAACCTCATTACCTTGGTACAATGCTAAATAGATTGGACGAAGGAGCTTTTAAACTTAGATTGTGACCCAGGACATATGGGCAAATGTGGAAATTAGTCAAAGATAATCCACGGTTGCTGGAGACCTCACACCTGAGTGAATGAGACTCAAAATGGTCGCGCAAAAAAAAAAAGACAAAGTGCCGGAGTAAATCAGCAGGTCAGTCAGCATCTCTGGAGAATATGGATAGGTGATAATTCGGATCTGAACCCTTCAGACCACAAGGAACTGTAGAGGCTAGTTATAATACAAATAAAAGACACAAGGAACAGCTGATACTCCATGCCGGCTGAAGAACGGTCCCGACCTGAAACGTCACCTATCCATATTCTCCAGAGATGTCATCTGACCCATTGTTACTCTAACACTTGATGTCTTTTTTGTATTTTAACCAGTATCTGCAGTTCCTTGTGTCTACTCAGGACAGTTTCCTGCATTGATTGCTACAGATGTAAAGCCACTTGTCAGCGGTTAGGAAACGATCGGAGTAATCAATGATAAATATGAAGTGATATTGATCCATATGGTCACCAGCTGATATGAACAGGTGAAGCATACAAAGTAGCTGTAGTAACAAACTCAGCCGCACAAGCCTACTTTGCCACTTTACAAGATCATGGCTATAGCATTAAGGTTGTATCCTCAACTCCCCATTTCTATCTAACCACAGTTATTTTTCCCCCCTTGCCAATCCGGAATCTTTCTATCTTTCCCTCTTTCCCTTTCCACCCATATTTCTCCCTCTGGCTTAACATTTCACTCCTCTCCTTATCTGACACTCTTTAGTATCCTTCCCACCCCCCACCACCACATGTATCCACCTAGCACATTGCCACGGACGGCTGTGAAGGACAAGTCAATGGATATATTTAAGGTGGAGATTGATAGATTCTTGATTAGTAAGAGTGTCAGGGGTTATGGGGAGAAGGCAGGAGAATGGGGTTGAGAGGGAAAGATAGATCAGCCATTATTGAATGGCAGAGTGAACTTAATGGGCCGAATGGCCTAATTCTGCTCCTAGAACATAAACTTATTACTTATCACTTATCTCTCACTTGCCAGGCGGGGTCCCCTCAAACTCGTTTCTAGCTTTCTACCCCTTAGATTGATGATTGAGGACTGCAGATCGTTGTTGATGTGAACATAAATAAAGCATTTGGCAGGTCCCCATGGTTCACCAGTGCAGACGGTGGAATCCAAGGAGAACTGACTAATTCAATCCAAAATTGCCTTGTTGCCAGGAGGCATATGGTAGTAAAGGGAGACTTTTTTGATTGGATATCTTTGACCTGTGTTGTTTGTGACATTATTAATGGTTGGATGTGAATGTAGGAACTATGATTTGTGAGTTTGCAAATAGCAGGTGGGGCATTATGTTGCAGCATTGTGAAACACAGGTGAGGCTGCATTTGGATATTGTGTGCCACTCTGTTCACTGCACGAAGCATGAGATTGAGTTCGAGAAAGTTCTGAGGAGATCCACCAGGAATTTGCCTGGATTAAGGGACTTTAGTTATGGGAGGATTTTAGTAATGAGGAGGGTTTGGTAACGTTGGGCTTGTTTTCCCTGGAGTAAAGGTGGCTGAGGGGTGACCTGATTGAGGAATATAACATTATAAGAGGTAGATGGACACAAAATCCTGGTGTAACTCAGCAGGACATGCAGCATCACTAGATTATTTCCAGAGATTCTGCCTGTCCCACTGAGTTACTCCAGCATTTAGTGCCTATCTTCGGCGTAAATCAGCATCTGCAGTTCCTTCCTACACATAGATATGGTAGATTGTCACAATCTTTTTCCCATAGTATGGGCATCAAAAACAAGAGGATATAGGCTTAAAGTGAGAGGAAGGACCTGAGGGGAATGTTTTTCATGCGCAGAGTGGTTGATATCTGCCTCGAGGATGTTGCCCATCTAAATGTCTCTTCAGTGTAATGATTTGTGTCTGACAGGGTATGGAAGGATATGGACCTAATGTGGCCAAATGGGATTAGCAAAACGGTTGGCAATGAAGTGGTGTCCAAGGGGCCGTTTCTGTACTGTACATCTCAATTACTCTTTCCAGAATAGCTAACAATTCTTTGAGGTGGGGGGTGACACTTCGCCTCAAACATTCTAATTGAGATAAACATTGTTTCTGCTTCCACCCTGCCAAGACCCTTAAAAAACCTTTGTATCATTAAATTAGATCGCCTCATGAGTTCTTCTAACTCTAACTGGAGAGTACAGATTGCGCCTGCCTAATTCTCGTCACACTACAAGGGAATCAATCTGTTAGGCTTTTGCTATGTTCCTTCTCAAGAATATTTTAACTTGAGCAGGAAGATCAAACCTGTACATTATGTTCCCGAAGCAGCTTGCTCTGAACAATTGAAGCAAGATATCTCTATCCTTGTACTGAAATCCTTTTGCAATAAAGGCCAACGTATTGCTTTTCTTCTTAGTTGCTTGTTGAACTTGCATATTAACTTTCATTCATTCATCAACAAGGGCACCCAGGTACCTTTAAACACTGATATATTTCCAATCTTTTGCCTTTCTACTTTTATCAACCAAAATGGATAGCCTCACATTTTGGTGAGGTGGTGAATCTGTGGAATTCATTGCCACAGAAGGCTGTGGAGGCCAAGTCAATGGATATTTTTACGGCAAATATAGATAGATTCTTGATTAGTTCGGGTGTCAGGGTTATGGTAAGAAGGCAGGAGAATGGGGTTAGGAGGGAGTGATAGATCAGCCATGGCTTGATAGGGCAATTGGCCTAATTCTGCTCCTATCACTTATTTTACACATTGCATTCCATCTGTTATGATCTTCCTCAAACACCTACCCTGTCTATATCTCTCAGAGACTTCTCCGCTTCTCTGCAGCCTCAGATCCAACCCTTCATGAATACTTTACTTGCTTCTGTAGAACCTCATTAATCTGCAATGCTACTACCAGGGATTTGGTAAGCCACACCTCTGGACTCTCACTCGCTCCCCCTTCCCCCGCTCGAAGTGTCCCCTGCGTGCCCCTCGAAAAACTACCCACACGTCCCTCTTTCCCTTCATCCTGCCCCTACAGACCCCCTTGTTCTACCGCCCCTTCTCTTCCTGCATCTTTATTTCCCATTCTCTCTGCATCCCGTTCCCCCGTATCTACCCCTTGTGCCCTGCTCACCTTCTCTCTGCGCTCCTGCTCTTTCTGTGACACTGCTCTCCCACATCTCACTCCTACACCACAAAAGCCCCTTCTCCTTGCCCCCAATTTCCCTTCTCTCCTCACGTCTTGTTGCCTCTCATCCCCCTATCACCAAACCACCGACACCCTCCCTTTGCTGGGCTGGGAGTTGAAAGATTGCAGGTTGTGGCTGACTACGAGAGTGTTGGAATAGCCAGGACTGATGGTAACAAAGGCATTGATAAGTGGAAGCAGGGGCAGATTCAGGAGGTGCTCCAGAGCAAATATCCTATAGCAAGCAAGATAGCCCACTCGATGAAAAAGACATAGTAGGGTCATGGGCAGATTCATGGGTAATCTTCGGCCCCATTTTCGTAACCGGCTTGGGGTTTCCGCACTCCTATCCAAAGCAAAGATCGTAAAGCAAGATACTATAGTGCAAGTTTAATACAAACATCAACTCAAACACTGCATATAAGCCATTAAAAATACTTTTTTTTTTAAACTGAAAAAAAAGAAAATTTAAAAAAAATTAAAAAAAGAATATTAACAGAATTATAATTTATTGACATATTAATCATTAACAAAAAATAGGAGAATTATGAAATAACAGAATGGATAATGAATAATGGGTCTAACACTATATGACACACACAAACTGTTCCCCCGCAACGCTGATTACACTGCCGAAGAAAAGGCTGACGTTCTGCTCCGTAGCGTACCACACATCAGCTCATTGGTTTTAGCAGGAGTGCACTATCTTGCTTGCTATAGGATCTTTGCTCCAGAGTTGGAGAATGCAGCCTTCATTGGAGAGGATGTGGGATCTCACTTCAGGGTCTGATGCAAAGGTGAGTTTTGAACAGCCTCAGAATATTACAGCATCCTTCCACGGCACTCTCGGCAATATTGAAGGGCACATTAAGGCATATCACCCAACATAAATCTAATTCCAACTCACTTGGACAGAAAGCAGCAAGTAATTTGGTTCGATAAAGAGGCAGAGTGAGCATGAAATTGTACGATTCAGAGAAAGCAACCTGGAACCTTGAATAATGTCGACTTAACATCTGTCAGGCAAGGAAATAGACTGTTGCAATTTTTATTTTGCGCTTAGGAATAGATTGTGGAAGGAAGGTGGGCAGCTTGTTATTTTAGAATTCACCTTAAATGTACAGACAATATCTCAGTGGAATCAACAAATAGACTTTCCCCTGATACCTTAATGAGTGAAAGCACCATTTTTGTTTTGCATGTGCACAAGCAGCAGAAGGTGAACTTCCTTGAACTGCAGCCTTTTACCAATTGTGTGAGATATTATGGCAAAATAGAACAGAATGCTTTTGTGTCCACGAATATAGGTCTGTCCATTATACTTTAATGAGGTTGGCTGCACAATACAATGTCTGGGCTACTCAAAGTAGCAAATAATGAAGGCCTTCTCGAGGCAGATGCCTTCCCGAGTTACCGGGAGGGAGCCGCTGGAGACATCAGACATGAGGTGCAAGAGCCTGGAGGGTGAACCAGGGTATTACCTCCAGTGCCTTCAAGGTCGGCTGCAGGAGGCTCCCCCCAGGACTCAAAGATGGCTGGATGAGAAGAGGGACGTCGATTCATGGGCCGGATCTGATCAAAGGCGAAGGAGGAAGGTTAGGTTGGGACCTTGGTCGGGAACCGCTCCAATAGACCGAGCTCGCGGGCTGACCGGAAGTTTGGAAATGGCACCAAAATATGGCCGTGCCTGCATGTGTAAATATGCAAATGGTATTTCACTGCGTAGTTGCACATGTGACAAATAAAGCACTATTTGCTAAATGCTGCATATTCCAAGGAACTGAGGAGATATTTGCGATAAAATTGAAGCTCTCAAACATCATTGCAACTGATGCTGTGGTCAAACTGGGTCACTTGCAAAATAATGGAATGTGGCGGTACCTAGTGGCTAGCGACCCCTCAGCTCAGGGGGGAGGAGTTGAGCGTCTCGGAGTGGGAGGCGTTGGGTCATGGGGTCTGACCCGGGGTATTTAAGGTCAGGTCATACCCGGTCACATGGTTAGTTGGAAGCACCATAATAAACACCATTTCGTTCACACAACTCATTTTCGTCTCATTCTTGGCTGGGCTCCTGTAGTCACCCAGTATTACAGTTATTTATTACCTTTATTATTATATAATTATTTGTGTGTTATTAAGTTAATGGGTCCATTAAGCTGCAGCTAGTAGGAATATCAGTGTTTCGTTGTCAGTGCATGACAATGAAACACTGAGTCTTAATGTGCAGGAAGGAACAGCAGATGCTGGATTAAACTGAAGATAGACACAAAATGCTGGAGTAACTCAGCGGGACAGGCAGCATCTCTGGAGAGAAGTAATGGATGATGTTTTGGGCCGAGACCCTTCTTCAGACTCACGAATCAGACTGATTCTTGATTTGAGTATTGTGTGCAGGTGTGGGTGCCAGGGTACAGGAAGGGCGTGAAGGTTTAGGAGAAGGTGCAGATGAGGTTTACCAAGATGCTGCCTGGATTAGATGGTATTAGCCAAAAGGAGAGGCTGGACAAACTTGAGGTTAAGAGGAGACCTGATAAAAGTATATAAAATTATGAGAGGCATAGATAGGCTAGAAGGGTCAGAAAAAAGGTCCCGACCCAACATGTCATCCATTCTTTTTCTCGAGAGACGCTACCTGACCAGTTGAGTATCTCCAGCACTTTGTGTCTATATTCTAATTTTGGATGTATTTACCTGAACAATAATATTCAAGAAGAAACCTTTAATTAGAAATTACCATATTCTCCAGGAATCATTATTCCCCTCATTTATTTCTCTCGTGGGATCCATGGGACGTTAAAATCCAGCTGGTACCTTGTTTAGTTTAGTTTTGTTTAGCGATACAGCATGGAAACAAGCCCTTTGGCCCACCGAGTCCGCACCGACCAGCAACCCCACACATTAACACTATCCTACACACACTAGGGACAATTGTTACCAAGCCAATTAACCTACAAACCTGTATGTCTTTGGAGTGTGGGAGGAAACCGAAGATCTCGGAGAAAACCCACGCAGTCATGTTGAGAACATACAAACTCCAAACAGACAGCACTTTTGTTAACACATCGTTTCATACTCCTTCTTCCAATAATCAAATTCAACAGTGTCCTTGGGTCTAATTCTTGAAATCAGCTTCTCAGTCTGAAAAATAGTGCCTTCAGATTCTGATCTGCTATCACCCACATCATGAAGGTATTTGTTTCTCTCTTGGACTGGTGAGTGTATTTTTAGGTTTAATGGAATACTGTCATGGCATATCTTTCATCAGAATGCCCATGAAAAGGATATGGGCAATATTTATGAATAGAGATAACAATGAAAAGAAATGCATTTCTTCTCTCCACCCATACAACTTAAAAGTATTGCCAAGTATTTTATGCCAGTTATTTTTCATAAAATTGTCCCCTTCTAAAGGTCATTCATAACAGGGAGTGTGCTTGTCATTGTGTTGGCTGCTTTTAATTTCTAGGTTTGAGATCTCGATTATCTCTTTATATATTGAAAATTAAATTGGGTAGATTGAGAACTGTCTCAGTTACCCTGACGATGCTTGTGTAAGAAAGGATCATATTATATTGCAATGTTTCAGGAAATTAAACAGCAACATGGGAACATGCCCTAAATCTCAATTAAATGATGAATGATATTCTAGGCACCGTGCTGGAGGAGCCTCGATAAGACATGATGGTGTTTGGAGGTTTGATGGGAATGGATAGGATTTCTTTGGATAGCATTAGTAAGGGAGTCAAAGGTTACAGGGAATAGGCAGGAGAATGGGGTTGAGAGGGGTAACTAGATCAGCTATATTCAACTGGCAGAGCAGTGGCACAACGGTAGAGTTGCTGCCTTACAGTGCCAGATACCCGGGTTCGATCCTGACTATAGGTGCTGTCTGTATGGAGTTCGCACATTCCCTTTGTGACCTTGTGGGTTTTCTCTGGGTGCTCCAGTTTCCTACCACATTCCAAAGACGTGTAGGTTAATTGGCTTTTACAAATCGTCCCCAGTGTTTCCGATAGAGCTAGCGTAAGGGTGATCGTTGGTCAGCATGGATTCGGTGGGTCGAAGGACCTATTTCCATGCTGCAACCCTAAACCTAAAGCAGACTCGATGGGCTGAATGGCCTGATTCTGCTCTAATATTTTAAGGTCTTTTCATGCATGGTCCTGTTACTAGCTAAATGTTCAGGTATTCCTTCACCAGAAGCAGTAAAATGATCACTAATGCAGGCGCAAGGCAGGATTGCAGGGTGCATCAAGATATCCAGGATCAAGGGCAAAAGATCTAAAAACTAACAAATACTTTGGGAACTGAGGAGTCAGGCAAAATCAACCTCAATAAATGTCACTGTTTGGATGACAGACAACCAATGATCTCTGAAATGACCAGCAGACACTCCAACTAATTATCCTGTGCACTAACATCACATTAAGTGTTGTATATTTTTCCTGGAACTCAACTTACTTAATTCCTGTTACTATCTCTTGATCACTTAATGCCGTGGATCCACTGTGTAAAATGAAATATTGCTTCTCGTTGTATGAATCTCAATGATGGATGTGAGTTGAATCTAGTTTAATGAGTTGAATGGAATTGAATTTTAGCATCGTGGGCCCATTATATGAATGTAGTACATTAGACCCATCATCTAAATGTATCATTGTCAGTGTATAAACCTGCTGTTGGGGATTCACAATGAGAATCCAACACTGCATGTACTTTACAGATTTACAGAAATGAGTGTAGATGTACAGTATGACTTTTACACACAATGCAAATCTAGTTTTGCAAATGTAAGGCTAAAGGTGCAGTGGATCAATCGAGTCCTGCTAAATATACACATGAATAAAGGTGGCACAGTGCTGGAGCATTAGATTTGCTGCCTTAAGGGCCTGTCCCACTTTCACAACCTAATTCACAACCTCTGCCGAGTTTGCTCTTGACTCATACTCACAGCATGGTCGTCACAAGGTCGTAGGTAGGTCGTAGCAGGCCGTGATGCTAGTCGTAGGTACTCGTGGCATCAAGTAGGTCGGAGCATTTTTTCTAGCATGATGAAAAATGTCCACGAGTAAAAAAGGTTGTGAATTAGGTCGTGAAAGTGGGACAGGCCCTTTCGATCCTGACTGCTGGTGCTGTCTGTACACAGTTTGTATGTTATACCTGTAACCGGGTGAGTTTTCTCCGGGTGCTCCGGTTTTCTCCCACATTCCAAAGACATGCAGGTTTGCAGAGTAATCGCCTTCTGCAAATTGTCCGTAGTGTGTAAGATAGAACTAGTGTACGGGTGATCATTGGTAGGCACAGACTCGGTTTGCCAAAGGACCTGTTTCCACGCTGTATCTCTAAACTAAATAAATTGAGGAGTTATGTATCTATATGTTCCTCGAACAATGAATTCATTGTTTGAATCCAGAAATGTGCTTACATTGTATGAATCTAGAGCCATATATTTTTGTGTCTAGGAGCATATTAATTAGGCACAGTAATTTCCATTACAAACAGCTTGCAAAATATAGCTTTGAATTAAAAAGGATTAAAATTAAGCACATAAATGAAACAAAAGCATTTGAGTAGGAGAGAATTGTTCATTCATACTCTTGTGGGTTTTAAAAAGCTTGTGTGAGTGTGAATTTAGACATTTACAGATTGATTCTGGCTCGTCATATGATGATTATTGCTGACTTTCCTTTTTAAGAACCTGTATTACTAAATCCTGGTTATATAAAAATGTTGGTAACATATTACCTTGATACAGAGTCATTAATAAATCCAGTGGGGGTTTTGGGAGAAACTTTACATAGAGTGTAGTTAAACTGTGGATCGTGCTAATTGGGATGAATACTACAGATACATTTAAGGGATGCCTAGATTATTATATTGATTTAATCCTGACCTTGGGCGTTATCTGTGTGGAGATTGCACGATCTCCCCGCACAAGTTTCCGCTGGGTGCTCTGGTTTCCTCCCACATACCAAAGACATGCGGGTTTCTAGGTTAATTGGTGGCTGCAATTTAACCCTATAGTGTGGGGAGTGAATGCAAAAAGCGGAATATGTAGAATTAGAGTAAATGGGAGAACATTGGTGGATGCTGTGGGCTAAAATACCTGATTCCATATGTATCTTTCAATCAATCAATAGAAAGATATGTTAGCAGAATGGGAAGACATTTATGTTGTGCAGAAATGCTGGTATGGAATATTTGGACAAAATGACTTGTATCTGTGTGGCAAATTCTTTGCAGGCATTGTGTTGTTCCAGAGTCTGCATATTTGAATTGTATTGTGCAATTATAAATGTGAATATAGGTCTGTATGTGCTCTGTATTAATCTGGCATTATGTATACAACATATAAATCTTGTAATATTCATACACTAAATCTTACTGTTCTACATTATTAATCTAAACCTGTTTGGAATCTAGTACCGTACTAGGCTAAGGATGCAATGTTGAATTTAGGATTATAGATGCAATATATGAACATAGTACTGTGAGTCAGGATTTAGTAGCGCAGATACATCAACCTCACAATTCAATTCCATAGTGCAACTGATTTTAACGAAGATCCAGTCACTAAATAAAACTGTGCACTTGGGGTACAACAAGTAGACTTCTAGAAACAACTACTAGGCTTTGTGCATGATTTGTGTATTTGTAGATGATGTTTGACTTGCATAGGGACATTAAATGATGCATGGCCGATATTTGAACATTGCAAAAATATTTTGTCATGAATAGTGCAGGGCCAGATTTCCACCCCACCAATTTAGCGTAAAGGAGATGACACAAAGAATTAGGAGATATACGAGGATGGGATATCTCATTCTTAAATAGGACAATGGCTGCCCCATACAATATTGTTGAATGACCATGTAATTTTCAATGATATCAATGACCACAGCATTCCAAGGCTAGAGAATTCCAAAGATCTTTGGCTGAAGATATGTCTCTTCACCTTTGCCCCAAGTGGCTGTGAAACCCATCTAGTTCTAGATTCCTCAGTCAGGGAAATCATCCTGCTTGCCTGCCTCTGTTCAATGAGAAACAAACATCGACATAATGTGTTGGGGCATTGCATTGAACTTTCTATCATCACAAAACTGCCTCACATTGGCACACCGGTGGAGTTGCTGCCTAACAGTGCTTTCAGCGCCAGAGACCTGGGTTCAATCCCGACTACAGGTGCTGTCTGTATGGAGTTTGTACGTTCTCCCCGTGGCCGCGAGGATTTACTTCGAGATCTTCAATTTGATATCTCTTTTGTTTCCGTTTTCTCCCCCTCAAAGAAAATGAGGCGTCACTGTCACACGATGGGCAGCTGATAGCTCTGGGTTATTGTGTTAAATTTCTTTTAATATTTTCACCTTCTGGAAGCAACTCCTGTTGCCAGAACTGCAGCCTCTATGTTTTACTGGGACATTGTTTACTTTCTATCTTGGTTTCGAAAGGTAACAATCTTGCAGAACTACAAATGGTAGAGAAGTCCTTGATCGGACTTTGCTGGTTTTAACTTGCACTAAATGTTATTCCCTTATTATGTATCAATACACTGTAAATGGCTCGGTTGTAATAATGTAGTAATTTCTGCTGACTGGACAGCATGCACCGAAAGATTTTCACTGTCCCTCGGTACACGTGACAATAAACTAAACTGAAACTGAAACTATAATACCTGTCCCACGGTACGAGTTCATTCCAAGAGCTCTCCCGAGTTTAAAAAAAATCAAACTCGTGGTAAGCACGGAGAATAAACGTAGCGGGTACATCAGAGCTCGGGGACGTCTCTTAGCAGCTCGTAACACTAATGGCATGTACTCGGGAAGACTCGCTAATGGCAGGTAAGCACGGGAAGACTCGTGACGATTTTTCAACATGTTGAAAAATGTCCACTAGTGCCCCGAGTACCGACGAGTGGCCATTACCGTAAATCTCCGAGTTCGAATCAGGGCAAACTCTGGAGAGTTCTTGGAATGAACTCGGACCGTGGGACAGGGCTTTAAATCCACACACTTTTTCAGATTGAGTTGTGGCAGGAGTCTGTGGAGGCTAATAGGAAATTCTGTAAAGTTCTTTGCACAAAAAGGGGAATGTTCTTTGAAGAAAGATCATGGTGACACAAAACAAAAAGAAGCAGATGCATGTTTTGATGGAAACAGTGGAAGTTAATTGTGGATAAATGCCCTATGAGGTTAATCAGCAGAACAATGCAACCATTTCATATCAAAAATAAAGGTGTGTCTGAAAACCAATGAAAAAATAATATAAAGACATCAGGCAAAGAAAATAATGTGTCACTGCAGCTTGATGGGCTGCTGCTGGCAGAATGGAGATGAGGAATTTCTTAAGTCAGTGGGTATTTTTAAAGCAGAGATTGATAAGTTCTTGATTAGTAAGGGCGCCAAAGGTTACGGGGAGAAGGCAGGAGAATGGGTTTGAAAGAGAAAATCAGCCATGATCAAATGGTGGAGTGGGCCAAATAGCTTAATACTGCTCCCATATCATATGGTCTTGACCCCATCCAGTAGACTAGTAATGATTTCATTACTCAATTCATTTCCTGGTCTGGGATGAGGGAGCAGAGAGTGTTAACGTAACTTTTAGAACCTGGCACATAGAAGGAAAGAAAATCATTAGGATTCTTATTTTTCAACATAAAGGCCAGAGATCTCCATGGAAAGTGCACATGCAGGAAAATGATCAGGCTCCAATTCACCCTCACTAAAGCTGAATAGCCCACTCTGTCTCGTTGAGGTAAATACATCAACAATGGATCTTGTGAACTTTCTGCTACCGTCATCAAGGAAATGGCAGAATGGTAAAAAAAGATAAAATTGTAATTATGGGTCCTATATTTGGGAATCACTCACAGCTGAAGGTCTTGTAGTCAGCAGGAGAGTCATATGATTTTATTCTGCTCTGTAAATTATTTCATTTCTGCAGCAATTTTCAGCCTCACCATCATTTGCTACATTAATTTAATTGCTTCACACTTCTCGTTTTATGATTTCAGTAGGGTCCAAAGTGCTTTTTAGCTAATGAAATAATTTTGAAAGCTAAGGAAACAAAGCAGGAGCACTCTCATAAGAGTCACTTCAAAACTTTATGGCAAAAGGGATACCAAAGACTGACATATGATCAAGGTTTAAAAGGTATTTTTGAGAAGGCAGCAGTCCCAATGCTATTATACTGGCATAAAAACAACTTTCAGGTTTGACTTCCTGTCCTACAACAGCCAGGTTCAGGCAGAATAACAGGATATGATAACTGTGTTCAATGTTTTCTGAGAGGTTAGAGAAAGAGGATGGCAAAATGATTCATGGTGTCTGTTAGAAGTGTACAAGTGAACATTAGTTGTGGGCTGGATTATATTTGGCCTCTGTGACAAGACTCACAAATGAGGAATGGGGCTTTGGGTGCAGTATCAAAGGGCTGATGCAACATATAGAATCTTATCCCAACGAAATGTTAACAACTTTGAGAGAAAACTGGATGAATGTAATAGATGTTCCACTCCAGTGTTTGTTTCTATAAAGTGGAGAGGCTATATATTTCATGATCTCAATGTTGCAAAATATTATGTAGCTAATAAATCATCTTGAAATGTTGAAAGACAATTGGGAATCCATTTGCACTCATTAGTCATCTAGTGGGATAATGACCAGATCATTTCTTTCAGGTAATGCTTAAAATATAAACGTTGATCAGGACAACTGTCCTGATCATCTTCAACGAGTGCTGTGGATCTTTTATGTGTAAAAGGAACTGCAGATGCAGGTTTATACTGAAGATAGACACAAAATGCTGGATTGGCTTAGCGGGTCAAGTAGCAGCTCTGGAAACAAAGGATGGGCAATGTTTTCGGCCAACTCTTTTATGCCCATTTGATTCATCTGTAGTTGATAGATTCATCATCTAACCTGACAAACAGCATCTTGATCTGAAGAAGGGTTTCGACCCGAAACGTTGCCTATTTTCTTCGCTCCATAGATGCTGACTCACACGCTGAGTTTCTCCAGCATTTTTGTCTACCATGGATTTTCCAGCATCTGCAGTTCCTTCTTAAACAAACAGCATCTTGGACTGTGCAACATGCACTCATGGCTACACAGGTTAGATTTTGCACTTAAGACCAGGGTCAAACTTGACTCCATAATCAATAGTGATAAGAGACCTGGGGTAGGATTGAGTAGAGCAACATACTGTACCTCCATTCCACTAACTGATGCTAAAGCTATCATTGTGACGACTGTGCCACAGATTGGAGTTGAAAGAAAGTAAAATGCCCCTATAGACTTGGTCTGTTGACATGAGTTCAATAATCTTCTTTTTTCCCATCTATCCCTTTAACTTTGATTTTGTGCTCTTTAAATACTGTGACTAAAAAAATGATGTTGAAAAAAGGCATGACATTGTTTTGTCTCTTTCAGGACAGTCATTCGATTCTTTTCCTCTGCGATCTTCACATCCACTTCCCCATCAGTATCATAGACAACATTAGAAAGCACAGCATAGAAGGGAAACTAGCCTATGCCCCGATTGTGATGCGATTAGGCTGTGGTAGCTCTCCTAATGAACCTGATGGTAAGTGATCCTCTGGAAGGCAAGCCACCTTCCACCCTAAGACTGCATGGTAGCAAACTGTCTCGGTCAAAACTTTATATAATTTCACTTCTTGTAGAGTTGAAAATGCTGGAAATATTCATAATACAATTAAAAATCTGTTTTTCTGCAAATTCTTTAAAAATGGATAAGCTTAATTGCATTGGTCATCTATAACTATGCTGCGGCGAGCATTTTAATATTGAAGAGACAGCAGTTATGAGACATTTTTGAGGCTACTTAATAGATTGATCCACTCCCCAATGTCATCTTCAGGCAAAAGGGCCAAGTAAGTGCTGGTTCAATACACGAATGTCCAGAGTTAGAGACACATTATTTATATAAAAATTATGGTCTTGGCATTATCTAGTAGTAGAGGCAGAAATGCAAGTATAATCCATATGTTTTAACCAAATGCAGATTATTTTTGCATTGCTTTTTGCTAGTGTTATCACGAATGATGAAGTTCATGCTGTCTGTGGCTGATGAGCTTTCAAATCTGGTCCTTTCCAATGCAGTTATTATTCCAGGTGTAGAGTTGTAATGTTACACAATACAGAATGGAAAAAGTCTTACAAGACAAGTGATGTATTATTCCATAGTTTCCTCATTGTTCCCTTGTAGCCTGTGGCTCCAGGGTTTTGTGACAGATTGTTAAGGAATCTCTTTTGACTGCAATTGAAGGTTTGCAGGACAGACTGCTGAAAGTGAAGGGCTCTGAAACCATTTTTGTTTCATTATCAAAGTTAGATGCAGAAGAAAACAAAATAGAGGGGAGGATTTCTTCATTTCCAAGAGCTGCAAATGATTTTAAATTGTTAGACTTGTAATTTCAATCTTTAAAAGCTTGGTTGGCAATAAGGGAGTGATTGGTATTGTTGGTTATGTCTTTTATTTTCAAGGCATGAAATATTGGGGGATGGAAATAGGGTTTGAAAATGCTTATCTGTGTGTAAACTGATGGGTAGGGCCTGAAGTGACATTCAGTAACACAAAACTGTTCTAACTTTCTCCATCTCTGACATATGGGCTGACAGCCTAGAAACCATCAGAAATGTGATAATTGGGCCCATTGCTTCATGGGCTTGTGAGGGTGAAAAATGACTCAAGGCACTTCTGTTAATGGCATGGTTAAAGGATGCACAGTGCATCTGAGTTCAAATGTGTGGAACCAAGATCAAGTTTGATACTAAAATGGTGTCACCACAACAAACAGTTTGCTAATCCTTCATAAAAGCACTGCAAAAAGGAAAAGATTAGCAAAGGTCAATGCAGAGCCACTGTAGACTGGGACAGCGAGGACATTTTAAGGATTAAGGAAATGGCAAAGAAGAGAAGCAATAGATTCTGTCTGTGGCCTGTCTGGATTGTTTCAACAGAGCCCTAATGGAGGCTTGAGGTCCCATCCCTCATCTTCTGTCTGGACACTGTGCAGCCGGGGACTCAATACCAAATTCAACAAAGACCAGTAACTTGCTTTCACTGCATGAATTATAACGGGCCATTTTGGCTGTAAGACTATCCATCTTTTGTAATATATTTCCTCTTTCCACAGGGGTGCCAGACATTTGCAACATTCTCTTGATTTCAGTTCTTTGCAACAACTGCAACCTGCATCTCACCGTTTTTGTTTTATTTCCAACCTTCCTCATTAATCTGCTAACACAGCCTATCACCATGGCAACTCTAACTATGCTGTTGGAGGGATTCACATTGTTTTATCCATTCTTCCCATAACCTCTTTGCGGCTTAAAACTAACTTGTTTTCTCGCTTCCAACTTAAAAAATTAATTATTTAACATAAATGCGGTCTCATTTTCCTGAGTGCTTCTAGTATTTTCTGCTTTTATTAAAGATTTCATGTCGTCTTTATAGGAGTTATCACAAATTATCTCCTGGAAACTTTGCAGAACAACAGGCGTAGAAAGAATAAGATGTAAGCACATGGGCAGGGGGGCAATAAGTGCAATATATCCATGTTTACTGATACAAAGCTCAGAGGCAATGTGGATTGTGAGAAAAGTCTGCGAAGGCTTCACAGGGAGAAATAATAAGTGAGCATATGGCAGATGGAATATGGTGTGAAAAATGTGAGGTCATCCACCGCTGTCCAAAATAGATGAGTGGACAATTTTGTTTTAACTGTGATGCAAGTGTTGATATTCAGAAGATAGATCCAAAA
The DNA here is from genome assembly GCF_010909765.2 of Amblyraja radiata. Classification (NCBI taxonomy): domain Eukaryota; kingdom Metazoa; phylum Chordata; class Chondrichthyes; order Rajiformes; family Rajidae; genus Amblyraja; species Amblyraja radiata. The sequence goes on along the minus strand of NC_045975.1, from coordinate 30,741,916 downwards.
AGCTGGAGTAACTCAGCGGGTTAGACAGCATCTCTGAAGAAAAGGAATATGTGACGTTTTGGGTCGAGACCCCTCTTCAGGTTAATTCAGGTCAAATATTCAGACATCGATATTCTTTACATGAATTATAGAAAGTTGAACAAAAAGTACATCATACAATTAGCAAGGCAACTGTTATATTCGGCATCATTCCAAGAGGATTTAATATAAAATTAATGACATCTTGCACCAATATTGGTCTGGTCTCTCTCTATGTAAGGAAGGATATACTCTGAACAAAGATAGTGCAGGAAATGATAATCAGATTGTCCCACAAGGACAGAATAAGTAGACTGGACCTACACTCAGAATTTCAGAATGAGAAGTGATTTAATTGAAATGCTAAGTTCGTAATGAGCATGACAAAATAGATGCATGGACTCTGTTTCACCTGGCTGGGTATCTAACAGTGGGCACAAAAAGCTAGAGTAACTCAGCGGGTTAGAGAGCATCTCTAGAGAAAAGGACTGGGTGACATTTCGGGTCAAGACGGTGTATGAAGAAAGGTCTCGACCCGAAATGTCACCTTTCTCTAGAGATGCTGTCTAACCCACTGAGTTACTCTAGCTTTTTGTGCCTACTTTTAGATGTGTCTACCTTTGGTTTAAACCAGCATCTGCAGTTCCTTCCTATACAAATCTAAAAGTAGGATTCACTGTTTCAAAATAAAGCTTTGGAGATTCTTCACCCAGAGGACAGTAAATCTTTGGAGTTCTCCACCTTTGAGGTCTCAATTACTAAGCATTTTTATGTCAGAGATTGATGGAGTCTGAATATTAAGAGAATTATGATTTTATTATAATTATGATCATATGTGAAATATCTAAATGGTAATGGCCCATTTAAATCTTATACTTCGACAATTTTGAGAAAACTGGAAAACAAATAGACAATTCATATTCAGTTTTGGTGCTTTCATGTCACCACTTCACTAAGTCCACTGCAATGCTCATGAGGAGCCAGGATTTTGCCATAAATGCCTTTTCATGCCTTTTTTGATGATTTCACCAGGATAATGCCTTTTTCACAATTGAGTGCCTGAATCTGCCTTTTTTGCCGTTTTCCTAAAAGGTTGTGCTATTTTCTCTAGTTGTACCGTGTATACAATGACGTTTCCTATGTTAACATGTTAATATTAATGTTATTATTAACGTGTTAACATAGTATAACTTACAAGAAAACTTCCACCACTGGGGCGAAACCAGGGGCGCCACTATCGGTCATTCATTCGTTCGTGCCGCTGTCCGCTGTTTCAGCCTTCTCCAAGATCTATTTAAGAAAGAACTGCAGATGCTGGAGAAATCGAAGGTAAACCAAAAATGCTGGAGAAACTCTGTGGGTGAGGCAGCATCTATGGAGAGAAGAAATAGGCAACGTTACGGGTCAAGACCCTTCTTCAGACTGATGTGGGGAAGGCAGGAAAAAGTAAGGAAGAGGTGGGAGACAAGGGCTATCTAAAATTAGAGAAGTCAATGTTGATACCGCTGGGGTGTAGACTACCCAAGTGAAACACTTGGCTCCTCACTTCATTTACTGCTGGCTCCAGTTGCAAATTTGAGTTTTCCAGGATCTGTGCAAGGCATTCATTGATGCTGGAATTCCACTGTGGAAATTGGAAAACAAATCTCTCAGAGGTTTGTTTAGAGAAATGCACAGAGGAACATATACCAAGCGAGTCATCATTACGGAAAAATTATGTTGACAGCAACTTCAACGTTGTTGTGCAGAAAATTAGAGATGTAGTTGCACGTAACAAAATATGGATCTCAATAGACAAGACAACCGATGCTGTGGGGAGATATGTTGTCATTGTGGTCATCGGTACACTGGAGGCAGGAGTATTTGTTGACATTAGAACTATTGGACGTCAAACTGCTCAACAATTGCTCAGTTGTTTATATCTTCACTTGCTGTACTTTGGCAGAAAGTATAAAACACGCAAATGTTCATCTGTTTGTGACTTAAAGTTTTATTCTCCAAAATGTTGCATTTGACATGCTTAGTTCAAGGACTTCATAGAATTGCCAAGCACATACGTAGCTTGTTTCCAAATGTCGATCGCCTAATTTCCAATGTCAAGAAAATCTTCCTCAAAGCACCGTCACGTGTGCAGTTGTTCAAGGAAGTGGCACCCGAGATTCCGCTACCTCCTCAACACATTTTGACTAGGTGGGGTACATGGCTCTCTGCTGTACTCTACTATGCAGCAAATTTTGAAAAGATAAAATAAATCATCAATCGTTTTAAAGAAGAATCTGCTGCAGTCAGGATCGTCAGTGAAATCATGCAGAAAAAGTCCCTCCACCGTGAACTTGTGTTGATTGCTTCTAATTTTGCAAACTTCCCACAAGCTATCACTTCCCTTGAGAAAAGTGGCGAAACATTAGTGAATAACTTGCAGGTTTTCAACAAAGTAACTGACGATATTCCTAAAGTTCCTGGCGATGTAGGTAAAGACATACAAGGAAAATGTGAGAGAGTGATTTTAGCTAACAAAGATCTTGAAGAAATAGAAAACATAGCTAAAGTTCTCAAAGGTAGTTGTAATGCACAAGATATCAACATGAATGTAAAGTCTGTAGCTTGTTTCGGGTATGCACCAGTGACCTCAGCTGAGGTAGAAATAAGTTTTTCATAACTGAAGCATATTCTGTCTGACAGATGGCATAGTTTAACACCAGATAATTTGAAAAAAATGCTAGTAATTATGTGCAACCAGGCAACTTTGGTCATTTAATGTATTATACCTTTATATTATCATTTTTAACTATATTTTGGTGGTGGAAATAAATGCCTTTTTCTGGTCAATTAATGCCTTTTTTGTGCCTTTTGTTGTAAATTTTATATTGCCTTTTTGCCTGCCTATTTCAGAGTTTTTTTAGTGCCTAAACATCCTGCCTCTACTCATGGGCTATTGTCAGTCAAGCTTGAATTGCCACAAGGTCGATGAACCAGTTACAGTTAGTCCATGGATTTTTGACAGGTATAAAGATGAATGAGCTAACAGCTGATCCCTCTTCTATTTTTAATAAATCCTCAAGGATACTGGGAAGTGAATGGATTTGGTTTGTTTGGAATCTTTAAAAGCGATTTTGACAAGATTGGAGGAATGAACACAGAGGAATTCCGGGATCGTTGGGGTGGAGAGGATTGGGAACTTCTGGACAGGTAATGACAACAGGCAAAATGTATTATTCAGCTTATTGATCTCTGCTGTTACGTTTTGAATTGCATGAAAACAAATCTAAGCATATAACTAAATTGTGAAGCAAACAGAATGCGTTAGCTAGCTTCCAGCCACATCACTGTTGATGAGAGGCAATTTCGCAGTGAGGAGACCTGGTCATTATCTGCTAATAGAAGGACGTTGGTTGAAATTGGAAAGTAACAAAGCAGTGAGGGAGGGACCCCAGAAATGTCCAGAAATTCTTCCATGCATTTTGGCATTAAAACAGCACTGTGGGGCTTAGTTTAGTTTGGCTTAGTTTAGAGATACAGTGCGGAAACAGGTAATTCGGCCGACCGAGTCCGCGCCGACCAGCGATCCCCGCACATTAACACTATCCTACACACACTCGGGACAATTTACAATAATACCAAGCCAACAAACCTACAAACCTGTACATCTTTGGAGTGTGGGAGGAAATCGGATATCCCTGAGGAAACCCACGCCAGTCACAGTGAGAACGTACAAATTGGGTACAAACAAATAAGTACCCATAGTCAGCATTGAACCCAGGTCTCTGGTACTGTAAGGCAACAACACTGTGCCACCCTAAGTCTCTCGAAGAAAGTTGCATAAAAATAACTTTGTTTGCAACATGCATTGACGGGTGTTGTCAGATTTATCCCATGTTTTCTGATAGCAAATAGTTGAAATCTGTGATAATTTGTCTGCTTCTCAGATTTGTTAGGTGTCCCTGAAACCCAAAATTGTCAATTTTAATATATCGTTCCCTTTTGAGACATTCTTTTGCTCAAGATTCCAGCATCTGCAAAGTTCCGAAAGAACCCAGCAGGCCAAGCAGCATTGGTGGAGGGAAATGGAGACATTTTTTGTGTCAGGATCTTTCATCAGTCCAAAACGGTGTCTGTCCATTTTTCTTCACAGATGCTGCCTGGCCTGCTGAGTTCCTTGAGCACTTTATTTTTTCTCCATTGATGTGCCCTTGCATTTGTTCGCACAGTTCAACCAAGGCATGTTCTGTGTGTAAGGCAGCCATTGAACCCCATCAGGGCTGCAGCCAAGGCAGATCTGTCAAGATTTCTCCTGGGAAGTCTCTTTAAGAGAATTAGTACAGGCACTAACTGTCTGTACTTAGGGGAAGCCACACTGTAGACAAATACCTGTACCTATTCTATCTGCCTGTATCCTTCAATGCCTCGCCAATTCAAGTGACTATCTAAATGCCTCTTAAATGCGTTTGTAAATCACATGTAAATGCCATTTAAACATGAGGGTATGTCATTCTACCACCTCATTTGGCAACATATCAACCACTCTCCATGTTAAAGAAACTTACCCCTCAGAACCCTTTTAAAACTCGACAGTGTGGTGCAGCTGGTAGAGCTGCTGCCTCACAGTGCCAGAGCCCCAGGTTCGATCCTGACTTCAGGTGCTGTCTGTGTGGAGTTGCACATTATCCCTGTGACGGCGTGGGTTTCCTCTGGGTGCTCAGGTTTCCTCCCACATTCCAAAGACATGTGGGTTTGTACCAGGTTAAACAACAAACCTACTCCTACAGTAGAGCGCAAGATGATCTAAACAGCCGGTGTAAAATAGTGTGATTATTTCTTACAATGTCCTAAGTGTACTTGAAAACAACTCGAGTCAATCAGTTGTGAATACATTGTGAAAAGGCATTTTTGTTTTAATCTCCTAGGGTTCTTCAGAGTGGCCTTGAGGTAGAACGATTGCGCCTCAGGAACTTCTATCATTATTTTCACTCCAAGCGAGGAATGTGGGTTTCTCAGGCCAAGAAAACAACTAATGAACCAAATGAAGGTTGAAATTTTCACTATGCACTTTAAAAACAAGATCAACATGAGGGCGCATGCTCCATAGGCAATCCAGCCGCTTACCAAGCCATGTGTGGGAAGATCTCGTTTGACGAAGTATTTGTTTAATTTAGTCACATTTTTCTCTAAATCTTGTTTTATTTCGCTCTCATCAGCGTTTCCAAAAGTCTTGTTTTACTGCACAACAGAACAGAACACAACTACTACAGAAACAGGAAGAAGGGTCAAGGACACCAAGACTGAATATTGGAATCTTTTTGCAATGAAGACATTCTGATCTTGGTTATCATCTTGGACTTTTTGACATCCTTCCTTGCCACAAGGACCAGCTCTGTGACCCTGTTGATTGTTGGTGTTCTTTCACTACATGTTTTGTACATTCTATGTTTATCAGTAATTACAGCAAGACTTCCACCTGCCCACCTTCCCTCCCCCCCACCCCTCTCCCCAGAATCCTATCATTGCATCCAGTCTTTTGGATTACAATTATACATAGTTAGTGATCTCTGAGCATTTGGTGATCATCTCTAGCCTAAGAAAACTAACAGAAAATACACACACATTTGCAGTTCTTGGACCCAACTTGCAGGAAAAGTTTACCCAAGGAACACTGACAAAAACGGTCTAGGTATTCTGCAGCCAATGCCAATGCATTGTCTGCATGAATGCTTTACTTTAAAGGAACTGTGTGAACTCAGTAAAAGCTGGCCGCTTCGGGTTCAGCCAAGCGAAGCCTTATTCCGAGAAAATATTCTGGCCTGAAGCGTGATCACCGTTTGATTATTACAAAAGTACAGGCTAGAAACAGCACACTGTATATTCAGTCCCCAGCACGACGCAGATAATCGCCACTGAAACTGGGTTTTAACCCATTGACTGGTTAATCTGCCGTGACGTATTTTTCCCCAGATACAGGATCAGTTCTATGAGGCTTTTTTTTTTAAACGGTACAGTGGCCTCTTCAGTGACATGTCATCCTATTTTACAATGATCACGATTTACAAAAAGCAATTTTGTCTTTCCCTCAGTATTACTGTCATCTTACCTGTACTGAGAATAGGCCAGGTTGAGTTTCTCAGAACTAATTAGGAAATTGAATTTTAATTCATAGTTTAAAACCAAACCATTGAAGAAAAATCGGTAATGTTACACTCGTTGTCTTGAGAAGTGGTGACAAATTTTAGGATGTTTTTAGAATGATGTAGTCTGAATTTATGACATGGAAATTGAGTTTTAATCTAAACAACTAGGTAGGAATGTTGCTGTTTGATATTATCAGGAGATTTTATTGTTTACAAAACATACTCCAGGAAAGAGAATTTGCTTTTTTATGAAGTATTCTAGATGAAGAATCTTTTTTTTAATGTTATTTATTCAGGTGATAGTACTCTGAAATAATATAATGTCCAAAATGATCTGTCCTGTCACAGGAGAATCAGCAGTGATAAAGTAAAACTGAATTGTAGAATAACTGTGTTGAAACTGAGAAATTCCTTTCATTTTAGTCTTTGCTTTACATTGGCTGGCAGGAGCGCAAGAATTACTATTAGGTTTCCCCACTGGCTTGGTTGATGAGCACCAAACAGGCCACAATGATCCTAATTTCTAATTACATTTAGGTGCCAGTAGGGTACTTGAAAAAGCTTTGGTTAGGTGACCTGTGTACATGGATCTAGTTTGGAATAAAATTGAAAAGAAAACATTCCTTTTTTCAATATCACTGTTTCAGTCTTCATTCCTATTATGGGCACCATTTAATAACAATTAGAAGTAGCAGATGTAGGCCATCTAGTGTTTAGTATTTAAGCCTTCACTTAACATTTGATGGGATCCCAACATCTCTTGCTTTTCCTTGTGCCAAATATTTTCAATTACATCCTGCAATGATAAGGAATTCCTAAGATTTATTATATGCCAATGAAGGTTTCTCATTGGCATATAATAATTCTTCTTCAGTCTGAAGAAGGGTTTCGGCCCGAAACGTCGCCTATTTCCTTCGCTCCATAGGTGCTGCTGCACCCGCTGAGTTTCCCCAGCAATTTTGTGTACCTTCGATATTCCAGCATCTGCAGTTCCCTTTTGAACAAGGTTTCTCCTCATCTTGGTTCTAAGCACCTTAGGGCTTGAATCTTCAGATTCAACCAGTTTCTTTCTTATCAATCTCCAAATAATGTAAGATTTCAACATAATTGCCTTTAATTCTTCAGAATCTGTGGAATTCTCTGCCACAGAAAGCAGTGGAGGCCAAATCATTGGCTGTTTTCAAGCGAGAGTTATATATAACTCTTAGGGCCAACGGAATCAAGGGACATGGGGAGAGAGCAGGAACTGGGTACAAATTTTGGATGATCAGCTATGATCATATTGAATGGCAGTGCTGGCTTGAAGGGCTGAATGGCCTACTCCTGAACCTATTTTCTGTTTCTATGTTTCTAGACTCTAGAGAATATAGCTCGTCAAATTATTCTCTTTATAGACCAGAGAATCAGTCCACTGACCAATGTTACATTACCTACAAGGTAAACAGATCACTTGTTAGATAAGTGGGCCTAATCTATTGATAGTTTTGTAGTTGCACTCTCAGCCAAGCACCGTATTGAATGAATGCATCTTTACTCATATATTCCAATATATTTGCAGGAAAAATAAGCATTTACTAATTGTTTGCTTCCGGGTAAGTTATCAGTGAATCATGCATTTGTAAGGGTTTTTAAAAATTTTGCTCTATTGTATTTTAACAAATTTCACACTTCACACTTCACATACAGCTTTCAATCTGAAGAAGAGTCCCAACATGAAATGTCAACAGTCCATGTCCTCCAGAGATTGTGCATGACCCGCAGAGTTGTTCCAGCTCCTTGTGTTCCACGCATGATTCCAGTAGCTGCAGTTCATTATTCTAGCTTTCAATCTTTATAAATAGTCAAGACTCACACACTGCTCCCTAAAGATTCTGAATTACAGATTACCAACTTGAAAATGACCCATTTATTGTTGTTGACTATAGACAATAGGTGCAGGAGTAGGCCATTCGGCCCTTCGAGCCAGCATCACATTCACTATGATCATGTCTGATCATCCACAATCAGTACCCCGTTGCTGCCTTCTCCCCATATCCTTTGACTTCTCTATCTTTAAGAGCTCTATCTAACTCTCTCTTGAAAGCATCCAGAGAATTGGCATCCGCTGCCTTCTGAGGCAGACAATTCCACAGATTCACAACTCTCTGGGTGAAAACGTTTTTCCTCATCTCCGTTCTAAATGCCCTACCCCTTATTCTTAAACTGTGGCTCCTGGTTCTGCACTCCCCTAACATTGGAAACATGTTTCCTGCCTCTAACATGTCTAATCCCTTAATAATCTTATATGTTTCAATAAGATATCCTCTCATCCTTCTAAATTCCAGTGTATACAAGCCCAGTCGCTCCATTATTTCAACATATTACAGTCCAGCTATCCCGGGAATTAACCTTGTGAACCTAGGCCACTCTCCCTTAATACCAAGAATGCCCTTCCTCAAATTTGGAGACCAAAACTGCACACAATACTCCAGGTGTGGTCTCACTAGGGCCCTGTATAACTGTAGAAGGACCTCTTTGCTCCTATACTCAACTCCTCTTGCTATGAAGGCCAACATGCCATTTGCTTTCTTTACTGCCTGCTGTACCTGCATGCTTACTTTCAGTGACTCATATACAAGGACCCCCAGATCTCGTTGTACTTCCCTTTTCCCTAACTTGACACCATTCAGATAATAATCTGCCTTCCTGTTCTTGCCACCAAAGTGGATAACCTCACATTTATCCCCATTAAACTGCATCTGCCATGCGTCTGCCCACTCACCCAACCTGTCTAAGTCACCCTGCATTCTCATAGCATCCTCGTAGCATCCTCTTCACAGTTCACACTGCCGCCCGGCTTTTTATCATCTGCAAATTTGCTAATGTCACTTTTAATCCCTTCAACTAAATCATTAATATATATTGTAAATAGCTGCGGTCCCAGCACCGAGCCCTGTGGTACCCCACTAGTCACTGCCTGCCATTCTGATAGGGACCCGTTAATCCCTACTCTTTGTTCCCTGTCTGCCAACCAATTTTCTATCCATGTTAGTACCCTAACTCCAATACCATGTGCTCTAATTTTGCCCACTAATCTCCTATGTGGGGCCTTATCAAAGGTTTTCTGAAAGTTCAGGTACACGACATCCATTGACTCTCCCTTGTCCATTTTCCTAGTTACATCCTTAAGACATTCCAGAAGATTAGTCAAGCATGATTTCCCCTTCGTAAATCCATGCTGACTCGGACCAATCCTATTACTGCTATACAAATGTGCTGCTATTTCATCTTTTATAATTGACTCCAGCATCTTCCCCACCACTGATGTCAGGCTAACTGGTCTATAATTCCCTGTTTTCTCTCTCTCTCCTTTCTTAAAAAAGTGGGATAAGATTAGCTACCCTCCAATCCACAGGATTTGATCCTGAATCTATAGAACATTGGAAAATGATCACCAATGCATGCATGATTTCTAGAGCCACCTCCTTAAGTACCCTGGGATGCAGACCATCAAGCCCTGGGGATTTATCAGCCTTCAGTCCCATCAGTCTACCCAACACCATTTCCTGCCTAATGTGGATTTTCTTCAGTTCCTCCGTCACCCTAGGTCCTCCTGCTACTTGTACATCTGGGAGATTGTTTGTGTCTTCCTTAGTGAAGACAGAACCAAAGTACCTGTTCAACTCATCTGCCACTTAATTGTTCCCCATAATAAATTCATCTGGTCCTGTCTTCAAGGGACCCACAATTGTCAAATTGTTTTTTTCCTCTTAATATACCTAAAGAAGCTTTTACTATCCTCCTTTATATTCTTGGCAAGCTTACCTTCATGCCTCATCTTTTTTCCCCGTATCGCCTTTTTAGTTATCTTCTGTTGTTCTTTAAAAGTTTCCCAATCCTCTGGCTTCCCGCTCATCTTTGCTATGTTATACTTCTCTTTTATCTTTATACTGTCCTTGTCTTCCCTTGTCAGCCACGGTCACCTCTTACTCCCCTTAGAATCTTTCTTCCCCTTTGGAATGAACTGATCCTGCACCTTCTGCATTATTCCCAGAAATACTTGCCATTGTTGTTCCACTGTCATCCCTGCTAGGTTGTCGTTCCAGTCAACTTTGGCCAGCTCCTCCCTCATGCCTCCATAGTCCCGTTTGCTCAACTGTAATACTGACACTTCCGGTTTTCCCTTCTGATCACTACCTCCTAATGGCTCCTTTACCTTGAGTTCCCTGTCAGTTATCAATCATTAAATGATTTTCATTTGAAAATGAATGTTATTGTCCTATCTGGGACACATGACAATAAACTCTCTCGACTTGACTTGACGATGCCTGTCTTTAGCACCCCCCCCCCCCCCCCCCCCCCCCACCTAATTTTATGTAATTAAGTCTATGGGGCACTTGTTTGAATATCAGATCCACTTGTACCTCCAGTTCCATCCTACTCAACACAATCATAAACGTTGACAATTCATCAAATCTAATTTCATTCTGATTCAATGTCTGATTTCTTCCTGATGGCTGTTTGAAAGCCCTTTTAACAACTTAAAATGGATAACATTTTCCTTTGATGTAATATCAGGGAAACTAACTAATCCATCCTCATTTTCTTTATCCATCTTCTTGAATAGTCAGATTGTACATTTCTATGCTTCACGATCATTCTAAAATGTATATAATCATGGAAAGAAGAAAACAACAATTATTCTTGAAGCTTTTAAGCCCCTAGTTTGTAGGTTATTAGTTCCAGCAGATTTGTCAAATTTTAGTTATATTAATCTCTCTTGGGCTTAAAAAAAAACCTAATACTAGTTTTTTTAAGTTGCTCATTGTCCATGGTATAAAACATTCCAACAGCAGGACTGAAGATGAATTGCAAAAGCTAACCATATCTTCAGCTAAGCTGTTCGGTACAGTTACAATACTGCCATCTACCGGAGAACATGAAAAATGCTTACAAAAGGCAGGACAAATCCCAATGTGGCTAAATACTGTACAATCAATGCATTCTCAATCTGCCATGTGTTGGAAGGTGTTGTAGAAATGTTACCGAGCAACATTTACACTTCAATGACATTTACACCATGTTTAGATTTCATCAGGATCTTTTGGTTATGGTTCTCATTGTAGCCTTGAACTGCACATGGTCCAAGGAGCTACATTTTAAAATGTGGTGGTTGGGCAGCAGTGAAAGTGACTGCTTTTGACATCAAGGGGTTATTTGACTGAATTGGAAACCCGGTAAAGCTGAAGTCAATGAACGTCATGGGGAAAATATTGTACCTTATCTTCCCTGCTCGTATATTCCATACTCTGACTAATGATGGATAGTGTCCCACATGGCATCTTCCCAACCATATCTACCTGTTCGTTACCTTCAGGAATTCTTCAACTTGTAGACATTCATTCACCCCCACCATTCCTAAATATAGGGACTTATTAATCTTCAAATGCATCACCTTACACTTATCAGGACAAAATTCTATCTGCTGAAGCTCTGCCCATTTTACCAATTGATCAAGATCATTCTCAAAACTACTCTCCTCACTAATTACAGCACCATCATTTCCTTTTGCGAACTTAATAATCATACCTCCTTTTATATCCAAATTGTTTATGTAGATAATATGAATCAAGGGTCGCAGAACCATTCTCATGTTACACTACTGGTTACAAGTGTACATTCACAAAACCAAGTCTCTTACACACTGCTGCTTTCTTTAGCCAGGTCAATTTTAGTTCCAATTTGCCTTGGATCCCAAGGCCTCTAAACATTTGGGCCAGTCTTCCACATGGGGCCTTGCCAAAGGCCGTCAGTGTGATTAAAATTGCCAGTACAGAATATTTCAAGTGCACTGCCCGTAATTTGTTATTTCTTCAAGAAATTCAATCAAATGGATCATGCAGGATCTCCCTTAACAAAGCCAGGGTGACTATCTTTGAGTAATTCCTGTCTTTCCAAAGGTAGATTAATGTTGACCCTCAGATTTATTTAAAATAACTTTCCTAACACTGACATTAGATTCACCCGCCCATAATTATATGTATTCTTCCTGAAGCCCTTGAATAAAAAGCCCAGCTTTGCTATCCTCCCCTCATTTAGTATGCTATCTGTGGCCAGCAAAGACTTTAAACATTGTCAGCAATCTCCTTCCTTGACTCACATCAGCTCTATATACATCTCATCACACCAAGATTTATCCACCTTTACCTGTCAACATCTAATACTTAGATAGACACAAAATGCTGGAGTGACTCAATGGGACAGGCAGCATGCTGCCAGTCCCGCTGAGTTACTCCAGCATTTGTGTCTATTTTCAATTTAAACCAGCATCTGCAGTTCCTTCCTAACCATCTGATACTTCCTCCTTTTTAATGGCAACTACTTTGGGAACTCACCATTCCTCTGCCTAAATTCTCCAACTACTTAGTGAATACAGATGAGAAATTCATTTAAGATCGCATTCATGACCTTTGGCTCACATGACAGTATCCTCATTAGTCCATAATGGACTTTGCTCTTTTGCTGGTTACTCCTTATTCAACTTTGCAACATCATCTCTTTTAGATTCCGACAGCCTTGCATTTGTCCCATATGCTTTATCATGCTCATGTCTATTCTGTCTATTGAGTCTGAAGAAGGGTCTTGACCTGAAACATCACCCATGCCTTCTCCACAGAGATGCTGCCTGTCCTGCTGAGTTACTCCAGCATTTTGTGCCTATCTTCGGTTTAAACCAGCATCTGCAATTCCTTCCTACACATCTATTCTGTCTACTGGTCTAATTTAATCTTCCTTCTATATTTCAATGCATTTACCCTCCCCATAACTGTACACCTACTTCATGTTGACATCCTCCTGTAAAAAATAGTTCAAATTCTCCCAGAAACACTCTAGCAAACCTCATGACGATGGAAAACTTATTCAGGTCCAACCCATCAAGTTAATGCAAAAGCATACTTTCCCCAGAAATACTCCTCCTCCACCATTCCCTTTAACCACACCTTCCTCTGGTCTATTGTCTTATTTTTATACTCTCTGGCACATGGCATCAGACATAATCCATGATGACAAACTAAGGACGACCTGTGGCCTGAATTCATGTTTCAGGACATCAATCCTCTTTTCTTCAAAGCAATTTCTACCAAAATGAACCATTATCTTTAGTCTCGACCCGAAACATCACCCATTGAAGAAGGTGCTCGACTAGAAACGTCACCCATTCCTTCTCTCCAGAGATGCTGCCTGTCCCGCTGAGTTACTCCAGCGATTTATGTCTATCTTCATTATACTTTGTAGTTTAGCCTAACTTTAAAAAGCTTTACAACCATTCAGTGACATTCTTGATCCAGACACTGTAGAGCTAGCACATCATCCTGGGTGCATATTGACAGCCATAGTAGCACATATTCATTCCACTCACTATTGGATCTTCTGCCACTATTGTCCTTGGACCCTTGCTCCTCTCTCCTGACGCAGCTGAACTACCCATGGTGCCATGATCTAAGCTCTGGAAGGGCTTCCCAGGGATACAGTCACCCAATCATTTTTCTCCATGGAGAATTGGTTTTGCCATGACACGCTTTGAGCTTTCCCTGAATATGTGCCTGCCTTTGGTTGGCACCCAATCCTTCTCAGACCACCTTTCCTTATGCTGTGGGCTGACACCTCGACAAACATGCTACCCGCATAACACCTTTCCTCAGGGGCACATGGTGGTGTCTTTATCAAGCACTCAAGCTCCAAAACCCAGTGCTCTCACTGCCCAGCCGAGAGGCTGGTGTGGTCATCCAGACTGTAAGGAACGTCTCAAAATTCCCACATGCTGCTAGTTTTACACTACACGAGTCGGCACTCTCTTGCCACAAATTTTTATATCGAAAGGGCCCCTAAAAATATAATTATGTCTCTCTCCCCCTCTCCGTCTGTTTTTACACTGTATTGGATCTGTTTTTGCTGAATTTATTTACTGTAAGTGAATACACACAGCAACCTCCTATCTGACTGCCACCAGTGTCATACAGTCCAATGTAAGGTTAGTGTTTGGAGGTTGTCACAAATCCTTTCTCACTGAAACCCTGTCCCTCACCCCATCTTACAATCAATGTTGCTCTTCAAGAACTGCTGTGGGAAAACAAAATAAGTAGTAGTTAAATCGGTTGAAATTAATTGATCTGAATTGAAAAGGGCAGAGTATTGGCGTGGTGGTTCGGTTTTGTTCTTCCCATCGTTACTTTGTTTTTACCTCCTCAACTGAAATAGCAAGCGCTAGCTTAAAAGTTCAAGTTGACAAGGATATCATTGTAAAGGTTACTAGCTTTGATTAGTATTTGTAGTATGACCTTAAAATATATATACACTCACCAAAGCCAGCACACTGAAAATGCAACACACTGCATCTTCTTCTGCTTGAATGATCCTTCTTCTGTCATAAGGTCAGCAGTGTGGATGTATCCTGGGATCCATATGTTTGATTCCATTCATATCACTTCAGCAATTGAAGCAGCTCCACTGTGGCCACCGGAGGATGCCAAAAGCTGGGCATCTTGCAATGAATCACCTCCTGACCTGCTGAAACCTTTCAACCAGCCATAAAGGCAAAAATCAGGAGGTAGAGAAGCCAGTGCATCTGCATTAACAAGCTGACAATCTAGAGATAATGGAGAAAGTCATCAAAGTACATGTGGCTGAAGATATAGGTCCACCATCAATTTTCCAGTGACTGATGACCCAGCATCTTCTTTAATCTAGACAGAATTAGGAGAGGGAAAGTAAAATCCCCCCTCCACTTCCCCATGTCCCCCCCCAACAATATGGCGCCTAGGCTGGGTGAGGCAATCGATCTCGACCTCAAAATGGCTTCCGCGGCCAGACTTCTGATCGGCAGGTTGAATTTGCCACCCCCCCCCCCAACACACACGGCTGGGACTGGGGTTCTGAAACTATGGCTGCTGGAGCTGCTGAATCCATTCCCACAGCCGACCTCTGGGGCCAACTTTGTGGGCCGGTATCTCGGCCCACCAGCGGCCTAGGCAGGCGGTTCTGGACCGTTCGACTACACTAGGTGGCCGTGACCTCTCTTGGTCCAGCAAGACGAATTATCTGGCAAGGCGCTGGAAACAAGGGTGGCGGAAAATCTGTGGTGGACCTGTACTGTGTTTTCAGATGCATTTGCCAAGTGATAGTATATAAATAAGTAGGATGGGACTAGGTTTAGACTGTTTGAGAAGACCAGAGGTCCGCAAAGCGGGTCTGAGCACACGCTCCAGATTATTATCAAGTACAGCCAAGTTTTTGGGGAAAGAATTCATGGGTTATAGTCTTATTTTTCACCCAGAGTGTTGAATCTGTGGAATTCTTTGCCACAGAAGAAGGTGGATGCCATTTAACTGGATGTTTTCAAGAGAGAGTTAGATTTAGCTCTTAGGGCTAAAGG
Source organism: Amblyraja radiata (assembly GCF_010909765.2). Lineage (NCBI taxonomy): Eukaryota > Metazoa > Chordata > Chondrichthyes > Rajiformes > Rajidae > Amblyraja > Amblyraja radiata. The sequence continues at coordinate 30,726,364 of NC_045975.1, read as the reverse complement.
AATGAAGGGATATGGGGAAAAAGCAGGAACGCGGTACTGATTTTGGATGATCAGCCATGGTCACCCTGAATGGCGGTGCTAGCTCGAAGGGCCAAATGGCGAACTCCTGCACCTATTTTCTATGTTTCTAAATGGTGATGGCAGAGACGAATAGAGGGAAATGGTCATCCAACTGAAAAAAGCAGCAAGACGAAAGTTGAAAATCACAGTGAGGACTCAAATTACCTTTGTCACAATCATGAGAGAACTTCCTTCAGAGCTGTTTCTTCTCTTTCACTGGGCATAACATTAATTCAAGCAAGAAATTGCAGGTAAACTGCACGTCATAGAATCAACATTGAGGTATACATCACAAAAACAGGCCCTTCAGTCCAACCTGCCCATGCCGACCATTTGCATGCATTGGGGCCATATCCCTTTAAACCCTTGCTATCCATATAAATGTATAATTGTCCTTTGAAAGTTGTAATTGTATCTGCTTCTATAGCTTCATCTGGCAGCAGCCAATGGCAACCAGAACAAGGTACAACTCTTTGGGCGACTGAGGAGACTACTCACGACCATAAAGGCGACACCCTGACGACATGTCATGACGCGGTGTCATGCTCTGGTCACCGCGGAATTTTCAACATGTTGAACATTTTCGGCGACCTGCAATGACCTATGAGAGATGCCGGCAGTCGCTGAAAAAGTCGAGTAAGTGGGACAGGCCCATAAGGAGTGAAGGTGGCTCCCAAGAATTACATATTTGGATATTGATCAGCTGGGCAAGTTGGTCGGGGAATGGCTCATGAAGTTTAAATTAAATAAGTTTGAGGTATTGCATTTTCAGAATTCAAACTAGGGCAGTACCTTCACAGTGAATGTTCGGGTCCTGATGAGTGATATCAAGCTGAGGAATCTAATAGTACAAGTACATAGTTCCCTGAAAGTGGTGTGGCAAGTAGATAGATTGGTGAAAATGGCTTTTGCCACAAGATAGACATAAAGTGCCGGAGTAACTCAGTGGGTCAGGCAGCATCTCTTGAGGATAAGGATAGGTAATGTTTCGAGTCGGCTCCCTTCTTCAGACTCAAAATTACACCTACACCTGTTACTCCAGGCAGACTTACTGCTCCGGGCTCGAATCAATCCTGCACGAGAAAACGACAATTTCTAGTCCATCGCTTTAACCACTCAGCTACAACTAGCATGCTGGCCTTCATCAGACAGGGAACTGAGTAGAATTATGGTACGGTTATACAAGACATTGGTGAGGAAGCGAGGAGTACTTTGTTCCGTTTTGCTCACCCTGCTATAGGAAAGATGCCTTTCAGTTGGAATGAGTGCAAAGAAGAATTACAAGGACTTTGCCTGGACTTGATCACCAAATATATAGGGTGAATGCAGTGGCGGACTGGCCAGAGTGTCAGCTTGCCCGATGGCAAGTGGGCCCCTGATGAAGTGGGCCCCCTTTGTCTCCTGGCAACCAATATTTTTAGACCCAGTCCGCCACTGGGTGAATGCACAATGTCTACTTCCCCAAGTTAGGTAAATCAAAAGCTAGAGAGCATATGTTTAAGGTAAGAAGAGAAAGATTTAATAAGAACCTGAGGGGAACTTTTTTCCACATAGAGGATGGTACAGTATGTAAATGGAATGAGCTACTAAAGAAAATAGTTACAGCAGGTACAAAATAACATTTAAAAGACATTTAGACGGGTACATAGATAGGGAAGGATTTAGATGGATGAGGGCCAAACATGGGCAAATGAGACTAACTTAGATAGGGCTTCTAGGTTGCCATAGATGAGTTGAGCCAAAGGACCTGTTTCTGTGTTGTATAATTCTATGACCGCTGCAGCTGTCTCTGTTCCTGGCTATCAACCAGTGTTCGATCCCCCATTTCTGTATAATTCACTTTTGAACACTAATCCTTCATTTTCTTTGCCCCTTCCAACGAGGCAGAGTGTGTCTTCCCTTTGAACTGTTGCCTGCAGTTTGTCACAATCAAATAACTCACTCTTTCATTACAAAGTGGAATTAAGGAGTCAACTACTTTAGTGCAAAACTGGAATTTGATTTAGGCCTGACCAGGTCAGGAACGGCAGTCCATGTTCACTAAGGACATTAGATCGCAGTTGGATTTGCACAACAGATTAACAGCCAAATGCTTGCTTAGTAAGCTTCTTGTATGGATTCAGATTTCAAATAGTCAATTGGCCATAGTGGGATTTGAACTTATGATCTCTGGATGCAGGTGGTGCTCTATCATATCTGCATTCCAATGTTTTCCTTATTTATAAACGTTACTTTTTGTATTTCCCAAATGACAGATCTCTCTTAATGGCAAACATGCTTTAACTGGCCAGCGTGTGGCGCCAGGAACTCACAGTAGACACTTCTGCAAAACTTGAATGATCCCCAGTTGCCTCTGGTTCTTTCTGTACTCCTGTACTTACTTCCCACCTTGTGTTCTCTGCCTCTTGGGCCATGCTATTTTTAGTGAGGTTTCTCATGCTTTACAAACGCCCGCTCTCTCCCACAATCTTCTCCATTGTCTGCCGCACTCTACCTTTGGACTTTTCCCTCTTACACAACTATTTGCATAAGCCTGGCGTAGTAACGAATCCCAAAGTTTTGCAGGGGATTAATCAGATGAAAATGTGTTAATGTTTAACACACTGCGGCGCAGACAGAGAAGTGACCAAACATTTTGGTCAGTGAGAAACATTTTGAAGGCAGGTAGAATGGGCAATCATGGTGGCGCAGCAGTAGAGTTGCTGCCTTACAGCGAATGCAGCGCCAGAGACCCGGGTCCGATCCTGACTACGGGTTCTGGCTGTACGGAGTTTGTATGTTCTCCCCGTGATCTGCGTGGGTTTTCTCCGAGATCTTATAGAGGTGTTTAAAATCATGAGAGGAATAGATCGGGAGGATGCACAGAGTCTCTTGCCCAGAGTAGGTGAATCGAGGACCAGAGGACATAGGTTTTAAGTGAAGGGGAAAAGATTTTAAAGGAATCAGAGGGATTACTTTTTCACACAAAGGATGATGGGTGAATGGAACGAGCTGCCAGTTTGGAGGGAAATGGACCAAACGCAGGCAGGTGGGACTAGTGTAGCTGGGACATGTTGGCCAGTGTGGGCAAGTTGGGCCATAGGGCCTGTTTCCATGCTGTAACAATCTATGGCTCTAGACTTACAAAAATGAGAGCCTTATATTAAAATCATCAACCAACTAAAACCTGCATGATTCTGCTGGGGCAGAGGTGTTAGGTGAGCTTAGTATGATTGAGGATACAGGCAGCTGGGTTTTTGAATGAGCAGAAGTTATAGAGGATTTGGAGATGAGATGGAGTGGTGTGATTACACGTCTGGTGAGCATTAGAGTACCTGACTCTTTAGGTACTGATACATTCCCCTGAATGAATTGAGAAATATTCTTCAGGAGTGGGTGGACATGCAACGAGGCACAATATTCTTTGTGAAATCTTTCCAGTCTGGGGGGAGAGTGAATGTCAAGCTGGGAGTTAGCCTGAGTCACTCTTCTGGCTTACTGAGGGTTGGCTTGGCACAATCATGGAAAGTATTTTTATAAATTATACATCCAAATTGGAAAATTGGGGCTTGGAGTTTATATGTAATACAAGCAATGATTTACTACAGGGTAACATAATATGGGGATTTATTTGGAATAGGAGGGCTAGTTTTAAAGTGGAATTCATCTACAGCATAGTAGCTTTATTACTAAGGTTTGACCTATATGACATGATGAATTTTACAAAATTCATCAAACTAGGTGAACAAATTTAAGGAAGGTAATATTGAAATTTAATGGCAGAGTGACGGTGAAAATCAGTAGGTCATTCCTGGAGGACAATCTGCTTAAACCAGATGGGTGTGTTTTATGCAGCATCTCTGGAGAACGTGGATAGGCAATGTTTTCAGTCAGGACCCTCCTCAGTCTGATTGTAGTGTGGATGAGAGGTGGGGGGGAGAGACAAAGTCTAGCAAGTGATAGGTGGATTTAGATGAGGTGGGTTTTGATTGGAAGATAGTTGGACAAAGGACGGAGATGAAAGATAAAACGTAAGATAAGGAGGTGATGATCTCCTGCAATGGTCCCCAATACTTTGTCCTCCACTAGATACACGCATTCAATCAACCCGACCTTCACTAAGGAATACAGATTTGTCCGCCACCTGGCCTAAATCCCCACTGACTATTCTCAACTCCCGACCACCGAGCCCCGCAACGCCATCGCCGCTGGAAGACATAGCACCACGCTCAGCACCTGGGGCAGCACAATGGCGCAGCAGAAGAGTTGCTCACAGCACCAGAGACGCAGGTTCAATCCTGTCCACGTGTGTTATTATAACGCTATAACACAGTAGTACTATATTCCGCACTCTGGGATTTTGCACTACCTGTTGTACTTGTATGTGACATGATTGTACTCATGTGTAACAAGATTTGACTAGAGAGCTCGCAAACAAGGTTTTTGACTCTCATGCATATGACAATAATAAACCAATAATAATAATTCTTCGGTGGGGATTGAGGAGGGAAGATGCTGAGCTTAGACCAGAGCTGTGGGGGAGCTTCATTCCATCAAAAACCTGGGATAGAGCAGACACAACACAAACTGGCCACAGGATCCCTGTCAGGGCATACTCATCGCTCCAAACCCCTGAAAGTAGCCTTCCAACTCCTACCATTCTTCCTGCTCTTTCATTGCCACAAACCCATTCTGTCAGATCCATCTGATCAAGCAGCCACTGGTATCTCTCCAAGTTCTCCATCTCTATCTGCTGCTCAGTTTGGAATAAAGAGTCAATGTATCCGAGAGAGGAAATGGGGCAGAATTCATCACAAATGGCCTAGGCAAAAACAAAACACTTCAGGGGCCACCAAAGTATTTCAAAATGGAAATTGAGGTTGAGCTTTATCATTACTTGTTAAATGCAACATAATGGTGTATGCAATGGGATCGGTTTGATCTATAGCAAAGTTTTTGTAAAAGTAGTGATTGAATGCAGAGAGTGGAGAGGCAGAGACAGAGGAGAGTTGAAATCTGAAAGGGGGGGGAGGAGGAGAGAGAAAAAGAGAGCTTTCTTTGGATTGAAGGAACAGCGGGGAGAGAGCTGGAATGGAGAGGTGAGGCAAGTGGCAAGTGATAGGTGGATGCAAGTGGAAAGGGATAATTGGCAGATGAGTGGAGATTGTGACGAGGGACAGAAATGAAAAGGAGACACAAGGGTGTCAGGTAAGGGAAGAAGAGGAGTGAAATGTAAAAACAGAGGGAGGGACATGGGGGGGGGGGGGGGGGGGGGGAGAGAGGTGGGGGGGGGGGGAGAGGGGGGAAAGGGAAACATGGGATTAAGGGATGGGAGAGAAGAATATAGAGGAGAAGGAGGAGGGTGACTGGGGTGGGGGAATTATTTGAAATTGGAGAATTAAATGTTGATATCTTTGGGGTTATTACAATAAAACTCTGATAATGAGTCACACCTCAGAATGTTGGTTGCGGTCCAGCAGATTTTCCAGACTATTTATTGTTATTTCAATTAGTACTCCAACACATTTTAAGTCACTTTTTTAATGTTACATAACAGCATATTACATTTTCCAATGAACCAACAGTTTAAAAGAAGATCAGGAAACAGGACTCTCTACATCTGAGTTTTATTGCTATACAACATGCTTAACGATAGAAATATACATCACAGAAATGAGTCCTCACACGACCACGCGTCCATCCATGCTGATCTCATTTGCCTGCATTTGGCCCAAGTCCTCCCATGCCTTTCTTATCTAAGTGCTTATTAAAACACCTTTTAAAAACTGTAATTGTATCTGTCACTGGAACTTGGGGTATTCACCATTCTCTGCGTCAAAAACCAATCCACGAGATATGCTTTCAATACCTCTTCTCTCACCTTAAAGACATGCTCTCTCATTTTAGACTCTCCTATCCTGAAAAATAGATTATGTCTATTTATCCTTTCTATGTCCTTCATAATTTTATAAACCTCCCTGAGGTTGCCCCTCATCCTCGTATGTTCTAGTTTATTCAATTACTCATAACTACCAATCTGTTCAATTTCTCATTCAATTTACGATTCCAGGATATATAGTGGGGAATCTCTTCTGCACTCTAGTTCTACCACTTCCTTATTATAGTGTGTTGACCAGAACGTGCACAACATTGTAAGTGTCGTCTAACCAATATTTGTACAACTGCAACACAATGTTCCAACTCATACTCAATGTCTCGGCCCATGAAAGTAAGCGCAGTAAGTGGCATCTTCATTGCCCTAACCAATGGACTTGTACCCAAAGGTATTTTTATACATCAACATTCAAGGTCCCTTCCTTTCACTCTGTGTGTCTGACCAGGTACTGACTCCCAAAGTGTGTTACCTCACACTTGTCCAAATCAAATTCCACCTGCAAACCCTCTGCCCAATCTTTCAGCTGATCTACCTCCACTGCATCCTTAGAGAAACCTATTCACTGTATTCTTAGTCAACCACCTTCATGGCTTAACCAATATCCAAATTGTTTGCAAATTCTTACATTCTCATCCAAGTAATGGCCCAGCCTCTGTATTACATTGAAAGCCAAGACAATGCTAATGATCAAGGATTACTACCCACACAGGAGTCCAGGTCCTCAAAATGGAGTCCTGCCATGGAAAATTATCGTCAGCAGCTGAAAGCGGCACCTCATTCATCACTACTATCCCCAATCTGGGATGCAGAGTCTTGAGGTGGGTCACCTGCCACCTATGCTGCTCGATTCTCCATATATGCAAATTTAGTCAAAAGAACACATGATTTTCCCTTGACGTTGCTGAGTCGCCATAAAATACAAAGCATTATACAGCTGCATCACTATGTTTTCAGGAATCTGTACTGTAAAGGGCATGGATTCTACAGCATCAGCTGCCAAGACAAGCAACTGGTTTTAGACGAGGCAAATCAGTACAATGTCGATGGGTTTTAATTTATTATCAAGCAGATTTTTCACCCTTCGTTTGGTCACAGTTAATCCTTTTTCCAAATTGAAGGAAAGAAATGTGGAGTTGTAAGGAAATGTCAAAAAACCAAACAGAAGTGCTCTTGTTTTTGGCAAGCCATGAGTAAAATGGAACTAAGCCTTAAATGAACAAAAATGTAAAATTAAATAAATTTAATCTTGGTCTCCAATGTCCACAGGTATATGAAGGCTTCAATCATATGCTGTTCCTTCTCTCAGGCCACCCATGTTTGGACAAGGGGAAACGGACAAGCAGTCAGTGAGGGAATAGCCAAGGGCTGGTAGTATAGTTCAGGTTAGTTTATTGTCACATGTACTGAGGTACAGTGAAACGCTTTTGTTGCGTGCTAACCAGTCAGCGGAAAGACCATACATGATTACGATCAATCCATCCACAGTGTACAGATACATGATAAGGGAATAATGTTTAGTGCAAGATAAAGCCAGTAAAGTCTGATCAAAGAGGTAGATAGTAGTAGTTCAGGACTGCTCTCTAGTTGCAGTAGGATGATTGCAGTAGTTGCGGTATAAATGTAAAAATTCAACAACAAAAAAAACTTAATAAGCCAGAGTAAAACCATTAGATGGACACAAAAAGCTGGAGTAACTCAGTGGGTCAGATAGCCACTGTGGAGAAAAGGAATGTGACGTTTCGGGTTAAGACTCTTCTTCAAATGCCAAATAATTACAAAGTGTGAATGATCTTTTCAGTGGGTTAAAAATACCCAGGCTTGGTATTGGAGAGGTGATTCTCTTGTATAATGCTGACACACGCTAGCAATACTGGGCCCTCCTCAGAACTGCTATGTCAAGTACAGCAGCAGATGCCACACTGCTGGAGTTGTCTGTCACTCAGTCGTTCCGTGCATCAGATCCACTCGAGGGAATAATCTATTTCAACAAGAAATAAAAACAGAAAATGCTTGAAAACAACTTTCTGGGAAATAAAATGTTCAAAAAGCACACGGCAGGTCAGGAGCCAACTTTGAAAGGAGAAACAGAGTTAACGTTCAACTCGACTGTTTTTCTGCTTCTATTTCAGATACACAGCCTCTCTTTTTTTTTTATCATTTTTGTTCGCCTGGGAATGGCTGAAGCCTAATGGTCCTCATGAACTGCTAGCCATGGCCAGGAATCTTCAGCTGTGCAGTTGCTATGGAAATGAACCCATAATCCTCTGATTCAATGACTGTACAGGTACTGGCAATGATGTTTCTTGTTGAAATAGATTAGTGTTCAGAACTAAATGTGTTAACAACTATGTGAACACAGGAATTTTACGCAAACAGAATAGGAAAATGTTTAATTACAGTACTTTTAGTTTTAGAGATCCAGCGCAGAAACAGGCCCTTCGGCCCACCGAGTCTGTACTGACCAGCGATCCCCGCACATTAACACCATCCTTTACACACTAGGAACACATTGCACGTATAGCCAATTAACCTACAAACCTACACGTCTTTGGATTGTGGGAGGAAACCGAAGATCTCGGAGAGAACCCACACAGGTCATGGGGGAAAACGCACAACTCCGTACAGACAGCATCCATAATCCGGATCGAACACGGGTCTCCGGCGCTGCAAGCACTGTAAGGCGTCAACTCTATCCATAATAGTCTCTATCACATGTTGTATGCTAAAACTTTTAGATCATATAAAAAGGGTGGTTCTCATTGTAGCCTTATCTCACTCAAAAGAGAACCAGCTGCAGAATTGGATACTGCTCTATGAGTCACCTAAGACCACAAGAGGGTGTGTCCGAGATCCAAGCATCATCATCTGCTTCAGCAATACCATGCCCTCCAGCAGTATGGGCAATGCTCATTAATATTTCAAACCATTGAGCTCATCAGTTAAATGAATCAGCCCCTGATCATATGTAGCAAGACCTAAATTATATTCAGGTTTGTGCTGAGTCTAAGCATAAGTCTAATTACACTTTATTAAAATTCAACAGCATTGTCACAGTACTATTGACAAATTGTAGTGTAGTTGCTGACCTAGGCTTCTTTGACCACACCTCCATAACTAATGACGTCAAGTTTATTGTTATATGCACATCTAATTAGCAAAATGAACAGCAGCAGGAAATAAATACGGCCACCTCTTTGTGTAGGGAGGAACTGCAGATGCAGGTTTACACTGAAGATTAACACAAAAAGCTGGAGTAACTCAGCGGGACAGGCAGCATCTCAGGAGAGAAGGAATGGGTGACGTTTTGGGTTGAGACCCTTCTTCAGACTCCTCTTTATTCCTCCCATACTACACACAACTGTGCCTTAGAAACACATCACAGATCCTTTATTATCACTGGGTCAAAATTCTGCATCTCCCTACCTGGCCTTGGCACACTATCTTTCAGCCATAAGGTTATAGCTTCAGCAGTGAAATTTCAGACAGACAATCCAGTGGTAATATGAGTGCTGTCTCAGTCACCCTGCCTCTTTGCCTTCCCTTCATATCACTGTCTTCAACTGCATGTTGTGCATTGCTCATATCCACCCTGACTCAACATGAAGGAGTCTACTGCCAGAAGCCCCTGATTTATATGGGAGTGAAGGCAAAAAGCAGCTTTCCACAGACAGTTGACATCAAGAGCTGCAGTTATCAATTTGACTCGAATAGAATTGAGAATAGCGGTAGTCGTAGAAGACTTGGGTAATGCAGGGGAAGAGCGACGGACCTGGAAGAAGGGGTTAAAGGTGGGTGGAAGAGAGCAGACCAGGGGTAAGGAAGAGGAATATGGAGAAGATCAGAGAAGAAGTCGAGGGAGAGAACCAAATAACAAGATGGCAGAGAGCTTAGGGTAGACAGAGGAAGGGACAAGAGTTCAATCTCCTCCCAGACACCGAATACGAGCAACTCCTTGCCCTAAAAACCAACTTTACTCCAAAGTCATCGTCTCAAAGAAGGGTCTCGACCCGAAACGTCACCCATTGATTCATTTTATTGATCAATTTTGCTCCTGGGTTCTATTGTATCGTATCGTATCATATTGATACTTTGGCAGAAAAGAATGAAAAAGCGTACTTAATAATAATAATTTGTTTATAGGGACAGTGCATATTAATGAACATTTGCATGTAAATATGCGAGATTGTAGCCAATCAGTAGCTAATTTCCGTCTCTAGTCCCAGGCAAAGGCAGGTGAAGTGTCTTGCCCAAGGACACAACGACAGTACACACTCCAAGCAGGATTCGAACCGGCCACCTTCAGGTTGCCAGCCGAACCCCATTGCGCCATCTGTCGTCCTCCCCACTGTCTCTATGGTGAGAAATTGCAGAGCACCAAGATGCAGAGGCTGTTCCATGTTCCAATGCACAATTTGCAACAGGCCAATTCACAAACACTATTCTACAGAAAGCAATCAATCAAGAGTGAAGAGTGTTGGATTGTCTTATGTACCGAATATGGAACAGTGAAATTCTTACTTGCTGCAGCACAACAAGCCTATAAACAGAGTACTCACAGATAACACAATAAACAAAAAAAGTTTCACAAACTTTTGAAAATCCAATATTACTGCAAAGCAAAAGCCCCAAATACTTAATGCCCACATGACAGGTCATAGTTTAGTTGGTGTTTATCGTGCTCATGAACCTGATGACTGTAGGCAAAAAACAGTTCCTAAACCTGTTTTTGTTTTACATTTTCATTTAATTTAGAAAGCCAATATTATTTCAGTCATTGCCAGAGGGACTGAATGCAAAGGTAGAGAGGCATCGCTTCAATTTCAGAGTGTATTAGTGAAGAGTGGAGTGCTCAGGGCAGGCTTCTTTTTTTAAGGAATAATATTAATGTGCTGGAAACTTTTCTGAGAAGGTTTTCTGCAATAATACCTGGAATGAGCAATACATCTCTTGAGGCTATACTTGTATCTGGAATTTGGAAGTGCTAGACAGGACTTGCTTGAAAAATGTAAGATCCTGAGGTTTCAAAAAAGGGTGGGATTAGAGAGAATGTTTTTTTCTCACGAGAAAATTTTTAACTATTTAAAAATGAGTGTCGCTTATTTACAACAGGCAAAACAATCTGCAATATACAATCACAATTTTTTTTTCCCGAAAAGGATCATGAGTTGTTGGAACTTGCTTCCTCAGGAGTCAGAGGAAGTAGAGTGTTTGTATATTTGTAAAACAGAAGTGGGTGAATAGTTGACAAGCCTCCAGATTCAGGGACAGTTTCTTATCAGCTGTTATTAGGCAACTGAATAATCATATCAACGACTAGAGAGTGGTTCTGAGCTACTAGCTACCTCATTGGAGACCCTCTGACTTTCTTCAATCAGACTTTACTGGACTTATCTTGCACGAGTCGTTATTCCCTTTATCATGTATCTGTACACAGTGGATGGCTTGCTTGTTATCATGTATTGTCTTTCCACTGACTGGTTAGCAAGCAACACATTTTTTTTCACTGTACCTCGGTACACCATAAACTAAAGTAAACTAAACTACGCAAGTGGATGAAAGGTTACATCTTATATATATGCACACAAAAATGAGATTGGATAGCAGACTAGATTTGCGGGACCAAGTGGCCTACTCCTGTCGCTCAGTAATTATGCAGGTAGTTCATCATCACCTTCTCTAGAATGGCAATAAATACTGCCATAAATTAGTGATTCCCATAACATGAATGAACAAAGCAAAATAATGATAGTGCTAGTGACATGTTGCAACATTGCCCAAATGATTTATCTTATACAATTTAATCAATAATTTGCAATAAATACAACCCTTTGTACTTAAAATCAGTATTGCCCTAAAATGCAAAGGTGCATTATAAGACAACTATTTTCCCTGAATATCCAGTTTATATTGGGTCAAAGCATTAGTAAGTATAGAAACAATACATAAACTCAAGATAGACATAAAAAGCAGGAGTAACTCAACAGGACAGGCAGCATCTCTGGAGAGAAGGAATTGTGTGACGTTTCGGGTCGAGACCCTTCTTCATACATCAACTCACCGTCTTTGGAGAAGTGATCTATGAGTTCATCTTTCATGCCTGATACTTTTCACACTGGCCACATATTTCATGGCATTGTAGAAATTCCTGGCATTCTCTAGAGACTGAAACGGACATCGACACCCATGGATATCTTGTCAAAGGGGCCATATCCACACGGATATCCACTTGCAGAACCAGATCCAACAGGAGGAAACATGAAGTAAATGGAAATGATTCTTAATGGTCCGAGGGCAATTGTTGAAACTGTTTTTGGAAGCATCGTCTTGATCTACCTCTATGCAGCTTGGCAGCTTTTTACAGTATATATTTATTTAATAGCAAATGCACTTCAGTGGAGATTTTTTCAAATGCAAGTGTGTTTTCGATATCGAATAAGGAAAGTAATCTGAAGATAGTCACAAAAAGCTAGAGTAACTCAGCGGTCAGACAGCATCTCTGGAGAAAAGGAACAGATGATGTTTTGAGTTGAGACCCTATATATACACACAATGAACTTTTTTTCTCTCTCTTTTTTTTATATTGATTACAGTGTACTATGTTTACATATTCTGTTGTGCTGCTGCAAGTAAGAATTTCATTGTTCTATCTAGGACATATGACAATAAAACACTCTTGACTCTCTCTCTCTCTTGACCCACTGAGTTACTCCTGCTTTTTATGTCTATCTTCAGTTTAAACCAGCGACTGCTGTTCACTCCTACACAAGGAAAGTAATTTGCAGATTCATCGATGAGATTGGACGATATCATAAACAGTGAATGAGAGTGAAGGTTAGATTTATAGTTTGTCTAAGGTATACAACACTGTCACGCAATCTCTTTATCTCTCCATGGAACCATCAGGAGTTTGTTTCCAGAAAGACTATTTGGAAAGAGGGAACAGTACCCTTTTAACTATGAGATGTCTGCTTTATTTCATGGTTAATAGGAAATTTGTGGAATGTACAAGCTTTGACAGTGGATTTCTGAGATGCCAACTTTAATTAATTACATGGAAAACATGTGTTCTCCAATTTTTCAGAGGTTTTTACTTTGTTTTTTTATTTGTTCATGGGTTTCAGCTGTCAGCAGCGATGCCAGCATTGAACATTTTCTGATGTGCTAGAATCATTTGTCGGGTAACGAAGACCCAAGTACCATGGTTCTACTAAATGGTCTGGTATCAAATGTGACCCAAACAGGCAAGGATGGTAAATACTAAGATTAAACGAGAACTTACCAGTTCGAAGTTTGATCGTTATTTTATGAGGAGTAACGTTGAGGGATTACGTGAAGAACCCGCCAGGACGCATGCGTGTCATTCTTCAAAGCAGCGGTGTGAAATCACAGATAACAGTAATGACTGAACATAGTAAGATTAGAGAAGAGGATACCAGTTGAACTTTATGATCAAGGGTGGGAGCGGAGGGCACGTAATCCCTCAACGTTACTCCTCATAAAATAACGATCAAACTTCGAACTGGTAAGTTCTCGTTTAATCTTACTATTTTACTTCGGAGTCACGTGAGTGACTACGTGAAGCTTTCAAAGCTCTGTCATTTCATGCTGTGGAAACGAGTCCATGCATCACATCTGCCTTAATTGACTAAGGGAGGAATTGTGTTAACATGTTTAAACATGAATCTGACATTGAAAATCCATGATAAATTTATTAACAACAAATTATAGCCCCTATTTCATGGGGTGAAATCATATTACAGAACTTAAAATTGATTCTGCAAAAGTTCCAGATTTAACCACTGGTTTATGGTAGAATTGTTGGAACGTTTTTTCCCTTGACCATCCTGCTGTCTCCAGGATTTGGTCCATCGGTACGTCCAACTCCATAGCTGCCGATGTAGCTGCAGCCCTGGTGGAATGAGATTTGAATATGTTAGTATCCACCCCAGCTGTTGTTAAAACCTGTTTCAGCCATCTGGAAATAGTTTGAATCGACACTTTTTTGTGGGGTTGTTTGTGGCTGATTAGTAGTGCCATCTCATTGCCTCTGATGTTTTTGGTGTTCTCCATATATAACAATAAATGTCTTATTATACAGAGACGATCATCTATAGGGTAAGCCCTAAATTCTATTTTGAGGCCTGATAGAAACATAGAACCATAGAAATTAGGTGCAGGAGTAGGCCATTCAGCCCTTCAAGCCTGCACCGCCATTCAATATGATCATGGCTGATCATCCAACTCAGTATTCCGTACCTGCCTTCTCTCCATACCCTCTGATCCCCTTAGCCACAAGGGCCACATCTAACTCCCTCTTAAATATAGCCAATGAACTGGCCTCAACTACCCTCTGTGGCAGAGAGTTCCAGAGATACGCCACTCTCTGTGTGAAAAAAGATTTTCTCATCTCGGTTTTAAAGGATTACCCCTTATCCTTAAGCTGTGACCCCTTGTCCTGGACTTCCCCAACATCGGGAACAATCTTCCTGCATCTAGCCTGTCCAACCCCTTAAGAATTTTGTAAGTTTCTATAAGATCCCCTCTCAATCTCCTAAATTCTAGAGAGTATAAACCAAGTCTATCCAGTCTTTCTTCATAAGACAGTCCTGACATCCCAGGAATCAGTCTGGTGAACCTTCTCTGCACTCCCTCTATGGCAATAATGTCCTTCCTCAGATTTGGAGACCAAAACTGTACGCAATACTCCAGGTGTGGTCTCCCTGCTCCTATACTCAAATGATCTGTTCTGTTTGACTAATTCGTGAATATGAAAAGTTATATTTCTTGTTGAAGAAGTCATATTGTCCAGCCTTAACTTATGTAAAGACTGTACCCTTTGTGCTGTGACCAAAGCCATCAGCATGAATGTTTTATGCGTCAGTTTTTGCAGGGACAGAGCTGTTGCTGGAAACCAGTTCCTTAGCAACGTTAGGACAATACTCACATCCCATATTTGAGAGTACCTGGTTCTTGGGGGATTGATATTAAAAATTTCCCTCATAAGTTTGGTTACCAGGGGGTGAGTCCCAACAGAATGACGCTCTGATCCTCGCCATAGATATGCTGAATGGGCATTTCTGGCGCAGTTAATGGCAGTGTAACTGAGCCCCTCATCATAATGGAGGCCTGCCAGGAATTCCAGAACAGACGTTATGTTCATCGAGCTGTAAGTGATGTTGTTTCTGTGACAATATATCTCCCATTTCCTGATGTATACCAGATATTGTTTTTTGGTGGACTGCCTGTGAGCCGCTGAGATAATGTTCAATGTTCGGTCCGTCAGTCCCAGTTCCAGTAGAGGTTGCTTTAGACTCTACAAATTAATAAGTTTGTCGTATTATGACATGGATGGCTATCCCCAGTTACGGGATGAACCAACAAATCTGGTCGTTTCAGGATGGTGATACATGGTTCTAAGACCATGTCAAGTATCACAGGGAATCATGGTTGAGTAGGCCAATCGGGCACTACCTAAATAACAGACGCCGAGTCTTGTTGTATTTTGCATAATACCCGACTGATGAGGCAGAAAGGAGGGAATGCATAGAAAAACAATTTCCCCCAATGCAGCGAAAAAGCATCTATCGCTGATGCCCCAGGGTCTGGTTCCCAAGAAACATAGTTTGGTAACTGGTGATTGAGTCTAGATGCAAATAGATCGATATCTGATGTTCCATACCGTGCTACAATTTCAGCGAATACTTTTATATCCAACATCCATTCGATGTTTTCATTGAATTTGCGTGACCTGGTGTCTGCCACTGAATTTAGGTTACCTGGTAGGTAAGTAGCTGATATCCAAATATTTCTCTGGATACACCATTGCCAAATTGTATTAGCCAGATTGTCACATGATGTCGATTTGATTCCACCCATATGGTTAATATATGCCACCACGGTGGTATTGTCAATCTGTAGTCTAACATGCTGGTGATATATTCCAGAACAGTATGACTTTAGGCCATAGAACGCACCCAACATTTCCAGGTAGTTTATGCCAAGTGTCTGTAGTAATGATGCCTCCTGTGCATTCCATCTACCTCCACAGCTGGAGATGGAATTGGTAGCACCCCAACCCAAGTGCACTGGTATCAGTTTGTAGCACCACTGAGGGGTTGCTGATAATGATAGGGCTGGAACAATGCCGAATGTTATCCCTCCACCATTTTAATTCCATAATTGCTTTGATTGGTAGCTTCATTGGTCTGTCGAAATGACCAGCATTAATTTTGAGTGCTTGTATTTTTGCCCTTTGTAAATTTTAATAATACAAAGGTCCAAATTGTGTGGCTGGAAAAGCAGCCACTATTTTGCCAATCACCCTTGCTACCAATCTGATAGATGGTTCACTGATGTCAATGAGGTTGTTGCAGGCCTCAGTTAAGACTGTAGCCTTGTCCTTTGGTAAAGTCACCGACATGTGAACTGAGTCAATAGTGAACCCCAAATAATCCATTATGGTGGAAGGCGTTAGTTTAGATTTAACTGGATGGATGATAAACTCCAGTTTCTCAAACAATTGTTTGGTGGCTGATATAGCTAGTTTGGCTAATTCCAAAGTTTTGCCCACAATTAATATGTCATCTAGATAGGCCATGATCATATGTTTTTGTTTCCGAAGAAACGCTAGGGCTGGTTTCAAAATGTTTGTAAACAGCCTGGGGGCTGATGTTAAGCCATTTGATAGAGCTCTATACTGCCAGGGCTGCCCCATCCAGTTGAATTTTAAATAACGTCTGTGGTCAGTCCGTATAGGCACTGAATAGTAAGCATCTTTTAAGTCGATGCTAGCCATGAAGTAGCCTGTGGAAATCAATTGTTTGGCAGTAACAAGGGTTTAAATTTTGAAATGAATATATTGCACACATGTATTCAATTTGGTCAAATCTATGATGATGCGACAACCACCATCTTTTTTGTTTTTGGTAAAGATATTAGACACAAATTCCAGAGAATCATGTTGGGTTGTTTCAATTACCCCCTTTGCGTGAAGTCTCACCAGTTCAGCATGTGCTTCTAATTTTTCTTTTCGTGAAAGTACGAACGTTCGGTTCGGTACATGCTGAACTGGGGGCTATTTTTGTTGCCTCCCAAAAGAAGTGTAATCTCTCACCGATATGTGTATTATCCACACTTCCTATAATTTGTAAGGGACCAGACCCACCTACCTCCATGGTTACCAGTGGAAGGTTTACTTCTTCCTGTGTGGTCTTCGAGGAGGTTGAGGCGCCGGTGTCTGGGTTTGGGTTTGGGTTTGGGGTTTGTGCATTTTCCACGAAGGCCGGTCTGGGCCATGGCCTAAAAAAGACCGCTGTCCTGTATGCCCGGCCTTTGAGCTTTCACCAGCTTCTCTTGTTCTGCTGGTGGTTGGGTAAGGGTGCTGTCTGTCGCTGTGGGAGGTCCTTGCTGTTGTCGCCTTTATGAGCCCCAGGGTTTTTGCCTCCTCATCGAGCTCCTTAACCTGCTTGGACAGGTTTCCCCCAAATAATAATATTGGTGGCTTTGTGTCTCCAGGTTTGCACAGGCCTGCAAATTTTGGATTTAAGGCAGGTCGGATGGCACTCTTTCTGATACTATTGATTTCATACTGCGTATTGCAGAATAGTGCCAGTGCATCCTGCTGTTCTTGCGACATTTCCTTCCCATCCACTGTGCGAGCGAATGCTGTGATCCCTGCTGTTAGTAGTTTTAGTATTTTCTGGAGCTTGACATCCAGGCTTCTAACTCCTGCTCCGACGCGTTTCCAGATACAATTATTCACGACTGGAACATTCAGGGATACGCAATTTCCCGGTGCCAGGTATTTGGCAGTGATGTCCATCACAGCCTGTTCCTGTAGTTGCTTGAATGATAGGACATCAATGCTGGCAGCTAGTTTCTGTTCTAGGTTTCGACCAGTCTGATCCAGCTGTATGTAGTTGGACACCATGTCCAGTAGATTTTCGCCTTCCTGCACCCCCTGCACACTTGTAGTTTGTTCGGCAAACCCCTCTTCGGGGTCAGCCCAGAATTGACCCCCAGTACTCCCCTCTGACGAGGGAGATGCACTGTGCAGCCCTACGTAAGGTGCTGCTGTGGGTGTTATGTATGACCCACGGTGACTAGACTCCATCTCCCGGAGTCTGTCATGTTGGAGCATTTGCTCCATAAGCCGCTCCATTCGGCTCCAGCGCTCACGGTCGCTGGCCGCTCGCGGCATCTCCTCAAAGTTGGAGTCATCAGAGTCAACGGCTCTGTTAGTTTTCCGTTTTGCCTTCCCGCCCGGCCGCGGTGTTGATCTGGCCGGTGCGGGGGCTAAGTCGGGCACAGCTGATCCCATTACGGGTGATTCCTGTGCCGCCGGCCGCTGCTGGCTGCCCGCAACTCCGCGGTCCTCCCCCGCCAGCTTTGTCACAGCTCTAGTTGACTTTTTGGATTTGTCCATCGTTTCCCCACCTGTGAAACAGTATGGGAACAAACAATAATGACCGCAGAGTAACCACTTACCTGTCGGTCCCGGCTTTTAAACTTGCCGCTGCGGGGGAACGTCGTTCCACGCCACCTGTCGTTTCGCAATGCATGCAGCGATATGGCACGCATGCGTCCTGGCGGGTTCTTCACGTAGTCACTCACGTGACTCCGAAGTAAAATTGACTTTCTGAAAGAAAGCAGGGAATCAGGTGGGTTTTTACAGTGGAAGAAATGTGTAGGAAGGAATTGCAGATGCTGGTTTACGCCGAAGATACACACAAAATGCTGGAGTAACTCAGCGAGACAGGCAGCATCTCCAGAGAAAAGGAATGGGTGATGTCACCCATTCATTTTCACCAGAGATGCTGCCTGTCCCACTGAGTTAATCCAGCATTTTGTGTCTATCTTTGGGTTTTTACAATAAATTGGTTGCCTGAGGAGAATTGATTCCATGTTTATTTTTCAGTCCATGTTTATTTACATACGCAAACTTAAATTGGCTGCTATGGATTGGAAAATACCATGAATATTCAGGCTACTAAATACTAATTTAGTAATTTAGCCATTGCAACCACAACAATTATTTTCTATGACACTGCTAATTCCCTCACTTGTACAGCACGTGGCAAATTACTAGAAATCTATAAACCAATTTGTCTTCATCCTGATTCCACATAGAGTTTAGCTTGTACAACACAGGGGAGAAAGAGAATTAATCTTTTTCTGCCCAGCTACTCCAGAACTTTTTTATTTGTGAAAATCCTGGCAAATCAATTCATTTTCTTACGTCACATTACATTCCATGCATATGTTGATTGCACCCATCTCTCTACCTCATCACAAACAGCAACACAAAGACCTGGAGCAACTGAGCAAGTCAGGCAGCATCTCTGGTGAACATGAGTAGGTAAAGTTTTGGGTCAGGACCCTTCTTCAAACTGATTGTAATGGGGGAAGAAAGTTGGAAGAGAGAACGAGCAGGACAGAGCCTGCCAGATAAGGGTTTATATTCTTGAGGGGTGGGGGGTCTAACCATGTCTACTGCATCCGATGTTCCCGATAGGGCCTCCTAGACTTCAAACAAACCAAGCGTAGACTTGGCAAACGTTTCGCCGAACACCTGCGCTCAGTCCACCGAGGCCTGCTAGATCTGCCAGTTGCTAACCATTTTAACTCCCCTTCCTATTCTCATACTCACATTTCTGTCCTGGATGGGCCTCCTCCATTGCTAGAGTGAATCTACATGCAGACTGGAGGGACAACACCTCATATTTTGCTTGGGTAGGCGCTATGTTTCTATGTTTCTATAGTCCATAGTTTCATAATCTTGCATGTATCCCATTTATTTTGGTTGATTGTCACTGATTCTGCTCTTGCCAGCCTTTCAGCAGCCCACCCATACTCCCAACAATGTGCAGAAAACAGCCTGAATATTTTTTAAGGCAGAGGCCAATTGATAAGATAAGCAAAAAGGTGAAAGGTTACATGTTTGTTTTCAAAATTACCTTAAATCCATCCAATGGTTAGCTATACAACTGGAAACAGTTTCTCCCTGTAGACTTGACTTTCCAAAACTTTCAATACTCTCCTCTTAATCTTCCTTGCTCCCAGGAGAACAGCCCTGACCACTGCAGTCTCTCCATAGAACTGGAGCCTCTTATCCCTTGTAGTTCATCAATATATTTCTTCTAAACTTTCAAAGCCATGACGTCATTTCTAAAGTATTGACCAGAAATTATATTCCAGCTGTGGCTTAATCGACAAGGTTCAGAAAAGGTTCCTTGATTTTTCCTCTCTGTCTCTCTATTGTTAGTTTAGTTTACTTTAGTGGTACAGCGCGGAAACAGGCCCTTCGGCCCACAGAGCCTGCACCGACCAGTGATTCCCGCACATTAACACAACCCTACAGACATTAGGGACAATTTACATTTATACTGGGCCAATTAACCTACCAATCATAATCATAATGGTTCTTTATTAGCAAAGTATGTATTGCAACATATGAGCAATTTGATTTGCCATACAGTCATAGCAATAAACAGCAACAAGACACACAAATAAATGTTTAACATGAACAACCACCACAGTGACTCCCCCACATTCCTCACTGTGATGGACAGCAAAAAAAGTTCAATCTTCTTCCCTTCTTTGTTCTCCCGCGATCGAAACACTCAAACCTTCCATTGTCGGGGCGATCTTGGCTCCCGCAACTGGCGGTCGAGCCCTCCTTGTTGCGGCGATCAAGCTCCCGGATCGGGACTGGTCGAACCTCCTGCGACTTTGGAGCTTCCCGACATCAGTCTCTACCTGAGACAGCGAGCTCCTCGATGTTGAAATCCGCAGGCCGTGGCTGGAGAGTTGATCCCAGGCAAGTGATCGCAGGCTCCGATGGTATGTCCACGGCCCCGCGATGGGGCTCAAAGTCAGTCCCGAGCAAGGCCTCCACCTCCATGATGTTAGGCCGCAGAGCAACCGGAGATATGATCCGGAATACAATTGCTTCTCCGGCAAGGTAAGAGATTGAAAAAAGACTCCGCCGACCCCCTCCGCCACCCTCCACATAAAACACACCGGAGAACATTAACACATACTTTTTAAAACACACTAAAAATAACAAAAAAGACAAAAAGACAGACAGTTGGTGAGGCTGCCATCACTTTCAACACAATCAGGTGGAATCTGTATATCTTTGGAGTGTGGGAGGAAACCGAAGATCGGAGAATACCCACGAGGTCCCAGGGAGAACGTACAAACTCCGTACAGACAGCACCCGTAGTCAGGATCGAACCTGGGTCTCTGGCACAGTGAGCACTGTAAGGCAGCAACTCTACCGCTCTGCCCTGAAACTTAACTCTAAAACTAAAACTAAAACTAAACTAAACTATTAAAACTAAAATCCGATATGAATTCAATGATTTGTGTACTTAGATTCCCAGGTTTTCCTGCTCTTGTAACCCTCTAAAAGCCCTGTCCCACTGTACGAGTTCATTCAAGTGCTCTCCCGAGTTTAAAAAAAAATCAAACTTGTGGTAAGCACGTAGAATGAACATAGCTGGTACGTCGGAGCTCGGGGACGTCTCTTAGCGGCTCGTAACGCTAACGGCAGGTACTCGGGAAGACTCGTGAAGATTTTTCAACATGTTGAAAAATGTCCACGAGAGCCCCGAGTACCTGCGAGCAGCCATTATCGTAAATCTCCGAGTTCAAATCAGGGCAAACTCGGGAGAACTCTTTGAATGAACTCGTACAATGGGACAATTAATTTGCAGGAACATTAGAAACAGTTGGCCATGCAATCCTTCCAGGTAGCTCCATCATTCCAAAAGTTAATGATTGAGCTAATCCTTAGCTTTAGCTTTCTTTCCAACGACCTCTGTGTTCTAAAAATCTGTCTCACAGAGAAGAACACGCCTTGTTGACTCAGCTTCACAGCTCTCTGTATTGGCATCTGTTTGAAAGAAGAAATTCCTCTTCATTTCATTCTTAAGTAACAACTTCTTTTTCTGAGATTATCCAGTAAACTTCGAGACCCTCCCACAAGTGGAAAAGGCCTTGCGCCAAATAACCTGCACTCTCATACAAGGTAATCACTTTTTAATTCACTCTTGGTAACATGGGCCGAGGAAAGCCCAGTCTTTCCTCATAAACCAAAACCCCGACCCCAGGAATCATTCCAGTGAACTGTACTGCCTCCAAGATGAGTTCTTCCTTCAAAATATGGACACTCTCTTCAAAGCCTTCTACAGTTGTAACAAGAGTTCCCTACTGTTGTACTCCATCTCACTTGCAATAAATCACTTGCCTTCCTAATAATTCCAGTATGCCTTCCTATTTATTCACTCTAATTTCCTGCCTTTCATGTACAAGGTCACCATCCCAGTCTGAAGTCCTCTGTGTTACGGTTTCACTTCTATTCTGCTTTTTATTCATCCTGAAAAATTGGATACACTTGCTCCCATTTTACTTCATGCAGCTTCTGTTACCTCCACTCATTCTTTCCTGCCTTCCCAAATATATCACTTCTTACTTTTCTGTATTAAATTCTATCTTCTAAGGGGTCTGCCAGCTTTATTAATCAGTCTGTGTCCCCTTAGAGTCTCGTCTTATTCACGTCGTTTACTACATTCACGTGTTTCCTGCCATCTGCAAAACTAATCTGCTCTTTCCCCAGAGTCCTGGAACTTCATTACTTTGTATAGTTATCCAATTTCCCATAAAAGCTAAATTGGTCCAGATTCAATCATTCCTGCATTGCATTCTTCCAGGTGAATTACTTCTCACATGACATCCCTCCATTCTCATGAGAAGAAATTTAAATTGACGACTTATCATCAGTGATCCTCATGGAGGTGTCATTCCCTATTTGAAACCTCACATATAAAAATATTGGTAATACCTCCTATAGACCTTTACTTTTCCCGTGACTAAATTCCACACATTTTGTGTCTATATACGGGCATCTACATGTCCGTGAGTGTGCGTCTGCAGCAGAGGTAGTTTAGTCGTAGTCATACAGTGATACAGCAAGGAAACAGGCCCTTCGGCCCAACTTGCCCACACCAGCCAACATGTCCCAGCTACACTAATCCCACCTACTTGCGTTTGGTCAATATCCCTCCAAACCTGTCCTATCCATGTACCTGTCTAACTGTTTCTTAAACTTTGGGATAGTCCCAACCTCAACTACCTCCTCCGGCAGCTTGTTCCATGCACCCACCACCCTTTATGTGAAAAGGTTACCCCTCAGATTCCTATTAAATCTTTTCCCCCTCACCTTAAATCCTGTGGTCCTCGATTCACCTACTCTGGACAAGAGACCCATGCATCGACCCAATCTATTCCGCTCGTGATTTTATCTCATGATCATGAACCTCCTTGCCACAGGACAAAGGCCTGACTCTGTCAAGTCCACATAACATTATATTTCTTCAGTGAGCAGGGGCTGGAGAGTGAGACTGAAGTGAAAGGCACAGAGATCCAGAGGTAGCTCTGGAGGAGCCTCAGTGCTTGTCCTGGTCTAACAATTAGAGCAGTTTTCTCCTTGTTTGGATGAGGGCAAGGATTACAGGAAGGATGTGCAAGCTGTCTATTGAGATCAAGTTCAAGTTCAAGTGAGTTTATTGTCATGTGTCTCAGATAGGACAATGAAATTCTTGCTTTGCTTCAGCACACAGAACATAGTAGGCATTTACAACAAAACAGATCAGTGTGTCCATATACCATAATATAAATATATACACACATGAATAAATAAACTGATAAAGTGCAAATAACAGATAATGGGTTATTAATAATCAGAGTTTTGTCCGAGCCAGGTTTAATAGCCTGATGGCTGTGGGGAAGTAGCTATTCCTGAACCTGGTTGTGGCAGTCTTCAGGCTCCTGTACCTTCTACCTGATGGCAGCAGGGAGATGAGTGTGTGGCCAGGATGTTGTGGGTCTTTGATGATACTGCCAGCCTTTTTGAGGCAGCGACTGTGATAAATCCCCTCGATGGAAGGAAGGTCAGAGCCGATGATGGACTGGGCAGTGTTTACTACTTTTTGTAGCCTTTTCCTCTCCAGGGCGCTCAAGTTGCCGAACCAAGCCACGATGCAACCGGTCAGCATGCTCTCTACTGTGAACCTGTAGAAGTTAGAGAGAGTCTTCCTTGACAAACCGACTCTCCGTAATCTTCTCAGGAAGTAGAGGCGCTGATGAGCTTTCTTGATAATTGCATTAGTGTTCTCGGACCAGGAAAGATCTTCAGAGATGTGCACGCCCAGGAATTTGAAGCTCTTGACCCTTTTAACCATATAAACGGGGCTGTGGGTCCCCATCCTACTCCTTCCAAAGTCCAAAATCAGTTCCTTGGTTTTGCTGGTGTTGAGGGCCAGGTTATTGCGCTGGCACCATATGGACAGTTGCTCGATCTCTCTTCTATACTCATCCCCATCAGTGATACGTCCCACAACAGTGGTGTCGTCAGCGAACTTGATGATGGAGTTCGCACTGTGACAGGCTGCGCAGTCTGAGTATAGAGTGAGTACAGCAGGGGGCTGAGCACGCAGCCTTGAAGTGCTCTCGTGCTGATTGTTATCATGCGCAGATCATGGCAATGGGACCATTCAAGTGGGTGGAGAATAGAGAAAGCAGTAATCATAGCAGGTAGCATTCATACCGCAGCAGACACTATTCTCGTGTCTCAAATGCCTTAGAAACAAAGAACTGCAGATGCTAGTTTACAAAACAGGACACAAAATGCTGGAGTAACTCAGCGGGCCAAGCGACATCTCTAGCGAAAATAGATAGGTGAAGTGTCAGGTCGAGGCCCTTATTCAGATTGCAGACTGAAAAAATGTCCTAATCTGAAACGTCACCTATCCATGTTCTCCAGAAATGCTGTCTGACCCACTGAGTTACTCCAATTCTTTGTGACCGTTTTTGTCCCAAATGCTGCGTTGCCTGCCCAGTGCCTGGATTAACGATGTCTCATCTGGGTTTGGAAAGCTTTTAGATTGGGAGGAAGAGGAGGGTAGGCTGTGGGATTAAGATTAGTTTGGGGATAAATTGAAAAATGGATCCACAAAGGTTCCAGATTATTACCTGATCCACATGAAAACAGCAGAAAGTAAATAGGACTGGGAGAGTAACCAAATAGCTCAAAGATTGGTTGGAAGAAATAATTTGAAATCATGGTGCATTGGCATTAATAGTGAGAGGAGAAGGGAGCTGTTCCATTGGGACAGGCTTCACTTGAATAGCGCTGGGAAACTGCGTTACAAATATTATAGAAACAATTTTAAATGAATTGGCAGGCGATGTGGATGAGAGGGCTAAAGTGACAAGAAATTTCACAAATCAAACAGGAGGGAACAGCAGCAGCGAGTAGTAAAGGCATGGATGAAAGTGTTACAGCAAAGGGCAGAAAATACAAGCAAAATGTGCAGCTGAAATTCAAACTAGAATCAATGTTAATTCTCCAAAAGATCAAAGCTTGCTGAACAAACAAAGGTAATAAAATAGATGTTGATGGCACAAATAGGATTTAATGAGTTTGATTTAATAACTACATCAGAGATGAGATTGCATGGCGACCAGGACTTTGAAATTAATATTCCATATATTTGATGTTTCAAGTGATTAGGCTGTACAAGAAGGGAACTGCAATTATGATGTGGTCTGAAAGCCACAATTACTGTAAGTTTCTTCGAAACTAAATTCAATTCAATTCAATTCAACTTTAATGTCATTGCACAAATACTGAGTATGGGTACAACGAAATGCAGTTTTGCGTCAGTCCGTAGTAGTGCAATATAGAAATTAAAAAAAAAAAAAGAGGATACAGAATAATAAAAAATACAGAATAATTAAACAATGGGGACGGAGGGATCGGAGGAATCTATCGGCGGGACTCCGAGTTCAGCAATGCGACGGTATGATTGTAGAA
Source organism: Amblyraja radiata (assembly GCF_010909765.2). Classification (NCBI taxonomy): domain Eukaryota; kingdom Metazoa; phylum Chordata; class Chondrichthyes; order Rajiformes; family Rajidae; genus Amblyraja; species Amblyraja radiata. The sequence continues at coordinate 30,700,550 of NC_045975.1, read as the reverse complement.
GCTGTTCCTCATCCTACTGGTACGAGACCTGAGGCTCCTGTACCGCCTCCCTGATGGGAGGAGGGCAAACAGTCCATGGTTGGGGTGGGAGGGGTCTTTAATGATCTTCCCAGCTCGTTTCAGACACCGTTTGCGGTGGAGGGCATCCATGGCAGGGAGCGGGGCACCGATGATGTGCTGCGCGGTTTTCACCACCCGTTGTAGTGCCTTCCTGTCCGCAACAGTGCAGCTGCTGTACCATACCGTGAAGCAGGCGGTCAGGATGCTCTCGATGGTACATCTGTAGAAGTTGGTCAGGATCTGGGGGGACAGGTGGGCTTTCTTGAGCCTCCTCAGGAAGTAAAGGCGCTGCTGTGCCTTTTTGATCAGCTTGGAGGTGTTGAGGGACCAGGACAAATCCTCCGAGATGTGTACCCCGAGGAATTTGTAGCTGGAGACGCGCTCCACCTCAGTCCCGTTTATGTGGATGGGGGTATGTCTGCCCCCTCTGACCTTCCTGAAGTCGACAATAATTTCCTTCGTCTTCTTGGAGTTGAGGACGAGGTTATTATTGGCACACCAGGTTGTCAGGTGCTGGACCTCCTCTCGGTAGGCTGACTCATCGTTGTCACTGATCAGTCCTACCACCGTGGTGTCGTCAGAAAACTTAATGATGGCGTTGGATCCGTACTTAGGGATGCAGTCGTGGGTGAAGAGGGAGTAGAGGAGAGGGCTGAGCACACAGCCCTGTGGCACGCCGGTGTTCAGTGTTATAGTGGTGGAGGTGAGGTTGTTGACCCTAACAGACTGTGGTCTGTTGGTGAGAAAATCCAGTGTCCAGTTGCAGAGGGAGGTGGAGATGCCAAGCCCGCTGAGTTTGGTGATCAAGCTGGCGGGGATGACAGTGTTGAAAGCGGAGCTGAAATCAATGAACAGCAACCTGATGTAGGAGTTGTTGTTGTCCAGGTGGGTCAGGGCAGAGTGTAGGGCCGCCGATATGGCGTCCTCTGTAGACCTGTTGGCCCGGTAGGCAAACTGATGGGGGTCCAGTGTGGGGGGGAGGCTGGCTTTGAGGTGAGCCAAGATCAGCCGCTCAAAGCACTTAGCAATGACAGGGGTGAGTGCCACTGGGCGGAAATCGTTGAGGCTCCCTGTGGCTGACTGTTTGGGCACTGGCACGATGGTTGATGTCTTGAGGCAAGTGGGGACAACACCCTGGGCCAGTGAGTGATTGAAAATGTCGGTAAAGACCTGGGATAGTTGTCCAGCACATGCCCTAAGCACCCGGCCAGGGATGCCATCGGGGCCGGCAGCTTTGCGCTCATTCACCTTGCTCAGTGCATCTTGTACAGCAGAGGTGGAGAGACTGAGGGGTTGTTCATTTGGGGGTGGAGCAACTTTGATGGCTGGGGTTTTGTTATCTCGGTCAAAGCGAGCATAGAAATGGTTTAGCTCGTCAGGAAGCGTGGCGTTGTCTGGGGGAGGGGTGTTAACTTTCTGGTAATCGGCAAGGGATTTGATTCCTTGCCACATGCGCCTGGGGTCAGAGTTGTTATGGAAGTGCTCCTCAATCCGCCGTTTGTGATTGAGTTTGGCATTCCTAATTCCCATTTTCAGATTTGTATGAGTATATATCCAACTTCCCCACTCTGACCATCATCAGTCTTCATATTCTCTACATAGTCCACTGGTACCATGCTCCCTTCAATAGAAGGAAGATGCCACTTTTACAATGCGCTCCTGCCTCTGCAGTTTGCATTAACCCCGCTCAGCAAAAAAACTCGGGGACACAAGGAACTGCAGATGTTGGTTTACACAAAAAGACAAAAAGTGCTGGAGTAACTCAACTAATCTATCTGAGGCTCAAATACAAATAACGAACAACAATGAATGCAGTGTAATTGAAGTCCTCATCGTTGTGTGTTGTCACCCTCGCCAAAAGTATTAAGATTTGTCTGGATGGATAGATAACAAAAGTAGTTTAACAAAGTTTTAGTTTATTGTCACGTGTATTGAGGTAAAAGGAAAAACTTTTTTGTTGCATGCTAACCAGCAAGTGGAAAGATGAAACATGATTACATCAAGCTGTCCACAACGTACAGATACAGGATAAAGGGAATAATGTTTAGTGTAAGATAAAGTCTAGAAAAGCTCGATTACAGATAGTCCGAGGGTCTCCAGTGAGGTGGGTGGTAGCTCAGGACTGCTCCTTAGTTGGTGATAGGATGGTTCAGTTGCCTGATAACAGCTGGGAAAAAACTGGCCCTGAATCTGGATGTATATGTTTTCACACTTCTGTACCTCTTGCTTGATGGGAGAAGAGGGAGTGACCAGGGTGAGACTGGTCCTTGATGATGCTGGTGGCCTTGCTGAGGCAGTGTGAAGTGTAGAAGGAGTCAATGGAAGGGAGATTGGTTTGCGTGATGGTTGAACTCTCTCATTGAATCAGAGATTGATTATCACAGAGGTTGACTTGCGATACTGATTTATTTAGTTATTTATGAAGTTATTTAACCTGTTCACTGTCAAGATTTTTTTTCACTCGTATACTTTGACCTGAGTAAATTCAGGGGTGGCACTGAACAGGTTAATCAATCTCTTTGTTCTCTTGTTCTACATTTTCTCGTGAGTTGAGGCATCCTCTCAGCAGCTACCTTGGTAAGCTGCTTCAGATCATGGATCTTTCAATGTGATCAGCTAATTCTTCTAAACTCCAATGAATATTTGTTGAATCATTCTTAATAATGTAACCCTTTCTTTCCAGGAATCGGCCTAGTGTACCTTTTCTGAATTGCCTCCAATAAGGACATCAACATTGTACCCAGTAATCCAGGTTTGGTCTCACAAGGGCTCTGTACTATTGTAGTTAGACTCCAATCATTTTGAGGGCATTGAGTATAAGAGACAGTAATTTTAAAGCAACTTTATAGGACTTTGGTTAGGCATCATTGGGAATATTGCAAGCATTTCTGGTCGCCTTAATACAGGAAAGATATGAGGCTTTGGAAAAGATATAGAAGAGATTTACCAGAATGATGCCTGGATTATGGGGTATTAGCTATATGAAGACATTAAATAGACCCGGATTGGTTTCTTTGGAACGCAGGAGGTTAAAGGAAAACCTAATGGAACTATATAAAATGATTTGAGGCATAGATAGGGTAGACAGTCAGAACCATTATCCCTGGATAGAAATATCAAATACTAGAGGGCATGGCTTTTAAGGTGAGAGGGGCAATGTTTAAAGGAGATGTTCAGGGCAAGTTTTATTTGACACAGGTGAGTACCTGGAATATGCTACAGTGGGTGGTGGTGGAAGCAGATACAATGGTGACATTTAAGATACTTTTGGACATGCACATCAGGGAATGATGGGATATGGATTATGTGCAGACAGAAAAGAGTTGGTCTTGGCATCATGTTCAGCATAGATTATTTATTTTATTTTAGTTTATTATTGTCACATGTGCCGAGATATAGTGAAAGGCTTTTTTTGCGTGCTATCCAGTCAAAGCAAAGACCATACGTGATTAGAATCAAGCCGTCCACAGTTTACATTTTGTGCTGCTGGTATGAAGATTTAAAAGAGTGGAGCGATAGTAAAGTATGAGCATCAGCATGCAAGAGTCGCCTAGCTCCGGCACCAGATTGATGCTGTACTGCTCTAGAACCAAGTAGTTCCATGTAGTCTGGTGAAAATTTGTTCCTCGACCAACTTAATTGAAAATGTTTTCTTGGAACAGCGTGCATCGATTTGCTCTTCCCAAATTGATTGCTATTGTTTGCCCGCAGACCACAGTTGCTGCATATCAAAGATAAGTCATTGGCTGTAAATTGTTTTGTGTCATCCAATTAACCTAATAAGAAGCTTTATAAATGCAAGCTCTTTTTGTTTCGATAAAGTGATTAAATTTCCAAAAAATGTCAGACTCCTCTTCCTCTGATAGTAAGCGCAACATGAAGAAACAGTCTCGTGCAATATTCCTTTTTCTAACGAAATGTGCTAACTTTCCCAGCCCATGGGAGTGTCCAGTAGCAATGGGTTACAAGGCAGTTGTTTCACAATACTGCACATTCCTCGGGGGTGGGTGAAAGACACAACTAATTCAGGCTGGGCAACTTCTGTCGATGATGTGCACGCAATGATTAGTGTTTAAAAATGTTCTCTGGAGATCTGCCACAAAATCATTCTGCCAGTGTTTGCCACAAAATAAAAATGGCATTAAATAAGGTTGTGTTAGTTACTTTTGCACCTTTTGATAAACTTTTAAAATGACTTTTCAACATAGCGGATTTAATATATATTTCCCACTATAAAAAATACAGTGGAGGTTCCCACTGGAAATAATACAGTGGGACATAAATGCTCAAATGCCTTATTCAAGTCAGATTTGTCTCTGATTTCAAAGGAAGAATTGTGTTAGTTGATGTTTGAAATAATGTACTTCGCAGTCAACTGAGGCATAAATTTATGACCTACAGTTATAGTTAAAGTATTTTGATAGAATTTTTATTTCTCTCTGCTCTTGAATGAAATACAATTTAAATTCAATCACAGCAAACAATTGTTTCTAGGAAGTTTGGGATTTGATGACAGATAAGACTACAGTTTATTTTTGCGTGTGGCGGGATAATACTTAATTTACATACAATTGCTGCCATATACACTGACTGTGGCTTGAGTATTGACGTTGTCTGGATACCACCTCACATATTCATTTCATTATTTACTGCTAAGGTTTTTTTATAGAGTTCTGGAGTCATACAGCATTGAAACAGGCTCTTTGGCCCAACTTGCCCACCCTGACCAACATGCCCCATCTACACGTCCCACCTGCCTGTATTTGGCCCATATCTTTCTAAACCTATCCTATCCATGTACCTGTCCAAATTTTTTTTAATGTTTCAATAATACCTGCCTCAACTACCTCCTCTAACAACTCATTCCATTTACCTGCCACCCTTAGTATAAAAAGAAGTTGCTCCTCTGGTTTGTATGAAATCTTTCCCCACTCCCTTAAACCTATGTCCTCAGGCATTGAAAAAAGCAAATGCCATGTTGGCCTTCATAGTGAAAGGATTTGAGTATAGGAGCAAGGAGGTCCTACTGCAGTTGCACAGGGGCCTGGTGAGACCACACCTGGAGTATTGTGTGCAGTTTTGGTCTCCTAGTTTGAGGAAGGACATTCTTGCTATTGAGGGAGTGCAGCATCGGCTCACCATGTTAATTCCCGGGATGGCGGGACTGACATATGATGAAAGAATGGATCGACTGGGCTTATATTCACTGGAAAGTAGAACGATGATTCAAGATTCAAGATTCAAGAGAGTTTATTGTCATGTGTCCCTGATAGGACAATGAAATTCAGCACAACAGAACATAGTAGGCATTGACTACAAAACAGATCAGTGTGTCCATATACCATTATATAAATATACACGCACATGAATAAATAAACTGAGCAAATAACAGATAATGGGCTATTAATGTTCAGAGTTTTGTCCGAGCCAAGTTTAATAGCCTGATGGCTGTGGGGAAGTAGTTATTCCTGAACCTGATCGTTGCAGTCTTCAGGCTCCTGTACCTTCTACCTGAAGGTAGCAGGGAGATGAGTGTGTGGCCAGGATGGTGTGGGTCCTTGATGACACTGCCAGCCTTTTTGAGGCAGCGACTGCGACAGATCCCCTCGATGGAAGGAAGGTCAGAGCCGATGATGGACTGGGCAGTGTTTATTACTTTTTGTAGTCTCTTCCTCTCCAGGGCGCTCAAGCTGCCGAACCAAGCCACGATGCAACCGGTCAGCATGCTCTCTACTGTGCACCTGTAGAAGTTAGAGAGAGTCCTCCTTGACAAACCGACTCTCCGTAAACTTCTCAGGAAGTAGAGGCGCTGATGTGCTTTCTTAATAATAGCATCAGTGGGGATCAGATGAGAGGGGATCTAATAGAAACATAAAATTCTTAAATAATTGGACAGGCTAGCTGCAGGAAAAATGTTCTTGATGTTGGGCGAGTCCAGAACCAGGGATCACAGTTTAAGAATTATGGGTCGTCCATTTAGGACTGAGATGATGAAAAACGTTTTCACCCACAGAGTTGTGAATGTGGGATTCTCTGCCACAGAAGGCAGTGGAGGCCAATTCACTGGATGTATTCAAGAGAGAGTTAGATATAGTTCTTAGGTCTAATGGAATCCAGGGATTATGGGGAGAAACCAGGAACAGGGTACTGATTTGGGATAATCAGCCATTATCATATTGAATGGCGGTGCTGGCTCGAAGGGCTGAATGGCCTACTCCTGCACCTATTTTCTATGTCTCTATTGTTCTTGATTCCCATACTTTGGTTAAAAGACTCTGTGCATTTACCATATATATTCCTCCCATGATCTTAGACACCTCTAAAAGATCACCTCCTCATCCTCCTGCACTCCAAATAATAAAGCCCTAGCCTGCTCCACCTCTCCCTCCAGCTCAAGCCCTCAGGTCCTGGCAACATCCGTGCAAATCTTCTGTATACCCTTTCCATCTTAACAACATATTTCCTATAACAGGGTGACTAAAATGAATACATGTACAGTAAATGTGGCCTCACCAGTGCTTTATACAACAGAAACATGAACTCCTAACTTCTACACTCAGTACTCTGACTGATGAAGGCCATTGTGCCGAAAACCTTCTTGCCCACCCCATCTACCTGTGCCCCTGGTTAGACTTATCAAAATCAACCCTCAAACCTCTCAGTATTTTGCCCAGGACAATTTGAAGTAATGCTTTTAATTTCAGATGGGGATGTGTCAATTTAAGACACTATTAGTCTGATTGAGATTATAATGAAAGGCTTCAACATGAAATATTAACTTTGCTACTTTCCACACATGTAGGTTGCTAAGTATCTCCAGCATTTTTGTTTTATTTCAGATTACAGCATCTGCAGCATTTTATTTTGATTTGGATCTGCTGCTGAATTACAATTCCTTCAATGGCCCAGCACCTGGTCAAAGATGAATCTAAGTCTTAGTGGATTATATTCAGGTCTTTCAGAAAAATAGTGCTAATCTTGAATTTAAAAAAATATATATTTTCTTGTTTTGTGTGGCTGTCGTGTTGCAAATTGTAATTCTTCTCAAACACTTAACTTCAACTAAATATGATTGGTATTTTCAGTAGTTGTGGTTTGCAGTGATATTATCAATGCTCACACTGTTAGAAGGTGCACGTGAATCCACATGAAATCCAGTAAACAGTTTACAGTGAGATCTTGGAACCGGTCTGAACCAGTTTTATTCAGTAGACTGAAAAGTCTCATGTTTCAGTTCGAAAGGAGTGCTGCCTGTCAATTGTAATCAGTGTCCAGTTGTCTGAAAGAATGAAATACTAAAACAGGTTACTCCTTCTTCATTATTGAGCAGATGCAGACTGTGTATAATTTGAGACATCTGAAAGCAGTCATCAACAGCAGACAAAGTGCAAAGGTCTTTGTATGGTTCAATTAATGGTAATGATTCAGTAATGTTGGACAAGGTTTATATTTGTCCACAAGGACATTTGTCATAGTCATAAAGGTCCCAAAGGCAAACAGTAAAAGTGCACTTTCTTAACCTGTTTGAAAGTGGTTGGGTAACATTAGTGGAATCTAGTTGAGGGTCTTGAAACTGGAGAGAAAAAAAAAGCTGATTTATTGGAGCAGTGGATATCTGTTCTTCATGCCAGTAAGTTGGTCAGGAAAACTCATGGAAGTCAGACAAGATTGATCGTATTGCATGCCTGGAAAAAGTCTGTTCCAGTGATTCATTGTGCAATTCGAGGTGAGTTGCTTTGGAGAGCCAGTAACCTTTCTTCAGCCATACTGCTGCATTTGGGCATTCAAATATATTTCCAGTGGGGAGTAAAAGTGATAATCATTGAAAAGACGTGTATTCCAATCCATGATTTAGTTATATGAGGTGCTACTATATTAAGTAATTGAAAACCGCATTGGTTGACTTAGATTCAGTTTTTTTCGTTGGTGGACCTGTCTTAAAATAATAGACAGATGAATTTTCTTCTGAAAACAGGGGTTGCTGCTGTGTCAGATGGAATCAACAAGGAGCAGAATTAGGCCATTCGGCCCATCAATACTCTGCCATTCAGTCATGGCTGATCTATCTCTCCATCCTAACCCCATTCTCCTGCCTTCTCTACCTATCTTTCTATCTCTGCCTTAAATATATCCACTGACTTGGCCTCCACAGCCTTCTGTGGCAAAGAATTCCACAGATTCACCACCCTCTCACTGAAGAAATTGCTTCTCATCTCATTCCTAAAAGAACGTCCTTTAATTCTGAGGCTATAACCTCTAGTCCTAGACTCTCCCACTAGTGGAAACATATTCTCCATATCCACTCGGATAGATTACGTTTCAATGAGGTCCCTCCGCATTTAATACTTTCCTTCTTGTCCTAATATTATTTTCCTTGAATTGGCATTTATTTAGTGAGTTTTCAAATGTGACTTTTGTTTCAGATTTCCAGCATGTCCAGTAATTTTCAGCTGATAAAGCCAGTTTTCTATAATAGAAACATAGAAAATAGGTGCAAGAGTAGGCCATTCGGCCCCTCAAGTCAGCACCGCCATTCAATATGATCATGGTGATCAACCAAAATCAGGTCCCCTTTCCAGATTTTTCGCATATCCCTTGGTTCCCTTGGCCCTGAGAGCTAAATAACTCTAACTCTCTTGAAAACATCAAATAATCAGTCATATGAGAAAAAACATGGCTTTCTTTCTGCACCAGTTATGAAACATACCATACATGATTTTTAATGTACACATTTTGAAATCGGCTTTGGACATTGTTGCTGGGAAACTTCTTTTGTGTCTGCAAACAGGGGGTTTCAAAAGCGTGAAATTGTCTTGATTCATCAATTGATGATACTCCTTGCTGGTGACAATTTATTCACAGGTTAACCAGGTCAAATTTATTTGAATGCTGGATTATTGCTGAAATGTTGCATTTTTGAAGGCTGTCAGTAGTAGGGAAATTCATTTACTGTAACGAGCAACCTATCAGGGAGTCGATAAAAATATAAACATCTCAAGGCTCGTGGAAGCTCTCTTTCAGACTCTAGAGAAACAGGCCCTTCGACCCACTGAGTCCAGGCTGACCAGCGATTACCTCGTACACCAGTACTATCCCAATCTACAATTTTACTGAAGCCAATTAATCTACAAACCTGTACGTCTTTGGAGCGTGGGAGGAAATCTGAGAAAATCCATGTTGTCACAGGGAGAACGTACAAACTCCATACAGATAGCACCCATAGTCAGGATTGAACCTGGTCTCTGGTGCTGGAAGGCAACAACTCTACCACTACGCCACTGCGCCACCCATGTTTTGGCACACAAATATTGCTGCAGATATTCAGAATTCCCATTTCATTTTTTTGTACCGTATCAGGTTCTGGAACTTAAGGTGGACATTGTGTAACGGGCAGGATTATTGCATTACCAAAGTACACTGCGAAGGACAGTATGTGAAATATGTTCTGGAGAAGGTAATTCAAACCTACTGTTTATTCTTCTTAAATATTTGTACTGTAGGTAATTTGAGGTGTCTTTTGGATTCTTTTTAATCATCTCACCGACTGTATAAATGGTTTAGTTTAAATCTGAAAATATTTTGTCAAAGGTGTGTTTTGAAATGAGAATGATTTTCATCTTTTTGGGTGTACAATGTAATTAAGTCATGATTGTTGCATTTAAGTACAGGTCCACCATCGATTTTCTGGCACCCTTGGTTCCAGAGCCTTTCTGGATTATCCATTTTGCCAAGCAACAGAGGTCACGGCCTCCAAGGATAGTCAAACGGTACCCGAACGGCCCAACTATGTCGCTGGGGAGCTGAGACACTGACCCGCGACATTTGGTCTTGCAAGTGGGCTAAGGGAACGGATCTCCCCACTTTGGCTGGGTCGGAGTTCCAGAGCCCTGGTCACACTGGGGGCAAAGTCCACCTGCAGATCGGCACGGAAGTCCCAATGAGGTCGAGATCGGAGCCTCAACCTTTTTAGGCGCCACATTTTCAGGGGGGCTTCCGAGGGGGGTTTCATGTGCACTCTCGTAACTTTATCCGGATTAAACGAGGTGCCGGACTACCAGTTGCTGGAAAATTGTTGGTCGACATGTAGTCTCGGGTCACTAGTTTCAACTCTAATAAGAATTTCTTTGCTAATAAAAACTGCCCTTCTGCTTTGAAACTGCTGTTGGTAAGTCTGACATTGACATCGGTCAAGAACCAAGCATGAGAATCTTCCTGGTCAGCAGGAATTTCAGTTGCAAGCTGAGCATGAAATAGAAGCTGAATCATTAAGACTGTTGCAGACATCAAATAGTTCAGCTGTCTGCTGTTGATGGCGAGATATGGGGAAAGCCCAGGCTCCTGGGAACATAACTGAACAGGGATAATGAGTTTACATATCAGACCAGGTAGTTCTTTGGGCATTTTGAATCAAAACAAAGATCCTGGAACCGATTTCAATGTCCTCAGTCTTTAAAAAAACTTTGTCCCCTGGTTTAGTGCTACTTAGGAATAGAGTCAGACAGCACAGAAACAGGCCCTTTGATACACTGACTGTATACTAACCAAATGGCACCATTTACACGAACCACATGTTATTCTCCTCACATTCCCAACTTCTCCTTGAAGATTATATCACTCAATATCACAGCAGAGGTAATTTACAGTGGCCAATTAACATAGTAGCCTGCACATCTTTGGGAAGGGGAAGGAAATCAGAGCACCTGGAGGAAGCCCATGTAGTCATGGGGTAAAAGTTCAAACTGTTCGTAAACACTGCTGGTTGCTGGAGCTGTCAGGTAACAGGTCTACTAGTGGTGCTACTGTGCAATCTAGGCACGTGGAGGAAGAATCACTGGCATTGGGAGATTCCTCCTACACACTCGTCTGGCTAGAAGTTTTCATTGGGTCCTTCCTCTCACTCTTGGACATGCCAGAGATCCAGTGTGGCAATCACTGTTTGGTTCTCCACAACAATATTGAAGTTTACATCTCAAAATTTAACAATCTTAATTGTTGCTGCTCTGAATGGCAGCACAGCTGGCCAGAACAAGCTTTCCTCTTGTAATCTTCAACATACCTGCGAGTAATTATGATTAATTTAAATTGACACAGATGTGAGGTCTCTTTCTGTTGGACAGACTTTATTTTCTGTGGCCCATCCTGTGTAAGTTGCACACTTGAATCCCAGTGCAGGCCAGCATCAAAACAGGGTTGCATGAGGATGTACCACGCTGCTGCCTATTCAGTGCATTGCAGGGTGACACAGTGCCACAGCGGTAGAGTTGCTGCCTTACAGCTCCAGCGACCCAGGTTCGATCCTGACCAGGGGTGCTTGTATGTATAGAGTTTGCAAATTCTCCTCGTGACCTGCGTGGGCTTTCTCTGGAATCTTCAGCTTCCTCCCACACTCCAAAGTGTAGGTTGATTGGCTTGGTATAATTGTAAATTGTCCCAATTGTGTGTAGGATCGAGTAAGTGTGCAGGGATCACTGGTCGGCATGCACTCGGTGGGCTGAAGAGTCTTTTTCCAGCGCTGTATCTCTAAACTAAACTAAACTAAACTAAAGTTGCTCACAGGCTCAATTGACATGAAATCATACCATTAATTGCAATAACAATTGCACAATAATAGGGAGATGTGGTCCATCGTAAATCAAGTGCTATGACATTCACTTTCTAACCAATGTTTCCATACTTAAAAAGAATGTAGTGTTTATATAGTGAATAACCTGCTGTTTAACTAAGTGTAACCAATGACAGTGTGTTCAAAGGCTAATCGACATCTATGCTGACCACTGTTTTGTCATTTTTTATTCCTCATATATCGTTGCATTGTATTTAGTTGAAATAACATAGAAATATAGAAACAGAGAAACATAGAAAATAGGTGCAGGAGTAGGCCATTCGGCCCTTCGAACCTGCACCGCCATTCAATATGATCATGGTTGATCATCCAACTCAGTATCCTGTACCTGCCTTCTCTCCATACCCCCTGATCCCTTTAGCCACAAGGGCCACATCTCTCTTAAATATAGCCAATGAACTGGCCTCAACTACCTTCTGTGGCAGAGAATTCCAGAGATTCACCACTCTCTGTGTGAAAAATGTTTTACTCATCTCGGTCCTAAAAGATTTCCCCCTTATCCTTAAACCTTGTTCTGGACTTTCCCAACATCGGGAACAATCTTCCTGCATCTAGTTTGTCCAACCCCTTAAGAATTTTGTAAGTTTCTATAAGATCCCCCCTCAATCTTCCAAATTCTAGCGAGTACAAGCCGAGTCTATCCAGTCTTTCTTCATATGAAAGTCCTGACATCCCAGGAATCAGTCTGGTGAACCTTCTCTGTACTCCCTCTACAGCAAGATTGTCTTTCCTCAGATTAGGAGACCAAAACTGTACACAATACTCCAGGTGTGGTCTCACCAAGACCCTATCTTAAGATTCATTCTATTCATTTTACTTTCTCTATGCCTTTTTGTGAGTTTGCATTCATGATGGAGTACCTCTCCAGCTTTCCTATCAGTTCACATGTGAAGCTGGAACATTTTGTTGAGGCTTTCTGAAGCATGTTTGCCTCTGTACTGGTCAGCAGTGTGGCCCCATTTCATACAGGAGAAAGCTTGTGTATGTACACTAGGCACCTTTCACTTACAATTTGATGTTGGCAGATGGCAGATATAACTTACAGAGATAAAATTTTAAACTCCTCTTTTCAACATCATGATTGTCTGTGGCTTAATGAAGCAAAGCCATGGAGCTTCATAGAACACTCGGTTAATTGTCCAAACTTTGTGCTGTGTTTTACAGTTGCACACAGGAGTCAAATAATGGGAATGTGCAGGATCTTTATAACTAATATCTGCTTCAGTGACTCCAGATATCTTCAGGTCAAGAGGTTGGATTTGGTTTGAGTTTGTAATTTGCCTGAGAATTCATCTCATCTATGAGCAACTGTCTTGAAAGGCTATACTGAACAGTGACTCACACAACTAATGTCACAACTTCAAACAGGATGTGAACGGAAGCATCTTACATGACGATTTGTAGGTGTGGTTTTAAATGACGTAAATCTAATCTCTACTTCTCAGAATACATTTATGAGAATTGACTCACCAAAGCCATGGGATTTCATGGATCACAAAATTAATATTTCAATATTTGTTTTGTGTTTAACATTGTGCATACTGGTCAAAGAGGGCAGACCTCCCTTCTATGAATTGTTTTTTCATATTCCTTGCCCATTGCAAGTCGGGTAATTAACCTGAGGCCAGTGTTACAATAATTGCCATAACACCACATTAGGGCATGGCACTAATTTGGAGACCAGCCACATGTCTTTCCTTTGTTTAAGTTCTTAATGTCACCAGATCATTATGATGATTTGTTAGAGAACCAACGAATACTATTTTCCATCCCTTTCATTCTCTTCTTGAATCCTGAGAACAATCAGTCGCTGGGTATTAATGAAGGCTCACAGTTAATCCCCTTTTGCGTGTGTTTTTTTTATTTTGGAAATACATAGTGCCATTTGGAAAGAGGCTTAGCTTGCATTTGGAAAATTTGACTCCCGTAGCCGGCAGCGTTTGGGCCTTCTGCGTTGGGGCGATCAGCTCCTGCATTGGGGGGGATGTCAGCTCCCCTGACGCGGGATTCATTCGTTCGGCGTGGGGCAGCAAAGAAGCCCAAACGCCGCCGGCTACGTGAGCCAAGATTGTCCCGTCAACGGAGGGCTCGAGGCCCCCGACCACAGGAGAGCAAAGAAGGGAAGAGATTTGAACTTTTTTTCCGCCTTCCATCGCAGTGAGGAATCTGGAGGAGTCACTGTGGTGGATGTTTATGTTGAAATGTATTTTGGGTGTTCTGTTGCTTTTTATTTGTATGACTGTCTTGGCAAATGAAAATACCTCATATGTCGCAAAACATACTTGGCTAATAAAGTTTTATTGTGATTGTGATTATGATTGTGATTGATTGTGATTGAGTTCTCGGTATTGAAGAACTCGAAATCTGACTCAGCAGATGGACAAATGAAATAAGACTATGCATGCAGAACTATAATTAATGTAGAACAAAGGGTTACATAGTCAGGAACATCTGGTTAATCCTTCAATTTTGCTCTCTAGTACATCTCTGACTTCCTTCACTCTGTAGGCAACAGTGCCTTAAGCTGTCTGGTGTCTTCCTTTTGAGACTAATGGGCCTGTCCCACTTAAGCAACATTAAGCGACTACAGGAGTCTATGCGGTACACACACATGCATATAAAAACAAACAAACAATAACCGTGCTTAGAGTTTAGAGCTAATTTGCAGGTTGTGGTGTTTATAGTAAGATTAAACGAGAACTTACCAGTTCGAAGTTTGATCATTATATTATGAGGAGTACGTTGAGGGAATACGTGAAGAACCCCGCCAGGATGCATGCGTGTCATTCTTCAAAGCAGCGGTGTGAAATCACAGATAACTGTAATGACTTAAACATAGTAAGATTAGAGAAAGAAATACCAGTTGAGTATATGATCATGGGTGGGAGCGGAGGGCATGTATTCCCTCAACGTACTCCTCATAAAATAATGATCAAACTTCGAACTGGTAAGTTCTCGTTTAATCTTACTATTTTACTTCGGAGTCACGTGAGTGACTACGTGAAAATTTCAAAGCTCTGTGATTTCATGCCGTGGAAACGAGTCCATGCATCACATCTGCCTTAATGACTGTAGGAGGAATTGTATCAACATAATTTAGACATGAATCCGTATTAAAATCCATGAAATTTATTAACACAAATTATAACCCTTATTTATGGGGTAAATTAAATTACAGAACTTAAAATTGTTTCTGCAAACGTTCCAGGTTTCATGACTGGTTTATTATAAAATAGTTGGAATGTTTTTTCCCCTGACCATCCTGCTGCCTTGAGGATTTGGTCCATTGGTACATCCAACTGCATAGCTGCCGATGTAGCTGCAGTCCTGGTGAAATGAGATTTTAAAATATTAGTATCCACCCCAGCCTGTGTTAGAACCTGTTTCAGCCATCTTGAGATGGTCTGGACCGTCACTCTTTTGTGTGGTTGCTTATGGCTGACTAAAAGTGCCTTCTCATTGCCTCTGATGATTTTCGTTTTCTCCATGTATAACGACAAATGTCTTACTATACAGAGACGATCATCTGTTGGGTAAGACCTAAATTCTATATTGAGGCCCGCTGATCCCTGTCTGTTCTGCTTTACTAATTCATAAATATGAAACGTAATATTTTCAGATGAAGAAGTCATGTTTTCCAGTCTTAATTTATGTAATGACTGTACCCTTTGTGCCGTGACCAATGCCATTAGCATGACTGTTTCTAATGTCAGTCTATGTAGGGACAGAGCTGTTGCTGGAGGCCAATTCCTGAGCATCTTCAGGACAATACTCACATCCCATATTTGAGAGCACCTGGTTCTTGGGGGATTGGTATTAAAAATTCCCCTCATAAGTTTTGTTACCAGTGGGTGAGTTCCAACAGAGTGACGCTCTGTTCCTTGCCATAGATATGTTGATAAGGCACTTCTGGCGCAGTTGATGGCACTATAACTGAGCCCCTCATCACAATGGAGGCCTGCCAGGTATTCCAGAACAGACGGGATGTTCATATCTCTGTAGGTGATGCTGTTTTTGTTACAATACATCTCCCACTTCCTGATATAGACCAGATACTGTTTTTTGGTGGACTGTCTTTGGGCCGCCTAAATCATGTTCACTGTTCAGTCCGTAAGTCCCAGCTGTAGTAGAGGTATTTTTAAACTCTACAAATTAATAAATTCAAATAGTTATGGCATAGGTGGCTATCCCTTGTTACGGGATGAACCAACAAGTCTGGTCTATTCGGGATGGTGATACATGGTTCTAATACCATGTTCAGTATCACTGGGAACCATGGTTGAGTAGGCCAATCGGGTACTACCAAAATACCAGACGCAGAGTCCTGCTGTATTTTCCTTAATACCCGACTGATGAGGCAGAAAGGAGGGAATGCATAAATAAACAATTTCCCCCAATGCAGCGAAAATGCATCTGTCGCCGCTGCCCCAGGGTCTGGTTCCCATGAAACATAATTTGATAACTGGTGATTAAGCCTGGATGCGAATAGATCGATATCTGGTGTTCCATATCGTGCTGTAATATCAGCAAATACTTTTTTATTCAACATCCATTCGGTGTTTTCATTAAATTTGCGTGACCTGGTGTCTGCCACTAAATTTAGTTTACCTGGTAGGTAAGTAGCTGATATCCAAATATCTCTCTGGATACACCACTGCCAAATTGTAATAGCCAGATTGTCACATGATGTCGATTTGTTTCCACCCATGTGGTTGATATATGCTACCACGGTGGTATTGTCAATCTGTAGTCTAACATGCTGGTGATATGACCCAATACAATATGACTTTAGGCCATAGAATGCACCCAACATTTCCAGGTAGTTTATGCCCAGTGTGAGTAATAATGATGCCTCCTGAGCAGTCCATCTACCTCCACAGCTGGAGATGGAATTGGTGGCACCCCAACCAAGTGCACTGGCATCAGTTTGTAGCACCATTGAAGGGTTGCTGATAATGATTGGATTGAAACAAAACCAAATGTTATCTATCCACCATTTTAGTTCCATTATTGCTTTGATTGGTAGCTTCATTGACCAGCATTGATTTTGAGTGCTTGTATTTTTGCTCTCTGTAAATTTTGGTAATGTAAAGGTCCAAATTATGTGGCTGGAAAGGCAGCCACCATTTTGCCAATTACTTTTGCTACCAATCTGATGGATGGTTTACTGATGTCTATGAGGTTATTGCAAGCCTCTATTAAGTCTATAGCCTTTCCCTTAGGCAAAGTCACCGACATGTGAACTGAGTCAATGGTGAACCCCAAATAGTCCATTGTAGTGGAAGGCGTTAATTTAGACCATGGATGGATAATAAACCCCAGTTTTTCAAATAACTGTTTTGTGGCTGTTACAGTTTGTTTGGCCAATTCCAAAGTTTTGCCCACAATAAGTATGTCATCTAGATATGCCATGACCATGTGTTTTCGTTTCCGTGGAAACGCTAGGGCTGGTTTCAAAATTTTTGTGAACAGTCTGGGGGCTGATGTTAACCCATTTGGCAGCGCTCTATACTGCCAGCGCTGTCCCATCCAGTTGAATTTTAAGAAACATCTGTGGTCACCTCGTATAGGCACTGAATAGTAAGCATCTTTTAAATCGATGCTAGCCATGAAGTAACCTTTGGAAATCAATTGTTTAGCAGTAACAAAGGTTTCCATTTTAAAATGAATATATTGTACAAATGTATTCAATTTGGTCAGATCTATGATGATGCGACAACCACCATCTTTTTTGTTTTTCGTAAATATATTGGACACGAATTCTAGCGGTTCGTGTTGGGATTTTTCAATTACACCTTTTGCGTAAAGCCGCTCCAGTTCAGCATGCGCTTCTGATTTCTCTTTACCAGAAAGTACGAACATTCGGTTCGGTATATGTTGAACTAGAGGGCTGTACTTGTGTATAAATTCTATTGTATATCCCTGGATACTGCTTAAAATATAAGTATCGGTAGTTAACATGCTCCATGCATCCAGAAAGGAGTGTAATCTCCCCCCAACCTCCATGCTCCCTGTATTTTGTAGGGAACCAGACCCACCTACCTCCATAGTTACCAGTGGCAGGTTTACTTCTTTTTGTAAATCCTTCGTTGATGTTGAGGCGGTGGTGTCTGGGTTTGTGGTTTGGTTGATGTTGGAGGTTCGCGTATCTTCCAAGAAGGCCGGCCTGGGCCATGGCCTAAAAAAGACTCATGTTTGGTGTACCGGACCTTCGAGCTTTCACCAGTCGGTCTTGTTCTACTAGTGGGTGCGTAGGGATGCTGTCTGTGGCTGTAGTGGGTTTTTGATGAAGTCCCTTTTATGAGTCCCAGGGTTTTGCTTCCTCATCGAGCTCCTTGACTTGCTTCGATAGGTTACCTCCAAATAGTAGTATTGGTGGTTTTATGTTCCCAGGTTTGCACAGACCCGTGAATTTCGGATTTAAAGTGGGTCAGATGGCATTCTTCCTGATGCTATTTATCTCGTATTGAGTGTTGCAAAGCAATGCCAGTGCATCCTGTTGGTCCTGGGACATGTCCTTCTCATCCATTGTGCGGGCGAATGCTGTTCTCCCTGCTGTTAGGAGTTTTAATACCTTTTGGAGTTTGACATCCATGCCTCTAACTCCTATTCCAATATGTTTCCATATACAAGTATTGACTACTGGAACATTCGGGGATATACAGTTGCCTGGTGCCAGGTGTCTTGACGTGGTGTCCAATACAGCCTGTTCTTGTAGCTGGTTAAAAGACATATAGTCTATACTGGCAGCAAGCTTTTGCTCCAGATTTTGGCCAGTCTGGTCTGGCTGTATGAAGTTGGACACCATGTCCAGCAGATTTTCTTGTTCCTGCATCCCCTGCACACTTGATTTTTCTTCTGCGAACCCCTCTTCAGGATCAGCCCAGTACTGACCCCCAGTGCTCCCTTCTGATGAGGGAGAAGCACTGTGCAGCCCTACAAGAGGTGCTGCTGTGGGTTTTCCATAGAGCCCACAGTGACGACTCCCGGAGCCTGTCACGTTGGAGCAAATGCTCCACACACCGCTCCATCCGGCACCAGCACTCACGGTCGCTCAAAGTCGGACTCCTCTGAGTCCACGACTTTGTTAGTTTTTTGTCTTGCCTTACCGCCCGGCCGTGGAGTGGATCTGGCCGGTGCGAAGGCGACATCGGGCACAGCTGATCCCATTATCGGTGATTCAAGTGCCGCTGACCGCTGCTGGCTGCCCGCTACTCCGCGGTCCTCCCCCACCAGCTTTGTCGCAGCCCTTGTTGCTTTCTTAGACTTGTCCATGCTTCCCACCTGTAAGTTGGTATAGGAAACACACAAAAAGACTGCAGAGTAACTCTTACCTGCTGGTTCCGGCTTTTTAAAACTGCCGCTGCGGGGGAACGTCGTTCCACCCCGCCTGACGTTTCGCAATGCGTGTAGCGATATGACACGCCTGCATCCTGGCGGGGTTCTTCACGTAGTCACTCACGTGACTCCGAAGTAAAATAGCCTGATGGCTGCACGGAAGAAGTTGTTCTGAACCTCGACTTTACAGTTTTCAGTGCTCCTATATCTTCTTCCCAATGGCAGGAGTGAAATGAGTGGGTGGTCAGAGATGTGTGGGTCTCTGATGATGCTAGCTGCCTTTTTGAGGCAGCGACTCCTATAAATCCCTTTGATGGTGAGGAGATCAGTACCCATGATGGACTGGGCAGTGTTCACCACTGTTTGCAGTCTTCTTTGCTGCTGGGCATTTAAGTTGCCAAACCAGGCCGTGATGGAACCTGTCAGTATGCTCTCTACTGTGCACCTGTAGATGTTCAAGAGAGTCCTCTCTGACACACCGAACATAGGTGACATAGATGGAACTTTCTTTGCCTGTTCAAAATGGGTATAAAAGACATTGAGCTCATCTGATAAAGATGCCAGAGATCCCGATATCTGTTTGCAATCTGTGATGGTATTCAGCCCCTGCCACAGTTGCCTAAAATTTGTTTGATTTAATTGAGCCTCTAGAGCCCCTAGCATCTCCAATAGCCTGACAGTGATCATACTTTGCCTTCTTGTACAATGTGGGGGTCATCTTCCTGAAAGCCTTGTATCTGGACTTTAGCAGAGAGTGGATCTCTCTGTTCATCCAAGTTGTCTGGTTAGGATAGGCCTTCATTGCCTTTGGAACGCAATTGTTAACACAATTCATGAAGAAATAGGTGACGTCTCTAAGGTACGCCCAATCTGGTTCATTGAAGTGGCTGGAACATATTCCAGTCCACCAACTCGTGGCAGTCCTGAAGTAATTCCTCAGCTTCCACAGACCATTAGTGTCTCATACTTCAGTCTCTGACTGTAAGCCAGAAAGGACAGCACCAACAGATGAATAGACTGACCAAAATGATGGCAAGGCATGGAACAAAAGGTGTACTTGATGGTGTTGCATCATTGATCTAGAGTGTTAACACCCTCTGTGGGGTAGGAGGCACTCTGATGATATTTGGAGAGTACATGCATGAAATTTGCTTGATTGAAATCGCCAGCAATGATAAATAGCATTTCAAGGTTTGCTGTCTCTGGAGAGTTGACACCAATGCATAATTCATTCAGTGGTATCTTGGCATTCTCTTGGGATGGATGTGGAAATGTTGTTTCCCCTGGTTGGAGGGATTGTAGTTGCAAAAAACTATTCAAGATGGAACAGAAATGAAATTTCTTAACTTGCTTGGTATATTCCAGACAGAGATCATTCGATTTTCAGACATGAATGTGATTGAGGTACATTTGGTTGGTGCAGGAAAATAGCACTCGGAGATAAAATAAGCCTTGATGTTGTTGAATAGAATAGGTTGAATGCATGACTAAAGATATTTATACGGGGAGGTTTGCTTCTCTTTATTTGCATCTCATCCTTGCATTTTAAACTTGTTTGTCTTGTTTAAAATGCAGTTTAGAATAAATGTTGTATTAATCAGAACCACTGCAAGTTCTGGTGCTGTCTGCTCTGTAAAGAAAAGTGCAGGTTGGGGAAAGATGCCTGAAGTGGGTTTAGGGATGGTAGGGGGTTGACACATATCAGTTTTTAATATAAGTTTGGCACTTATATCATCTTATCAGTCCAGATAAACGACCTTTCACCACAACTACTCTCTATTTCCGCTTAAACAATCTTCTATTCGTGCTGTTTCAGCTCTTTGTGTTTCCTGGCCTCCAATCATGATGATGCCTCTTATATGGCACTTTATCAATAATTTCTGGAATTTAATTTACACCATATGAATCTCATTTCCCTCTTTGACTCGCTCTGTTATTTTTGTTAAAATTCACATTAAATAGGCTAAATTTGCCTTCAACAAATTTATGCTGACTATTTCTAATCAATGCACATTTATGACTGATGACTAATTGATGACTAAGTGATGACTAACTCTATCCTTGATTTATGTTATAAAAAGTAGCTCCAACATCAAGTTTAATCAGCAAGGTTACTGGGTTTAACCTTGTTTCCTTTTGTGAATGGTCTGCAGCATAGAGTCACTTCTACATCTCCGGGTAGTAACAGCAATTAAAAGTTGAACATTCATTGGAAAGTAAAGAAATTGCCATTACAGTCAGTTTCCCATTCCTTGGGCACCACCACAAAAATTATACACATTTGAAAAAGTTAAGATGAGGGCTTTTGCAGTTTTGCCTCTTGTAACTCCTCAGTAACCTAGAATACTTCTTATTTGGTGATTTATCCACTTTGTGTGCAGCTAGCCTTTGTTGAGCTTCTGTAATCCTTTTTGTGAATGTGCTACCACAATGCTATTGGTTCGCAAGTCCCATATTTTATACCCAGAGATAAAGAATGAACAACTTTTTGTTTCCAAGTCAAGTTGGGGGAAAAGTTGGAAGAATACATGCATGTGGTGGTGCTCCCATTCACCTTCTACCCTTTGTCTTTTTTTTGTGTCAGTACTTACTGATCTGGAAGTGCAGTTAGGGTAGCTTAATAATTGTGGGTTGGTGTATCAGTTATTAATACAGGGAATGCACAGTAGAGGCATAGAGTGATACAGTGTGGAAACAGGCCCTTCAGCCCAACTTGCCCACACCGGCCAATATGTCCCAGTTACACTAGTCCCACCTGCCTGCGTTTGTTCCATATCCCTCCAAACTTGTCCTATCCATGTACCTGTCCAAATTTTTCTTAAATGTTGCAATAGTCCCAGCCTCAACTACCTCTGACAGCTCGTTCCATACACCCATCACCCTTTGTGTGAAAATGTGACCCCTCAGATTCCTATTAAATAATTTCCCCATCACCTTAAACCTATGTCCTCTGGTCTTTGATTCCCCCACTCTGGGCAAGAGACTCTGTGCATCTACCCAATCTATTCCTCTCATCCAGTACTGAATGTTATTTGAGTTACTTGAATGTTGTTAAAGCTAGATTTATCTCACCAAATTGTGGAGTATTCCACCATGCACCTAATATATATGCAGATAGTTGGTGGAAAGACTCTTGGTGTTATCTGGTGGTGAATCATTTGCTGCATGTTACCCTGTCTCTGATGTGCAGCTAGATTGTATTAATGCAATCATTACAACGAGTTTCTGGGCAACGGTGTCCTGCTCTCCCCTTCAGGTTGTTGATGACGGGTTTTGAAATTGGTAATGCCAGTGAACATCAAGTGTTGGCAGATAAACCCTCTCATAATGGCGATAGTCAGTGCCTAGCACTTTTGCAGTGTAAGTATATTTGTCCCTTATTAGCCCATGCATGAATGATGACAAAATCTTGTGACATGGAGTCATTGACTGCCTCATTTGATGAGCTGCAAATGATTGTGGACGGTACACAAAAATGCTGGAGAAACTCAGCGGGTGCAGCAGCATCTATGGAGCGAAGGAAATAGGTGACGTTTCGGGCCGAAACCCTTCTCCAGACGGTATTGATTGTGGACATTGTGCAATCATCAGAAACCATCCCCATTTCTGTTTCTATGATGGAAGGAAGTCACTAAAGATGTTTGACCACAGCAAAATGCCCTGAGAGTCAAGCATATTTAATTGTCATATGTACCCAGAACAGACACAATAATTTTTTTTCCACAGCTTTGTGAGCCCATTAATGCAAAAACACAACAAGTAAATAGACAACAATCAATAATATAATGAATCCTCAGCAATGCCGGCTAACCAGGCTATAATAGTACAAACCAATAATTAGAGCAACCAAAATGAAGTACATTAATTCAAAACTCCGAGGTACGTGCATGTTCATCCCCAGGTAGGGCTGAACTAGTTTCCTTCACTCTCAGAGTGAATGAGAACATTTGATACCAACACAACCTAAGCCTCCCTCATGAACAGCAGAGATCATTGCAGCACCATATTGGATATCAGAGTTTGTGATTCTTTCCTAATATTGTACTTTATCCATCTTCCGGTATTTAGCCATTACCCTGCCTCCCAAAAGCAAAGAAGTTGCCTGTAACGATAGTACATCTGAAAGGAAAACCATCAAAATGGAAACAATAATGATATATTTAAATGATCTGTAAAGGGAGAAATGTCATCAAAATTGGCATGGCATTGGATTTTGGATGTTCAACTATCTGAACTATCCTAATGGATAAAGTATGTATATTTGAGCACGGTAAAGGATGAGTCTTGGCTACCATCATTACAAAGTAGTGAAATGGTTTGATAATTAGGATGGGACAAATGTTGGCGATTTGGTTGAAGATCTAAATCATCCCAGAAAACCCACTAGTGTGGTGATAATTCAAGAAAAAGCAATGAGCCTGTTCAAAGATTTGACAGGCTCATACCTCCAGATTCAGGAACAGTTTGTTCCCACCTGTTATCTGGCAACTGAACCAACCAAACACCAACTAGAGAGTGGTCCTGACCGTTCAGTTGCCTCATTACAGATCCTTGTACTATCTTTAATCGGACTTTACTGAATTTCATCTTGCATTAACATTATTTGTTTTAACATGTATCTGTACATTGTGGATACTTGATTGTAATCGTGTATAGTCTTTCCACTGACTGGATAGCATGCACCATACAATGTGGAAACAGACGTTTTGGCCCAACTTGCCTATGCCGACCAACATTTCCCATCTACACTAGTCCCACATGCCTGTGTTGGGCCCATATACCTCGAAACCTGTCTTAACTATGTACAATTGCTTATTAAACGTTGCGATAGTCTCTGCCTCAACTACCTTCTTTGGCAGCTTGTTCCATTCACCCATCATCCTTCGTGTGAAAAAGTTACCCCTCAGATTCCTATAAAATCTTTGCCCGTTCACCTTAAACCTATGCCCTCTGTTTCTTGACTCCCCCACTCTGGGCAACAGACAAGGGCAACAAAAAAGCTTTTCACTGTACCTCAGTACACGTGACAATAAACTAAGCTAAACTAGATTTGGAGAAAGGGCATGATAATGAAAGTAAAGAATTTGTTTCAAGTGGAGGTGACTTAAAGCAAGGGCTGATTGGCATTTTATTAGTGAGAGGGGCAGCATGTCCTGATACTTTGGCTCAGTTCATTAGGAGTGCGGGATTATTTTTTTTTTACCAGAGGGTGTTTGGAAACTGTAATGTGTTGCCTTGGTGGGTGGAGGAAGCAGATACTTTCACAACATTGCAGAAGCATCTAGCTGAGCACTTATACTGTATTGCCAAGACATGGGGTACATTACTGGTAATACACACAAAATGCTGGAGTAACTCAGCGGGACAGGCAGCATCTCTGGATAGAAGGATTGGGTGATTGGACTGGTAATTGGGATTACTGTCATTGAGTAATGGATGGGCCTCATGGGCTTTATGGACTGAAGGGTTTGTTCCAATGTCAATATTGGTGTATGGGACTGATATTGGTGTATGGCCTTTGCCAAACCTTATTGACAAACCGTGGTGGGGAAAGAATGTTATCTTGATGGTAACTGAGTTTGAAATTTGAACTGAGAACGGTTGCTATGCTGGCAAACAGGAAACATCAGACATTATCCGTTGTAAACTGGAGATAACTGCATTTCTATTGCTTTGTGCCTCTCGATGGTAATTAATTATTGAAATAGAAACTGATGCTTCCATGTGAACCTTCATTCTGTCAGGAGTATTGTTTTTGTGTTGCTTCTGTGAGGGCAGTGCATTATGAGGTGGATACACAAAGGTGTGGAGAATCTTTGTTATTCCGTACTTTTGCATGTAAGAGTTAAACTGTAATTCTCCTTTCAGGAAGAAATTGATGCCAAGAATGATAACTTGAAAATCAGAAATGTGAGTCTTTACTGCCAAACTAGAGTCATTAAAAACATCAGTAGACAGTTTTTACATGCCTCCTCCACCTGAGTAAGCACTAATAAAAAGAGGGCTTTGTGTTACAGAAACCTCGCCCCTTACTACATGACTGGGAGTCTTCAGGTTCTATTCACTCACTGTGGAACCACTTTTGTTTGCAAAGGATGAAAGTGAAGATTTTGACCACACCGTAACCCTCCTGGGCATGTGAATGGGGACCATGACAACCACAAGGAGTGTCAGCTTAATACGAAACAGGTGGTGGTGACACAACAAGTAGCTTTGGGAGTGGCAGGCAAGATTCAGAGAGTGTAAGCAAACAAGTCTAAGAATGTCTAATACAGTATCGGGTGAATGAGCCACATACATTTGTCTCATTACATAATAGACCATCAGCTGCAAATGGTAATGAGGATGGTTTTTTAAGGGATAAACATTGAATATGGCTCACATTTTTTGATCACTTTTTTTATTTACGAGCTCTCGGCATTAAAGCATAGAACAGTAAAGCAGAGGAACTGGCCTTTGACCCATAATGTCTGTGTTGTACATGATGCCAAGTTAAACATGTCTCTTCTGCCTGATATCCATGAAGTCCCTGCATCTCCATGTGCCTATCCAAAAACCTCTTAAACTTCTTGTATCTGCTTCCATCCACCAACATCGCCAGCAGCATTTTCCAGGCACCCACCACTCGCTGTGGATGAACCTGCCATGCACATCGCCTTTAAAATGACCCTCCCCCACCTCTGAACGTAAAGCTGTGCCATATAGTCTTTGACATTTTCACCCTGGGGGTGGGGTGGGAGATTGCAACCTTCACGTGGTCCGCCTTGTTTCAACGAATGCAATCAACCTGGCGTGCATAATCAAATAAAATCAAATAGAACAAGTTGTCCTACAACTTTAGGCTGTGCACGTCATATGCAAGAAGAAAACCCTGGGGGTAAAAAAGATTCTGTCTACCCTCTCTATGCCTCTCATAATTTTATATACTTCTACTAGCTTTCCCCTAAATTTCTGATGTTCCAGAGGAAACAATCTTAAGTTTGTCTAACCGCTTTTATGCCAAATCTCTTCTGAACTCTCTTGAAAACTCCGCTACATTCCTGTAATGGGGTGACCTTAACCGTACGCAAAACTCCTAATGCAGCCTAACCAAAATTTCATAGAGCTAAAAACGTTACTTCCTGCCTATTTTACTCAATGCCCTGGCTGATGAAGGCAAGCATACCATATACCTTCTTTACCATTTCTTTACCATATTTACCATATTGCGCTTGGGTAGTTTACACCCCAGCGATATGAACATTGACTTCTCTAACTTCAGATAGCCCTTGCTTTCTCTCTCCATGCCCCTTCCCTTTCCCAGTTCTACCACTAGTCTTACTGCCTCCGCCTACATTATATCTTTGTCCCGCCTTCTCCCCTGACATCAGTCTGAAGAAGGGTCTCAACCTGAAAAGTTGCCCATTCCTTCTCTCCATATATGCTGCCTCACCCGCTGAGTTACTCCAGCATTTTGTGTCCACCTTCCTTATCATTCTTTCTTCTTGTGCTGCCACGTTTGGGGAGCTATGGACATGGACCCCAAGATTCCTCTGTACATCTGTGCTGGGTCTTGCCATTAACTGAATATACTTTCCCTTTACATTCATCTTCACGAAGTCCAACACCTCACTCTTGCCTGCATTCATACTTTCCTTTATTTGCCATTTTTATCTTGATGCTATTACAGACCATTCTCTGTGTGACGAACAGGGTTGATGAATTTAAGTTATTAAATCAATCTATGTTATGCCAGGAAGAGAATGGTGTTCTCAGTAAATCAATGGGATCTGCTGCCAGAATAACGGAGGAAGATTTAGTAGTGTGAAGGGGACTAGGGACACCTTCTGATAATCTAAAGTAAAGGTAAATATCGTGATTTTGGTTACATGACTGGTATTAATTAATTCGTCCTGCTATTTTAATACAAACAAATTGTCTACAGCAAAGTCGGACCTTCCATTGTTTTGAAACAGTCCATGGGATGTCTGACGTCCATCTCACAGCACAGCCTAGTTCAAGATAAAACTTCTTATTGCAAAGGTACAGCACTCTCCCAGTACTGTATGAAATTACTGGTTTAGATTACATACCAACCCCAGCTTTGGAAATTGACACCACAGTCTTCCAACCACGAGCAGAAAGTGTTAGTATTGAACCATTACTATCAGCTGACTGACTGATTCTTGACTCTCTGTGTCTGCTTTCCAATTAATGTCTGAGCAAGATGCTTCAGAAAGACGGCCCATCATGATCAATAAAGAGAGTGCTTAGAGCCAAGTCATGTGATAAAATAGCCAACCACCATTCACAGTCTTAAATGGGCCAGGTAAAAGAAAACAAATAAAACAAATATTGTTTCGTTGGAGGCTGCGCCTTAACTAGGTCAAAAAGGTGAATAGTGTTCAGTTGTAGACACTTGTCAGGGAGGGTGGAATGCTAAGTAATGCTTTGATCTCAGTTTTATTGAAAGATAGAGCAGAGGATAAATGGTGTTGAGGTGAAGACACTTACATTAATGAGTCTTGTGTTTAATGAAGATGGAGTGAAGGCTGTATCAATTAACAAGGGAGTGTGCTAAATGATATCGGCCAAAGCAGTTGTGAAGTACGGACTAATGAGACAGGGAACTAAATGTGGTGAAGTATAGGCTGTAGATTAATGAGCCAGAATGCTCCAGGATGTTTTATGGATTGTATTATGAGGTACAGTTTATTGGGTGCTGGCAGACAGTGACTGCAGCATAGGTTTTGTCTTTAGCTGTGTCGTGTGAATTGTTTACTGTAAGCTATACTTTGCAGCAAGCAAATGCGTTGGATCACACTGACACTGACACGCAATGGTTCACTTGCAGGTTAATGAGTAATAAATGAGAAGTTAAAACAGCAAGGATTAAGAAAATATAATCAGCCCAAATTAAACCAAAAACCACTTGATCCCAAAAGAGAAAGGTTTGTCCTGGAAACGAGCGTGAAATTGCTGAAATTTATAATAAAGGATCTAATAACATGGCACTTAATTTTGATCATCAGAATATTATTTTCCCTGCGGGAATGTGAAAAGTGATGAGGATGCAAGAGGCTTTAAAAAGATAGACACAATCTAATTGAGTAGATAATGATGTGGCAGATGGAATACAATTTGGAAAGGTATGAGGTTCTCCATCCGAAAAATAGAAATGCTAAGTACTTGGTGAGTGAGTGGGAAATATTTACGCTTAAAGCGACCTGGGTGATTGTGTGCTCAAGCCGTGCAGCAGATAGTCAGGAAAGTAAATAGTATATTGGGCTTAGTTCCAAGAGGATCTGAGCACAAGAGTAAAGATGATACACTATACACTAGGATGTCATGCAAGACTACTGTGTTTGGCCGAATCATGGGTGGTGATAAGTCACTGTACAGGAGAGAGACATAACACCTGGTTGAGTAGTGCCGCAACAACAACCTCTCGCTCAATGTCAACAAGAATAAGAAACTAACTGTTGTCCTTAGAAAGGGGATGCCGGGAGATCACATGCCAGCTTTCATCAGTGGGTTGATGTTGGAGAGAGATAGATCAAAAGGTCATAAAATCATTAATGATAGCAGAATTAGGCCATTCGGCCCATCAGGTCTACTCTGCCATTCAATCATGGCAGATCTACAGCATCTCTCCTTCCTAACCCCATTCTCCTGCCATCTCCCCATAACCTCTGACACCTGTACTAATCAAAAATATAGTACTAATAGCACATGTACTAATCAAGAATCAAGATGGCACCTTCATATTCTTGGACATTAGTATTTGGCATAACCTATACTTGACCCAGCACATTGATCTAATCATGAAGAAGGTGCACTAGTGCTTCTACATTCTTGGAAGTTTAAAGAGATTTGGTATGACTTCCAATACTCTTGCAAACATTTACAGATGTACTGTAGAAACTCTCCCATCGAGATACATTTTGGCCTGGTATGGCAATTCCAGCATACAGGAATGTAAGAGCCTTGACCCGCTCCATTACGGACACAGCTCTCCATTTCAACAAAAGCATCTATATGTGTCACTGCCTCAAGAAGGAGGCATCTATCACCAAGGATCTGCATCGTGCCATCTTCTCATTGCTACTATCAGCCAGGATGAACAGAAACCAGAAGATCCATACCACCAAGTTCAGGAACAACTATTTCTGTAACTATCAGGATTTTGAACCAATTTGCACAATCCTAGTCTTACCTTGTCAATGAAATGCTAATGATCCACCTCTTGCACTACTGCATACTTATTTTTCTAATTATGCTTGTGCACTAATGTTTTTTTTTTGCACAGTATTTAGAAATGTGATGCAAAGTTTATGTCCAATTTGTTTTTGTGTGTTTGAATCTATGTGCCAGTGAAGCTGCTGCAAGCAAGATGTTCATTGTACCTCACCGTGCACATATGGCAATGAACTCATCATGGCTTGACTTCTATAATTGGTTTTGGTGAGATTACATCCATAATTTGGTGTGCAGTTTTAGTTTGCTTGCCAGAAAAAGGGTAAAGATTTGCCAATCTGGTTTCTGGAATAAAGGGTCTTTCATATGAGGAGGGTTGAGTAGGCTATGCCTCTATTCCCCAGGCTTTGAAGAAATGTGAGGTGACCTTGTTGAAAAATAAAATGTTCTTAGAGCACTCAACTATGTAGATATGGGAAGATGTTGAATCATACATGACGCCGCTACTTAAGAGTGTAGGAAGGAACTGCAGTTGCTGATTTGAACCGAAGATAGACACAAAAAGCTGGTAAATCTGCAGACACCTGACCCTTGGCATCATATGTTCTTCACCACATCTACCATGCTTTCACCAACGGATGTGCCTGATTCTGTCTGCATTATAATTGTAAATTCTACCCCGCTGGAAGAATAGCTGCAAGTGGTCTAAAGCACTAAAGTGGTCATGCATATACTGTATCCATGGGAATATACTAAACTTGAAACGTTATGGAACTAGTCGAGACTCGTTTCAGAAA
This sequence comes from Amblyraja radiata, assembly GCF_010909765.2. Lineage (NCBI taxonomy): Eukaryota > Metazoa > Chordata > Chondrichthyes > Rajiformes > Rajidae > Amblyraja > Amblyraja radiata. The sequence continues at coordinate 30,670,556 of NC_045975.1, read as the reverse complement.
CGATTGGGAAAGCATTGCTCATGAACATCTCTCGTTTAATGGCAAGCTATCATTCATGGCATAACTTCCTATAAATCTGGTTATTGCTCTTTCAGCTTGACTCAAAAACTAGTAGTTAGACAATAAATGCATCTTAATTCACCCATTCTCGTGCAAAGTCTCCCACTCATGTTGAGAAAGATAATTGTATGATTGCCATGTTGCACGAATCACTACTCCCTCAGTTTCACTCAATGACACATATAACTTTTTTTTTCAACTTGTAAGAAAGAAGAGCCGAAGGCTGTTCAGCCCCATCAGCCCGCTCTGTCATCCAATAATGCCTTTGCTGATCTAACTCAAACGGAAACCTCATGTTCCCTGATTCCTTTAATACCTAGAAATTTATCTACCTCTATTTTAAATCCAATCAATAATCAATAATTAAACCTCACAGACTCTTGAACAGGTACTTCAAGAAAAAATGCTCTGCTTTCTGAGGAAAATTACAAAGATAAAGCAGATTTGTACCTGTACCTCACCGTGCACATATGACAATTAACTCATCTTGACTTGACTTCTATAATTGGTTTTACTGACGCTGATAGCATGGTTGGTGTTCTGGCATCATTCAGTCAGATGATCGGTCTCCTATACTCTGACTCATAATTTTCCGTGATTCGTCCAATAACAGTGGTGTCTTCAGCAACTTTCAGGATGGAGGTGGAACTATGTCCGGCTACACAGTCAGAGCTATAGAGTGAGTAGAACAAGGGGCTGAGCACACAGCCTTGAGGTACTCCTATCCTGATGGTTATTGAGGAGGAAATGTTGTTGCCAATTCATACCAATTGTATTATGTAGGAAAGATGCTGGTTTAAATCGAAGATAGACACAAAATGCTGGAGTAACAGTGGGACTCTGTAGAGAATGAATGGGTGACGTTTCGGGTTGAAAGTCCAAAGAACAATCTGAAGAAGGGTCTTGACCCGAAACGTCACCCATTCCTTCTCGCCTGTCCCGCTGAGTTACTCCAGCATTTTGTGTCTATCTTCATACCAATTGTATTCTTTGATGAGGAAACCATGGATCCAGTTGTAAAGAGATGCACAGAGACCCAGTTCTCGTAGCATGATAAGGGAGGGTGGTGTTGAGGGGTTGGTTGGGTTGAACACCAAGTTGTAGTCTATGAACAACAGCCTGACATATGTGTTTTTATTGATAAGTGATCCAATGCAGAGTGTAGAGCCAGTGTGATCATGTCTCCGTTGATCTATTGTGCGGTAGCCAAACTGTAATGGGTCCAGATTCTTGCTGAGGCACGAATTGATTTGCACCGTAACCAACCTCTCAAAGCACTTCATCACCATGGGCATTAGTGCCTCTGGTTGGTATTAATTGAAGCATGTCTCCTTACTCTTCTTTGGCACAGGTATTATTGATGCCCTTTTAAAGTAGGTGAGAACCTCAGTAAAGAGAGATTGAAGACGTCTGCAAAGCCTCCAGCCATTTGGTCCGCACAGCTTTTGAGAACGTGACCCAGAAGACCATCTTGTCCAGATGCTTTCCGAGAGTTCACCCTCTTGAAGAATTTTCTGATGACAGCCTCGGAGACCAAGATTGCAATACCATCGAGAGCTATGGGCCCCGAGAACGCTCTTCAGTGTTCTCCCTATCAAAGCTTGCGCCGAAAGCATTGAGGTCGTATGGAATGATTCCTCATTGTCGTTTGAGATGCCACTTGATTTTGCCTTGTAGGAAGTGATGGCGTGCAAGCCCTGCCCCAGCTCCCGGACATCTGTCTCGTCCTCCAGTTTGGAGCGAAAGTGTCTTTACTGTGAAAAACTTGTTGTACAGATTCAGTACTTCCTCCTCTGCAATGTACACTTCTTGTGCAATGTACAACATCGTAGGTTGCCATTCTCATTTGTCAAGAAGTAAGAGCTCTTTTTTAAGTCACAACATGTCTATTCACCAAATTCATATTCCCCTGAGAGTTGTTTTGAGAGTGATGCCTTTTTCCCAGATTCTCAAAAACTGTTTATTTTTAATGGCCATAACCACATGTTTCCAATTACAGTTATTTACAGTCATATTTACATTAAAAATGACTCACAAGTTACAGTTGCTGTATAAATAAGCATCAGTAGACTTGACATATTCAATCTCTTTCTAATACAATCTTACTGTCATTACAGTACTCTTCATTTTTTCTCTGGAGGCCCACCAGAAGCCAATTATTAAACTCTGATGAAAGCGCAGCCCTCTTCAACATTGACCGGTTAACCAAAAGGCTGGTAATACTGAGAGAAAACTGTACTTAGATTTCCTTAGGATACGAAAGCTACTGGGACAGTGCTGAAAACATTCATCTTGTCGGGCAGCATCGGTGAGATGAAAAACCTCCAACATCTCAGGTCTGGGACGTCAGAACTTAGAATTGGTTCTCAGTGAGCTAGTGGAGCAGGATAAAAAAATTACCTGTCAGCAATTAGCCGTGAATAGGTCAAGAGAAGGCAAGAGCCCAGAGGGAGGGATCCAAATGGATTGGGAATGACTGATCACAAGGGTTCCATTATAAACCGTGAATTTTGATAACCGTTCAAAATTGACAATTCTGGTTTACACAGGCCTAAAGCCAAACGGAATTTAACCCTGTTTACATTTATTGAAGTTATATTTATATCAGGAACTCGCCGGATTTTCTCAGATAATTTTTGAAAGTGTGTATGAACCACGACATGCCTTAGATAGAGTGAGCACCAGTTGGAGACGTGACAACGGCATGTCTGCCATTGCTTCTAAGGGCCTATGTGGGAAAGGAGCAACTTTGATAGCTTTGTACAAGGTTGTCGTTGTCAGAGTGATAGGGGTAGGGTGGTGGAGGAATGTGAGAGTATGTTCTTAGTTAAGTTTGAGGGTGATTAATTGATGCCATGGAATGGGTGCCGCATTAATAGACTGACTAAGAGTGCTGAGCAAGTTGACATTCCATTTACCTTTATGGAAACACTGCAGAGTAAGCTGACAAATCTTCTGACAATGATGCACTTAGCCAATGCAGCCGTCACCCATTGGAAGAGAGCCCATATTCTCTGACACCTGGGATGTTCAGTGCTGCAAACACAGATCTCAAGGTCAGCAAATCCAAATAACATTAGCCACATGGTAAATTATATTATACAGCTCGTGTAGTGTTCTTTCCATGACTTTATCTCTTTAACAGTGTCAAAGAGCGTAAAGTATAAGAAATAAAGTGGACGAGCTTGAGGCTCAGTTAAAAATGGGCAAGTATGATGTTGTGGGAATTACAGAGACATGGCTGCAAGAGGGCCAGGGCTGGGAACTAAATATTGGTATACCTCCTATCGAAAAGACAGACAGGTGGGCAGAGGGGGAGGAGTAGCTCTGTTGGTGAGGAATGAAATCCAGTCCCTTGCAAGGGGTGACATTGAAACAGGAGATGTGGAGTCAGTATGGTTAGAACTAAGGAATTATAAGGATAAAAAGATCCTAATGGGACATCTACAGGCCCCCAAACAGTAGCCTGGATATAGGGTGCAAGTTGAATCAAGAGTTAAAATTGGCATGTTGTAAAAGTAATGCGACGGATGTTATGGGAGATTTCAACATGCAGGTAGACTGGGAAAATCAGGTTGGTACTGGACCCCAAGAAAGGGAGTTTGTGGAGTGCCTCCGTGATGGATTCTTAGAGCAGCTTGTATTGGAGCCTACCAGGGAGAAGGCAATTCTGGATTCAGTGTTGTGTAATAAACCGGATTTGATAAGGGAACTTGAGGTAAAGGAGCCATTAGGAGGTAGTGAACATAATATGATAAGTTTTAATCTACAATTTGAGAGGGAGAAGGGGAAATCGGAGGTGTCCGTGTTATAGTTGAACAAAGGGTACCATGGAGCCATGAGGGAGGAGCTGGCCAAAGTTGACTGGAAAGATACCCTAACAGGGATGACAGTGGATCAACAATGACAGGTATTACTGAGAATAATACAGAAGGTGCAGGATCAGTTCATTCCAAAAAGAAGAAAGATTCCAAGGGGAGTAATGGGTGACCGTTGCTGACAAGGGAAGTCAGGAAGCAAGAGGATTGGGTAATGTTTAAAGAGCAACAGAAGATAACTAAAAAGGCAATACGGGGAGAAAAGATGAGGTACGAAGGTAAGCTAGCCAACAATATAAAGGAGGATTGTAAAAGCTTCTTTATGTATGTGAAAAGGAAAAAATTAGTTAAGACCAAAGTTGTACCCTTGATGACTGAAAAAGGTGAATTTATTATGGGGAACAAAGAAATAGCAGATGTGTTAAACAGGTACTTTGCATCCGTCTTCACTAAGGAGGACACAAGCAATATTCCTGATGTACGTGGCCAGAGGATCTGGGGTGACAGTGGAACCGAAGGAAATCCACATTAGGCAGGAAATTGTATTGGATAGACTGATGGGACTGAAGGCTGATAAATCCCCAGGGCCTGATGGTCTGCATCCCAGGGTACTTAAGGAAGTGGCTCTAGAAATCGCGGACCAATTGGTGTTCATTTTCCAATGTTCTATAGATTCAGGATCAGTTCCTATAGATTTGAGGGTAGCTAATGTTATCACACTTTTTAAGAAAGGCGGGAGAGAGAATTATCGACCAGTTAGCCTGACATCAGTGGTGGGGAAGATGCTGGAGTCAATCATAAAAGATGAAACATTTGGATTGCAGCAACAGGATCGGTTCAAGTCAGCATGGATTTACGAAAGGGAAATCATGCTTGACTAATCTTCTGGAATTTTTATAGGATGTAACTAGGAAGTGGACAAGGGAAAGCAGTGGATGTAGTGTACCTGGACTTTCAGAAAGTATTTGATAAGGTCCCATAAAGGAGATTAGTGGGCAAAATTGGGGCACTTGGTCTTGGGGGTAGAGTGCTGGCATGGATAGAAAATTGGTTGGCAGGTAGGAAGCAAAGAGTAGGGATTAACGGGTTCCATTTCAGAATGGCAGGCAGTGACTAGTGGGGTGCCGCAAGGCTCGGTGCTGGGACCGCAACTATTTACAATATACATCAATGATTTAGATGAAGGGATTCAAAGTAACATTAGCAAATTTGCAGATGACACAAAGCTGGGTGACAGTGTGAACTGTGAGGATGATGCTATGAGAATGCAGGGTGACTTGGACAGGTTGGGTGAGTGGGCAGATGCATGGCAGATGCAGTTTAATGTGGATAAATGTGAGGTTATCCACTTTGGTAACAAAAACAGGAAGGCAGATTATTATCTATATGGTGTCAAGTTGGGAAAAGGGGAAGTACAACAGGATCTGGGGGTCCTTGTTCATCAGTCAATGAAAGTTAGCATGCAGGTATAGCAGGCAGTGAAGAAAGCAAATGGCATGTTGGCCTTCATGACAAGGGTAGTTGAGTGTAGGAGCAAAGAGGTCCTTCTGCAGTTGTATAGGGCCCTAGTGAGACCACACCTGGAGTATTGTGTGCAGTTTTGGTCCCCAAATTTGAGTAAGGACATTCTTGCTATTGAGGGAGTGCAGCGTAGGTTCACAAGGTTAATTCCCGGGATGGCGGGACTGCCATATGCTGAGAGAATGGAACGGCTGGGCTTGTATACTCTGGAATTTAGAAGGATGAGAGGGTATTTTATTGAAACATATAAGATTATTAAGGGTTTGGACATGCTAGTGGCAGGATACATGTTCCCGATGTAGGGGGAGTTCAGAACCAGGGACCACAGTTTAAGAATAAGGGATAAGGCATTTAGAACGGAGATGAGGAAACACTTTTTCACACACAGAGTTTTGAGTGTGAAATTCTCTGCGTCAGAGGGCAATGGAGGCCTGTTTTCTGGATACTTTCAAGAGAGAGCTTGATAGAGCTCTTAAAGTTAGCGGAGTCAGGGGATATGGGGAGTAGGCAGGAACGGGGTACTGATTGTGAATGATCAGCCATGATCACATTGAATGGCGGTGCTGGCTTGAAGGGGCGAATGGCCTACTCCTGCACCTATTGTCTATTGAGGACAACAGAAATAATTTAATGAAACAAGGATAAAAATAAATACATTGGAATCATCCCAAAAAAAGAAAGACTGTTTTGAAAAAAATCCGGAGGACCTAAAAAAAGTTAATAAATTAACCACCTTTTGACATTCATTGAAAATGTATGACTTTCTGCACAAATTTAGATAAAACCAGTTCACACTCACAAAGAAGAATTCAGCTTTGACTGATCATAGATAAGTTAATGAGTTACATCAAGTTGAACGTTTTACCTCTGCGGAACAAAAAAAAAGCAATTTTTTGAAACAAGGCTGGCAAGGATCTTGATACATTGCCTCAGTCATCGAGGAAACATTTGATTAAGCCAGAATTCAGAATTCCTTTCAAATACTTGGCAAGAATAGCCAGGTGTATGTATGTTCAAGTCACATTGTCTAACTTCTGCTGTTAGCTTTGGATGTTTACTTTTGATATATTTGGCAGACCAAAGTTTGTAGTGTGCTGAAATCTGCTTTAATAGTCATGTCATGCCTTTCTGAGCCTTTTTTCACAGCAGAATTTGTTGGTCGAAAAAATGGGAAGTTTTGACACCAAACACAATTTCAACCTTTCCATCTGTTGACTGAAAGGAACATGGAAGCTTATTTTGGAAACTCAATTGTTTTAGTTTGTGAATTATATCTGCCAGATTTTGAGGGGAAAAATGTACAGCATACAATAGACATACTCCCTTAGCTTTTTGTCTTTCAGAGATCAGTACCTTGACTCAGAACTGCTGTAGCTTTGGGAGCAACAGCAGCAGGAGGTTAGCAAGAGATACGACTAATTGGCTCTAGCCCAAGTGGGAGGAGAGAAGTGAAAACAGTTAAAGTAGAAGCCAAGGACAGGCAGACTTTACTCAGAACTGCTGTAGTTTTGGGAGCAACAGCAGCAGGAGGTTAGCAAGAGATACGACTGATTGGCTCTAGCCCAAGTGGGAGGAGAGAAGTGAGTCAGTGCCGGGAAAACAGTTGAAAACTGAGGGATTTGGTTTGTAAATTGGTAAATCAGGCAATTTATCAGTCAATTTAAGCAAGACGGCTCTTAGCGAGCGGAGTGCCCTGTGAGAAAAGTGTGAGTCTTTGGCGAGGAGACCACGCAATACGCTTGAGAGGGAGGGACGAAAGAAGGAGATGTCAGGCCAGCTGATTCAGTGCGATGCTTGCAGTATGTGGGAGGTCAAGGACACCACTGGTGCCTCTGGCTGCTACAAATGCGAGAAGTGCATCCAGGTAGAGCTCCTGAAGGGCCGTGTTGGGGAACTGGAGAAGCAAGTGGATGACCTCCGGTTCGTCCGAGAAACTGAGTCGTTCCTCGACAAGTCCTACAGTACGATTGTTACACCTAAGGTACTGGAAGAGAGAAGGTGGGAGACAGTGAGAACGGGAGGGAAGCATGGAATGCCAACGTCCCCGGGTGTTGTACCTCTTGTGAACAGGTTCACCCACTTAGAAGCTGTCGGGACAGAAGAGGTGTTTACACTGGGCGGCGGACTGGCTTGTGATGCGAATAGGGCTGTTGAGCCAAAACCAAAAAGGCCTAAGGCAGGGAACGCCATTGTAGTGGGAGACTCCATTGTGAGAGGTACGGACAGGGGTTTCTGCGGCAACAGACGGGATGCGAGGATGGTGTGCTGCCTTCCTGGTGCCAGGATCCAGGATGTCACGGACAGAGTGCAGAAAATCCTCAAGGGCGAAGGTGAACATCCGGAAGTGGTAGTGCATGTCGGCACAAACGATGTTGGAAAGAAGGGGATGAATATTCTGCAGCGTGACTTTAGAGAGCTCGGAAAAATGCTGAAAAGCAAGACCTCCAGGGTTGTTATCTCTGGTTTGCTTCCAGTTCCTCGTGCTGGCGAGAGCAGGAACAGGGAGATACGGGACCTGAACGTGTGGCTGAGGAACTGGTGCACGGGGCAGGGATTTAGATTCTTAGATCACTGGGATCTGTTTTGGGGTAAGGGGGAACTGTACAAAAGGGATGGATTGCATCTTAACAGGTGTGGGACCAGCATTCTGGCAGGCAGGTTTGCCACTGCTACACGGGTGGTTTTAAACTGAATAAGGGGGGTGGGGTGTCGAATGGGATAGTGGAGGATGGAGTTAAAGGGAAAGGGTTTCTTAAATGTGTGAGCGTAGAGACAGAGGGGTGTAAAATGAGGGTAGAAGCAATAGGTAGCAATGTGAAAAGTAAAAGTGGCAGGCAGACAAAACCAGGGCAAAAATCTAAAAGGGCCACTTTTCAACATAATTGTATAAGGGGTAAGAGTGTTGTAAAAACAAGCCTGAAGGCTTTGTGTCTCAATGCAAGGAGCATTCGTAATAAGGTGGATGAGTTGAACGTGCAGATAGCTATTAATGATTATGATATAGTCGGGATCACGGAGACATGGCTCCAGGGTGACCAAGGCTGGGAGCTGAACATCCAGGGATATTCAATATTCAGGAAGGATAGAGAGAAAGGAAAAGGAGGTGGGGTAGCGTTGCTGATTAGAGAGGAGATTAACGCAATGGAAAGGAAGGACATTAGTTTGGAGGATGTGGAATCGGTATGGGTAGAGCTGTGAAACACTAAGGGGCAGAAAACGCTGGTGGGTGTTGTGTACAGGCCACCTAACAGTAGTAGTGAAGTTGGAGATGGTATCAAACAGGAAATTAGAAATGCGTGCGACAAAGGCAAAACCGTTATAATGGGTGACTTCAATCTACATATAGATTGGGTGAATCAAATTGGCAGGGGTGCTGAGGAAGAGGATTTCTTGGAATGTATGCGGGATAGTTATCTAAATCAACATGTAGAGGAACCAACGAGAGAGCAGGCTATTTTAGACTGGGTATTGAGTAATGAGGAAGGGTTAGTTAGCAGTCTTGTTGTACGTGCCCCCTTGGGCAAGAGTGACCATAATATGGTTGAGTTCTTCATTAGGATGGAGAGTGACATTGTTAATTCAGAAACAATGGTTCTGAACTTAAAGAAAGGTAACTTTGAGGGTATGAGACGTGAATTGGCCAAGATTGACTGGCAATTAATTCTAAAAGGGTTGACGGTGGATATGCAATGGAAGACATTTAAAGACTGCATGGATGAACTACAAAAATTGTTCATCCCAGTTTGGCAAAAGAATAAATCAGGGAAGGTAGTGCATCCGTGGATAACAAGGGAAATCAGGGATAGTATCAAAGCGAAGGATGATGCGTACAAATTAGCCAGAAAAAGCAGCATACCGGAGGACTGGGAGAAATTCAGAGACCAGCAGAGGAGGACAAAGGGCTTAATTAGGAAAGGATAAATAGATTATGAAAGAAAACTGGCAGTTATTAAAGATGGGATAGCAGCACATTTGGAAAGTGGTGAAATCATTGGACAAAGTCAGCATGGATTTACAAAAGGTAAATCATGTCTGACGAATCTTATAGAATTTTTCGAGGATGTAACTAGTAGCGTGGATAGGGGAGAACCAGTGGATGTGGTGTATCTGGACTTCCAGAAGGCTTTCGACAAGGTCCCACATAAGAGATTAGTATACAAACTTAAAGCACACGGCATTGGGGGTTCAGTATTGATGTGGATAGAGAACTGGCTGGCAAACAGGAAGCAAAGAGTAGGAGTAAACGGGTCCTTTTCACAATGGCAGGCAGTGACTAGTGGGGTACTGCAAGGCTCAGTGCTGGGACCCCAGCTATTTACAATATATATTAATGATCTGGATGAGGGAATTGAAGGCAATATCTCCAAGTTTGCGGATGACACTAAGCTGGGGGGCAGTGTTAGCTGTGAGGAGGATGCTAGGAGACTGCAAGGTGACTTGGATAGGCTGGGTGAGTGGGCAAATGTTTGGCAGATGCAGTATAATGTGGATAAATGTGAGGTTATCCATTTTGGTGGCAAAAACAGGAAAGCAGACTATTATCTAAATGATGGCAGACTAGGAAAAGGGGAGATGCAGCGAGACCTGGGTGTCATGGTACACCAGTCATTGAAAGTAGGCATGCAGGTGCAGCAGGCAGTGAAGAAAGCGAATGGTATGTTAGCTTTCATAGCAAAAGGATTTGAGTATAGGAGCAGGGACGTTCTACTGCAGTTGTACAGGGTCTTGGTGAGACCACACCTGGAGTATTGTGTAGTTTTGGTCTCCAAATCTGAGGAAGGACATTATTGCCATAGAGGGAGTGCAGAGAAGGTTCACCAGACTGATTCCTGGGATGTCAGGACTATCTTATGAAGAAAGACTGGATAGACCTGGTTTATACTCTCTAGAATTTAGGAGATTGAGAGGGGATCTTATAGAAACTTATAAAATTCTTAAGGGGTTGGACAGGCTAGATGCAGGAAGATTGCTCCCGATGTTGGGGAAGTCCAGGACAAGGGGTCACAGCTTAAGGATAAGGGGGAAATCCTTTAAAACCGAGATGAGAAGAACTTTTTTCACACAGAGAGTGGTGAATCTCTGGAACTCTCTGCCACAGATGGTAGTCGAGGCCAGTTCATTGGCTATATTTAAGAGGGAGTTAGATGTGGCTAAGGGGATCAGAGGGTATGGAGAGAAGGCAGGTACGGGATACTGAGTTGGATGATCAGCCATGATCATATTGAATGGCGGTGCAGGCTCGAAGGACCAAATGGCCTACTCCTGCACCTAATTTCTATGTTTCTATGTTTCTATGTGTAGGAAGGAACTGCAGACGCTGGTTTAAGCCAAAAATAGACACAAAACGCTAGAGTAACTCAGCGGGACAGGCAGTGACTCTGGAGAGAAGGAATGGGTGATGTTTTGTGCCAAGACCCAGTGAGTAACTTGATGTTATAGATCTGGATTGGGTAATTTGGGTTTTTAGAGTTAAACAAAAAGTGTTTCATTAGTCAAAGACTTGATGATTTAGATATTAGTGTATTGACTGCCACTGTAGCTTGGTGGAAAACTTTAACAGCACATCATGTCTTACTTTTTCTATAATCTGGATATCAAGTGTGCAATGAGTACAATTAATAGTTTAAGCACAGGTTCTGAGTTTCAGAGCATTTCTCCAAAGGTACACCCCAGGAAGTGGCCATCCAACTTCCACAAAAATGCAGGAGATGTGGGAATATGTGAGTAGCATCAGGGTGAAAAGAAAGAATGGTAATGTAGGAATATCTTTTCCCAATTACACTATTTACTATACTCATTTTTGAAGGACAATTGACAACTCTTTAGAAGAAAGCAGTAAGAATTAGAGTCTCTGACACCTCACGAGATTCGATTGCTCATGAGAAAAAGCAGGCATATGAGTCAAAGGGGAGTATGCTTGTATTCATATATTCTTACAACTTAGGTGGGAGCCATTAATCATTAACTTTATGGTGGCTCTCACAGGAATTCCATCATTCCACTGGGGCGTCACGGTGGCGCAGTGGTAGAGTTGCTGCCCTACAGCACTTACGGTGCCAGAGACGCAGGTTCAATCCCGACTACGGGTGCTGTCTGTACAGAGTTTGTACATTCTCCCGGTGACCATGTTTGTACATTCTCGCGGACTCCGAGATCTTCGGTATCTTCCCACACTCCAAAGACATACAAGGTTGTAGGTGAATTGGCTTGGTATGAATGTAAAATTGTTCCTAGTGTGTGTTAATGTGCGGGGATGGCTGTTCGGTGCGGAATCAGTGGGCTAAAGGGCCTGTTTCTGCGCCGTATCTCTAAACTAAACTTAAACCAAGCAAAGCCTCCACTTATTTCCAGGTAACATATCCTCTCTTGTCTGCCCACCAACTCCTGCTATCCACCTATACTAGAGATAATGTATGTTAGCTAATAAAGCTATCAACTTGCACATTTTATGTTGTAAGGGAAAACCACAGCATAGTTCATACAAATCCACAATCTGATGATCTCGCTGAAGTTAACAAGTACTATACAGATGTTATTTTTTAAACTTGGCTGGGGAAGTTGAACCACAAGATAATTGAAAGGTACAGAAAACAGACCTATAAATAACAGTGACTTTTATGAGAGAAACAAATGTCAGGAATACTTTGATTAAAACTGTAAAAGTTACAAAGGAGGTATTAAGTTGTAAATGCACCCCAATCTTGATGCACAATGTAAACACAAATGGGATTTGATCTGGTTGTTTTAACAAAGACATGGCACAAAGGCAGGAATGAGTTCTTAAATAGACAGGCCTTGGCAATACCGATTATGTTTCAGATCTAGATTGGAATGATTTACTAAATTTTAGGATTTAACTTAGAAGGGCGGCATGGTGGCTCAGCGGTAGAGTTGCTGCCTTTGAGCGCTTTCAGCTGCAGATTCACGGGTTTGATCACGACTACGGGTGTTGCCTGTATGGAGTTTGTACGTTCTCCCAACGACCACTTGGGTTTTCTCTGAGATCTTCGGTTTCCTCCCACACTCCAAAAACGTAAAGGTTTGTAAGTTAATTGGCTTGGTATGAATGTAAAATTGTTCCTAATGAGTGTAGGGTAGCGTTAATGTGTGTCGATCGCTGGTTGGTGTGGACTCAGTGGGCCGAGGAGCCTGTTTCCATGCTGTAATCTGAGAGTATTAAAGATATAATTGTTCAACTGAAAAATAGCTAATTTCAGTGATTGATAAATTGACCAAGGTGATTGCAGTGTAAAGTCCTACCAGGGAAAATTATAGATTTGGAAAAGACATTCGTCGGGAAAAAACCTTATAGAAAAAAATTATTTTGTTTTATTACATTGCAGTTTATGGGAATATCTTTGCCAGACCCATGCAACTGAGGATGGCATGCTCTAATGTTCTTGCTCCAATTTTGCATTATATCATTCAACATGGTGTGTAAGTTGCACATCAGGTATGCACTTGAGAGAGCATGGTTCTGGTCAATGGTAATATAACTCAAGAAGCTGAACTAACACAGATATGCAAACACCCACACACACCCACACACACACACAGTTTCACTTGTGACTCACTCACTTACTCACCTCACTCTCATTATCTCTTGGCAAACCCTTCTTGTATTCACATTTCATTCATGTCTTTTTCTATTGTTATGATTATAGTATAGATTCTATGTTTAAACCACTTCAGAGTTCCCAATTACCCAGTAGAACAAATAATTGGCCGATGTGTAAGATCTGTATACAAATGGTGGAAAAACAGAAAATGATTGCCGAGAGGGAGAACCCTGGATTACAAGATTATTTTCCCCTGAACTCTGAAGAAGTCATCCTCACTTAACCACCCGTCCTAAGTAGCTTTAAATAAAATATAACTAAATCACTAAACTATCAAACCTGTCGTGCTTCATTGTCACATGTACTGAGGTACAAACAAAAGCTTTTTGTTACGTGCTATTCAGTCAGTGCAAAGGCTATACATGATTACAATCAAGCCGTCCAGTGTAGTTAGAGTTTATGGGAATATCTTAGCCAGATTCTTGCAAAGATGTGTAAAGATTTCTTCTAATATTATATTATTTCGTACAAGATGGAGGCCATTTGCAGGTTCACACCGCAATCTCAATCCCTCACTAATTTACCCTGTAAGCTTCTGGAAATTCATAGGTTATCCTACATAGATGTAACTAATGAGGCAGAGCATGCTGTAGCTAATGAAAGTGTTATTTTTTAATTCAAAGATCAGTGATTGAAAGTGAGAACATGAGAAAAACATTTTCTGCTCTTTGTTGGAGCTCTGGCAGTCCATTGCAGGAGCGGAAGGTAGCCGGTTCGAATCCCGCTTGGAGTGCATACTGTCGTTGTGTCCTTGGGCAAGACACTTCACCCACCTTTGCCTGTGTGTGAATGTGTGTGAATGTGTGTGAGTGATTGGTGGCGGTCGGAGGGGCCGTAGGCGCAGATTGGCAGCCACGCTTCCGTCAGTCTGCCCCAGGGCAGCTGTGGCTACAGAAGTAGCTTAGCACCACCGAGTGTGACTGAGGAGTGAATGAATAATGCGATGTAAAGCACCTTGAGTATTAGAAAGGCGCTATATAAATCCCATCCATTATTATTTGTTCAGTCAGTAGAAGCTGTGTCTTTTTTGTGCACAGTAAATCTGAATAACTTTAAGGCATTTTAAAAGACATGAAGGATATTTAAAGAAGGATGTCACAGTGACGTAGTGGTTTAGCTGCTGCCTTACAGCATCTGAAACCCGGGTTCGATCCAGACTACAGGTGCTGTGTGTATGGAGTTTGTACATTATCCCTGTGACCACGTGGGTTTGTCTCAGGATGATCCGATTTTCTCCCACACTCCAAAGATGTACAGGTTGCAGGTTAATTGGCTTTGGTAAATTTACCCTAGTGTGTAGGATAGTGTTAGTGTACTGGTCGGTGTGGACGTGATGGGCCGAAGGGCCTGTTTCTGCGCTGTATCTCCAAACTAATCTCAACTAAACTAAAGGGTCCCAACCCAAAATGTCATCTACCCATTTTCTCCAGAGGTACTGTCTGACCCACTGAGCACTCCAGCATTTTGTTTCATGTTTAACATATTGTGTTGCATGTTTGTTTTTTAAACAATTGTCCTTTCAGTTTGAATTGTGAAGTAATAGCTATTCAGCAATATTGGATGCCCACTGGGCAGTGACAGAGATACAAAGAAAGTTGTTTTCCGATATTGAAAGAAATTTACAGAAGTATTTTGGAATAATCTGGATTTAACTATTTAGAAGGTTACCTATGAAAAGATTCAAACGGAGTCCAAAAAAAGGACCAAACCCAAGATATCTCTCCTATTTATTGCAGTACTGGTAATAATGATCAAAATAGTTACCTATTTTAACCTTAACAAGGAAGTGAGACAACAACTAATTATAATAATATCATGAAATATTCAGATTAACAAGTTTGACATTGAACCAGTAGATAGTTGGATAATTGGTTAAAAGCTGAGACAAGGAGTTTTCAAGTGGAGTCTGAAAGGAGTAAGGGTACCCAGGCTGGCTTGAAGCTATGGAAGGAGTAAACCTTTATGAGGACAGAGCTTTACAAGATAAGGGAAATAAGGGTGAGATTATGGAGGGAATCTGAAAACTACTGGATTCATAACTGTCTTATTCATAGAAGATAGAGGGTGGTGGCGGCAAGTAGATATTCTGGCTGGAGGTCTGTGACCAGTGGAGTTCCACAGGGATCTGTGCTGGGACCTCTGCTGATTGAGATATACAAATGACCTGGACCCACATGTCGATGGGTTGGAGAATAAGTTTGCTGGCGACACCAAAATTGGAAGATTTGCAGACTGTGAGGAATGCTGTCAGAATATATGGTGGGATATAGTTCAGCTGCAGAAATGGGTGGAGAAATGAGAGATGGAGTCTAATCAGAGCAAGTATGAGATGTTGCACTTCGGGAGGTTGAATGCAAGGAGAAATTATACGGTTAATGTCAAGACCCCCAAACAGCATTGACATGCAGAGGGATCTTGGAGTCCACGCCATAGCTCACTGAAGTGGCAGCAAAAGTAGATCCGGTGGTTAAGAAGCCATTTGGTTTACTAGGAGCAATAAGGGTCATGAAAACACGATGCAGCTCTATAGGACTTTGTTTGGGCCACATTAGGGGTATTGCATGCAATTCTACTTGAAATTCTACAATTGCAATTCTACAGGAAAGATGTGGAGGCCTTGGAGAGTATGTGGAGGTTTACCAGAATGCTGCCTGGATTAGAATTCAGCTACATTGTCAGGGTCGGTGGAGGAGGCAGACACAATAGAGGCATTGAAGAATCTTTTAGATAGGCACAAGGAAGTTCAGGGAATATGGGTCATGTACAGGCAAATGAGATCAGTTTAACTTGCCATCATGTACTGTACTGTTCTACTGTTTAATGTAATGTGAGAGCTTTCACACACAAATATCTAGACCAGGTTTTGATATAACTTAGCCAGCATTGTATTCAGTGAATAGGATTTTGAGACACCCGAATACTAGATTTAGTTAATTTATATATGAGGGACGTAAAAATGACCATTAATTTAGTCAGAATAGATTATTAAAACGGCAATGTACAGCACAAAGAGATTTTTACATCTTTAAATTCCCTAGACATGAAGTGATGCACTGAACATGGACTGGGATGTACTTGACCCAAAGTATAACGATCAAAATATCATTACTTTTATTTATTTGTCTTTACCTTCCACAACAGCTCCCAACCTGGCAATCTCCACAGACAGAACACGAGTCAATGAGAAAATGATTGCCTCCAAGTTAAATTTAATTGCCTGTTCCTTAATTTCTGCTGGGTCATAAATCTAGGTACTCCATGTACCCTCCCATACAGAGTGCAGTGATATTTAAAACTTGCCATCTTCTCCCAAAGGGCAACTTCATTGGGTAAAGGTTGGCCCACTTGTCACCTCCATATCCCAAGATTGAATATTCACTTTTAGCTTCAAAATGATGGAAGCTTTAAATCTCTTTTGGTTCTCTGGAATGCTGTTGGCTATTCTGTTCTGCCGAGCTCCTTTATCAATGCCCATCAACACACACCAGGCGTTTAGCCTTTAGAAGTTGAGATTGTTGCTTGCATTAAAAAACAAATTTACTCCAGGACTCATTTTCCGACAGAGCACATTGGTGGAAAGGGGGTTTAAGATGGTGCACTCTTACCACTATGCAGGTACCCTTAAATCTTCCCATCTATTAATCCCTTCCTGACAAAGTTTGGAAGTTGAGCTATCTAGTATCAGGCATGCACATTGCATGACTTACCAAACTTTGCTGACCAGAATTAGGGTGTCAGTGCTGGGATGTTGGTTTGAGAAAGGACACCAATTTTCATTTTGTTTTAAACCAATATTGTCAGATAATTGTAAAAGTCCCATCAGGATATCTTTTGTCAATTCCTTAATCTGACTGTGATTTACTACGCAAGGTATAATGAAAACAAATCCTTTGCGATCAGATGAAAAATTAAGCATTTTTATTTATTTTTTTTAAACAGTTTTACAAAAGCTAAGAGCTGGCATTTTGCATTTAAAATTAGCAATTTGACAATTCATTAAAAATCAGAACATTTACAAAAGTACCCAATCATCTAATGATGCTCAAGTTATTTGGGTATCAGTCTGACTGGTCCATAGGAAGTAAGACATTTTTATACCAGGAATTTGGTCCTTCCAAAGTTGTTGTACGGCATGTCAAAGAACAAACCCTGGTTTTCCCTTCCTCCCAGCAGTTCTCAAACACACTTGGGGTGTGGACCAAACCCTTCTTTTCTAACTGTGTAGGAAGTAACTGTAGATGCTGGTTTAAACCGAAGAGAGACACAAAATGCTGGAGTAACTCAGCGGGACAAGCATCATCTCTGGAGAAGGATTGACGTTTCTGGTGACATTTTTGGTCGAGATTACTCCAGCATTTTGTGTCTATCTTCTTCTCCAACTTCCTTGTATCGTTTGCCACCTACTTTGACTTTTGTCCTTTGCATCCATCCACCCCCACCCCCCACATCCTCCAGCCTCATTTAGGGGGAGTGATAAATCCAACTGGAGATTTGGAATATCCGCACTCGCACTCGCATGCCCGTCCAGTTGGTCTGCTGGATTTCAAAACACCAAAAGTGCGTTGGAATTATTTTGCAAATTGCTACCGCAATAAAGTATCAAACATTACTAGAATTTCTACTGGTTAAAATGGTGATGAAGGTCACACTATAGTACAAATATACATTATCTACAGTTACATTCGCATTAACAATTTTATTGCTAATTTAAAAAATGGTAGCAAGCCTAATTTTACTTAAATTCCATCTCCTACAGTGTTACATTGTGGACTCAATTACATTACAGAACCAAATTTCTTCCCACTCCTTTGGGCTTTTAATTACACTCCTTTGTACCCCCCCCCCCCCCCCCTCCCCACCAAATGAAGAAGGGGATGGGGAGGTGGGAGAGAGAAACTGTGCCATTCCAACCAGGCTTTTTAGACAATAGACAATAGGTGCAGGAGTAGGCCATTTGGCCCTTTCAGCCAGCACCGCCATTCAATGTGATCACGGCTGATCATCCCCAATCAGTACCCCGTTCCTGCCCTCTCCCCATATCCCCTGACTCCGCTGTCTTTAAGAGCCCTAGCTAGCTCTCTCTTGAAAGTATCCAGAGAACCGGCCTCCTCAGCCCTCTGAGGCAGAGAATTCCACAGACTCACCACTCTCTGTGAGAAAAAGTGTTTCCTCGTCTCCGTTTAGTCCAACAATTTTAAAAACTCATGTTCACAAGAGTGGGAAGTTTAGTTTGTTTTTCAACTAGCTGCTAAACACTATTGGGAATTGATTATATAAAATTACTGCCAATATGTTAACCAATGAATTGCCATTAAGTTTGTTTAGTCTTACCATAATGTATTAAAAGCTGTTTTACGCTGCCTTATTATGGGACATTTCGGTCGGCATAGACTAGTTAGGTGGAAGGGCCTGTTTCTGTGCTGTACGACTCCATGAAGAATGCCGGTATTCTTTTTCAGCTTCAAACGCTGCTTTTTTGTTAATTCAATTTTGCCGGCTCATTGGCAGTTGTTCATATTACAAGAATATTTCTATATTCTGTAAATTCCCAACTTTTCCCCAAATTCATAATGGAAGAGACCAAGCTAAACTATCCAAGTTTGATTCAGATTATTGAAAAACTAGCATAATATACACCACTTTGAAAGAGTTTACACACCTCAGGAAATGGCATTTTAACACATATGAAACAGCCTAACCCAGTGCTTATAATAATTATTAAACTTCTCAGTAAACCCACACTACCCATTGAATTACCTGGCCACCCAAAGACGGGCAGCACTAGCAGTTTCAACACAAGTATTAAAAGAATTTAAAAATGCAAAACTACCTTTGAAAGTAAATAAAATAAATTTCTGGATTGGTTTTTGAAGAATAATCTTGTCAAACTTCACTATATTTCTATAGTCTTGGCTATATTTATATAGTCCAAAAAAGACATGCTATCGTTTATTGCAAAACTTCTGTATAGACATTTTGGTATATAACTTTCACCTATATGCACCAGTCCTCTGTATTGCCAGACAATATTCAGTCCCAATGCACCGTTATCAGATTCAGATGCCACCAAGCAAATTTTAAGTACTTGAAAATAAAGTTCATATTTATTATATATTTCTGAAGTGACGCATTCAGTAGCATTTGGTTTTGTCGGTTGTTTTGATTGAAGCTTGATGACTGATTAGATTTCAATAGTGCACAAAGTGGTTCTTTAGAAAGCCCCTCTGTGGGAAGAAGATCAAAGAAAGTTAGTAATTTCAAACCATCCAAAGGTAGTGTTATAATGTATGGTTATAAATAATTTTAAAAATGCTGGTATTTCTATACCTTGCCTTTTTGCGTTTGAAAACAATTCTCCTTATTAATTCTTGCCCTGGGCAAAGCGCTTTCACATGTTTAATCTATACATTTTTATTCTTAAAGTTTTATGTTTTATTCTTAATTGTTTACTGTATGTCATGTTGTTACTTGCGAGCGGAGCACCAAGGCAAATTCCTTGTATGTGTTCACACTTGGCCAATAAACCTATTCATTCATTATGGGATGGGGAGGGGGGGGGGGGGGGAGAAGGGAAAGAGGTGAGGAATAATACAGATGTTTGGTAGATCAATAGATACCCGTAGGTAGTGGGAATGAGAAGAAAACAAAAGTATAATCTTTTCAATGCTCTATTGTGGGTAAAACCTCAACTTCTGCTGCATAAGAAAAGATCCCAATAGCAGCATGGCTCAATAGACCAAACCTATCTCCTGTACATTTGGACATATTAAATGAAAGAAAAGAAAATATAAGATAGTATCTGTCCCTTACCCACTGTGAAAATCTGACTTTAAAAAAATAAGCATTGCAGTTCTGAAATTTTTCCACTTTAGCAATTATGAACTAATTTAATGCAAAACATTGCAAAGAGCCATTACTTTTTAAACCAGCTGTTCGGATTTTCCTCAGCAAGCATATGCTGGCATATGCCAAATTCAACCCACAATAACCACTGTGTTTCTCAGCTTACAAGACTAAAA
Source organism: Amblyraja radiata (assembly GCF_010909765.2). NCBI lineage: Eukaryota > Metazoa > Chordata > Chondrichthyes > Rajiformes > Rajidae > Amblyraja > Amblyraja radiata. The sequence goes on along the minus strand of NC_045975.1, from coordinate 30,650,519 downwards.
TTTGCAAATGGAGGCTAGATAACAATGATATCTCAGATAATGGCGATACAGGCACACCTCTTTGAATCTTTACCCCCTGTTCATCTAGTAACCTCTCACCCATGACAAGCTCAGGGTGCCTGATACGACACCCTACAGCTTGGTTTGGGAACAGCTCTGCCTAACACTGCAGGTTGTAGATGTAGCCTAGTCCATCAGAGACCACACTTCCCACTATTGACTCCATCCACATTTCACACTGCCTCAGAATGTCATTGTTCCCTCCTCCCCTGACCATACTTTCATGTTCTTCCACGGTAAATACAGATGAAGCGTATTCATTTAAGACCTAATTTTCTGTGGTCCCACACATTTATCACCACTTATCCTTAAGGGGACTTAATCTCTCTCTGCCAGCTATCTTTCCACTCTTAATGTCTTAATGTACTTAAAGGAGATTCCTTAGATTTTTAGGTTCCCTCAGTATATTTCACAGCTATCTTTGGCCCACTAATTTATTTCTAAAGTGTATTCCTTCAAAAATTCACTTAATCGATACCTAACTGTACTGTATATCTGACATTTGCCTCCCTGTTTCCAATCAGGCCCTTAATATCTTTCATCAACAAAGGTTTTCTAATCTTGCCAAGACCACCTGATCAAAACCTGCATCAAGATTTTGATTTATCCTGCATCTAACCATGACAAATTGTTCACCACTTTGTATTTAATTAATGCCTATCTATAAGAGACATCATGGATGTTTCAATCGTTTCAGTATTTCAGGGCGATTCCCAAAGGCTGTGGGAACTCTTACTGTGTGATCTCATTAGTTCAGTTAAAAGCCAAAGACATAAAAGATTTGCTCAACTGAACTAATGCTTATTCTGTCAAACTGATGTCCTTAAGTTGTTCAGGCATGTTTATGCACATCCATTATTTTGTTCTACTTAAATGCCATTTTTTGACAAGCTCCTACAAGATTCCAGATCAGGAAAATGAAAAAAATGAATGTACAAAAATACTTGCCCCACACATCTCCTTTTAACTTTGCCCCTCCCACCTTAAACCTATGGCCTCAAGTATTTCATTTTTCCATCCTGGAAATAAGATTCTGCACGTCTCCCCTATTTCAGACTTTCAGAATTGTACACACTTCCATCAGGTTTCCCAGTCAACTCCAGTGTTCCAGAGAAAATTGTTCAATTGTGTCCAACCTCTCCCTGTAGCTAATACCTATTGTCCAGGCATCCTCTGCACTCTTCCCAAAGTATCGACATCCTTCTTGCAATGGAGTGACCAGAACGGCACTTTCCAACCAATGCTCCCCAACGTGGCCGAACCAACATCCTATAAAGCTGCATCGTGACTTCCTGACTCTTATATTCAATGGTATGAAAGAAAGCATACCAAATGTCTTCTTTACCACTCTATCTACTTGTATTGCCTTTTTCAGGGAGTTATGGAACCCAAGACCCTAATGTACATCAATGCTGTTAGGAGTCAGACCATTAATTATATATATTTCCTCTTACATTTGAGTTGGATTCACTATCTCCAAAATGCTCTTCTGAAACGTCAATCACCAGTTCAGGCTAATTTCCCAATACAAGGACCAATATATTCCCTTCTTGGGTAGAACTATCCACGTTCTCTTTTATGAAAGCTTCTCCGATACACCTCACAACTTCAGTCCATAGCCTTTGGTATTTAGCAAGCCCCAGTCAACATTGGGCAAGTTAAAATGATCCACGCCGTTGCTTTGGAATCTTTCAGTAATCTGTCTACATATTTGTTCTTCTATCTCCTCTTGCTATTGGAGGGGGTCCACAGTACAATCCTATTAGGGTGCGTGCCAATTCTAATTTTTTAGCTCCACCCATACCACCTCAGCAGACAATCCCTCCTCTCTGAGCATCACCATGAAATTCTCCCTGGTTGGTAGCACAACTCCTCCACCTCTTTTGACTTCCTCTCGATTTGAAACATCGAAACACCGAAATATTGAGCTGCCAATCAAGCCCCTCTCACAACCACGTTTCCACAATGGCCACAATGTCCAAAATGTTGCCAAGCATCATTCCAGGCTCTAGGTTCATCTGCTTTCTCCATAATACTCCTCGCATGGAAATAAAAACTTCAGCCATCAGCGTCACCATATTTCTTCACCTCTTCCTACCCCTCCTTCCTTTGAGACTTACTGGTCCGAACTTCTACCTTTCCATCACTCCTTCTAATTTCTGACCTACTACTCTGGTTCCCACCCTTCTGTCTCTCTAGTTTAAACCCTCCCAAGTAGCACTAGTGAACCTCCCTGCAAGGATATAGGTACCCATTCAGTTCAGATGCATCTTGTAATGGTCATCTATGGCCCAGAAGAGGGCCCAATGGTCTAAAAACCTGAATCCCTGCCCCCTTGCATCAACTCCTGAGCCGTGCATTATCTGTCCTGCCTTCCTATTTTTACCCTCACGGCCAGGTAAACCCGTGTAACATCCTGTATGCCGACTTCACAACCTTATTTACCTGTGCTGCTCTTAGACATCTCGAGAATAGAACTTTTTTTTGTGCTATTTCTGTTTGTAATCTTTAATGCACAGCCTGGAGGCACAGTCTAGGTATGTCCAATTGTGCCTTTCAAGGAGGAAATGAATAAATAAATGGTGAAGGAAAAATGTTGGCGGAGAAAGGGGCATGAGTGGAAAAATGTTGCCCTTTAAAGAGCAGGTATATACACAATGGGCCAAATAGCCTGCTCCTGTGCTGTAACCATCCACAAACTTGCATTCGCACCACGCTTTTAACATAGTGTAACTCCCCTCCAGTGTCTCAAAATATTTCATGGAACCACAATACGACAAAGATTAAAAGATACCTGTTCAGTTTAAAGCTTGTCTTTAAAGGGCTTTTGAAAAAGAGTGAGGGAGCAATGTCTGGAAGTCAATTCCAAAGATTAAGGCCGAGGTGACCAGCACAATGACCACAACAAGATGAAAGAAGTCAAAAGATGCATAAGGCACAGAATTGTTGGTAGAATGGGGGCACAGTGGCGCAGCAGTAGAGATGCTGCCGTGCAGTGCCCGGGACCCAGTTTAGATCCTGACTACAGGTGCTGTCTGTACAGAGTTTGCACGTTCTCGTGACGTAGAGGTGACATAGAGGTTTGTAGGCTAAATTGGCTTGGTATAAATGTAAAACTGTTCCTGTGCGTCGGGTAGTGTTAGGTGCGGGGATCGCTGGTTGACGTGGACTCAGGGGAGGTCGAAGGGCCTGTTTCAGCCCTGTATCTCCAAACTAAACTAAACTATTGTAAGAGTTGCAAATAGTTTCAGATTTATTGAAAGCCACAAGATCATAAGAGTTTCAGTTGAATTTCTTTCAGATGAATAGCACTGGGCAATGTCCCTTTAAGAGTCATTGGTGAAGGGAAAGGGAAAGGCACCATCATGATGTAGGAATGCGACCGAGCTGTCATTAACATCACCGATTGCTAATGCAAGTATCCCTTTGATCAAAAGGGTGCAGTGACCAAACTAGTAGTACTGGTCTGGGTTCGCCCAGTTGCTTTGCTACTTACCGATCTGTATTCACGATGAAGGGACTTGTAATACCACATATTTCCCAAAAGGGTGGTGACAGCTTCTACAGCTTTCTCAGATTCACTGAAAAAAAAATAATCAGAAAAGCTTTCAAAAATCCACATTTATTGATTCCCACCACTTCTTCATTGCAATAAGTATAAGAGTTGTTTGACAAAGTTCATAATGACATTTTTATATTAAATTAATATTGGTCCTGTATTGTTTGTGCAGATACTAAAGCACGAGATCAACATGCAGAAGGACATATCATACATAGTCTTAAAGCACTGAAACAGGCCCTTCAGCCCAATTAACCCATGCAGGCCAAGATGCCCCCATCGAAGCTTGTCCCATTTGTCCGTGTTTGGATCATATCCCACTAAACCTTTCCTATCTATGTACCTGTCCAAGTGTCTTTTAAATGCTGTTATAGTACCTGCCTCAACTACCTCCTGTGGCAGCTCATTCTATATATTAATCACCTTCTGGGTGAAAAGGTTGCCCCTCACCTTAAACCTATGCCCTCAGGTTTCTGATTCCCTTATCTTGGATAAAAGACTTTGTGCATTCAACCTATCTATTCCCCTCATGATTTTATACACCTTTATATGATCAGTCCTCAGTCTCCTGTGCTCCAAGGAACAGTCCTAGCCTGCCAACCTCTCCCTATAGTTCAGTCCCTCGAGTCCTGGTGACATCCTTGTAAATCCTCTCTGCACCCTTCCAGCTTAATGGCATGACAGATCCTGTGGGATGGTTTCCCAAGCTGGCCATCAAAGCCACCAGGCAGACTGTCTCCGCTAGAACTCATCTGCAAGCATCAAGATTTTTTTTGGCGGGCAGTGAGAGGGGCACTTCTTTCTTGCATGGTCCCATTCCCAATACATGCTGCCGCTGAGAGAGCTGTGTTGCAAATGAGGTGATCAACCACTTCTTTGCCAACTATCCATTTGCATGAAAGTTTGGAATAGGATACAAGAATCCCTGATCTATGGGCTGTTCCCAGGGATACATACAGAGACAAACATCAACTGCTGTCGGAGGCCACCACCATGCTGGAAAATGAACTTTGCCCTGCCCGAAACCTATCGGTCTTCCAATGCAATAAGATGTCCTTAGATTAATCCTGCCAACTGGCACATTTCAGGATGCAGAGGGATATGCTGAGGGATGCACCGAAACCCTGACAACCCAATGCAAAGGGAATTGTGAAGGATTGCAATTCAAGATCCTGCCACCACCGCGCACTGAGGGGCTCTCAAACACTTGTTGCGTGTATTATTCAAGGACACCACAGGAGAGGCATAAGGTGCTTTGCTAACAGTCGATGAGGCTAAATGTAAAGAAAATGTACTGATTGTATCGGATTTCCAATATATTTTTGAACTTTTGAAATAAAAAATATCAATAATAAACAATAGACGCAGGAGTAGGCCAATCGGCCCTTCGAGCCAGCACCACCATTCACTGTGATCATGGCTGATCATCCACATTTAGTACCCCGTTCCTGCCTTCTCACCATATCCCCTGACTCCACTCTCTTTAAGAGCTCGATCTAAGACAAGACGGACTATTCTACTTGGCAATTTTAGTTACCCAATGTGATTGTGTTATTGGTACATTCAGACAATCCTCTTTACATCAGATGAGAATAAAATGTATACATCATTACACTATCTTAGTTGGGCACAATGCAAATATCACTTACAATCCACACCCAAAACTTAAAAGGCGAGACAAAGTGTTCCTTTAGATCAGTATATAAAAACGTTAACATGTTTTGGTTATTTTTCAACCTACTAATTTTCCATCAATCTTGATATTCTAATTTAAATTTATTCTGAAGGGGAGAAATTTAAAACATTGTTCTCTACTTGGCTTTTCAGTTTCAGTTTAGTTTATTGTCACGTGTACCAAGTCAGCAGAAAGACAATACAGGATTACAATCGAGCCTGGTAATGCGTATAGATACATGATAAGGTAATAACATTTAGTGCATGGTAAAGCCAGCAAAGTTCAATTAAGGATAGTCGAGGGTTACCAGAGAGGTAGATAGTAGTGCAGCACTGCTCTCTGGTTGTGGCAGGATGATTCAGTTGCCTGATAACAGCTGGGAAGAAACTGTCCCTGAATCTGGTAGTGTGTGTTTGCACACTTCTATGCCTTTTACCTGAGAAGAAGAGGGAGTGGCCATAATGCGACTCATCCTTGATTATGCTGCTGGCCTTGCCGAGGCGGCATGAGGTATAAATGGAGACAATATTTCACTTCAAATGGAGTCAATTATTCACTTACCTATCTCTTCTGTCTTTGATATTCATGATCCTTCTTAATCCATTATGGTTTACAATTTGTTTGGGAGCTTCACTGGTTTCGATTACTAGGCCGTTGAGTATCAAGCAAATATTAGCAGCCACCTCATTCGACGGTGAAGAGTGGTTGAAGTCCTCAGGTAATTTATTCAAGAGAGGTCCAATGATTTTGATTGCTGTGGAAAAGACAGTTTATGATTTTTCTTTAAAGTTATTTTTCAAATTAATAAACATGTGCTTGGGTATACCAGGAAAGATGATGAACTAATAGAATCAGGCAAGGAACACCCTCCCCCTAAAAAATAGAAAACTTTTTCTATTTTTCAGATCCATTATCTGAAGACTAGACAAATTAACATCTCACAAACAATCTAGGAACAATACAGTAAATCCTGGCAATAACAGACCTCTATACAATGGATTTTGGTTAAGGCAGACCGACCGTCCCCATAAGACCGTTACACCATCCCCTCATTTCCACCAGTTACCGGACGTGCTGCCACCACGTGGCAGGAGCTTCCAGGCCTTGGGTTAAAATGTATACCCCCCTTACTCGGTTATAGCAGACACCCTCCCCCGTGGTCCGTTATTGCGAGGGATAACTATAATTAGGGGTATGATTAGCATTCATTTGTACATGTGGGGACCAATTTTTTTTTTTTTTTTAAAGCCACTATGATCTGCGAAAGACCAACTCATTCAACTAAATTAGATTGGCATTCAACTGAATTGTTTTCAGCAAGCGTGGAGAAGGTGGGCAGCACAGAAGGAATGTCCATCATGTCCAACTAATTGCTTTGAAAGCAGACAGTTGATACTGAAACATTAAATCGAAACAAAAGTATGGCCACGTCTGTGAAGAACAAAAAGGTGTGTGGGACTAGCTACATGAAATTGTAGACCAGCGAGTCAGGGTGGGAAAGGTCACTTCAGGGGAGGAGTGGATAGGAAAAAGTGTCTGAGGTGGAATGGAATTGGAAGTCAAGTATGATCTAAAATATTTGGAGGCTAGTTGGGTGAAAGCTAAGACAAGGAAACCCTATATTTTGCATGGCTACAGAATAGAATGATTGAAAGCAGAAGTGTTCAAAATAGAGCTCTGGTTGAGTCAATTATGGTTGGTAGAAACCACAGCTAAGGAAAATATCTTAAAAACTCTGGAGTAAAAAGTCTGGTCATCAGGGGTCGACCTCGGAGCTCCAACCGTAGGTGCTTGCAGACCACCCTTGGAACTCCAAGCTGCGGGAGTTTCGACCGCCCTGACAAGGGGGCTTCGACCGCCCCGACGCGGGGGCAACGATTGCCCCGCCGCGGGGAATAAAGAGGAAGATTGGACTTTTTTGCCTTCCATCACAGTGAGGAATGTGGGGAATCCACTGTGGTGGAAGTTTATGTAGTTATGTGCCGTGCTGCTTTTTTTTTGAATGGCTGTATGGTAATTTGCATATCACTGTACCTTAATGGTACATGTGACAATAAAAGACCTTTGGAACCTTTGAAGAGAAATAATTTGCAGAGATCTTGGAGAGGACGTATTTTCTATGTTTCTATGTTTCTAATATATGATTGTACTGCTGGTGGAAAGATAGTGTCTTTTAATTTATAGTAATGCTGACATTAATTCCATCTCTCCAACCAGCACCACCTCATCCAATCCTGCAAGAGGAAATGCTAATTTCCTTCAGTGCTCGGATGTTTGAATTGGTAACAGCTTTTGCTTTGCCTCAAGAATATGACCACTGTGTATCAAACGCTATTACTTATGCAAATAAACAAAAGACTATCTAAGCTGCAGTTACTCACAGACATCTTCCTTGTTCTTTGCATGTATGGTAACATTGCGAAGTAGACCAGTTAAGGCTTTCAATACTTTATCGTCATTGCTCTTCAAATAGTCGATAAGTGTGTACCATGTTTTGCCCTGCTCCATTGTCAAACGACTCACCACAGAGGCCCACTGGGGATTCAAAAATATAAAGCTTAGGCACAAAACATCTTTAATCCAGGATCCTTCAAAATTATAATTGCTTATTGTAAGGAGCACTTCTTTGATGGAGAAGTAGACTGCCCTTTGTCTGACTGAGAAGGGACAATGTTTTCCTGTTCCTCAGACCTTCCCACCCAAAATGTAGATGGTACCAGGAAAGACACAATGGCCAGGATTCTGCAATCAGTGGACGGAACCACCACATAAACAGTAACTTAGCGTGCAAAAACTCTCACAGGATTGAAGAACAGTTGTGGACTCTTAAGATGATTGGGCGTAAACTCTGCCCTTGGCAAGAGGCAACACCCACTCCACCGCTCCAACAGCAACATCCAAACATCCACATTTTCACTGCTGACTAGTTCATGGACAAGCTTTCACCAAACAGTATAGAGGAGGGGGGAGGAAGTGGAGCCGAGCCCACAACATGCTCCTCTCACCTGACTGTGGCCAACCTGATAGAAAAATCACTGCCTGCTAAATAAACTGGGCACTAGTCTTGTGGAACTTAATAATTATTTAAACTCACAAAATGGATTCCGCTGAAACTAAGACATGCTTTAACCTTCTTCTATTAAATTGCAAAGCCAGCGAAACGCACTAGCTTTTGCTTTCAGTACATTAACAAAGTTAGCAGACTGTTGATGTTCCCTTTCCAATAACATGAGCGAGATAACAAGCACAGCTTCATGAATGTCTCCTCTATAATGTAAACATTGAGAGAGAATTCAGACTATAAGATTATGATGTGTGTCGTAAGTAGAAAGAACCAAAATGCTTGTTCTGCAGAAATATAACCTTCTCATATAACCATATATGGCTAACCCTTCCTCTGTCAGAAGAACCTGTCAATCTTCTGATGCAGTCAATCTTAAAGATCTGTCAATCTTAAGAAGCAAGAGGCTATACTAAGCTTTGTAGATAATGTATTGCTGAATCGTTGAGTAGTGGGGTATATTTACTGTTGAGTAGTGGGGTTATGTACTGAAATCAGTGTCTCTTAGTGTGGGACTTCTCTGTATAGTCTGTTATCAGCATACTGTAAAAAGTTTTTACCACACCGCCTGGCCTAATAAAGAGATGTTACTGATTATACTGATTTTATTCGAGTTTCTGTCTGTTTAAGAATATTTGGACCATGACAGTCTAACTTGGACATGTATAATGCTTCAATGCAGTCAACAGATACATGGAAAAAGCTGCAATGATGTTCCCTTACCCGGAAATCCCCTGCAGTAATATTCTGTAGCGCTCCCAAGGCAGCTTCAGTAGTCTGCATGTTGGACTCACTCTTTTCCAAGACGCTGCCGTACATTTTCACAGTGGCAGGGCTCCATAGCCATTCAATTCCTTTTGGATCTTTCGATACTTCAGAAAATACTGCTGTATCTGTATTGATCTGAGTAAATCAAATTACATATAACCATATAACAATTACAGCACGGAAACAGGCCATCTCAACTCTTCTAGTCCGTGCCGAACACTTATTCTCCCCTAGTCCCATATACCTGCGCTCAGGCCATAACCCTCCATTCCTTTCCCGTCCATATAACTATCCAATTTATTTTTAAATGATAAAAACGAACCTGCCTCCACCACCTTCACTGGAAGCTCATTCCACACAGCCACCACACTCTGAGTAAAGAAGTTCCCCCTCATGTTACCCCTAAACTTCTGTCCCTTAATTCTCAAGTCATGTCCCCTTGTTTGAATCTTCCCTAATCTCAGTGGGAAAAGCTTATCCACGTCAACTCTGTCTATCCCTCTCATCATTTTAAAGACCTATATCAAGTCCCCCCTTAACCTTCTGCGCTCCAAAGAATAAAGCCCTACTGCGACCTTTCTCTGTAACTTAGTTGCTGAAACCCAGGCAACATTCTAGTAAATCTCCTCTGTACTATCTCTATTTTGTTGACATCCTTCCTATAATTAGGCGACCAAAATTGTACACCATACTCCAGAATTGGCCTCACCAATGCCTTGTACAATTTTAACATTACATCCCAACTTCTATACTCAATGCTCTGATTTATAAAGGCCAGCACACCAAAAGCTTTCTTTACCACCCTATCTACATGAGATTCCACTTTCAGGGAACTGTGCACAGTTATTCCCAGATCCCTCTGTTCACCTGCATTCTTCAATTCCCTACCATTTACGTCCTATTTTGATTTGTCCTGCCAAGATGTAGCACCTCACACTTATCAGCATTAAACTCCATCTGCCATCTTTCAGCCCATTCTTCCAACTGGCATAAATCTCTCTGCAGACTTTGAAAATCTACTTCATTATCCACAACCCCACCTATCTTAGTATCATCTGCATACTTACTAATCCAATTTACCACACCATCATCCAGATCATTGATGTACATGACAAACAACAGTGGACCCAACACAGATCCCTGTGGCACCCCACTAGTCACTGGCCTCCAACCTGACAAACAACCATCCACCATTACTCTCTGGCATCTCCCATTCAGCCACTGTTGAATGCATCTTGCTACTCCACCATTAATACCCAACCATTGAACCTTCTTAACCAACCTTCCATGAGGAACCTTGTCAAAGGCCTTACTGAAGTCCATATATACAACATCCACTGCTTTACCCTCATCAATTTCCCGAGTAACCTCTTCAAAAAATTCAAGAAGATTAGTCAAACATGACCTTCCAGGCACAAATCCATGTTGACTGTTCCTAATCAGACCCTGTTTATCCAGATGCTTATGTATATTATCTCTAAGTATCCTTTCCATTAATTTGCCCACCACTGACGTCAAACTAACAGGTCTATAATTGCTAGGTTTACTCTTAGACCCCTTTTTAAACAATGGAACAACATGCGCAGTACGCCAATCCTCCAGCACTATTCCCGTTTCTAATGACATTTGAAATATTTCTGTCATAGCCCCTGCTATTTCTACACTAACTTCCCTCAATGTCCTAGGGAATATCCTGTCCGGACCTGGAGACTTATCCACTTTTATATTTCTCAAAAGTGTCAGTACTTCCTCTTCTTTGAATCTCATAGTTTCCATAGCTACTCTACTTGTTTCCCTTACCTCACATAATTCAATATCCTTCTCCTTGGTGAATACCGAAGAAAAGAAATTGTTCAATATCTCCCCCATCTCTTTTGGCTCTGCAGATAGCTGTCCACTCGGACTCTCTAATGGACCAATTTTATCCCTCGTTATCCTTTTGCTATTAATATAGCTGTAGAAACGCTTTGGATTTACTTGCCAAAGCAACCTCATATCTTCTTTTAGCTTTTCTAATTTCTTTCTTAAGATTCTTTTTACATTCTTTATACTCCTCAAGCACCTCATTTACTTCATGCTGCCTATAATTATTGTAGATCTCTCTCTTTTTCCAAACCAAGTGTCCAATTTCCCTTGAAAACCATGGCTCTTTCCAATTTTTACTATTTCCTTTCAACCGAACAGGGACATAAAGATTCTGTACTCTTAAAATTTCACCTTTAAATGTCCTCCATTTCTCCTCCACATCTTTCCCATAAAACAAACTGTCCCAATTTACTCCTTTAAAATCCTTTCGCATCTCCTCAAAGTTAGCCTTTCTCCAATCAAAAATCTCAACCCTAGGTCCAGTTCTGACCCTCTCCATAATTATATTGAAACTAATGGTATTGTGATCACTGGTCCCGAACTGTTCCCCAACGCATACCTCTGCCACCTGACCCGTCTCATTTCCTAACAGGAGGTCCAGCACCGCCCCTTCTCTAGTGTGCATGTTTCATTTCTAATTTAATCTAATACTTAGCCAGATATGAAAGGTTCCTTTACGTGCTGTTAATTACAGTTAGCAAGCTAACCTTGTACTCCAAATGGAGCAAATAAAAATGTATCCAACTCCCATACCCCACCACATGCTATGGAAGACAAGTACATTCTGATAGAAAAGTAGAGAATTTTCATGTGATAAGAGCAGAATTAGGCCATTCGGCCCATTGTCTATTCCGCCATTCAATCATGGCTGATCTATCTCTCCCTCTTAACCCCATTTTCCTGTCTTCTCCCCATAACCCTTGACACTCGTACTAATGAAGAATCTATCTATCTCTGCCTTACATTTTGACAGCTGGCAAAAGTTGACAGCTGCATGACCTCTAGATGATGGAGAAAATTAAGTCTCTCTCACCTCCTTGATTTTCCGACTCTGTGGAGTGAAACATCCCACAACATCTTCGTTCTTTGCGCTTCTGTCATTCCTGCCAGGGCCGCCCAATCGGTTCTGATAAAACGATGGTATTTCTTCATAAAGGCGATAGGACAAGTTACGCAGAACACAGGTCGAATTCTCCAAACTCTGAAAAAAAAAAGAGAATATGGTCTACTGTGAAGCAGCTTCAAAAAATACTACATTGACAAATGTCATTTAAAGAATGGGTAGAATCTGCCTATCTGGATCGTTAATGTCTGCTTTTTCTCAGCACCTCAATGAATTATCTCTGTTTACAAATGAAGGGAAAGGTCTTCCACAACATTATTAATTACCTATCAGAACACAATCAGCGCTTTCTGGAGTGAAGTGAAACAGTTTAGATTAGTGGCGCTGCTAAGAACTTTACCCACCCCCATCCCACAGTACAGTAAATGCCTGCTCAGTGTCAGAGTCTTCACTGAAATGGTATTCACTGCCCAGTCAAAGCAAATACTATCTTGGAGATGATAACAACTTATCTAAAAATCATCACTGTCTGGTTGTGCTCCCAATGTTTCAAATGATTAAAAGGTATATTAGAATGAAATTAAGTGCATAAGTCTGAAGAAGGGTTTCGGACCGAAACGTTGCCCATTTCCTTCGCCCCATAGATACTGCTGCACCCGCTGAGTTTCTCCAGCACTTTTGTCTACCTGAAATTAAGTGCTTCTCTGAGGAAAATCCAAAAGCCCACCTGAAAATCCAAAAGCCCATATGCAGACCAAATAATGAACAGACAGACTGCAGGAATGCAGTAAGCAAAATGCAAAGTTGAAGGCATTTGACCCTTCTTAAAGTTTCACACATGACCGCAACCTTTAAAGGCAAATAAATACTTTCACAGCACAAAAAGAGAACAAATTTCTGCCAGGCCCATTAGATTCCTGGTCTAAATGCAGGCTAGAACTCTTAAATGCTTAAGCTTTAGTGCCCCAGTCAAAGCAGCAGACTCATGAAATACTAATATCGGCACATTCACTTCAAGTCACACACCACACATACTTGGAAGTATTTATTATCTGAATGTTTACTATCAGTCGATCAAAATGTTGGAGTTCCCTATCCAATGCAGCATTGCACAAATGCATTCCCAGAAAGAGCTGCTGTAATGCAAGAATCTAGCTCACCTCCAACTTCTCATGGGCAATGAAAGCCAGTCATGCCACAAGTATCATGCCAGTGTTTTAAAGACAAGATTTGGGAGAAATTTAAAGATGAAAAGGGGAAACCAGGGAATTGCAGGGCAATTAATTTTAACACCTCTTATCATAAAACTACTGGAGGCTGTGTAATTAAGGTCTCCATGCTGAACAGATTCAAAAATCTCAGTTAAGCAAAGTGAGCCATTAAGAATTATAAGAAATTTACTTCAGCCCTCATGAGAGCACACAAGACAAACATAATGGAACAGATGCCAATTTATATGCTAAGGTTGAAATTTGGTGAGCAGCAGGAAACACTGGAGTGGAGCTAACACACAATATTCTAAACGGCAGTGTGCCTTGTGCTGCCCTGCCAGGATCCGTTGCTGGCGTCACAACTAATTACTTGTCACGCTCACCATCACCAAGGGTAGTCGAGTAGTGGTTTGGAGTATGGACAGAGGCAAGTAGTGTAAAAGAGCAGGGCAGTGGTCAGAAACTTCAAAGCCATCAACATCACTAAAACCACCATTTCACAAACTTAAGGGCCTGTCCCACTTACGTGACCTTTACAGGCGACTGCCGGCGCCCGTGATAGGTCGCCGAAATTTTCAACATGCTGAAAATTCAGTGGCGACCAGAAAGACGCTATGACTCTTTGGAGACCTCTCACGACCATCCAGGCGACCCCTGGCGTCATGTCGCGGGTGACCTCTCAGGACTATAGGAGACCTCTAATGACCATACAGTACGCAAAGAGTCGCCATGTATAGGGCAGCGACATAGAATCAAAATGAATTCAATATCATGTCAATGGCCTCTATTCCATCTCCCCCCCAGCCGTGTCCTTCTTTGTTCTCAGCAACCACACCCCCCCACGTCGGGTCTATCGATGTCTCGGCGCCCTTAACCCCCCCCCCCCCCCCAATCCCCCTCACGGCTCGTCTCTCTTTGTTCTTGATGGCCCCACACTGGGTCCCTGTTTGATATAGATCTCTTTGAAATAGATTTTCTTTGAAGATGGCACCTCGGCATAACTAAAGAATGTCTATGCAAACATAGGATAATGGTCCTACCTTGTCTGCAGTTTTGCCAATATCAACACAGTGCGTGATGTAATGGACTAACGAGTCCACTAAACCTTCGCATTGTCGCATTTTCAGACGAGTTTCCATTTTTCCGGAACTTAGATTTCTGTATAAATTATGAGACAAATAGTTTTATTCTTTGCACGGACACAATGAGAAAAAACTAATTATTAAAAAGAGGCCACCAGTTACAGAATCTGGAATTATTCAACGATTTACATCCTCGCCACAATGCAAAAGCCTTTTAAAACACAAGTCATTGATTTGGGAAGATTAGATTATGCATATCTCAATAGCAATTATTGGTACTCCCTTCACTGAGAAAGTACACTTTTTTGGAACAGATGTGAAACCCTGCTAACCCATCCACATTACTAATTCACCCCCTGAACACAAGATCTCTTATTTCATTGATTTTCATTTATAAATAGTTGCAACTTAAAGATAGGCGTGTCGACAATTTTTGCAAATATTTCTAAACAAAATGCAGAAATTGACTCAGTCTGAAGGGTCTCGACCCGAAACGTCACCCATCCCTTCTATCCACAGATGTTGCCTGTCACAAGTTATAGGAGTTAGAACTTTAGGCCGTTCGGCCCATCGAGTCTACTCCTCTACATGACTGTCACCTAATCTCATTTTCCTGCCTTCTCCCCATAACCATTGACACCAAGAACTTGTCTATCTCTGCCTTAAAAATATCCACTGACTTGGCCTCCACAGCCCTCTGTGGCAATGTGTTCCACAGATTAACTATCCTCTTTAGAAGTTCCTCCTCGGCTCCTTTTTAAAAGAGCTGCTTTAATTATTTTAAAACCTTTAATTCTGAGTCCCGTTGAATTACTCCAGCATTTTGTGTGTACGTACAGAAATTGTCATTGTTTCAGTGTCTTATTTAATGTAGGCGAAGTATACTCTAGAATCCTGCCTATGTCGTCTTTTGGCAATATTCAGTTCTTGATCATATTACATAGGACTGTGTGGAAGATTTTTTTTCCAATACAGTAAAAAACATAGTTTTGACAACTTCTTAAATGCATATTTCTTGCCTATTATAGAACTGCATTTTAAAGAATTTGGTTATTTATTCTATTTAAATAATTGATTTTAATACAAAATAAATTTACCAATGAAAAATGCCACTGAAGCAACAGAAATATTTACGCCTGAAGTTGAAACCTTACCGAATGTAGCCCGTTGTATTATAGAAGACACTATCCTCTGAAGGAAACTCCTGGGTAGTAATATTCTTACTCCAACCTGAGTAAGGAGAAAGGATTTCTTCCGTGACATCTGCTAATGTTCCTTGAGCAAGAGTGTCCTTCAGTTCCTCTTTGGAAGACAGGTTCCACAAAATTCCTACGGAGATCAAAGTGCGAGAGTAGATTTGTGTTGAAGGAAACGATAATTTTCTCCCCGGATTCCATTAACGACTAAAATCATTTGGAAAACATACCAATATGCTCAATGGTAATCTTCATATTTAACATAAAGCAAATGGCTGATAATGGACCATTTTCTGGCACTTTAGGGAGAAACAGTGTTTTTCTAAAATAAGTACAGGATGTAAATTGTCCATCGGCAGTTTGAGTATAAAGTTCAATCTGTTAATTGTCCCAGTAAAATATTCATCTGTTTCCTGAAGCAGTGTTTTATCTTCCAGTGGATCACCATGACTGATTCCATAAACAATTTATAAGACATAGGGCAACACAGTAGCATCGGTGATAGAGCCGCTGCTTCACAGCGCCAGAGACCAGTGTTCGATCCCGACTTTGGGTGCTGTCTTTATGGAGTTTGTACGTTCTCCCTGTGACCATGCGAGTTTCCTACCACATCCCAAAAATGAGTGGGATTGCAGGTTAATTGGTCTCTGGAAACTCCCCCTTGGGTGTAGGGAGTGGATGTGAAAGCAGGGTAACATAGAACTAGTGTTAAATGATTGGCATGTACGCGGTGGGCCGAAGGGCCTGTTTTGACACTATATATATATATATCTGTAAACTAAACTCTCTAGACACCAGAAATAACTAGTTTAAACTCAAACCAGTTATGCACCAACACTGGAATGAGAAAGCAAAAGGAGGAAAGAATAGGGTGGTTTTCAATAAAATGAATGAGGATTTGGCTGTACCTCAAACGAGTAAAGGGCACCCACTATCCCATATATAATTTTCACAGCCCATAATGATTAGTTGTGGCCAAAACCGATCACAAATAACCAACCTGATCTAACCATGGCTCAGCATTTCAACTCCCCCTCCCATTCCGAATCAGACCTTTCTGTCCTGGGCCTCCTCCATGGCCAGAGTGAGGCCCACTGTAAATTGGAGGAGCAGCACCTCATATTTCGCTTGGGTAGTTTACACCCCAGCAGTAAGAACATTGACTTCTCCAATTTTAGGTAGTCCCTGCTTTCTCCTTCTTTCCCCTCCCCTTCCCAGCTCTCCCACAGCCCACCGTCTCCGCCTCTTCCTTTCTTCTTCCCGCCCCCCCCCCCCCACATCAGTCTGAAGAAGGGTCTCGACCTGAAACGTCACCTATTTTCTTCGCTCCATAGATGCTGCCTCACCCGCTGTTTCTCCAGCATTTTTTGTCTACCTTCGATTTTCCAGCATCTGCAGTTCCTTCTTAAACAAATAGCATTCAGGTCACCACTTGTCCAAAACTGTTACGAGGGCACTTCCAGCAAGCCATGACTTCCAAAATGATTGAAGCTTGCCATGGTGCAATCCTTCCATCGCATACTTTTGAGATGTGCAAGAGTCCTTTCAGTTGATATAACAAGCCCTACCCACAACCTAGTCCGTATTTTTGAAGTGCTTTGTCACAGCCCTGCATGAAGAGATTCTGATGGTCTAAAGAAGGGCCTCGACCCAAAACGCCATTCCCATTCCTTCTCTCCAGAGATGCTGCCTGTCCCGCTGAGTTACTCCAGCATTTTGTGTCTATCTTTGGTTTAAACCAACATCGGCAGTTCTTTCATACACTGATCATTAATCTGTCCCTTTCCAGCCAAAAAAAAGTACTATGGCTGTATTGTCCCTTCTATTCATTCTATTATTCCTATTATATCCTTCAGTAAGCAATGTGTCACAATTCTGTTTTACTGTAAAAATATTACTTAAGATTGGCCTTCTATTTCAAAACGCTAGAATTTAGAAGATTGAGGGGGGATCTTATAAAAACTTACAAAATTCTTAAGGGGTTGGACAAGCTAGATGCAGGAAGATTATTCCCGATGTTGGGGAAGTCCAGAACTAGGGGTCACAGTTTAAGGATAAGAGGGAAGTCTTTTAGGGCCGAGATGAGAAAATCATTTTTTACACAGAGAGTGGTGGATCTGTGGAATTCTCTGCCACAGAAGGTAGTTGAGGCCAGTTCATTGGCTATACTTAAGAGGGAGTTAGATGTAGCCTTGTGGCTAAAGGGATCAGGGGGTATGGAGAGAAGGCAGGGATGGGATACTGAATTGGATGATCAGCCATGATCATATCGAATGGCAGTGCAGGCTCGAAGGGCCGAATGGCCTACTCCTGCACCTATTTTCTATGTTTCTAAAACATCTTGGATGCACATTATAAACTTTTCAACATCCAGCTACTTCACATTTTCCCTCTCCCACCCAAATGATGGACCTACGGAAGTTATTTTTTTAATAACGGTTCCATATTTGTAATCTAAACCATGAGATAACCAAGAACATTAAAACGCTAGGGTGACAAAACTATCCCAGAAGTCAATCCCTACTAGAATGAGTTCACACCTACCCAGCATTGTTATTCGCCACTAACATCAATCAATCAATCAATCAACCTTTATTGTCATCTTGCAAGCAACAGTTGTACAGTGCAAAATGAAAAGACGTTTCCCAGGGAATAGCGGAGCATCTCACATGAAATTTAAAACATTTCACACATAATAACACTAAAAAACATCTAGTCCCTGATGGAACAGTATAAATAGTTAAAAGCTGGTAAAACACAACGTTAAAATACAATAAACCAATCATAAAAATGTCCGGGGCAGCTGATTTGAGTGGCCAGTGCCAGTTATTAAAGTGGCCAGTGCCAGTTATTAAAGTGGCCAGTGCCAGTTATTAAAGTGGCCAGTGCCAATCAAGTGGCTGTGAGTACAGAGTGACTGTTTAGCAGCCTCACAGCCTGTGGTAGGAAGCTGTTTAGCAGTCTTGTAGTCCGGGCTTTGATGCTTCGATATCTCTTGCCTGATGGCAGGAGATCCAGGTGTATGTGGAGGGGGTGCAGTTTGTCCTTAGCAATTCTCTGACCTTTTTTCAGACAGCGGCTCTGGAACAGTTATGATGTTTAGTGGTGTTTAACAGGATCATTGCCAGACATGTGGAGACTGGTGTCATACTGTATCATCACTGGAGAAAAGTGATCTACTGCTGGAAAAATGGATTATCTGCTGACAGTAAGATGATATCGAGCATTGCCACTACTTTTGCTGTAGTTAATAGTCAAGGAGATTCAGACCACATTAAGAAGAAAGCAGACGGAGGTGGAATTATTACATGCTCATTAGAAGCAGGGAGAGTAGGAATTTAGTAACGTACTGGAGAAGAGGTGTTTGTGCAGATATAACGGAAAAAGCTGGGTTGGGTCTATAGTCACACTATAGGAGTGTGTTTCACAAAGTCATAGAGTGATAGAGCTTGGAAACAGGCCCATCAACCCAACTTGCCCACACCGCCCAACATGTCCCATCTATACTAGTCCCACCTGCCTGTATTTGCCCCATATCCCTCTAAACCTGTCCTATCCATGTGCCCGTCTAAATGTTTATTCCCCCCCCCTCCCCCCCAGATAAAAGTGGTATTTGCGGCTCATGGCGAGAAAGATGGTGAGCATGAGCCCAAAAAACAGAGGATTAAGGCAATACAATTATAGTCTGAACAACAAAAGGATTATGAAGGATTGGAGGGGTGAGCTTTGACGACAAGGCAGTTACACAGAAGGTGTACTTCACCCCAGCCTTATTTGATCTATGATTGATTAGGGACATAGTAACAGTATAAAAGGGTTAAAATGAAACATACCTGTGATGTTAGCCTTCAGTTCTTCATCATTAAATTTGATTGCCTCCATCATTTTGGAGATTCCATTCTGTTTGACCAGCTCCTGTTTGTTGATATTGTTATTGTAGAGCAGGTTGCGCATTGCTGCTGTGGCACTCCTCTGAACCTCTAATGACCGATCATTGAAAAGATTCACTAGCTGAGCGACGGCTCCCAGGTTATAGGCCTGTCAGAGGGAAATATCTGAATCAACAATACAGTTCTGAGAACCATGAACCAATTTTACAAAATGCAGGAAAGGAAGAACCTATAATCTGGCACACTTTGCAAAAAGTGCCTTCTTCCCCGGCACGGAAGTCACTGACACTGAAGCATTTAAAACTCAGACTTAAAAATTGACATTAATTTTTTTGTTATCAATTTTTACATTGGACAATTGTGCTTTCATGTATTAAAATTGCACAGTTTGATTAAGTCTATAAATGAAACCGCCAATCACTGTTTAAACTAAGTAAAAAAAACAATAATGCATGAAATGGAAGGCGATTATCTCTTCCCTCCCATCCTTTACAGATCTAACCACCACCATTCCAGGTAAAGCAGCGAAATGCTGGCACTTCTAATACGGTGTATACATTCAGAGGTGTCCTCTTCAGTGGAGAAACCAAGTGTGGATTTGCAGAACACCTGCATTCAGTCCACAAGTTGACCCAGAGATCCCAGTCATTGAATCACTTCAACTCTCCATCTCAATCCCACTATAACTTCACGCACAATTCCAACATTCAGTCACAAGGATTTAAATTAAGGAAACAGTCAACTGAACTGCACAAGTCCCCACCCAACCAAGTCACTCATACCTCTGTTTTAGCACTCGCATCGTGGTAGCACTTATGCTGAATGTAACTAGATCCAATAACTTGGTTGTTAACATCAGCGCTGCTCAGAAATTCTACAGCAGTAGGTAGGTTCATTCCATCAGTTCTAGAAGGAAGGGAGTCAAAAAGTGTAAAGCCCCTTGACATAACTTAGAAGCATTGGAGTGGAAATTAAACTCTAATCACCGCCGCTAACGTATCCACCACCACCAGTACACCATTTCCATATTTGTTCCATTGCCCTCAATGGAAATGTGTTGTCCAGACGTTCTAGTGTAGCATCAAATAGATCAGGAGTTCAATGGATGTGAATTGGCAGTGGGATATCAGTAACAGTTTCAGCCACCGACCTTTCAGCCAGAGGCAGAGGTTAGTGTTAGGGGTGGAGGAACCCGAGACTTGACTGGGCAGTAGTTGATTTTGGGCCGGTGGGGAAAACAAGGAGATATACAAAAAGATGACATCACTTCGCACATTGATGCTGAAATTGTATCAGAGTGGAAAGACAAACTCACACCAGAAGGTGCCTGGTCAGGTTTATAGAGGAAAGTTGAAGTCCTATACGCATATTACCTCACAACACATTATTGATCCATGTAGCACATTAGAATAGTTCTGTACATGATCGGAAGGAGATACAACATAGTCAGTGCTATGGTACCAGTTTAACACCAATAATTAAAAATGAATTTCTGGAAGCAAGCAATTATATTTCAGAGAAGTTTAGCTTGAACTTCAAATTCAGAGAGTGCGTGTTAGAATTCTGGGAATTTTTGTATAACAAAACAAAAGACACTGTGACACTGTGGTAGAGTTGCTGCCTCACAGTGCCAGAGACCCGGGTTCGATCCCGACTATGGGTGCTGTCTGTATGGAGTTTGTACGTTCTCCCTGTGACCCATGAGTTTTCTCCCACATTCCAAAGACACATAGGTTTGTAGGTTAATCAGTTTCTGTAAATTGCATCTAGTGTGTAGGATAGATCTAGTTTATGGGTGATTGCTGGTCAGTGTGGACTCATTGGGTCAAAAGGCCTGTTTACACACTGTATCTTTAGAAAACTAAACTAAAACCTTATTCTTTAAAAATAACAGATGCATGTGACATTATCTCAGATAACCTAAAACGTGCACACGGCATCACCCAGAATACATATTTTGTAAACATGCCCTTAAAAATGTTTAATGCCACAATTAATTTCCAAATACAAGTTCCTTTAAGAAATCTTAACACAAGAAATCAGTTCTTTGCATGCTTCAGCCAAATGTCCATCCTTTCCATACAAGCTCAAGTGATGCCAGCAAATTTGTTGTGGGGAAGCATTCCTTTGGACTAGATTCTGATCACTCAGTATAATCCCTGATCCCTGCATGTTTAGTACAAAGATGATTGATCAGAAATCAGAAGTAGGGGCAACACCACCTACAGAAACTCCCTGAAGAGTTCAGCTAGCATGAGATATTATATTGATTGGACCTGAAACTATTTAACTTTCTTGATTCAGTACAGATAAAGAAGTTACTATGTTAATAGCAAAAAATCCAGTAATTCATATTTGGGAAAGTCAACATACACATGCTACCATAATTGTTACTGCAATTAAACATGATTTGCATAATTATTAGTATAGCCACATAATAATACCAAACAGATTTTTTACATTTAGAAGTTCCCTCCCAATCATATGATCTTTAGACTCACACATCAGAGATCACCCCTACATTACCATTATCCTGTACATTAGGGACAATTTACTATTTTTTACTGAAGCCAATTAACCTACAAACCTGCACGACTTTTGAGAATGGGAGAAAACCAGAGCACCCAGAGAAAATCCACGCAGTACGGGGAGAACGTACAAACCCCGTACAGACAGTGCCTGTAGTCAGGATGGAACCCGGGTCTCTGGTGCTACAAGGCAGCAACTCTACCGCTGCACCACAGTGCCGCCCTCTGAATGAATTACGTGGCATGTTACTGGATATCCTCAGCCCACCAATCCCCTTGTCAGTTGTTCTCTCACTGTAACTTAGATAACTTAGCTGTGTGGGAAAACTGGCATTTGTTTCAGGTCTCTGGGACTTTGACTTTGAAAACTGCACAAAAACCTGCTTGATTTTCCTGCTTGTGGCATTTGCCATCTTTATACAATGAGAAATAAGTTTCTTTTTGAGAAACATAATTTGCTTTATAAGGTTCAAATTTCTGTTAAAATAGAAATTTGTGCTGTAAACAAGAACTGGATTATTAATAAGGATAAATATTCAAGAGAACCCATTATAAATTTGAAATGCTTCCAAATAAATTTAAGGGCAATTTCAACCCATAGATTTTCCCACCCTAAAATTTTCAAATGCATCCTATTAGTCAACCAAAATTATGTTACAATGCACTCAGTGGCCTGCAAATGTCACGAATATTTATTTCCATGATGTTGGCTGACCCACTTAATCCAAGTATCATTGTCTGTATTGATTTGTCATTTTCACACCTTACATTCTCTTCATACCCATCCATATCTCTAGTTTCCCTCTCCCCTGAATCTCAGTCTGAAGAAGGGTCTCAAACCGAAAAGTCACACATTCCTTCTCTCCAGAGATACTGCCCAACCCGCTGAGTTATTCCAGCATTTTGTGTCTATCCGAATAGTTTCTAATTTGATTTCAAAATTGGGATCACTGGGAATGAAAGATCTGAAACTCTACAGTCTATTTCATTCTCATTAAGAAACCTGGTTTGCTGTGGGAACGCCAAGCATGAGATTAATCTTACACTTACTGTGTCATTGGAACAGATGATAGTTGAAACCTGCTCATATCCGTTTGTAACTGCTGCATTTGCTGAGTGCCCAGTTCTCGGACACCATGTTGCGTTCCATTCACACTGTGCATGGATGAACTGCGTGATATTTGCGCTGGAACTTGGGAGCTCGAGCCGGTTCTTCCACGAGACACTTTGCTGTACTGTTGGATCCTCTGCAGTGTGCGTTGAGCTGGAGGCCTGACGTGTCGCCGTACGGAGGTCTCCTCAAATTCTTCCACTGCGTAACCAGGCATGCCTCCTGAAGAACTTGACATCCTTTTCACATAGCCTCCTACACCCATCTGCTGACTCACTGGATAAGTCCTGGTGTCATAGGTCAAGTTTGCACCGTTGCCATATTCATTACCAACTGAAGACATGTAGCTGCTATCAACCTGATCCGACATCATGCTAAGTTCGTCATCTGGTCTCTGGTACATGGCTTGCCCGTTCATCTGAACTCCAGACCAAGTCTGTTTCTGCGCATATTTACTTGGCAACTGCAATGAACGCAGCGACATGGTATCAATGTCCTGCTGTCCCATCTGAGATCTGGTGTTGTATCCATATTGTGAAGACTGGTGCAAGGACAATGGTCTAGCTTTGGTTTGATGGCTGGATATAGATCTGTAACGAATAGTTGCTTCATCCCCTTGTCTTCCATACTGACTTGCCCTGGTTTGCCCTTTAGCAGCGTAATCTCCCACAGCTGAGCGGGCCGACCAGTTTTGTTTGCCTCCCTGCCGGTACACAGATGGGTTGACGGTCTGAGAAAAAATTAACCATGCAACCATTTATTAAGTCAGTCTTGACAACAACAAAGAAAAACAATACAACTGGGATGCAGTACAATTAGATAATTAGCTTCCTTCCTCTATTTACTCCTCAAATAATTGATTTGTGCCAGGATTTAATCTTACATTTGTGGCTAACCATTTGATGCGTTGCTTAGACGTCATTCATCATGGCTGAACAACGCTAGTGAATGTTGGCAGGCTATTCTGCTACTTTCGATTACACAGTTCTGTATTCATATAGTCCACAATTTTGCAGCAATCATCAGAATCATATATTAGAGCACAGAGCCAGATGCCTTGATCCAGTATCATCCAGTCTCTGAAAATAGACACAAAATGCTGGAGTAACTCAGCAGGTCAGGCAGCATCTCCAGAGTAGAGGAATAAGTGGCGTTTCAGGTCGAGACCCTTCTTCAGATGGAAGACGGGTCTGAAAAAGGGTCTCAACCTAAAATATCATCTATTCCTTTTCTCCAGAGATGTTGCCTGACTCGCTAAATTACCTCAACATTTTGTGTCTATCTTCGGTGTAAACCAGCATCTGTAATTCCTTCTGACAGTCATCATGTCTCTGCTGATTTTGTTTCTCCTGAAGCCTAACAAAACCCCATTCTCGTTTCCCAAGGACTGATTTCCTGTTACAAGTGATTATCTTAGACTTGTGCCCTCATGCTACATCAACCATTGTAAACAAGCACTGGCGTGTAGACAGTTACTGAGCTACCCCATAATCTTCCCACCTCCAGCAAAGGAAAACTGTTCCTCAAGTTACTTCCCCTGAAAGCTTCTTCTCATTCCTGATGAAAGCTCAAGGAATTTATGTTTATCTTTTCCGTCTTTCCTATATTAGGTCATCAAACCAGCACAAGGACTTATTCCCAGCACTGGTGGGGGGGTTTGCTGTGGGACAGTATTTTGAGACAGCATACATACGACACTGGAGTCCTTAAGGCACATGATTTCCATCTACTAGCGCATTACACAAATGTAACAAGTAACACTGGAATAGAATTAGATCACCAACCCCGAGGACATTTTGCCAATCAAATAGATTGTGGTTGGCCTACAATTCAGTTCAATTTCTTAATTTTTCCTCACAATCTTCCCCAACAAAATATATTCAATTATGTGCTTCCATCGTTACAGCTTTTAGGGCCTGTCCCGCTTTTACGACCTAATTCACGACCTAATTCACAACCTTTTTTACTCGTGGACATTTTTCATCAGGCTAGAAAAACGCCCCGACCTACTTGATGCCACGAGTACCTACGACTAGCATCAAGGCCTGCTACGACCTACCTACGACCTTGTGACGACCCTGCTGCGAGTATTAGTCAAGGGCAAACTTGGCAGAGGTCGTGAATTAGGTCGTGAAAGTGGGACGGGCCCTTTAAGCTGATCTGGGAATTCAGTCTATTAGTTCCAACTACAGCCTCACCTTAAAGAAGCGTGAACTTCACCTTTTTGCTCCTTCCCCAGCCAAGGGGTATTTACTTAAATTATTGCATGACAATTCTAATATTCCCCACCTTCTGTCCATACACCATGGCAACAAATGCAGCATAAATCTCATTATAAAACAGTGAAACCCCCATATATGGTACTCACAGAATACTTCTTCTCTGTTGAATAAACCTGTGACTTGGAGCTGAAACCTGGCATAGTTGCTGTATGATATTTTGTCATTCCTCCAGAGCCTGCAATGATGTTAAAAGAAAAAGTCAAATTTTAATTTCAGTCAGATTCAAGTAATGTTTCCTGTCCTACGTAAGCTTGCCCTTGTTGGGTTTAAATGCAATTGTTCAAGGTGGCCCTTTGTTATCTTGTTCTTTGGCAAAGAGCCTGGATTTTTGCTCCAGTATCCCACTGAAATTCTATGCTTAAAACGTCATCAGGTCATTATACAGTGAAGCTTGTAAGGCCAGTGGCTGAGAGCCACCTATTTCCACAGCAGCTGGCTTTCCAGCAGGAGTAACAGCTCAGCATTCAGAAGGAGAACCTTATACATCGGCGAGACCAAACGTAGACTGGACGATTGTTTCGCAGAACACACATTCGCTCAGCCCGCCTGAACCTACCTGATCTCCTGGTTGCCGGCCACTTTGATTCTCTTTCCCATTCCAAAAACAGACCTTTCTGTCCTAAGTCTCCTCCATTGTCAGAGTAAAGCCCCTGTCCCACTTATGTGTCCTTGGCACGCTAATTACGCGACCTCGTGGTCGCGTTGAGGCGCGACGGTCCCACGCGACTTCATGCGTCCGCACAGCCATCTGGAGCCCGTGACGTCATTTGAAGATGGAACAAAATGCTGGATAACTCAGCGGGACAGGCAACATCTCTGGAGAGAAGCAATGGGTGATGTTTCCGGTCGAGACTCTTCTTCAGTCTGAAAGAAGGGTCATGACCCGAAACGTCACCCGTTGCTTCTCTCCAGAGATGCTGCCGGTCCTGCTGAGTTACTCCCGCATTTTGTGTCTATCTTCAATTTTCTTGGCCCCGCTCTGGGAGTAGAAGTGGGGGTGGATCCGGACCGCAACGGCCGTGAGCCCCAGGCCGAGTTCGGCGATCGTTTGCCTGCTTCTGCTGCTGTTGGAGGTGAGACATTGCGTCGCACCAGGGTCTTGGGCCTGTCCCACATTCTCTCACTTCAGGTAGCCCCGGCATTCCCTCTCTCTCACTAATCCTTCCCCACACAAGTCACACTAGCTTCTCGTTTTCACCCTGCAAACAGCGAACAATGGCCTGTTTCCTTTATCATCATTTTATTCATTGTTCTTTATCTCTCCACATCATCACCCCGTCCCAAAACATCACCCATCCCTTCTCTCCAGAGATGCTGCCTGTCCCACAATGTCAATCAGCAATGTCAATTTATTGGCCTTCATTGAAAACTTCAGTTGCAACT
This sequence comes from Amblyraja radiata, assembly GCF_010909765.2. NCBI lineage: Eukaryota > Metazoa > Chordata > Chondrichthyes > Rajiformes > Rajidae > Amblyraja > Amblyraja radiata. Next base: position 30,623,784 of record NC_045975.1, on the reverse strand, counting down.
TAGCACGGCACATTTTCAGCAACGAAAGTCACCCTCCATTCCTGGGGGGGCAGAATCTGGTGGAGGAGAAGCTATTGAAGTTGTGCCGTTGTCGAAGGGTGGAAGATGGACTGGAGTCGGGGGTGGGGCATCTAGACTGGAAATGTAACAACAGAAACCGTAGGAAATAAAACTCTGCATGTGATGATGAGATGATACTTTCTTATCACTTGTACCTAGCTAAGTGCAGTGAAATTCTTTGAATTCCTTGTCAAAGAGCATATGGGGAAGAGCAACAGAGTTAATGTTTCAGATCAACAATTTTTCACCAGAACAAGTAGTTAACATGAAATGGGTTTAAATTGCTAAAAGGTTTAAATGCAAGGATTATAAAGAAAGAAAGGAAGGGGGGGGGGGGGGATAAATAAAAGCATGAATGTGATGGGGTGGAATGCAAAAGAGGACAACAGAACAAACAAACAGATTGGTAAAGGGATAAATAAAAAGATGAAGTGGAAAATCAGAATGGGAGAATTATTATCTGAATTTGTTGAACTTAGGCCATAGATCAAGGGATGGTGCCTGGTTAAATCTGCATGGATCTTCACTGTACAAGTATTCTTGGCCATATTGGAGTGGGAAGGAAAATCAAAGGGTCAGGAGAAAGGAAAATCAAAGCGATTTGTGGACTGACAGAAGAGGTGGCATCATATCCTGGACACATTAACCAGTGTCTCTTGCTTAATTTTTTTTTTTCTGGTTGAGTAGGGTGGGGCTGGAATGCGTTGAGATTATAAACGGTAGACACAGGAGCAACATGTTCTTTTTACACTGCATCGGATTTAAGATAAAACATATCAAGTAAATCTCACTAAATCCTAACAGGCAGCATAAAATAAATCACATGTTACACTGCATAATTCTATGATTGGCTTGGTCAATACAAATAGATTAGAGGGATTTAGTGAGAAGAAAGTCATTGATATAGATTGATGAATCACATGCAATTAGATCAGAGGGAGAAGGATAAGTATGCAAAGAGAAATGTACTGCAGCACAAGGATAAAGCAAATAATAAAAATCAATGGCAATAGTGTAGATAAATTGCAAGGTGGGGTTGATGTTGTGGCTGGATTAGGTGACAGTGAGAATATCTCACATGCTGCCCTTTATTTTTGTTTAGAGGAGTAACTTGGCAGGAGAGAGGGATTGAACACAAGCAGAGACAGTCATACTGCACAAAAACAAGCCCTTTTGCCCATCTCATCCATGTTGACCCTTCTAGTCATACATTATTCATATGCATGGGTTTTCTTCAGGTGCTCCGGTTTCCACCCATTTTCCAAAGACAGAGGTGTTGTATGTTAACTGGCTTGGGTAAAATTGTAAATTGTTCCTATTGTGTACGTGGGATGGTGTTAGTGTATGGGGATTGCTGGTTGGCGCAGACTCGGTGGGCCAAAGGGGCTGCTTCCATGCTTTATCGCTAAACTAAAGGTTCAGATAAGTTTTTTTGCCTTCCATCACAGCGAGGAGGAGATGCGCTGTGATGGATGTCTGTGTAAATTGTGTTGTGTCTTGGGTCTTTTTTTTCTTGTGTGTATGACTGCAGAAACAACATTTCATTTGAGCCTCTATGAGGTTCAAGTGACAAATAAATTGTATTGTGTATTGTGTATGCTTCCTGCATTTAGCTTGTCCAATCCCTTAATAATTTTATATGTTTGCATAAGATCCCCTCTCATCTTCTAAATTCCAGAGAATACAAGCCCAGTCGTTCCATTCATTCATCATTTGACAGTCCCGTCATCCTGGGAATTAACCCCGTGAACCTACGCTGCACTCCCTCAATAGCAAGAAAGTCCTTCCTCAAATTAGGATACCAAAACTGCACACAATACTCCAAGTGTGGTCTCAACAGGGCCCTGTACAACTGCAGAAGGACCTCTTTGCTCCTTTACTCATATCCTCACGTTATGAAGGCCAACATACCATTAGCTTTCTGCACTACCTACTATACCTGCATGCTTACTTCAGTCCAAGGACATCCAGGTCTCGTTGCACTTCCCCTTTTCCTAATTTGACAACATTCAGATAATAATCTGCCTTCTTGATCTTGCCGCCAAAGCGGATAGCCACACATTTATCCACATTATATTGCATCTGTCCACTCACCCTACCTATCCAAGTCACCCTGCATCCTTATACCATCCTCTTTACAGTTCACATTGCCACCCAGCTTTGTGTCATCTGCAAATCTGCTAATGTTACTTTTAATTCCTTCATCTAAATCATTAATATATATTGTAAATAGCTGCAGTCCCAGCACCAGGCCTTGCGGCACCCCACTAGTCACTGCCTGCCATTCTGAAAGGGACCCTTAAATCCCTACTCTTTGTTTCCTGTCTGCCAATCAATTTTCTATCCATGTCAATATCCTACCCCCAATACCATGTGCTCTAATTTTGCCCACTAATCTCCTGTGGGACCTTATCAAAGGCTTTCTGAAAGTCTAGGTACACTACATCCACTGGCTCTCCCTTATCCATTTTATTTGTTACATCCTCAAAAAATTCCAAAAGATTAGTCAAGCAAGATTTCCCCTTCATAAACCCATGCTGACTCGGACCGATCCCATTACTGCAATCCAAATATGCGGCTGCTATTACATTTTTAATAATTGACTCCCCACCACCGATATCAGGCTAACTGGTCTATAATTCCCTGTTTTCACTCTCCCTCCTTTCTTAAAAAGTGGGATAACATTAGCTACCCTCGAATCCACGGGGACTGATCCAGAATCTATAGAACATTGGAAAATGATCACCAATGCGTCCACGATTTCTAGAGCCACCTACTTAAGTACCCTTGGATGCAGACCATCAGACCCTGGGGATTTATCTGTCTTCTGTCCCATCAGTCTACCCAACACCATTTCCTGACTAATGTGAATTTCCTTCAGTTCCTCCGTCACCCTAGATCCTCTGTCCCATAACACTTCTGAGACATTGTGTCTTCCTTAGTACCTTAGGATCCAAAGTACATGTTCAACTCATCTGCCATTTCCTTGTTCCGCATAATAAATTCAAGGGACCCACATTTGTCTTAACTAATCTTTTCCTCTTAACATACCCAAAGAAGCTTTTACTATCCTCCTTTATATTCTTGGCTAGCTTACCTTCGTACTTCATCTTTTCTCCCCCTATTGCCTTTTTAGTTACCTTCTGGTGTTCTTTGAAATATTCTCAATTCTCTGGCTTCCCGCTCATCTTTGCTATGTTATTCGTCTTCTCTTTTAGTTTTATATACTGTCCTTGACTTCCCTTGTAAGCCAGGGTCACCTCTTACTCCCCTTAGAATCTTTCTTCATCTTTGGAATGAAATGATCCTGCATCTTCTGGATTATTCCCAGAAATTCCTGCCATTGCTGTTCCACTGTCATCCGTGCTAGGGTCCCTTTCCAGTCAACTTTGGCCAGCCCCTCCCTCATGCTTCCTTAGTCCCCTTTGTGCAACTGCAATACTGACACTTCTGATTTTACCTTCTCCCTCTCAAATTGCAGTTAAAACATCATATTATGGTCACTACCTCCTAATGGTTCCTTTGCCTTGAGTTCCCTTATCAAATCCAGTTCATTACACAACACTAAATCCAGAATTGCCTTCTCCCTGTGCCTGTCTAATTGTTTCTTCTACTTTGAGATGAATTTCAATTGTTATTATTTTACCAATAAAGCTGGAAATTCATCTCAAATTAGAATAAAGAGAGAGACCATGAAAAACTGCAAGGTTGTTTTCTTCAGTGACCGTTGGCAAGATAAAAGAAAGCACCATTGTTTAATAACAAGTACTTCCAGTTCCAGTTTGTAACCTTTCACCCACTTGTTTAGTTTAGTTTATTGTCACGTGTACTGAAGTACAGTGAAACGTTTTTTGTTGCATGCTCTGCAGTCATGGTTACAATCAAGCTGTCCACAGTATACAGATACAGAGTAATGGGAATAACATCTAATCAAGTCAAGTCACTTTTATTTATATAGCACATTTAAAAAACAACTCTCGTTGGCCAAAGTACTTAACATTGATGGAGGTCACTTCATACATATAGCTCTCGCTCAGAGGACGTCAAGAAAGGCTTGGGAGTAGAGATGAGTTTTAAGTCTCGACTTAAAGGAGTCGATGGAGGGAGCAGTTCTGATGGGAAGAGGGATGCTGTTCCACGGTCTAGGAGCTGCAACCGCAAAGGCGTGGTCGCCCCTGAGCTTATGCCTAGACCGCGGGATGTTCAGTAACCCCAAGTCGGCCGATCTGAGGGCCCTGGAGGTGGTGTGGTGGGTAAGTAGACTGTTGATGTAGGTGGGGGCAAGCCCGTTGAGGGCTTTGTAGACATAAAGGAGGATCTTGAAATTTATTCGGAACCGCACAGGGAGCCAGTGGAGAGAGACCAGGATCGGGGTGATGTGGTCCCTTTTTTCGGGTGCCCGTCAGGAGTCTCGCTGCGACGTTTTGGACCAGTTGCAGGTGGGACAGGGAAGATTGGCTGATGCCAGTGTAGAGGGAGTTGCAGTAATCTAGGTGGGAGGAGATAAATGTGTGGATGATCTTTTCGAGGTCATCAAACTGGAGGAATTGTTTTATTTTAGCTATCGTCCGAAGTTTGAAAGAAGCTAGCTTTTACCACGGCATTGACTTGTTTGTCAAATTTCAATGCTGAGTCAAATATCACGCCAAGGTTTTTGACGTGAGGTTTGATATATGGGGTAAGGCTTCCAAGCCCTATGTAAGATCAAACTCAGTAGAGGCCGATTAAAGATAGTCTGAGCGTGCCTACTGAGGTAGATGGTAGCTCAGGACTATTCAAGTTGTTGATAGGATGGTTCAGTTGCCTGGTGAAAGCTGGGAGGAAACTGGCCTTGAACCTGGAGGTGTTCACACTTATGTCCCTCTTTACTGGAGCCGTTTCAATTTAAAGCTATCTTATGCAGCAAATTTTGAGGCTGAAAGAACTCAACCTTGATCTAGATCACAAGCGATTAACTCAGTCCATGAACACTGTTCTCTTCAAAAAGGAGGCTAAATATGTTATTCAAAAACATTGAAACAAACAGAAGTCATTTATCTGAATGTTTGCACTCCAATGTCATCATAGCTGCTGAAACAGTATTATATTTAGTGACATCTGTGGAAAATTTAATTAACAACCCTGCTATTCCAATGTTTATGCAATAACTCACCAATAGGAATGTCATTAAAAAGGGTAGAGCACCCTGCATTGAAATGTCGCTAAACATATTTCAAAGTGGTTTATGATGTATAATAATGAATGCACATTTTAGTGAGGCAAGATTTAGAAATTTAAAATCAGAAGTTACTGAGTGAAGATTGCCCATTACAAGAGAAATTGCTGCATAATCATTTCCTTCTAAAAAAAATTTCAAAACAAAGCAACTGAAAAGGTTTTTTACAAAGGCACATGACTCAATAAGTTAACATAGAAACATAAACATAGAAACATAGAAATTAGGTGCAGGAGTAGGCCATTCGGCCCTTCAAGCCTGCACCGCCATTCAATATGATCATGGCTGATCATCCAACTCAGTATCCCGTACCTGCCTTCTCTCCATACCCTCTGATCCCCTTAGCCACAAGGGCCACATCTAACTCCCTCTTAAATATAGCCAATGAACTGGCCTCGACTACCCTCTGTGGCAGGGAGTTCCAGAGATTCACCACTCTCTGTGTGAAAAAAGTTCTTCTCATCTCGGTTTTAAAGGATTTCCCCCTTATCCTTAAGCTGTGACCCCTTGTCCTGGACTTCCCCAACATCGGGAGCAATCTTCCTGCATCTAGCCTGTCCAACCCCTTAAGAATTTTGTAAGTTTCTATAAGATCCCCTCTCAATCTCCTAAATTCTAGAGAGTATAAACCAAGTCTATCCAGTCTTTCTTCATAAGACAGTCCTGACATCCCAGGAATCAGTCTGGTGAACCTTCTCTGCACTCCCTCTATGGCAATAATGTCCTTCCTCAGATTTGGAGACCAAAACTGTACGCAATACTCCAGGTGTGGTCTCACCAAGACCCTGTACAACTGCAGTAGAACCTCCCTGCTCCTATACTCAAATCCTTTTGCTATGAAAGCTAACATACCATTCGCTTTCTTCACTGCCTGCTGCACCTGCATGCCCACTTTCAATGACTGGTGTACCATGACACCCAGGTCTCGCTGCATCTCCCCTTTTCCTAGTCGGCCACCATTTAGATAATAGTCTGCTTTCCTGTTTTTGCCACCAAAATGGATAACCTCACATTTATCCACATTATACTGCATCTGCCAAACATTTGCCCACTCACCCAGCCTATCCAAGTCACCTTGCAGTCTCCTAGCATCCTCCTCACAGCTAACACTGCCCCCCAGCTTAGTGTCATCCGCAAACTTGGAGATATTGCCTTCAATTCCCTCATCCAGATCATTAATATATATTGTAAATAGCTGGGGTCCCAGCACTGAGCCTTGCGGTACCCCACTAGTCACTGCCTGCCATTGTGAAAAGGACCCATTTACTCCTACTCTTTGCTTCCTGTTTGCCAGCCAGTTCTCTATCCACATCAATACTGAACCCCCAATGCCGTGTGCTTTAAGTTTGTAAACTAATCTCTTATGTGGGACCTTGTCGAAAGCCTTCTGGAAGTCCAGATACACCACATCCACTGGTTCTCCCCTATCCACGCTACTAGTTACATCCTCGAAAAATTCTATAAGATTCGTCAGACATGGGATAATTTAACAGAGTGAACATCAAAACCCTTCTGTGACTCACTGATTTCCAATGATGTTTGAGCATATTCCCCATATCCCAGAGTAGTAAAACTGTAATGTTGTGATACAAAGTACACAAGGTTTAAGATTGACCCATTGAAAGTTATATTGTACATGAGGCTTTAATAATTAAGAGGTTTAGAAAGGTTTTGAGGTCCTTACGATCTTGTTAAAAAAAACTAGAATAGATTCTGCTCAGTAGTACAAAGATCACATTGAAAAAAACCTTTGATCATCACCAATTCTGTAAGTAATTTACAGCTTGGTGTTAAATGAAGTTCAGCTGTGTTTTAGTTTAGAGATACAGCATGGGAACAAGGCCCTTCAGCCCACCGAGTCTACACTAACCATTGACCACCTGTTCACACTTGTTCTCCGTTACCCCACTTTCTCATCCACTACCTACACACTTGGGATAATTTACAGAGGCCAATTAACCTACAAACACGCACATTTTTTGACATGTGGGCGGAGAGCAGAGCACCCGGAGAAAACCCACATGGTCACTGGGAGAACAGGCAAACGCCACACAGACAGCACCCAAGGTCAGGATTAAACCCGGTTCTCTGCCGCTGTGAGGTAACAGCTCTACCGTTGCGCCACTGAGCCACCCCAGCTTTCCGTCAGCGGATACGGTATATTTTTCTCCCTATCTACATGGAACTAGCCTGATGAGTAAGAGGAGTCTTACCAGGTGTCTGATCTGTGTCTGTTTACGAGTGTGTCATATCTTAACCATTGAACAATAATTAAATCATTGAAAGGTCACTGATGAACTATTATTTCTGTTTCTCTCTCCACAAGATACTTCCCGACTTGTTAACTCTTCCTATCATTTTCTGCCTGTAATTTTGGGATATACATTATGCAATTTGTTACCAAAGATTTAAAAGAGAAAATGATCAAGAGATTTATATTCTGTCATCTCCTCTGATGCCCAGGAATCTCTGTTCTATGTGAAGGAGGGGCGTTCAGGATGGTATGGAGAACTTAGAGCCCACAAATCAAGAGCATTCTGAAACCCTGTGTAAACAATAGAAAGAGTGCACCGCCTCATAAATTATCCCCTGTCCACCTTTCAAATGGTCTTTGACATGAATCATTATCTTCTTCTTTCATGTCCATCATCTATGTTTCAAATGACGGCCAAGCTCTTGCACGGTGGACAGCCTTCTGGTTTGCCACCGCTAGTTCTTCCAGGCAGCATTGTTCACCAAGAAGTGGGCATCTTAGTAGGTGTGGCATGGATTGTATAGATGTTTCACATTCTGTGTCTGCCGCATCTGCATAGCCCCATTTGCTCATGCTGGTCTTGCATCTGCCCATCCCTGTACAAAGCCTATTGAGAGACATCCAGGTCTTCCAGCCACACCTGGTAGCTGTTCCTTGGTTGGGATTGGCATCTTTACGTGGTGGTGGTTTTCACTGCGTTTCTAACAATAGAGTTGTTAACTCTGTAGGCCTGACAAGTTGAGCATTTCCAGAGTTGTCTGTTTGATCTTGTCTACTGCATTTGGTGCTCCTAATGTGGTCACCTTTACAGTGGCGAGCTCAAGGGGACCATTTCACCGGACACTTGAGTTTGTCCATTAACACAATCCTCTCCCCATACCTAGCAATTATCCCCCACGTCTTTTCCATCTTTCTATCTTCCCCCCCCCCCCCCATTACAGCCAGTCTGAAAGGTCCCAACCCGAAAAGTCACCTATTCATTCACTCTACAGATGCTACCTGATACATTGTTACTCTAGCGCTTTATGCTTTACTCAAGATTCGAGTGTCTGCAGTTCTTTGTGTCATTAGTTTCTGCTTTATTTTGTTAAGATCTCTAACGTTCATCAATGTTTACGATTTTCACCTACCCACCCAGTAGTTATCCCTTACCCAATGCATGGAAGTCTTTGCTTCCTATATTGGTCTCTTTAACCACCTCAAAACCCACAAAACTGGAGGTGAAGCAAGTTATCCTCAAACTCACAGAACTGCAAAGCAAGGTCAAAGTTGTCACAAGAAACTGCAGATACTGGAATCTTGAGGAAAAAATTGACCCAAGCAAATCAGGGGCTAACAAATATGTATGTAGGTTTAAGGGGGCAACTGAAAACATTTCTGGAGAGGAAGGGCTGAGGAATAAAATAGGTGTGTGACTTTGAATAATCAACACCAAAATGAAAAAACACCAAAGTGATCTGCCGCAGTTTCAGAAAGGGTTAAGAACCAGTTCTACAACCGGCCAGTAACACCTTTGCAAATAACAACAGAACTACTTACACAAAGAACACCACAATCCTTAACTTTATAAAAAGGACTACGCCCAGTTGACTCAACACAAATTCGACCCTGGTTAGTTTTTGCTCTACCTTTCCTTTACAGAAACAGGTTCACACAATTTTTATTTACTTCAAAAAGTCAAGCCATAAAAAAAAGTGCTTGCATCCTTTTTGCCCCCATAGTCTAGTAATAGTAAGTCTAGTCATACTCCTGGTTTACACTATAAAAAGACACAAAGTGCTGGGGTAACCCAGCATCTCTGGAGAACATGGATAAGTGTCTTTTTTGGTCTGAACAGTTAGACTTTTGCTACCAATTATTAAAAAATCAGGGGGGTGGACGAAGCGGGGGAAAGAGATGGGGCCGGGTGTGAAGAAGGAATAGGAGCCTGAGAAATGTAAAACGATGTTCAGAAACAACTTTCCTACAACCATCAGGCAATTAAACACTATCACCTCCTAATAAGCCAAATCAACCTGGGGGCATTGTTTTTGTCTTTAGAATATTATTGTCTTTAGAATATATATATACACACACACATATATAGAAACACACTGTATACACAAAATGCAGAAGTAACTCAGCAGGTCAGGCAGCATCATTTGAAAAAAAGGAATAGGTGACAATTCAGGTTGAGACCCTTCTTCAAACTAAGAGGGGAGAGGGGAACTTGAGGTATGGAAAGGTACTGAACAAATCAAAACCAAACCTTTTCATACTTTTAGTTTCCTTCTCACCTGACTAGTCTGAAAAGGGGTCTCGACCCAAAGCGTCACCAATTCATTTTCTCCAAGATGCTGCCGCCTGGAGTTACTCCAGCATTTCGTGTCTATCTTCATTGTAAACCAGCATCTGCAATTCCTTCCTGTACACGCTATGTACATAGGTGTATACAATGAACTGTTTTGTTGCTTAGTATGGGTTTTCCAGAGTACGGTGCTTACTGTTGTGCTGCTGCAAGTAAGTTTCATTGTTCCATTTCAGGACACATAAGCTCATAAGATATAGGAGCAGACTGAGGCCATTCAGCCCATCAAGTCTATTCCGTCATTCAATAGTAGCTGATCTATCTTTCCCTCCGGACCCCATTCTCCTGCCTTCTCATAACCGCTGACATCAAATTAAGAATCACTCTACATCTTAAAAATACCTATTGACTTGGCCTCCACAGCCTTCTGTGGTAATGGTTTTTACAGTTTCACCACTGTCCCGACTAAATAAATTCCTCCTCATCTCCCTCCTAAAGGTACGCGACAAAGGTAAACCAACATTGTTGACTCCTGGAGTGGTTTCGAGGAGGTGCCGAGCTGGTCTCCACTTACCTGCATGAAGGGAATCGCCGTAGGACGAGGTGCTGCCCCGGCCGCTGCTGCTGCTGCTGCTCTTCAACATGGTGAGGACCTGCTCCTGGACCCTCATGCTCTTCTGCTGGCCGCCCTGCTGGTGCTCGTTGCGCTGGTCCAGCTGTCGGTCGGACGGGACGGCCAGGGTGGAGACCTTGGCGTCCGACGGCAAGGCGGACTTCAGAAAGTGAACGTCCTGCATTGCGTTCATTCTCGCTGTCTCTTTGCCCTCCCGAGGAAAGTGTGTCAAAGGTACGCTGGTGTGCGAGGGCAGCCCGTGTGCCGCGGACGCCCGACCTTGGACAACGGTGAAGCCCCTCTCTCCCTTCTCCTCCCTCCTTCGCGGGTGGCTATGATCTCCCTGACGCCTTTCCGCGGTGGGGCTGGGGCTGAGGCGCGGCCCGAGGGAGGAGACTGGTGCCCTGCCCCGTCGCAGCCTGCTTCAACTTGGAGCTCCACCTTCCCAGGTGTGTGAGTGAGTGAGTCACTGCCACCCCCATGACCACATTCCCGGGCAGCCATCCAGCCCACTGGCCCGTCCCGTCCGCCGCGCCTCACATCTACTCAAGCCAAGAGTTTATGCGGAGTTCACCAAAGATCTTAGAGCAGAGCAAGATAGGCTACTCCTGCGAAATACAATGGGCTGACGTGTAGTGCGCTACGGAGGGGATCCTGGGCATTTCCCCCCGTCCATTTTAGTAACCGGAGCCTACCTGACGATACAATACAATTTTATTGTCATTTGAGCCTCAGTGAGGCTCAAACGAAATTCTGTTTCCACAGCCATACAAACAAAGACAATTCCTAGACATACACACAATTTAGTTCACACAAACATCCATCACTGTGGAACCACTGTGATGGAAGGCAAAGTCTTTTCTCTCCCCTGTTCTCCATGTCTCTCCCGATGTCCAAGCCCCAGGCAGGCGACGATAAGTCCCACAGACATTTTAGGCCGTGCCGGGCGATTTACGGCCCCGCTCCCGGTCTAAAAGTCTCGAAGTTGGAGCCCCCGGCGGGCGCTGGAATGTCCCACGGCCATGAAGTCGCGCCGGGCGATGTACGTCCCCGCTCCGGGTCGTTCCAACCCCGCGACACGGGCTGGAGAAGTCGCGTTGCGGGAGCTCCGGGAAGCGGTCTCTCTCTCCCCCCGGACCCGCGAGCTCCCGATGTCCCGACAGTCCACCGGATCTGCGGTTACTTGCTGGAGCCTCCGAGCCCCAGGAGTCGAGTCGCAGCAGCGAGTCACCACCGCTCTCCACGTTCCGAGGCCGGCCAGCCCCACGATGGTGAGTAGTCCGCAGCTCCGCCGTCTCCCGAGCCCCCGGGTCGTTCAGGTTGGAGGCCGCTCCACGGTGCTAGGCCCCAACGACAACGGAGACCCGACAGGGAAAAGGTCGGGTCTCCCAGACAGGGAAGAGATTTAAAGTTTCCCCCTCCGCCCCCCACATATACACATTTAAAACCAGTATTAAAAAACACCAAACACTACATTTAACTAGACAAAAAATAAAAAAAAGACAGAGAGGCTGTAGGGGCCGCTGCAACGGGTGAGTCGCGCCGCCAACCCGACCCGACTCGCAGTGTAATCAATGTTGCGGGGCAACAGTTTGTGTGTGTGATATAGGGTTAGATTCATAATTCTGTCAGTTCATACTTCTTGTCAAGAATAAAATTTGACTCTGGTAATTGTCTTTTTTAATGTTTTTTAAATCATTTCTTTTTAAATGGCTCACAAGCAGTGTTTGAGTTGATTTTGTAGTAACCGGAACCTACCCGACCCGACCCGACTCGCAGGGTAATTGACATTGCGGGGGAAGTTTTTGTGTGTGATATAGGGTTAGATTCATAATACTGTTAGTTCATAATTCTGTTAATTCTTGTTAAAGAATAAAATGTTTATAAACACACATACATGAATGTGATATAAATGTATATAATCATATAACACACACAATTATATTTCTTCTGATCCAATGATGAACTTTATTTCAGACTAGACAAGGGACATTAAATAAGAAACATTGTAAACCTCCCCGCAACTTCACACACACTAGGCCTTATCCCCACCCCTCAACTCTTCGCCCCCCCCCCCCCCCCCGGCACTCCCTCGCCTGCCCCCACACTACAATGTCTCCCCCCCTCCTATGCCCCTCTCCCCGCTGCCCCGGGCCGCACACTCCCTCTCCCCGCTGCCCCGGGCCGTGCACCCCCTCTCCCCGGGCCGCGCACCCCCTCTCCCCGGGCCGCACACTCCCTCTCCCTGCTGCCCCGGGCCGCACACTCCCTCTCCCCGCTGCGGAAACAAAGATCCGATCTTTGGCCGGAAGCAAGATGGCGGAACAAGATGGCGGAGCAAGATGGCGGAACAAGATGGCGGGGACTGGTTGCTAAAATGGGTCCTATAATCACCCATGAATCTGCCCATGAGCGTACTACGCGTTTGCGATAGAGTAACCCATCTTGCTCTGCTCTAAGATCTTTGGAGTTCACTGCAACCCTTCCCTGTCTGCCGCTCCATTCACTGTGTTTTAAGTGACCATCACTTCCCTTCCGTAGTTTGCTGCTTCATGCGAAAAAGATCTTTGTGAAGGAGGGATGAGAGGGGAAAAGAGGGAGATATTAACTAGAGGTGGGGGCGTTTGAGAGAGTGGAGAGGAGGGGGAAAGGAGTGAGAGAGGGGTAAGGGAGGAGGGGGGGGGGGGGTCAATTGAAAGGCCAGTGAGTAGGGATCGAGGGCAAGGATATAGTGCAGCCCTACCTGGTGAACTTATGCTTTGTATGCTCGAGTTGAGCAGAAAGCTAATGGGGCGATGTATCCATTCCAGCAGACTCAACCATGCCTCTTGCCAGCGTCACCATTGCGAAAGTTAGTTCGGCCTTCCTCAGGGTGAATACACAGAGTCCCTGGCTGTGTGCTTAGAAACTGTGAGGACGGAGAACTTTAATCTCTTCCTACTCTGTTCTGAGCTACCCACCTGCGAAGGCCACTATCATCCCAGTGTCAAAGAAAAGGAAAATCTCATGTCTTAGTGACTACTGTGAGGACGGAGTGGCAGAACATTGTGGATACGGCCCTGATCTTCAAAGAAACCAACCTTCCTTCATCGACCTGCTGCATCAAAAAATCCCAGAGTATTATAAAGGACATTTCCCACCCCGGACACTCCCTGTTTGAACTGTTGCCGTCAGGCAGACGGTCCAGATCTACAAGGACAAGGACAAACAGACTTTAAAACAGTTTTTACCCCACTGCTATAAAGGCACTAAATGTAGCCGCCAAGGAACGCAGGGGCGATACATACTAAGGGACTGTGGTACACTGTGAAATCGACAGAAGGATGTAGGGTTGGGTGTTTATGCATGCTATTTTCATGATATTTATTTTAGTTGTTTATCTTTTTTAATATTTTACCTTGTATGTATCGTTAGCTTTTAGAAATGTTTGAATGGTGCACTGACTGGCTGACATTTTTAAATTTCGTTGTACATGGTTCATGTTACAATGACAATAAAGAAACTATTCTATTCTATTCTATTCTACTGTCCGGTGGCCTTGACTTACACCATCATGAAGTGCTTTGAGAGGCTGGTTATGGATCCAGCCGAACCAAGCAGCCTTGACCCACTGCAGTTCACCCACCGCCACAAGAAGTCCATGGCTGATGCCATCTCCTTGGCCCTACACTCATCCCTCAACCATCTGGACAAGAGAGACACCCATGTCAGACTTCTATTCATAGACTACAGCTCTGCTTTTAATACTATTATTATCACATCCAAGTTCATCACCAAACTCATGGAACTTGGATTCAGCACTCATCTCTACAACTGGATCGTCGACTTCCTGACAAACAGATCACAATATGTGAGGATAGAGGACAAATCGTCTTCTATGATAATCCTCAACACTGGTGCTCCACAAGCCCCAATTCTCAGCCCCCTTCTTTACTTCTCATACACCCAAAACTGTGTAGCTAAGTACAAATCCAATTCAATTTACAAATTTGCAGATGACACCACTGCAGTAGGAAGCGAAACGGTACATATACCCCGGTAGACATTGATGGTGCCAAATGGAGATGATTGAAAGCTTCAGGTTTCTAGGACTAAATATCACCAGCAACTTGTCTTGGACTACCCATATCAAAGCAATGACCAAGAAAGGACACCAATGTCTCTACTTACAAGGTTTAGGAAATTTGGCAAGTCCCCAGCACTCTCCACAACTTCTACAGATGTGCCGTTGAAAGTTCTATTAATTATATACAATGCATTATAATTAAAAATTACTCTTTTTCTTAGACATTAGCTATCCCAGCAGTGGCATTTATTCAAATTTATGTTCTGTGAATTTGTCTTGTATACAGGATCTGCAAGAGGTTCCATTTCCTTCCAGGAGTCTGAGTTTTGTCTTTTGGGTCTCTGTACAAAATTATTCAAATTCGCCCGGAATGGTGGTTATAAAAACATAGAAATTAGGTGCAGGAGTAGGCCATTCGGCCCTTCGAGCCTGTACCGCCATTCAATATGATCATGGCTGATCATCCAACTCAGTATCCCGTACCTGCCTTCTCTCCATACCCTCTGATCCCCTTAGCCACAAGGGCCACATCTAACTCCCTCTTAAATATAGCCAATGAACTGGCCTCGACTACCCTCTGTGGCAGAGAGTTCCAGAGATTCACCACTCTCTGTGTGAAAAAAGTTCTTCTCATCTCGGTTTTAAAGGATTTCCCCCTTATCCTTAAGCTGTGACCCCTTGTCCTGGACTTCCCCAACATCGGGAGCAATCTTCCTGCATCTAGCCTGTCCAACCCCTTAAGAATTTTATAAGTTTCTATAAGATCCCCTCTCAATCTCCTAAATTCTAGAGAGTATAAACCAAGTCTATCCAGTCTTTCTTCATAAGACAGTCCTGACATCCCAGGAATCAGTCTGTAGTAGAACCTCCCTGCTCCTATACTCAAATCCTTTTGCTATGAAAGCTAACATACCATTCGCTTTCTTCACTGCCTGCTGCACCTGCATGCCTACTTTCAATGACTGGTGTACCATGACACCCAGGTCTCGCTGCATCTCCCCTTTTCCTAGTTGGCCACCATTTAGATAATAGTCTGCTTTCCTGTTTTTGCCACCAAAATGGATAACCTCACATTTATCCACATTATACTGCATCTGCCAAACATTTGCCCACTCACCCAGCCTATCCAAGTCACCTTGCAGTCTCCTAGCATCCTCCTCACAGCTAACACTGCCCCCCAGCTTAGTGTCATCCGCAAACTTGGAGATATTGCCTTCAATTCCCTAATCCAGATCATTAATATATATTGTAAATAGCTGGGGTCCCAGCACTGAGCCTTGCGGTACCCCACTAGTCACTGCCTGCCATTGTGAAAAGGACCCGTTTACTCCTACTCTTTGCTTCCTGTTTGCCAGCCAGTTCTCTATCCACATCAATACTGAACCCCCAATGCCGTGTGCTTTATGGAAGTGGCAGAAAATTGTGGATACAGCCCTGACCTTCAAAGAAACCAACCTTTCCTTCATTGACTCCATTTACACATCTCGCTGCCTCAGCAAGGCCACCAACATAATCATAGACGAGTCTCATCCCAGACACTCCCTCTTCTCCCCTCTCCCCATCAGGCAAGAGGTACAGAAGTGTAAAAACACGCATCTCCAGATTCAGGGACAGTTTCTTCCCAGCTGTTATCAGGCAACTGAACCATTCTATCAACAACCCGAGAACAGTCCAGAGCTACTATCTATCTCATTGTAGAACCTCAGACTATCCTTAATCGGACTTTACTGAATTTTAACTTGCACTAAACATTTCCTTTATCACGTTTATGTACACTGTGGATGGCTCGATTGTAACCTCAAGTATAGTCTTTCCACTGAATGGTTAGCATGCACCAACTGTCTTTCACTGTACCTCAGTACATGTGACAATAAACTGATGATTTTGATCTGCAATGCACATCTTTCAACGTCCATGCGAAACATGATGCCAGGTTAAATTAATCTCCACTGCCTGCACATAATCCTAGCGCATATCTAAAAACGTCATAAATGTCACTGTTGAATATTTGCCTCCACCCCTGGCAGTGAGTTTCTGATCTGCACTATAATTTGTGTGCATTTATTGAGGGTTCTCCGTGTTCAGTATTATTTTTCTCATGCCAGTTTATTAATGAAAACAAACATGGATGGAATAGTTCAGTGTGTCAGGAACTGGTGTGGAGAGGGAGAAGCAGTTTAATCCAGTTGCTCAATTCTGACAGAAGATCAAAGAAAGAAAACATGCATGTTAAACGTCATGTCCAGACAAATCTGTACAAATCTGTACATGTTTTCAGCATGAACTGTCTTTATTTTAACATTTCCAGCATCTGCATTTTTCAAAATCTTACAGCGCCTTGCATTGGTTTATTGTTGGCCGTTTCCTTGACAGCACAACGGGTCATGCGTCATCTGTGGAGTGAATGGGATGTTTGGGTCAGGACAGACAAATAACATAATGGGTTGAAAGACTGTAATCCTTGCAAAAATGTAGTTTAAAAAAAGCTTGATTTAAGAGGAAAGGGAAGCTTCTGGCTGTAACTCTAATTAAGGGGGACAAAACTATGGGGATAAGGGACAGCAATGTAATGGAGGACTCGGGTAAAACATGATTTTCTGGTCAGTCTAAGCTGACAGAGAGTCATAGAGTCAAACAGTGTGGATACAGGCCCTTCGTCCCAACTTGCCCACACCAGCCAATGTGTCCCAGCTACACTAGTCCCACCTACTCCCGTTTGGCCCGTATCCATACAAACCTTTCCTATCTATGTACCTGTCTTAAGGGCCTGTCCCACCAGCATGCGATTGCATGCGTCTAGCGCGACCAAACGGAAGCAGAGTTCGCGCTAAGTTTGCGGTAAGTACACGCTAAGTACGCGCAAAGATCGCGCGTGACGTAATTTACGTCAAACTCACCAATCAGCTGGGCAGGAGGCGGGCCGACTGAATTTGGACGTCGCACGGCATCGGGCGGTGACGTCATCACGCAACGGCACGCAGGGCGGTGACATGATCGCGCAACGCCACGCGCTAGGCGTTCGCCGTCAACATGCTGCATACGGCGTTGAGACGCTGCGTACGCCCGTCGAGGCGCTGTGTACGGCCTCAATGCGGCTGCGGGCCGACAGGCCGTTGTCGCGCGGGATATTCGGACAGTGCAAGATTTTTGGAGTCCCGCGCGATGTCGGGACCAGCCCGCACAACTCCATATGCCTCCGCCGATCGAAGTGGGACCGGCCCCGCGAGGCCGTACACCTCAGCGACCACGTTTGATCACGCTAGACGCATGCTATCGCATGCTGGTGGAACAGGCCCTTAACTGTTTTTAAATGTTGGGATAGTCCCAGCCTCAGCTACCTTCCCTGGCAGTTAGTTCCATAGATTGTGTGGAAAAGGTACCCCTCAGATTCCTATTAAATCTTTTCCCCTTCACCTTAAACCTACAGTATGTCCTCGTCCTCGATTTGCATACTCTGGGCAAGGGACTCTGTGCATCTACCCGATCTATTCCTCTCATAATTTGAGAGGAGAGGATATGCAGGGTAAAGAGAGTATTGAAATGAATTGGGGTGAATGTTGGGTTTCACCAGACTGAAGAGATTAGTTAGGATGATAAGGCAGGATGATGGTATAAATATCTGAAACACATGTCAGATGAATGCTATTGCGAGACAAATGCAGGGTTCACATTTTGAGGAGCACAGTGTGCTGTGGAAATATGAACTGTTGTGCAATTATTGAGGTCATGGTTGAACTTGTAAAAAAAACCCAACAGGTCTAAATCTCCATAGAAACCAGCAACATTTTGGATAAAATTGAATTTTTTTTTACAGAGACCAAAAAGGTCAAACTCGGGACTCCTGGAAGGCAATGGAACCTCTTGTAGATCTTGTACATAAGGCAAATGCACAGAACATAAATTAGAAAGAATGCCACCACTGGGACAGTAGATGGCTAAAAGTTAGAGAGGAATTTTTAATTATATTTTATTCTATATAATTATAAGAACTTGATTTGGTACAAACAATGATATTGAACTAGCCAGAGAAAGAACTAGAAGAGGTTAAGGGGTAATAGATCCTTCTTTTATAATTGGCTCCCTGTTCAGAATGTGTGGCCAACCAAAAAATAAAATTGTGGGCTATGATGGATTGGTTGCTATCAATTACTGAACATCTACTCGGTGAATGTAAGCAATATCTAGCTACATGTAGATACTACATACTTTTGCCAACACTCTTCCATAACCAATCTCCCTTAACCATCCCAAATCTCGCTCTTCTCCCTTCCCCTAATCACCTGCCTCCCTCCATTCTTCACCCCCCACCCCAACATCCATCTTAACCCCTTCTCACATTATTCCTCCACTAAGGTCCCTCCCCTTTCTCTCTTCCCCTCCCCAACACTCTTGTTCTTCCCCCTTGCTCATTTTTGTTTCCTCCTCTCCCACCAATTCCTCAGATCTCCCAATCATTCCTACTCATGCTCTCCAGTCATGGGCCACACTCTGTCTCCTGGAGAAAGGCCACTTTCCAGACCCCACCGCTCGCCCACATACCACCCCCTTCCACTTCCTTCATCCGCCCTCTAACAATAATTTTCATTGGGTTTGCTTATTGACCACAGATCTTCAGATGACATCAATCGTGCTTTCTGCTTCCAGCATAATCTGGACCACACTCAAAGGCTTTCCCCCAAGGGAGAGTCCACACATGCATCACTGATATAGGATGGAACTGAGTCAGTGATATTGAGAGATAGCAACACCACCTGCCATGAAACTTTGCCACACTATCGACATTTAGTCCCACCAATTTCTCTTGCGATATTTTTCACTTGTGCTTATTCCTCACTGTCACTAGATCCCTGGTTTTCTGGTATTCCTAGCAGGGGGGGGGGGGGGGGGGGGGGGGGTGTTTGTCCACAAAGACAGACAGAAATAAATTGTTTACATTAAAGTTAAAAAGAAAAAAGAAATGTAGATGGAGCCAAGTTGGGGTTTCTCTGTCATTCCCTTATTCTCCATTATAAAGTCGCCCTCTTTGTGCAATTCCGGAAGTGGCGGCATTCTTGAACGGCTGCGGCTCGCCTGCAGTCCGTGTGTCTTTACTTTTTGTTGTTGTTTTTTTTGTCTTGTTTTAGTTACATTTTTGGTTATTAGGTTGTGTTATGTGTGGGGGGGAGGGGGCTGAAACATGGTTTTCTGTCTCTCCCTTTGGAGGAATGCGACTCCTGTCGTATCCCCCCTTCTCTGCCTCCGTCTGCGCTGAGGCCTAATGGCGGAGCTGGCAGCCTCCAACCTGTGACCGACCTCGAGGCTCCGGAGGCAGAGCCAGCCAGGACTCACCAACGCGAGGCTGGTCGACATCGGAGCTGTGGCGGCGTTCGGGAGCTCCAGTGGCAGCGGCACGACTCGGGGCTGAGACGGCGCTCCGGTGAGGGCGGCCCGGCGCGGGGCTGAGACGGCGCTCCGGAGAGGGCGGCCCGGCGCGGGTCTGTGACGGTGCTCCGGTGGCTTAGGCGGCGTTCCAGCGGCGGTGACATGAATCCGGGGCTCGGCCGCGGGCCAGTGGACGACATCGACGGGAGCTCGCAGGTCACAGGCTGGTGCCTGTTTTCCAGAGCTCCCGCGGCAACAGCTGCACCCGCTGGACTGAAGGGCGGCAGCTTCGACCACCCCGGGCCGTGGAGCTTGTGCCGGCCCGTTCGCGGAGCTTGGTGAGCCGCGGGACTGACTGCCATCGCCCGGTGGGGTAACAACATATCGCCTCAGCGCAGAGGGAGAATGAGGAGGGAAGAGACAGTAGCTTTAAGAGTTTTGCCTCCATCACAGTGAGGAGGTGCCTGGTGAACTCACTGTGGTGGATGTTAATTTGTGTTTATTGTGTGTTTTGTTGTTTATTATTATATGTATGGCTGCAGGTAATTACATTTCGTTCAGACCGAAAGGTCTGAATGACAAATAAAGGATCTAATCTAATCATTTAAAAATAAATTGGATAGGCATATGGATGAGAAGGGAATGGAGGGTTATGGTATGAGTGCAGGCAGGTGGGACTAAGGGAAAAAAGTTGTTCGGCACGGACTTGTAGGGCCGAGATGGCCTGTTTCCGTGCTGTAATTGTTATATGGTTATATGGTTAATCTAATCTAATTTGATCTAACTTGCTCTTGCTAGTCTTCTCCTATACACATTAACATAAAAGTTCTAGCAGGCCATTTTAATATTTTTAACAATTTATTCCCAAGGGGATGTTTTAATTTAAGGGAAACATTGGCTTGCTTCAGTATTCTGCTTTACTGGATGTATGCCTTCCATGCCGATTGAGCCATTTTCTGTGTTGTAAGGATGATTCTTATTAGGATGATAATGGTGTTGCATTTGACTCATATTTTCATAAGGATATGTTGGAACAAGCTTGCGCTGTCTTAGCACTGTACCTTGAATGTCATCTATCCATATCCACACAATTTTATAATTCACGCTGTAGATCAACAGGTCATTGGCAGTATTTCATTTACAGGATATCATCATTGAATATGCATTTTGTAACAGGGCTTATCTTCTGGCCAACTTTCCTCTGTGCGCGTGGCTTCAGGTTTTTGTTTGGACATCATTGCACAAAAGCAGGAGCAAGCCTAGTTCACTATTTAATAAGATCATTATTGATCCTGATCCCCATTTCCCCTGCATGATGTGTTGTCGAAAAATAGATTGATCTCAGCCACCAGTCTACTCAATTCTTCTGGAATAGAGAATTCTAAATAATTACAACCACCTCAGAAGTTTCTTCACATTGAAATAGAGCTTCAATGTGAAGATCTTGTTGTTTACCAGTTTGTTTCTAAACCCCAGATGCAAAATACCGTAGATATTGAAAATATAAAACAACCACAGAAAATTCTAGAAATGCGCATCAAAATCTTCACATTTAAGCTCTATTTGAACAATTGCTGTTCACCGAAACTGAGTTGTTTAGCTGAAGAATTAAGTTTTCTTCCCACAAATCCTGACTAACTTTGCTGAGTATTTCCAGTATTTTATGTTTATGTTTATACTTATGATGGTTAGATGATTTGATCTGAGCAAAGAGAGTATTCCAACAGTGCTGCCTGGAATTGTGAATGAGGGTGTCAAATGGCAGAAGCATTTAGCTCAAGCAGAGGTTGAAGCAGTCTCTGTAATGAAGTGAGTGTGAAATTAGAAATTCAGTTTAGGATCAGGCAGACAGCTAACACACTGCAAATAGTTTGGTTCAGTGGCAGGGGAGAAGAATGAAATTCATGTCACGATTGTGGAATTAGTATTTGGAGGTTGTGTGGAAAGGAAGTGCATAGGTCAAAGACTGTGACATGGATATTCCTTTGCACAACTTTTTTTTCCCTCAAAAGAAGTATTATGTAGCTGAAATTTGTTTTGACTCCTGGACCACCTATATCGAAGCAATGGTCAAGAAAGCACACCAATGCCTCTACTTACTTTGAAGACATAGGAAGTTTGGCATGTCCACAACAACTCTCACCAACTTCTACAGATGCGTTGTAGAAAGTATCGGGATGCATCATAGCATGGTTTGGGAACAGCTCCATCCAAGACCGCAAGAAATTGCAGAGAATTGTGGACCCAGCCCAGACCATCACACAAACCAACCTCCCTTCCATTGACTCCATCTACACTTCACGCTGCCACGGCAAGGCCACCAGCATTATTAAGGACCAGTCTCACCCTGGTCACTCCCTCTTCTCCCCTTTCACATCAGGCAAGAGGTACAGAAGTGTGAAAGCACACACCTCCAGATTCAGGGACAGTTTGTTCCCAGCTGCCTTGAGGCAACTGAACCATCCTACCAACAACTACAGGTCGATCCTGAGCTACTACCTACCTCACCGGAGACCCTCGACTAGGGTTAGGCACAACTTGGGTATCACAAGGGGCCAGCTTTCACTGACAGCTCTCAGATGAGATTCAATGAAGCAGGAGAAAGTGGATAAAAAGAGAAAAATTAAAGGAAAGCAGGTTAGGGAAACTAGTTGATCTTTTTGCATGAGCTGTCGATGAACAACTGATATAACGGCAGTATTCTTAACAGCCACACAAATTCGCCAGTCACAACAGTTCAAAGCTTCTCGCATTCCAAAATTATCATTAAATCATGTCATAATCCAAACAGACATAAATTTCTCATCCTTATTCATTTCAGCACTGCTTGATTTTTATGTGATTTTGCTGGTCTTGATGTTCCTAAACTTTATCACTCCAGTGGTTACAGCATGGCAAGAGGAAAACTGCAGATCTGCAGTGGAGGAGACTACCCTAGGTGGACCTGGAGATTGCTCCTGAGCAACTTTCAGTCTAGATGGTGCAGTTTCATTCTCCATCATGGTACTAGCACAGATAAGGGAAGGTTGGCAGAGAAGCTTATTCAGGGTACTTTTTCCTGAAACGAGACGTCAGAACAAGATTCATTTTTTTGGGAAGTGGCCATTCCAGCTAAGGCCAACCTTTATTGCCTAAGCCTGACAGTCCTTAAGAGAGTGTATTTGTGTTCTGTTCCTGAAGCGTGTTGAACCAGCTATCAAAGATAGACACAGTGTTGGAGTAACTCAACGGGTCAGGCAACATTTCTGGAGAAAAAGGATGGGTGACGTTTTGGATTGGGAATCTTTTTCAGACTGAAGATGCATCCCCTGCCATTTGGTAGGGCTTATATCTAATGGTATGAACGTTGATTTCTCTCATTTCATGTAACTCTTGCATTCCATTTGCCCTCCCCCTCTCCTCCCCTTTCTCCAGAGATGCTGCCTGACCCCCTGAGTTACTCCAGCATTTTGTGTCTACGGTGTAAACCAGCATTGGCAGTTCTTTCCTATATGCCCTGTCATTTGATTCTAATTGTTACTTGCCTGCAGCATTACTATTTTTGTTTAGTAACCAATAAAGCTACCAACATGTATCTGGGATGTGAGAGGAAACTGGAGGAAACTTGCAAACCCACAAGGAGAACACGCAATCTCTATTCACCAGAAGTCAGTATCGAACCTGGATGGCTGGAGCAGTAAGGCAGCAAGACTACCATCAGTTCTATTGTACTGCCACATGCCAAGAGTTGTTCAAGGGCAAAGTTGTTTGAAGATTCTTTACTCTTTCATATGCAATCAGAGCATTCATCTTTGGAAGACCTTTCAGTTTCAGAGGAAGTCTAATGTGTGACTCATCATAAAACGTTTAAGTTTAATCAATCTCCACCAGCAGATACATGTTTGCTGGATGACAAACCATTTTTTCCCCACAGTGATTCTCTGCATAATTCTTCAAACATCTCAGTGGCTTTCTCAAAGGAACACCACACAAATCTAATCTCCCACATCTCCTGAGGACTTTTGACAAGAAGGTCATACAGAAACTGTCAAGAGTCGCCAAAGTAAGATGGAAAATCATCCGCCTATAATATGTAGGAAGGAACTGCAGAAGCTGGTTTACACCAAAGATAGACACAATATTCTCTCTCTCTCCCTCTCCCCCTCCCCCTCTCTCCCTCTCTCTGTCCCTCTCCCTCTCCCCCCCCCCCCCCCCCCCCCCCCCCCCCCCCCCCCCCCCCCTCCCCCTCCCCCTCCCCCTCCCCCTCCCCCCCCCCCTCCCCCTCCCCCCTGTTTTTCCGCTTCAATCCATTATTATGAACTCTGCATCTTCCAATTATTTTTACCTGTAGGTAGAATAACATTAACAAATCTATCAAAGTATGTTGCATTTAATTTTGGGAGCCTGCTTCTGCCTTTATGTTTCTCTTGTTTTTATTGTGGAACTGAGGAAACACTTATCACCGCTCCTCTAGTGTCTGTGCAAAGCCCCTTTTGAAGCAGACAGTGGCATATGCTTCATCTGCTGAATAACTGCACGCATAGGGAATATGGAGATAATATGGAGAGCAGTTAAATCTACTTGGATTCAGATTTAGACTTTGACTTGGGCAATACCAGATGAATCAGAAGGGATAAGAAAGGACGGGCTTGGAGAAGCTAAAGTGCATTAAGGGAAAAGATGTACAAAGGTTACCCAGAGATTATTAAATTTGGGATTAGTGCCACCAGGGAAAACACCTGATAGTTAATTTATACTGTTGTGGTCATGGTGGCGCAGTGGTAGAGTTGCTGCCTTGCAGCGCCTGAATCCCAGGTTCGATCCTGACTACGGGTGCTGTCTGTACGGAGTTTGCACGTTCTCTGAGATCTTCGGTTTCCTCCCACACTCCAAAGACGTACAGGTTTGTACAGCTTGATAAATGTTTTTTAAAAAATGTCCCTAGTGGGTGTAGGATAGTGTTAATGTGCTGGTCAGCACAGACCCTGTGGGCTGAAGGGCCTGTTTCTACGCTGTATCTCTAAACTAAAA
The DNA here is from genome assembly GCF_010909765.2 of Amblyraja radiata. Classification (NCBI taxonomy): domain Eukaryota; kingdom Metazoa; phylum Chordata; class Chondrichthyes; order Rajiformes; family Rajidae; genus Amblyraja; species Amblyraja radiata. Next base: position 30,598,918 of record NC_045975.1, on the reverse strand, counting down.
CTAAACTAAACTGATTTTTCTGAGTTATAGAGCAATATTCTTCTGTGGTATGTGATATTACCAGACAGACCTTTCGTGATTTTGATCTGTAAATCTACCTGTGAGTAATGAATATTGAGGGAGCCGCCCTGTTTATATTTATGGCTGCGGTTTGTTACGGCGGCAACAGAGGGTGTGCACATGGGAGATTAAATGAATGAGTCTAAGACTAATTCTCCTGCTTCTTTAAGCAGACTAAGCATTTCTGCCGCCCAACAAACAATGAGATGGTTCTTTCCGCTTCAGGAAGGACGTTTGCATTCTGTTGTTCAAGATAATGTTATCCTCCATGAAAGGGTCACCTAACCTGGTTGAACGTATTCCTGATTTTGACTCTATTCCTTGGAGCACAGGAGAATGAGGGGCGATCTTGTGGAGGTGAACCCACAGTGTCTGCCAAGAGTGGGGGAATCCACAACCAAAGAACATGGGTTTAAGGTGAAAGGGGGGGGGGGGGATTTAATAAGAACCTGAGTGGTAACCTTTTCATCTTAAGGGTGGTGGGTGAATGGAACGAGCTGCCGGAAGAGGTAGTTGAGGCAGATACTAAAAACATTTAAGAAACAATTAGACAGGTACATGGATAGGACCAGAAGGATATGGGCCAAATGCAGGCAGGTGGGACTCGTCTAGATGGGACATGTTGGTCGGTGTGGGCAAGTTGTCCGAGGGGTCTCTTTCCATGCTGTATGACTCTGACACTACCTGAACTCCAACCTCTCCACCTGTACTGATCACATCTCCGTGCTTTTGACTGTTCAATCTGCCATTCAGACAGTGCAGGACACTTACTCAGTATTTGGAAAGTAAAGATACTCAAATTATTCAATTGATTGATTCTTGATTGTTAGCCAAGCAGCCTTTTTTTTTTAGAAAACATGTCTCCAATATTCTTGTAAGGATTAAATAAAAGCTTGTGAGGTAAATGGAAAAAATATACGTTTTATCCCCTGTTCTTTTTTCTCCCAGGACATGACACTGGAAACACCACATCTTTGAAAGTTGCTTTTGTTGAACATGTCCGTGCAAGCTACTTATAAGTAGAATCATTCCTTCCGGTGCAACAATACCATCTCACTGAATATGTAAAGTATGGTGCAAATTGTCTGTTGACAACAGCTTTGGTGGCATTTCCTGTACTCAGTAATCCCAAACAGTGCTTGACATCATCCCTCCTCCATCCAAGTCAGATTGGGTAAAATTTATTGGGGCAATGAAGGAAATTTCAGCTAATTCCGTGATAATTTCACCATTTCAACGCATACCAAGTTCAGGGACAGTTTCTTCCCAACTGTTATCCCATCCCATCAGCAACTCAAGTGCGGTCCTGAGATACTATCTACCGCATTGAAGGCCCTCAGGCTTTGTTTAATTCAACTGGATTTTATCCCACATGATACATTATTCCCTTTAATACCTATCTGTACTCTGTGAACGGCTCGATTGTAATCATGTATTGTCTTTCCGCTGACTGGTTAACACGTGAAAATAAGCAAACCTAAACATTTATTTTCAACATCACAAGCCAGACGTTAGCTGCACTGCCACACACCAATGTTGTGTACAGATTGGGAGGCCCTTCAGGAAATGAGAAGACAGCTAAATCTGCTGACAGGAATACTTGTTAGATGTAGGTGTGACCCTGCTTAAAGCTAAATGGATTGGTCCTTTTAAAAATGCAAGGCTGAGACAAAGGGAGCAGCAGTAATACAAGGGTCTTTTGATAAAAAAGAAAGTATTCTGTCATCCTTTAAGCATTTTAAAAGTACTGGTTTTAACAAATGAATCGTCCTGTTAAAGTTCTTTAAATGAACAATTAGACAGAGTTAAGTTTCTCTCATTTGTTTTGAAGTATATTACTGCAAATCGCATTCAGTTGGCGTGACTAGTCTAATAAAACAGGTTCTGGCAGATTCAGTATAGCACTTGACATAAAGAGGTTCTGTACTCAAGGTAACAGGCATAGCTGCTGGAGGCAGAGTGGACTGTTGCAGAATTGCATGTTAGCTCAAAACTCATTCGGGCCCCAACAACAATTAAAAATACGCAAGACACTGCTTTCTATCTTTATAGCTTTTTTTTTTTTTAAACCTTAAAATTAGAAGTAAGTACAGTAATGTGGCACCAAGGTGCCTAATATATATTGGCATGTTACATTTTATGTACAGCTTCATTTTTTTTTAAATAATAAAAGAGAGAAAGAGAGAATAGATACTCAAAAATAGAAAAGCGTGCGATGTATGGTGTGTGAAAAGGAAAAGGGAGGAAAGAGAGAAAGTGAGAAAGAAAAAAAAAAGAGAAGAAAAAAAAAGGGAGCGAGAGAGAGAAAAAGTAGAAAGTATCTTTATAGCTAAATGTCTTTTTGTGTTCCTTGTGTGACTTGTGCCTACAAAGGCGTTTCTCATTGATAAACAGATGACTGGCATTCAATGTCTAGATTAGGTGTGTAAAGGAACAGTCTGGGTGAAGTACTGGAGAGGCTGCTGCTGCCCATGGAATTGTACAGCAACAAAGTTCCCTCCAGAATATTATTATCATTAGTTTATTATTGTCACGTGTACCGAGGTACAGTTAAAAGCTTTTTTGTTTTCAGCGAAAAGACAATATAGAATTACTGTCAAGCTATCCAGAGTGTACAGATACAGAATAAAGGGTGTAACATTTAGTGCAAGATAAATTCCAATTAAAGATAGCTCAATGATCTCCAATGGGGTGGATGGGAGGTCGGGGCCGCTCTCCAGTTAGTGAGAGGACAGTTCAGTTGCCTGATAACAGCTGGGAAGAAACTGTCCCTGACTCTGGATGTGTGCATTTGCTGTACCTCTTGCATGATAGGAGAGGAGGGAGTGACCGGGGTGAGACTGATCCTTGATTATGCTGGTGGCCTTGCTGAGGCAGCGTGAAGTGTAGATGGAGAAAATGGAAGGAAGGTTGGTTTGCGCGATGGACTGGGCTGCAATTTCTTACAGCCTTTGATTGACCTGTTCACAAACCATGGCAGAAAATAACCATTGGCCACTAGTCGTGAACAATACTCAATGACAATCCTGCTAATAAAACTCGACAAAAGTAAAACACAAACATTTTTTGATCCGAAACGAGCTTTATAAACGCATAAGATAAACTGATCTAACCATGTGAGTATATAATATTTTCTCATGCCAAAGCACATGAAAACCAGATATTCAGAACTAATTAGGAAGCTCTAATATCTCTTAAGCACAGTCTTAACAATCAGATCTTTCATAATTACTTTAAAAAATATATTTCACTTACTCAGGCAGTTGTTGAAAACGTTACCGCTTTTACTTGCTTTACTCTGTCAGATGAGAACGTCTTAATGACTACAAAGCACACAGTGTGTGTTGCTTCAGTGAATGTCATTTATAGGCACGGCCTGCTTCAGTGACACCCTGGGTGTGTGTTTAAAGTACAGAATTTGTCATAATATGTAATTACAATGTGTTCATCTTGTATCATGAAAAATGTGTTTAGAGCCTGCCCATGGCAACAGCTTAGTGCCAGTCCTCAGTGTGCATTGGCAGAGGGTGGGGGTATTACAGCAAAGGGATTGGTACCCTGTTTAATTTTGAGGTGTGCATTGGGTTCACTGCCTGGATACATAACAATATTTGGATGTGAAATAAAACTGGAAGTAGGAATGATGGGAACGTTGAGGGGTGGTTGAAGAGAGGAGATGTACGCTATTAACAACTTGTAATGTGGAAAAGTGAGTGGATTGAACATGGAAGTGGATCAGAGTGTTCTATGGTATTCAGACTGAAGAAGGGTCTCGACCTGAAATGTCACCCATTCCTTCTCTCCAGAGATGCTGCCTGTCCCGTTGAGTTACTCCAGCATTTTGTGTCTATCTTCGATTTAAACCAGCATCTGCAGTTCTTTCCTACACAGAGTGTTCTATGCAACGAGTTGTCAGAGGAGGTAACCTCTCAAAGATGAGCTGACTGGCTAATTGGCTATTGTAAATTGCCCCTTAGAAGAGGCAAGTAGATAATACTCAGAAGTTGATGGGCAAGTTTAGTTTAGTTTAGTTTTGTTAACTTTACAGCGCAGAAACAGGCCCTTCAGCGCACCGAGTCTGCACCGACCAGTGATCCCCACAAATTAACACTATCCTACACACACTAGGGACAATTTTACATTTATTAACCTACAAACCTGTATGTCTTTGGAGTGTGGGAGGAAACGGAAGAACTCGGAGAAAACCCATGCTGCTCACGGGGAGAACGTACAAACGTACAACACACGGGGATCGAACCCAGGTCTCTGGTGCTGTAAGGCAATAGCTCTATGCCACCTTGTGTGAGAGAATAAATTCCCATGGTTAGAGGAAAATAAGGGGAAGGGGAATGGATCTTATGGTGTTGTACTGGGAGCTGACTGGGAACTGATGCCAGGGATCTCCTGTGTTGTAATAGTAAGTTCACATATGCATTTTAAATATTGAAGAAATAATAATTAATAGCAAATGCTCAAAGAACAAAAGAGCATCATACATAAAATGAGATATTCCTAAGTGGGATAATTGTCCTTTCCAAGTACTACTTCCTGATGTCATTTAAAAAGCAAACAAAATTGTTATTTACTACATTGCCAATGTGCACAATTTTTACAAGACTTGTAAAAGTCATGATTTGTTTATGCGAGAATTTGCACTCAGTCCAGATGACCAACTTTTGAAACTTTTAATCTACGAAGTGTCCGAGTGTTATATTGTTTCGCAGATGAAATCAACAATATCTTCTGTGAAATGTATCATGTAACAAGGAGTTTGCTGAAACAATGTTTGGAAGAAAGTTGAATGTTCTCCATTCTCCCATCCCCATTCTTCTTCTTATCGAGTCCACACACAAGATTAGTTGTTCAGCCAGAACTGAACACACTTCTCGGCATCTGCATCTTGCGCTTCTTGTGCTTCTTGTGCATGGTGGTGGAAAGATTGGTGGAAACAGGGCCGCAAAGTGAACGCTCTTTCCTTGACCCCACTCTTCACCATGTAAAAGCATCATTGTAAAGTGAGAAAAAGGCCACAAAGTGCTGGAGTAAAGCCCCTGTCCCACTTAGGAGACCTAAACAGCAACCTCTGGTGATCTTGCCCGCCACCCAAAAAAAAAACAAGGTCGAGGTGATCTCCTGCCTCCTGCCACGCATATGTTGAAAACCTTCCTCGACTATGAAGAAAACCGGCTGCGACAAAAAAATTATTGATTTTTAAAACTGCAACCTATTTCTAGTCGAGGCCGGTTTTAATCATGATGAAAAAATAGCAGCAACCTAGATGAAACCTCGAACACGAGGAAACCACTTTCGACCATTAGGGAGAGTGACCACAACTTCCGGTGACCTCATGGAAACTTTGGGTGGCGGGCAAGGTCACCAGAGGTTGCGGTTTAGGTCACCTAAGTGGGACAGGGGCTTAACTCAGCAGGTCTGGCAGCATCTCTGGGGAACATAAATAGGAATGCCACCGCTCCATATCCACCAGAGATGCTGCCTGACCCTGCTGAGTTTCTCCAGCATTTTGTGGCTTTATTTTTTGTTAACCAGCATCTGCAGTTCCATGTGTCTCCATTGTAAAATGAAACACTGATATGTAATCTGATTCAGGGAACCTTAGACCTGAGCTCTTGCAGAATGTTGGCCCATCTCTACTGACCATAATTACGTGTATAATGCCTCTATAATTTATCCAATTGGTTATCACTTGTCAGACTGCTATCCCATATCTTGTTACTGCGGGAGGAACTTTGCCAGTTGAAAACATTTGTGGAGGTAAAGAGTTCAAGTTCAAGTTCAAGTGAGTTTATTGTCATGTGTCCCTGTATAGGACAATGAAATTCTTGCTTTGCTTCAGCACACAGAACATAGTAGGCATTTACTACAAAACAGATCAGTGTGTCCATATACCATAATATAAATATATACACACATGAATAAATAAACTGATAAAGTGCAAATAACAGAAAATGGGTTATTAATAATCAGAGTTTTGTCCGAGCCAGGTTTAATAGCCTGATGGCTGTGGGGAAGTAGCTATTCCTGAACCTGGTTGTTGCAGTCTTCAGGCTCCTGTACCTTCTACCTGAAGGTAGCAGGGAGATGAGTGTGTGGCCAGTATGGTGTGGGTCTTTGATGATGCTGCCAGCCTTTTTGAGGCAGCGACTGCGATAAATCCCCTCGATGGAAGGAAGGTCAGAGCCGATGATGGACTGGGCAGTGTTTACTACTTTTTGTAGTCTTTTCCTCTCCAGGGCGCTCAAATTGCCGAACCAAGCCACGATGCAACCGGTCAGCATGCTCTCTACTGTGCACCTGTAGAAGTTAGAGAGAGTCTTCCTTGACAAACCGACTCTCCGTAATCTTCTCAGGAAGTAGAGGCGCTGATGAGCTTTCTTGACAATTGCATTAGTGTTCTCGGACCAGGAGAGATCTTCAGAGATGTGCACGCCCAGGAATTTGAAGCTCTTGACCCTTTCAACCATTGATATAGATGGGGCTGTGGGTCCCCCTCCTACTCCTTCCAAAGTCCACAATCAGTTCCTTGGTTTTGCTGGTGTTGAGGGCCAGGTTATTGCGCTGGCACCATATGGACAATTGCTCGATCTCTCTTCTGTACTCTGACTCATCCCCATCAGTGATACGTCCCACAACAGTGGTGTCGTCAGCGAACTTGATGATGGAGTTCGCACTATGACTGGCTACGCAGTCATGAGTATAGAGTGAGTACAGCAGGGGGCTGAGCACGCAGCCTTGAGGTGCTCCCGTGCTGATTGTTATCAAGGCTGACACATTTCCACCAATACGAACAGACTGGTCAGTGAATGAGGAAGTCGAGGATCCAATTGCAAGTCGAGGATCCAATTGCAGTCGAGGATCCAAGAGGTAGTTTGTATTTCAGGTTGTGACCATGCATCAGGACAATGCTAGAATCTGGAGCAGAAAAACGAGCTGCTGGAAGTGAAAGTAGGTGAAGCCGCCTCTGTGGAGTAAATGGATAATGAACGTTTTGAGTCTCAACCTGATATGTCAACTATCCCTTTGCCTCCACAGATGTTGCTTAACCTACTGAGTTCCTTTTGTTTTTTTTGCTCCAAATTCCAGCATCTGCAATCTCTTGTATCTCACTTTATATCAAGAAGCCTTCCTTTCATGGTGCAGTGAGTTTTGAGGTGCAGTGTTTACTATATCAAGGGACATAGCATAAGATAGGAATAGGATATTGACGTGAATAATCAGACATCACCACGTTGAGTGAACCTAAAGGGCTAAATGGCCTACCCTGCTCCTATTTTCTATGTTTCTGTCACATTCAATTATTGCAATTATGAAGATACTGATGTGGATTGTTGTCAATCCTAGCCCACCACTGTGTAAATTGCTCATTCTAAGCTTCAACTCAGTCTAGTTTCAGTCAAAAATCACTGAATCATGCACTTGAACAACTAATCTTTATTTTAACAAAACACAATTACAGTTCAATTACTGTACCTATCCCACTGCGGGTTAAATCCTCGTGTCTGCCTGTTCAAGCCCTCTAGGCCTAGCTCAGACAGACACTCCAGAAGGTCACGCAGTCCCAAACACTCTCCCAGAAGATCGACGTGGGACCTCGTGGCAGCGGACTTTTATAGGTCTTGCAGGGTTGCCAACATTGGGTGAGAGTTGGGAGTGAGAAATTGCGAAAGACCAAGCCCGAGGGAGCATAGCAACTTGGGGGGGGGGGGGGGGGGGGGGGGGGGGGGGGGGGGGGAGGGAGGGGGGGAAGGAGGGTGTCCCTCTCCCATTGGTGCGGAACATTTGCATTTTTCAGCTTGAAATTGTGCAATATGGTGCATACTGTAGCAAGTCTTTTAACTTACACTTGAATGAATGTCTGAACAAGCATCCTAATACTGAAAAACTAATAGCTTATATTTATAACACCCTACTAAACAACGAGGTACCACCGACCGAACCATATAGATACAAATGGGAAAATTAAATAGGTCACCCTATCACGAAAGATATGTGGGACGAAAGTTTACAACAAATACATCAATGTTCATTAAATGCCAGACATACTTTAATACAATTCAAGGTCTTACATAGACTACACTACTCTAAAATAAAACTAAATAGAATCTTCCCACAAATCTCTCCTATTTTGTGATAAATGTCTACATCTGGAGGCTAATTTAACACATACGTTTGCAAACTGTATAAAACTTAAATATTTCTGGACTGATATTTTTGAAATAACTTCAGAAGTTATTAATACAAAACTGGACCCAGACACAAAATTAATAATACTTGGAATATCAGAACAAAGCTTAACACTCACAACAAACCAAAGAAATTTCCTCAGCTACAGTATAATAACCGGGAAAAAATTAATATTAAAATTTTGGAAAGGCCCTACAACCCCCACAATTAAAATGTGGATTACGGAAATGTCGGAGAACCTATACTTAGAAAGAATTAGACTTGTCTTAATGGACAAACAAGATCTTTTCCATAAAATTTGGGCTCCATTCATTAACTATCTGAAGGGATAGATTGGCACAGCACGAGGACCCAACTGAAACTTGAACTCAGGAACAGATGAAAAGCTATACTTTATAACCTACGAACCTATCTCCATTGACGTATTACAGGTAACCCATTCCACCTCCCTTGTTCTTCTGTTGTGTGTTTTTTTTTTCTTTCTTTTTTATTTGTAACTTTCTACCCTCTCTTTTTCCCTCTTTCTATAAAAAATAAAAACAATAGAAGCAGAAGCAATTGATAATGGAAAATTTTAATAATGTATGACTGATGTATATGAAAAGTTTTTTTTACTATAATATGTAACTACATTTTATAATATGTCTACTTCTAATAAATAAATTTAAAAAAAAACAAAAACTTATACTTGAATGCAATATATATGCTTTAAATTGGATTGGAGCGTTTTTGAAAGGGGGGAGGCTGTGCGATCACTGATCACTTGCCTTGGGGGTACCCGGTGAGGGAGTGGAGCGACCGAGTGGGGAGAGGGTGTGGAAGAAGGGTGTCCCCCCTCCCAGGGTAGGAACCTTTTGAAATTTGATGTATTAAAATCATGTTTTAGTGCACTGTAGAAGTATGATTTCAATGTTTTTTGTATGAAGTATTTTTAAGAGGTAACTTTTTAAGGGGTAACTTTATCCACACAAATGGGTGTATGGAACAAGCTGCCAGGGGAGGTAGTTGAGGCAGGGACCATCCCAACATTTAAGAAAAAGTTAGACTGATACATGGATAGGACAGGTTTGGAGGTATGGACCAAAAGCAGGTGGCGTAGTTGGGACATGTTGGTGGGTGTGGGCAAGTTTCACCGAAGGGCCTGTTTTCACACTGTATCACTCTATGACTACATTATACTTCCACAATGCATGAATGCTTCAAAATCAAGTGATCGAGTTTTATTGCCATATACTCAAGCATAGAAACATAGAAAATAGGTGCAGGAATAAGCCATCGGCCCTTCGAGCTAGCACTGCCATTCAATATGATCATGGCTATTCATCTAAAATCAGTACCTCTTTCCTGTTTTTTCCCCATATCCCTTGATGTCGTTAGCCCCAAGAACTAAATGTAACTCTCTCTTGAAAACATCCAGTGAATTGGCCTGCACTGCCTTCTGTAGCAGAGAATTCCACAGATTCACAACTCTCTGCGTGAAGAAAGTTTGTTCTCATCTCAGTCCTAACTGGCCCCCCCTTTATTCTTAAACTGTGACCCATGGTTCTGAGCGCCCCCAACATCGGGAACATTTTTCCTGCAGTTACAGTAAGTGAAAATCTAGCAGGCAAGCAGGATGCTTTCACCAACCACCTCCATTTGAAGTCCACTATATTCCACCGTATCTACCCAGTGCTTGGTAGTTACTTCCAGCAGCCACTGGTTGTCCTCCAGGATGCACCGAGCCGCAGCCTGATCCATGCAGGTCACCTGGACGAATTCGGCACAGAGACTCTCACGGCAGCGGCGCAACGCTTCGACGCCTCCGACGGCCCGGGACTCTTGCACTGAGGCTGCTCCATGGCCGGAGCTGCAGTGAGCGACTCGCCAGCCCGGCAAACACTCGCCAGCCCCGCTCCCCGTCCGCATCTGTCCCCGCCGCTGCTTCTGCTTCCAACACCCGCGGCCCATGCAGTTGATATGAGTTTTGAAATTTTCATTGATCACAGAATTTCTCACAACAGAGCGAGAGAAATTTGTGATCAGCGTGAGAATTTGGTGAAATGCGTGATTCTCACGCTCAATGCATGGGAGTTGGCAGCCCTGCCTCTCAATCCCCCTCTCTCTCTCTCCTCTCTCTCTCCCCCTCTCTCTTTCCTCTCTCTCTCCCCCTCTCTCTCTATCTACCCCCCTCCCTCTCTCTCTCTCTCCCCTCTCTCTATCCCCTCTCTCTCTCCTCTCTCTCTCTCCACCTCACTTTCCCTCCCCTCTCTCCCTCCCACCTCACTCTCATCCCTCTCTCTCTCCCCCTCTCTTCCGCTCTCTCTCCTCTCAACCCCCCCCCCTCTCTCCCCCCCCCTCCCCTCTCTCTCTCTCCTCTCTCACCCCTCTCACTCTCTCCCCTTCCCTCTCCCTTCTCTCTCCCCCTCTCTCTCTCTCCCCCCTTTTTCCCCTCCCCTCTCTCCCTCTTCCCCTCTCTCTCTCCCCCTCTCTCTCTCTCTCTTCCCCCTCTTTCCCTCCCACCTCACTCTCCCCCCCTCTCTCATCCCCTCTCTCCTCTCTCTCCCCCCTCTCCCCTCTCTCCCTTCTATTTCCCCAAACTCTCTCTCCCCTCTCTTTCCCCTAACTCTCTCTCCCCTCTCTTTCCCCTAATTCTCTCTCCCCCCTCTCTCTTTCTCCCCCTCTCTTCTCTCTCCCTTCTATTTCCCCTAACTCTCTCTCCCCTCTCTTTCCCCTAACTCTCTCTCCCCCTCTCTATCTCTTCCTCTCTCTCCCTCTCTACACACTCGCCCCTCTCTCTCTCTCTCTCTCTCCTCTCACCTCACTCTTCCTCCCCGCTCTCTCTCATCTCTCTCCCCCTCTCCCCCATTTCTCCCTCCCACCTCACTCTCCCCCTGGCTCTCTCTCCCCTCTCTCTTTCTCCTCTGTCTCTAGCTCCTCTTTCTCTTTGCCCCCCCATCTCTCTATCTTTTCCCCTCTCTCCCCTCTCTCTTCCCCCTCTCTCTCTCCCCCATTCTCTCCTACCCTCTCCTTCCTCTCCACCCCCTCTCTCTTCCCTCTTTCTTCCCTCTCATCCCTCTCTCTCTTCCCTCTCTCTCTTCCCCCCCTCCCACCTCTCTCTCTCCCCTCTCCCTCTTCTCTCTCTCCATTCACGCCCCCTCTGTCTCTCCCCTCTCTCTCTTCTCACCCCCCACTGTCTCCCTGTCTCCTTCCCCTCTCTCTCTCTCCACCTCCCTTTGAGAGTCTGTCCCTTCGGCACAGAGACTCTCGCGGCTGCGGAGCTTCCGACGCCTCCGCGGCCCGGGACACTCGCACTGTCCGGAGCGCTCCATGGCCAGAGCTGCAGCGAGCGACTCGCTAGCCGCGCAAACACTCGACAGCGCCGCAAACTCACCAGTCCCGGCTCCCCGCATCTGTTCCCGCCGCTGGTACTGCTTCAATCCCTCCCGCAGCCCCGGCTCTCCAACACCCGCGGACCATGCAGTTTATCCGAGTTTTGAAATTTTCGTTGATCACAAAATTTCTCACCACTGAGCATGAGAAATGTCTGATGAGCGTGAGGGCGTGAGAGTTTGCTTGAGGGCGTGAGTCTCACGCTCAAAGCGTGAGAGTTGGCAGCCCTGGGTCTCGGGACCTCGAGGGGCTGAATGGGGGTGGTCTCTGAACAATCCAACTACAGATATCGATTAACCCCGTACATACCAGACATTTCCCTAACGCAATAATACAACAGCTCAATACATTGTATTCAAACCGGACTTCTCAAGGAAGCCAATTTAGAAACATTTACCCTGATCTGTAAGAAACCCAGACAAGGCTCAATACCTCATCCAATCAACACTCGGCAAAGTAGAACTCTGCAACATTATTTACAATTATTTACAAGGTGTATGTCTGGTTTGCAGCCATCCAATCCATTTTGCACCTAATTGACAGGGTCTGCAGATGTTCTTATTCTTTTCATGCAACTTGTATCTAGGCTCTAGACACACTGGCACCACTCCGCAGCTTGTCCCAATTCTACAGAGAGCAATACCAAATTGACCAAATCTCCCAGCAGCCCTGAAGCTTTTATCCCACTAGAGTCCTAGTCTCTCCAATTTGGCCAGGATTAACAACTGTACAACATTTTGATACCACCCAACACACATCTCGTATTCCAATACCCACTGTAGTTCAAACCACCAACAAAAGACCTTCTGTCCAGCGGGGGCTGTGCTCTGTGTTCTGCGAGCGGGGGCCCACACCAGCCCCTCCCACATACACCCCCTCCCCTACCCCTACCCCCACAACACCTCACCCCCCCACACCCTCCCTCCCCTACATCCCCCTACACCCTCCACACTCCCCCTCTCCTACACCCCCCCTCCCCTACACCCCCCCTCCCCTACACCCCCTCCCCACCTTCCCCTCACCCACCCCCTCCCCCACACTCCTCCACACTCCCCCCTACCATACACACCCCTCCCCCACACTCCACCACATTCCCCCCTACCACACACACCCCTCTCCCCACCACACATGCCCCTCCCCTACCCCCACAACCCCCTCTACCCCCAAACCCCCCCACAACCCCCGTTGCCCCCACAATCCCCCTGCCCTCACAACCCCACCATCCACCCCCTACCCCCATAACCACCCCTACCCCCACCATACCCCCTCCCCCCCCCCTACCCCCACCCACCCCCTACCCCCCCCCCCACGCCCACTACACCCACCCACCCCCCTGCCCTACACCCCCCCCGCCCCTCCCTCCACACATCCACCCCCCCCCCCCCCCGACAGGCCCCGTCTGAAGTTGTCCCTCTCCCCTGGCTGCAGAACGCTCCCGCAGTTGCGTTGGGGAAACAGGTGAGTGGTGGAATATTGCGTTAGGGGATCAGGTCTCCCATGTGACAGGGACCCAACGGGGCCCACAGTCTAGTTCTTGCTGATACTGAAGGTGACAGAAATCAACTATTGTTATCAAAGCTGAAGCTGTGCGCACCTACATTGACATAGATAAAGCAGTACTAATAGATTACTCTGACTGTAGGTGGTCAAGTAGGTGGACTCCCCAATGATGGGGTGTACTGCCTTTATGCAACTCATCAATGAGCTGTTTTTTCTCTCCATTGCTCCATCTTTGCTGTTCCTCTACCTGTGTAATAATACTACTATGGGCTCTACCCAAAGAGGATGTTAAACCTGATTATGGTCTGCATTGTAGATATGATACCGGTGGTATCCGGTAGGCGGCGCGACTCTCGTCAGCAGCGGCCTCTGCAGTCCGTCTGCGTTTTATTATTTTATGTCTATGTTTTTATGTAGTTTTTGTTATTTTTTGTTGGGGTATGTGTGTGGGGGGGTGGGGGTGGTGTGGGGGGGTTGGGGGTAACTTTTAAATCTCTCCCTGCACGGGAGACCCGACCTTTTCTTTGTCGGGTCTCCGTTGTCGTTGGGGCTGCAACGAGGAGCGGCCTCCAACAGGAAGACCGGGGGCTCTGGTGCCGACTACTCACCTCACCTAACATCAAGACCCGGTGTGCGACCTTGCATTACCCGGCGTGGCTTTAATGGCCACGGGACAATCGCCATCGCCCGCCGGGGGCTTTGACTTTGACTTTGACTCTGACATCGGGGGGGAGAGTGCAGTGGAGAGAGAAGTTTTTTTGGCCTTCCATCACAGCAATGTGATGGATGTTTATGTAAATTATGTTGTGTCTTGGGTCTATTTGTTTGTAATGTATGGCTGCAGAAACGGCATTTCGTTTGGACCTCAAGGGGTCCAAATGACAATAAATTGAATTGAATTGAATTAAATTGAAAAAAAAAAAAAATCAGCAAATGAACCTGTCATGTGCAATAAATTTCTTTAGTTTGAAAGATAATATTAGTCTTGAAATTGTGCCATGGCATCATTTATGTTCACTTAAGAACAAAAAGTTTAACATTTAACATTTCATCTAACAAACAATAGCTATTGATGCTAGATATCATCTGTGTAGCATTGGAGCCTGTTCTAGCACTTAAACTAACAGCAATGCAAGGGGTTTCGGCCCGAAACGTCGCCTATTTCCTTCGCTCCATAGATGCTGCTGCACCCGCTGAGTTCCTCCAGCAATTTTGTGTACCCTAGCAATGCAACTTAGATACGTTCATAAGTGATAGGAGCAAAATTAGGCCATTCGGCTCATCAAGTCTACTCTGCCATTCAATCATAATAATAATAATAATAAATTTTATTTATGGGCGCCTTTCAAGAGTCTCAAGGACACCTTACAAAAATTGAGCATGTAGAGGAAAAACATGTAAGGGGAATGAAATAAATAGTAGAGACATGACTAGTACACAAAGTAAAGACAGAATTCAATACAAAACACAGTATGAGGCAATTAATGCACAGATGAAAAGGGACGGGGACGTGGGGCTAAGGATAGGCAGAAGTGAAGAGATGGGTCTTGAGGCGGGACTGGAAGATGGTGAGGGACACGGAATTGCGGATCAGTTGGGAGAGGGAGTTCCAGAGCCTGGGAGCTGCCCTGGAGAAGGCTCTGTCCCCAAATCATGGCTGATCTATCTTTCCCTCTTAATCCCATTCTCCTGCCTTCTCCCCATAACCCCTGATACCCGCAGTCATGGGCTTTGAAGATGTTGGACCAACTGTAAGTCACGGTTTACTAATATAAAGTGTTGTGAGCCAGAATAATGTGGATATTATCTTCAAAGGGTTCAGTTATTGTTACAGACAGGAAGAACAGCCAGAAATTGTGGATTGAGAGAATATGTAGAATAATCACACTTCACCCGTGACAGAATTATGTAAAAAATGAAATGTAATGATATTTATAACAATAACGATATAATGAATATTTGTACTGTATTTTGATAAAAATGATAATATATCTTAGATTTGTGACACAAAGTATCTATTGATTTGCATTTTTGAGTTTTCTTTCTCCTGCTGATTTTGTGGTCTTAATCTTTGGTCATTACTCAGTATTTTGGCTGTAAACAATGTTTTTGGATAAGCCTGGAGAGTTAGGAGCTGAAATGACTTCAAGATGGTAGAGTTATAAGTCAGGTGTCTTGAACTAGTTCAATTTTCCATGCCACCCATGGGATGGGGCCTACAGCAGGGCAATATGGTTGACTTCAGACACAAGGGACAGCAGATGCTGTAATCTGCTTATAAATTGCATATCAATCAGCTTCTGATGAAGTTTTCTAATAGCAAACCGGATACTTGAATTTTACACTGTGCTCTTGCAGATTAAATATCTTGATTTTAAGTCGTTAATTTAAGCATCAAATCAGGAGGCTGTGAGGACTTGTAATGCTATCCCCAGATGACAGATTGGGGAATAGCTTTAGTATTTCTTTACATTAATACCTATGATTATCAATATTAATTGCTTCTCTGAATTGTGCATAAATCTAACTACTTGAATTTTTTTCTTCAAGTTGAGGAGCAAAGACCGCCATTTGGTGAGTCTGCCCTTTCCTGAATTTGAAAGTAGGTGAGATTATATGATCACTTTGCACCCACTGGTGGTGAATTAAAGAACTGCAGGATAGGGACAATTTCTGGGACGTTGTTAGCCGAAATAAGGTGGATATTATACAAGGTACACAAAAATGCTGGAGAAACTCAGCGAGTGCAGCAGCATGTATGGAGCGAAGGAAATAGGTGACGTTTCGGGCCGAAACCCTTCTTCAGACTGATATAAGGTTTAGTTATTGTTACAGACAGGAAGAACAGCTAGAAAGTATTGATTGAAAGGTTATGTAGAAACACACACTTCATCCATGTAAGAATTATCTAAAAAATGCAATTGTAATTAAATAATGAACTTTCTATTGCAACGGCAGCAGACAGTCAGGGTGGGCAGTAGGACATCAAAAACCATAGCCGCGAGCACTGGCTCGCCCCAAGGCTGTGTCCTAAGCCCCCTGCTGTTTAGTCTGCTTACACACGACTGTACTGCTAGACTCAACAACAACTTCATCAACAAGTTCGCTGATGACACAACAGTGGTGGGTCTCATCAGTGACAATGATGAGTCGGCATACAGGATGGAGGTGGAGCTGCTCACAGGATGGTGCAAATCCCACAACCTCATTCTCAACGTGAGAAAAACTAAGGAGATGGTGGTTGACTTCAGGAGGGCGGGAAAACAACACCATACACCTCTGCACATCGATGGAGCTGATGTGGAAAGGGTCAGCAGCGTGAAGTTCCTAGGACTCCACCTGTCAGATGACCTGACGTCCACGACCAACACCACAGCACTGGTCAAGAGAGCCCAGCAGCGACTACACCCTCTCCGAAGACTACGGAAAGCAGGTCTCCCCACTACACACCTATGAACATTTTATAGGGGGACAATCGAGAGCACATTAACCTACGGCATCACTTCCTGGTTCGCGAGCTGCAAGGCGTACGAACGGCACCAACTAGACAGGATTGTGAAGACCGCCAGCAGGATTATTGGTGCTCCACTCCCTTTCCTGCTGGACATATACAGGATGCGATGTATCAGCAGAGCCATCTCCATCATCAAAGACCCCTACCACCCATCGCATCACATATTCTCCATCCTGCCATCTGGGAAGAGGTACAGGAGCATTAGCTGCAAAACCAGCAGGATGCTCCTCAGCTTCTTCCCGCAGGCTATAAGACTGATAAACGGACTTTGCCCCCTGCCAAAGTATCACGCACCAACCACCAACCTGGACACACTGCAGCAGAGCCACTGTCGTGCTGCTGCCGATCGGAACGCCTGTTGATGTTTAGTAGAGAGTAGAGTGTTTAATTTGTTCATGATGATATATGTATTTTTATTTCTATTTATTTTTTACTGCACACTGAATGGACACTGGTTGAGCAACGTTTTTTTGTTTCCTCTGGGTATGTGAGTACTCAGGAAAATGACAATAAAGATATACTATACTATACTATATTAATAATAATAACAATGTAATTAACAATAATATTTAGTTTAGCGATACAGTGTGGAAACACTTCGGCCCATCAAGTCCGCACCGACCAGCGATCACCCCGTACACTCGCATTATCTACACACTGGGGACAATTTACAATCTTTAACGAAGCCAATTAACCTACAAACTTGTCCGTCTTCAGAGTGTGGGAGGAAACTGGAGCACCCGGGGAAAACCTACATGGTCACAGGGAGAACGTACAATCTCAGTACAGACAGTACCCATTGTCAGGATCAAACCAGGGGCTCTGGTGCTGTAAGGTAACAACTCTACTGCTGCATAACCGTGCCACATGGTGAGCATTGTCTTGTATTTTGATAAAAATGATAATATATGTTAGATTTGCGACACAAAGTACTTATTTGTTTGTTCTTTTGTGTTTTATTTCTCTTCTGCTAATCTTGTGGTCTTAGTCTTTGTTCATTACTCATTATCTAGGCCATAAACTAAGTTTTCTGATAAGCCTGGAGAACTGAGTAACTCTAACATGGTTGAGTTATGTCAGGTGTCTTAAACTTCAATTTTCCATGGCACCCATGGGAATGGGGCCTAAAGCAGGGCAATATAGTTGATTTGCGACACAAAAGGCAGCTGATGCTGTAACCTGGACCTACAGTAAACCAAACTGCTGGAGGAACTCAGCGGGTCAAGCAACATATTTGGAGGTAGAAGGATGGTCAACATTTAGGGTCAAGATGCTGATGCAGGTTCTTGACCTGAAATGTCAACCATCTGTCTACCCCCATAGATGCTGCCTGACCAGTTGGGTTTGCTCAATATAAATTAAATGTCTTTATTTATATAGCACATTTTTAGTCAACTTGCATTGACCCCAAAGTGCTTCACATAATTACATCCACACACACAGGCAAAGGTGGGTGAAGTGTCTTGCCCAAGGACACACACAGGCAAAGGTGGGTGAAGTGTCTTGCCCAAGGACACAACGACAGTGTGCACTCCAAGCGGGATTCAAACCAGCTACCTTCCGGTTGCCAGCCGAACACTTAGCCCATTGTGCCATCTGTCGTCCCACCAGGCACCCATATAGATGATTGCCTGAAACAAATAGGAACTTTGTGACCAGAAGTAAATCAGATATTAATGTGAATTGGAGCAAGTAGGCAGTGGTGGTCATGAAAACCTATTACTGTGAGGCCAAGAAGACTGGGAGCACTCTTCAGCCAATTCGGCCCCTGGGCACGTAAATTACACATGTTTGTAACTGCAATAGTAGTCCTTGCAGTTCAACAATGACAAGAATCCTATCCAATAGCTTCCCTGTCACTGTTGTGAGGCTCACCAGTCTATAATTTCCTCGATTATCCCTATTTCCCTTCTCAAACAAAGAAATAATGTTAGCCATTCTCCATTCATAGTCATAGCAAGTCATAGAGTAATACAGTGTGGAAACAGGCCCTTTGACCCAATTTGCCCACACCGGCCAACATGTCCCAACTGCACTAGTCCCACCTGCCCGTGTTTGGTCTATATCCCTCCAAACATGTCCTATTCATGTACTTGTCTAACTGTTTCTTAAACATTGGGATAGTCCCAGCCTCAACGACCTCCTCTGGCAGCTTGTTCCATGCACCCACTACCCTTAGTGTGAAAAGTCACCCCTCCGATTCCTGTTAATTTTTTCCCCTTAACCTTATACCTTATAACCTTATAAACTTATAGATCTTATGATCTTATAATCACCCATCATCCTCCTGCACTCCAAGGAATAGAGTCCCAGCCTACTCTATCTCTCCCTATAGCTCAGACCCTCAAGTCCTGGCAACATCCTCATTATTCTTCTTTGTACCCATTCCAGCTTGACAACTTATATCCTTTAACACGGTGCCCAAAACTGAACACAATACTGGAAATGTGGCCTTACCAACGCCTTACACAGCTGCAACATGCCTCTCAACTTCTATACTCATTACTCTGGCTGATGAAGGCCAATGTGCCAAAAGCCTTTTTGATTGTAGATGATCAGCACCTATTGTCTATTGACCATCCGATCAACCTGTGACTCCACCTGCAAGGAACCATGCACCTGCACTCCTAGATCCCCCTGCTCTAAAACACTACCCAGAGCCCTACCAGTCCCCCAGGATCCTACCTGTGGATAGCGAGGATACAAATATCTATGTCAAGACTCCAGCAATTTCCTCCTTGAGTCTCTCAGTAATCATGGATAGATTTCATCGGGGCCTGGGGGCTTATTCACTAAATGTTATTCAAGAGGCACAATTACACCTCCTCAATCTCCAAAACACTGTAGCATATCAGAATACCCCACATTGATCTAATTTTGCTCATGCGGTGCAAAGTATTCATTGGTATCTTGCCTACAGCCTTTGACTCCACACATACATTCCCTCTTCATCTGTGAGTGAACCTATCCTCTCTCTTGTTTTTAACGTATGTATAAAATATCTTCGGGGTCTCTTTACTTGGTAAGAAAATTTCATAGGCCCTTTGGACCTCCTAATCCCCTGTTTGAGTTCTTCCTGCATTCTTTATATTTCTCAAAGGCCCAGTCTGATTTAATCTTCCTAAACCTTATATATGTTTCATTGTACTCTATGACCAAGGCTGCCTTACCTTGATGGGGTTTGAACTCAAGCCTCTCAAGTCCGGGCCTCTGGACTAGTCACTAATGTGATTGATTCGCCCCGGTAATCCAGTATTTGATTATCTGCATCACCATCCTTAGTTCTAATTTTGTCTTCACGAAAACCGATGGCTGTACCTGAATCAGGTTGGAAGAGACACCAATGAGGCCCTTGCTGAACCTATTTCTGTCTCTTCCAAAAACGGTGGTAGCTGAGATACATCAGCTGGTGTGGTGATTGCTGGACTGCTTCATTACCTCATTTTCCCTAGTTAATCTTCTCCATCTCTTTCCTTTCTGCTTCCTTGCCCTTTATCATTCCAGCAAGTCATCCTTTCCAATCTTAATTTGTGCACCAGACTGTGATAAACTTACAGACTGCAGAACCTAATCCAATTTGAAGAACTCGGCTACAGTGCAGCCCTTTGAAGGTCTGATGAAGCATAGGTCCTTTATTGGGCTATTTTCAGGGACTCAAGTGGCAGCCCTTCCTCCCTTAGAGTTTTAATTCAGGTTTAGGCACGCAGAACTGCAGATGCTGGAATCTTGAGTAGAACACAAAGTACTGGAGGAACTCAGCGAGTCAGGCAGCATCTCTGGAGGTCATGGATAGGAGATGTTCCAGGTCGGGACCTTCTTCAGACATTCATGAATTCAAGATGCTTTTTCAGAATTCAAGATTGCCTGTTCTGGCTGAGTGGGTTGGCACCAAATGCAATTGTGGTTACAGCTACAAAAATACATATTTAATCCAGGTTCAACAGCACACAAATTTTGATTAAATTAAAGCAAAAGGTGCTGGAAACTGTTCCTTTGCACCTGTTCTCCATTCAGCAAGATCATGGACGATCTTCTACCACATTGTCATTCATATTCCTTGATTTCCTTTAATAACCAGAAATGTATCAATCTTTGCTTTAAATGAACCCAATGATCGCTGGGGTAGAGAATTACAGAAATTCGCCATATGTAGGAAATTCTGTTCAATCCCTGGCCTCAACCCCTTATTCTGAGACCGTGACCACAGGCCAGGCAGCATCTGTGCTGATAAAAGTTCAGTTTACATTATTCTCACATGTACCGGGTTACAGTGAAAAGCTTTTGTTGCGTGCTACCCAGTCAACAGAAAGACAATACATGATTACAATTCAGACATTTACAGTGTATAGGATAACATGATCAGGAAATAATGTCTAGTGCAAGGTAAAGCCAGCAAAGTCCGATCAAGTGTAGTCCGTAAAGGAAAGTAGAGTTAAAGTTATCTGCAGATGCTGTTTGACTTGCTGAGTATTTCTGTGCTTTTATTTAACATTTCCGGCACCTGTATTTCTTTTAGTCTTTTAGATTAAATGAATGGTATTCCTTTGGGCTAAATCGTTTCCTGTGCCAAGAATGCTTCTGCAACTTGCCAAATGCACCCTAGATTGCTCGCTCGATGTGAGAAACGTCACCAGTCACTGAGCAAAATGAAAATGTTTGCATAATTGGAAATGTTTGCACTGGGTCGGGCACAGCACTCAGCGTCGATTCCTCCACATGGCAACCACCCCATGTACAAAGACTGCGCCCAGGCTAGACTTTTTCTTTTACTTTAGAGGAGGCTTGTCAGAGCCCGCCTGAACGTTCGTCAGTCGGAGGGGCCGGGAACACACCCGAAGGCTTGTAGGGCCCAAAGATCATAGAGAGGAGCGCTCCGCTCTATAATCTTTGGTTGGGCCCGCCTTAAGGCTCACCCGGTCCTGCCTGCAGGCTCATCGATTGACGTAACCGGTAACACGTATGAAAGCTCATTGGAAGGTGGGACTGGGAGGGAGCTGGAGACGTCGGACATGTGGAGCAAGGGTCAGTAGGAGGATGAGCCGGGGTAATGCCTGCAGCGCCTTCAAGGTCGGATGCAGGAGGCATCCCCGCGACACAAAGATGGCCGGGCTTGGAGAGAAGAGGGACGTCGATTCGCAGGAGCTGCTCCAGTACATCGAGCGCGCGGGCTGACTGGACTTTGGACTGTGAATAATGGCACCAAAATGGTGGAGCCAGCCTGCGTAATATATGCAAAACGAATTTCACTGTACATTTGCACATGAGACAAGCGCCATTGAACCATTGAATTCTTTAATGCTGCACTGATTCATCACTAAATGGAGGACATACTGGATCCCGTCTGCAGATCAACATTAGTGTAAAGCAGAACCCATTGTAGGTTGTTGTGTGATGAACAAGAGGCTCCTCAGGCATGCCAACATATGGGGATCTTTCATGGGTTCAGACCTAAGGTACATGTTTGCCTCTCTTCTCTCTGTCAAAAATCCTATAGTTTTGTGGGACCAGTGGAATAATAGCCTTACTCCAAAGGAAGAGCAGCCACAAAAATTGCAGCTACTGGAAATCTGAAATTAAGACAAACAAAGTGACTAAAATGGCCAGACACCACCTGTGGGGAATTACAGAGAGTTCCATAGTCTATAGTCTCTGACCTGGACTCACAGTTTAGAATGAAGGATAGGCCATTTAGGACTGTGGTGACTAGAAATGTTTGCACTCACTGGTTGGTGAGCCTATCTGGTTCAGGAGTGCAGTTGCTGTCAACGACAGTGGTGGAACAATAATCTGCTGAAAAGCAAAATGTTGCAAAATTACCCAAGCAGCAGGAAAAAAAAGCCATGCAAAACTGTAACACAAAAATAGTTGTGGGAATGGTCAGCTAAAGTTGTACAACCAAACTCACTGAAATTGGTGATGCTTATTTTGGAACCCAAGTACTAAAATTATCACATTGATGGCTAAAAGTATTTGTTCGTACGGACATGTAATGTTGCTTCAAAATACAAGGACCCATTTGTGGGGCTTCTTTAGAGTCAGCATCGTGCAACACAGAAGCTGTCCCATTAGCTCACCACATGCATGCCAAGCATCTAGTACCCTTTCATCGTACTGAGCACTAAGTACAGGAGTTGGGATGTTACCTTAAGACAGGAGTGGCACAGTGGTGCCTCTCAACAGCTGTTGCCTCTCAACACCAGAGATCTGGGTCCAATCCTGATTTCAGGTGCTGTCTGTGTGGAGTTTGCACATACTCCCTGTGACCTTGGGTTTTCTCCGGGTGCTCCAGTTTCCTCGCATGTTCCACAGTTGTGCAAGCTTGTAGGTTAATTAGTCTCTGTAAATTGTCCATGGTGTGTACAGAGTGGGTGAGAATGCGGGATAACATAGAACTGGTGGGAAGGGGTGATCGATGGTCATCGTAGACTTGGTGGGCCGAAAGGCTAGTTTCCAGGCTGTATATCTAAAAAAAAACTAAACTGAACTAAACTGGTAAAACCACCCAGGAATATTGTGTGCAGTTCATGGATATCTAGCTATACGAAGAATGTGTTTAATCTTGAGGGCGCACATGGACATTGCCAGGATTGAAGGGTTTGAGTTATAAGGAGAGACTGAATAGGATGGGTCAATTTCTCCTGAAGCAAAGGATGGTAAGGGGCAACCTTATAGAGGTTTATAAAAGCATGAGGAGTGTATATAAGATCGATGGTCAGTCTTTTTCCCAGCTTGTGGGAATTTAAAACTAGAGCAGTTGTTTATGGTGAGAAAAGGAAAATATAAAGTATCAAAAGAACGTTGTTTTTCAGAAGTGTCCAGTGGTACCTCAAAGTTATTGTTGTTAGTACCAGCACATTTTGATATTCATTAATACATGGATACGGACATTGGGGGGACATCATAGTTTTGTTTTAAAGTTTGCTGTTGATACAAACTTGGAAAGAACGCTTGGAAACACAGGGAAAGGATTATGGGCAGGGAGGTAATACAAGTTGTCAGAGATGGTCAGAAGATGATTGGATTGAAGGAAGGGGATACGGGGTTTTGCTTAAGAAGATCTTGAGGAAACAATCAAACAGCAGGGGAGAGAGTAAAGAAAGTACAAGTGCATGGGGTGGTGGAAAAGTACAAAAGCAGAAAGATGGTTGACAGTTGGAAGGATCAATCTGACCGTTTTGGAAATCAAAACTAAATTTGCAGATGTTGATAATCTGAAATAAAACACAAAGTGCTGGAAATGCTCAGCAGAAATGGCAGTGTCTATGGAGAGAGAAACGGAGTCAATGATTCAGGCCAATGACTTCACTAGAGAGGTGATGGGTTAATGAAGAATCAGCAATGTGGGATGGTTAGTCTGGGTGAGAGTTGGAAATAGGATCTGTGGAAAAAGAATCATTAAGTTGTGAGTTAGGTTAAGTTAAGTTGAGAAGGCCTACCGGGAGGAGGTGGCTGATCTAGCACTCTGGTGCCAGGATAACAGCCTCCTCTTGAACATCAAAAAAACGAAGGAGCTGATCGTGGACTTTAGGAGGGCACATCATCCGAGGACATACACACCATTGAGGATAAATGGGGATCCTGTGGATAGGGTGAGCAGTTTTAAATATCTGGGAGTCCACATCTCTGAGGATATGACATGGACATCACACGCCGCAGCACTCGTGAGTAAGGCAAGGCAGCGCCTTTACCACCTCAGGCAATTGAGGAAATTCAGAGTGTCTCCGAGGATCCTCCAGTGCTTCTACGCAGCGGCTGTGGAAAGCATCTTGTCCGGAAATATTTCCATCTGGTTTGGGAATTGCTCTGCCAAGGACAAGAAGGCTCTGCAGAGAGTAGTGCGTTCAGCCGAACGCACTATGGGAACTTCACTCGCCCCCCTGCAGGAACTATACATCAGGAGGTGCAACTCCAGAGCCAACAAAATCATGGGGGACCCCTTCCACCCCTGCAACGGACTGTTCCAGCTGCTACGGTCAGGCAAACACCTCCGTTGCCATGCTGTGAGAACGGAGAGGTTGAGAAGGAGTTTCTTCCCAGAGGCCATTCGGACTGTAAACTCCTATCTCATCAGGGACTAACTTTACTGAACGTTTTTCCTTCCAATATTTAATATGTAAAAGAATATGTGTGTGTTTATGATTGTGTTTATAGTTTGTTTGGTTGTTTGTTTGTCTTTTTGCACAAAGTCCGCGAGCATTGCCACTTTTCATTTCACTGCACATCTCGTATGTGTATGTGATGAATAAACTTGACTTGACTTGACTTGAGGTTGTGATTGCAGAACTTGCAGGGATGGGGGCAGGGGGTAGGTTCAAGAAAACCCGGGCAATGAGATAAGGAATGTTTGGGAATATTCATTAAGACAATCTCATATCTCAACAGATTACTGGAGATGGTTGGACCTCCTTTACATGATATAGGTGCAAACCTCAGTCCTCGGCTTAATGCCTGTCTTAGACCTTGTTACCACACATTTTTACACTCGTGACACCAAAGCATGTATTGCATGTCCATCTGCTGCCATTGCCCAGTGACCTATAGGACATTAAATCCAATTGAATATAAATAGAGATTTGGTAAAGTTTATCATTTTCTACACAAAAAGGCTTGGCTATGATTGGAAATTCGGGGCCTACCTTTCTTGATCATGCATGACAGACATATCTCCAGGAGATGGAGCTATTGCATTGCATTACATTATGCAGTACTGCACAGGGTGAGATTCCTACCTGCCTTATTTATAATGGCCGTAACTTACATGAAAAAGAGTAAGAGTGAACACATTCTCTTTCTCTCTTTTTACATAGCATGATATTAACTTCATTTCAAATCTTCTTGTTTTTTTTTTAATGATAGGATGATTAGTGATAGCTCTTAGGGCTAAGGGAATCAAGAGGTATGGGGAAATGTCGGAATGGGGTACTGATTTGGGACGATCAGCCATGATCATATTGAATGGTGGTGCTGGCTCGAAGGGCCAAATGGCCTACACCTGCACTAATTTTCTATGTTTCTACATTTCTATGTTCAGCTGAATCAGTTTCACCAACTTTTCAATCTTGTATGGTACACCAGCTGCACAGCGGCTCAGAGGAAAGCGCTCCAGAGGGCCATTGACAATGCCCAGAGGATTGTCGGCTGCCCTCTCCTTACCTTGGAGGACTTACACAGTTCCCGATGCATCAAAAAATCCCAGAGTATTATAAAGGACATTTCCCACCCCGGACACTCCCTGTTTGAACTGTTGCCGTCAGGCAGACGGTACAGATCTACAAGGACAAGGACAAACAGACTTAAAAACTCTTTTTACTCCACTGCTATAAAGGCACTAAATGTAGCCGCCAAGGAACGCAGTGGCGATACATACTAAGGGACTGTGGTACACTGTGAAATCGACAGAAGGATGTAGGGTTGGGTGTTTATGCGTGCTATTTTCATGATATTTATTTTAGTTGTTTATCTTTTTTAATATTTTACCTTGTATGTATCGTTAGCTTTTAGAAATGTTTGAATGGTGCACTGACTGGCTGACATTTTTAGATTTCGTTGTACATGGTTCATGTTACAATGACAATAAAGAAACTATTCTATTCTATTCTTGTAAAACAGTTCCAGAATTTTTGGAAGTGATTTTCCAGGAATTCTCTACCCCAGTGATTTTCCAGAGCAGGAATATCATTCTATTGAGAATATGCTGGCAAGCACTGCATAATTTTTTACCACAAGTAACATTATGTTTGTATGTGTGTAAATCAGGAAAATCTTGCCAAAGAATGACACAATTGAATGTTAAATCTCATGAGGAGGAAGTAACTGCAGATTCTGGTTTACACCGAAGATGGACACAAAGTGCTGGAGTAACTCAGTGGGTCAGGCAGCATCTCTGGATAGAAGGAATGGGTGATGTTTCGGGTTGAGACCCTTCTTCGGACTCATGTTTTGTTTAACTATTTAATTGAAAAAATTGCACCCTCAGAATGCACAGTTAAATAGTAGTTTAAAAACAAGAGGGAGGATCTGACTTCCTCAGCAAAGCAATTTTAATCGGCTGTGGTTTATCTTTGCAGGAGTGGTGCCGTTAGTACCATTCCTCTTCTTAACTGCTTGTAATGCTCCAACTTATTCTCTCTCAAGTGTGCTATCAATTCCCCCTGATTATTTTTCACTCCCCAACACCAGGGATAATTTACAATTACCAAATACCCTGCCAGCACATCTTTGGACCATGAGAGGAAATTGGAGCACACAATGAAACATACTGTACATATTCACAGTGAAGGTGCATACAAACTCTGCACAGACAGCACCCAAGGTCAGGATTGAACCCATGGTGCTGGAGCTGTCAGGCAGCTGAGCTCGCATGTACCACTGTACTCTGCTAGTGATCTACAAAATAATATTTGGCAACTCATCAAATGGTAAACCACACTTTAGTGCTGGGCATATAATTCACTTACCCAGAGAACTGACTCGCCCACAAACTCTATGTATCATTAAGCCACCGAGTGTCACTGCAAAACGTGCTTCAAGAGTGTTTAATTATCTTCGGCAACGGGACCATGAAATTCTTAATTGCTACAGCTTTACACACACATTAATGTAATGATATACAAGTAAATGTGCAATAATCAATAAATTAACAATCAGTAATACTCAGTAACCCGACCATCCTAGTGAAAAATTTAGTTTAGTTTAGAGATACAGCGTGGAAACAGGCCCTTCGGCCCACCAAGTCCAGGCTATCTGACGATCACCTGTACACTTGTTCTACCCTTCACACTAGGGACAATTTACAGAAGTCAATTAATCTACAAACCTACATTCTTTGGAGTGTGGGAGGAAACCGGAGCATCCAGAGAAAACCCATGCGATCACAGGGAGAATGTACAAACTCTGTACAGACAGCATCTGTAGTCTGGATCGTACTCAGGTCTCTGGCGCTGTAAGGCAGCAACTCTACCACTGTGCCGCCCAAATGATATACTATTAACAATATACTATTATGTTGTGCACTAGTATAATAGTATATTTTGAGCATAACAGTATATTTCACAGTGAATTACTGACTCTAATTCAACAGTTTATATATAAAGTACCCAACAGTAAAATAAAGGTTGAGATCGGATTTGGATGGATATCCCAAAGAGTAAGAAATACATGGGATTGAGTTACAAAGACAAACAGTCAGGGTTATTTATATATGAAATAGTAGATATTTGAAACTATGTTACTGGCTGGAATTTAATTGAGAATTTCACACAGTTTATATGCTGAATAGCATATATCTATGAGTGAGTGACTGGCTGGGATCTAATCAAGGTGTTCGTGCAGTTTATGCATCGAGCCGCTGTAAATTTCTGCCGAGAAAGTATTTGACAAGTTTATATAATTTATATACAGGATAATGAAATAAATGATGATTTTATAGGCAGGAATCCAATCGAGTAAGATGGCAACAGCTGCCAAATATATGTATCTAGAAATGGGACTGCTTTCTCCTTTGATTTTGTGCAGCATGTGATTCAGTTTCAGCAAAAAATAAAATGTAATGAACTGCAGGGTTTGCAGTTTGTAGATTGTGTTCCAAGCCCTCAGTGTATCTTATACAATCACACAGAGGAGGCCAAACATGCACAATGGCATCCAACAATTGTACACATGGCACTGATTCCACAAATTCAGTGATGCCTCTCTGGCCCTCAGCATTTGTGGGCTGCTCATGCAGAATTATGGCTTTGCAAATTCTCTGAAGAATATTTCAGTGTGACACAGGGGGACTTGGGGGGAGTTCTCAACCTGGTGCTGGAAACCCCATCTCAGGTGGCTCCACTATGTCCATGACTTTCCCCTGGAAACTCCATCCTTCTACCCAATTGTAAATTTCTCCAAGCCCACAACCTTCACCCAACAGCAGCCTTCCCAACCTTCATAATGCTACCCAACCTCTGATCACCATTGTCCCCTTTCCAAATAAAAACTTCCTTCCCAACATGACCAGAGTAGCCCTCCTAAATCTTGATCCCCTCTAGCATTGACCACCAAACACTCCCAATATGAGTATTGGCCACTCTGATCGGCTCTGATATGCTTCCCCGTGTACTGATCGTGCTAATCCAATCCCACCTACTTCTGATTCACCAAGCCTTATCCAACTGATCCAGGGTTCTACCTCAACCATGTGTCTTTCTTTACCATGGCCCTTCAGATCTGAACTTGAGCTTAAAGTTGAAACTAAAGTAGAAAGAGCTGAAAATACTCAGCAAATAGGTAGCATCTGTGAACATTAACATTCAGATACAAATAAAGCACCATTGAACTTGAAATGTTAACTGTTTCACTTTCCACAGATGTTGCCTGACCTACTAAATATTCTTCCCCACATTTTCTGTTTTTGTTTCAGATTTCCAGCATCTGCATTTTTGTAATCTTCATTTTATGGCCTTAAGCTTACTTGACTTGCTTTTTAAGCTCTGCAATGAAGGAACCTTGTTCAAATTCATTTCTGAACACCAGACCCAAGGAATATATTTGTGGCCCACAAGTTACTAATCAAGTTACTAATATGCTTTTACAACCTTCATCCAAACCGTCAGCCATAATGTCCATAGTGTAGGAGAGCTTCCCAAGACATTTTACAGAATCATTCAGATGGGCGGCAGAGTGGCGCAGCAGTACAGTTGCTGTCTCACAGCAGCAGGGTTTGATCCTGACTATGGGAGCTGTCTGTGCGGAGTTTGTACTTTCTCCCTGTGACCATGTGGGTTTTCTCCGGGTGCTCCAGCTATCTCCCACACTTCAAAGACGGATGGGTTTGTGGGTTAATTGGCTTCGGAAAAATTATAAAATTGTCCCTAGTGGGTAGAATAGTGCTATTGTGCGGGATGATCACTGGTCGGCATGGACTCGATACAATACAATACAATACAATACAATACAATACAATACAATACAATACAATACAATACAATACAATACAATGCAATACAATACAAAACAATTTATTGTCATTTGAGCCTCAGTGAGGCTCAAACGAAATTCTGTTTCCACAGCCATACAAACAAAGACAATTCCTAGACATACACACAATTTAGTTCACACAAACATCCATCACAGTGGACCCACTGTGATGGAAGGCAAAGTCTTTTCTCTCCCCTGTTCTCCATGACTCTCCCGATGTCGAAGCCCCAGGCGGGTGATGATAAGTCCCACGGCCATTTTAGGCCGTGCCGGGCGATTTACGGCCCCGCTCCCGGTCTAGAAGTCTCGAAGTTGGAGCCCCCGGCGGGCACTGGAATGTCCCACGGCCATGAAGCCGTGCCGGGTGATGTACGTCCCCGCTCCGGGTCATTCCAACCCCGCGACACGGGCTGGAGAAGTCGCGTTGCGGGAGCTCCGGGAAGCGGTCTCTCTCTCCCCCCGGACCCGCGAGCTCCCGATGTCCCAGTCCACCGGACCTGCAGCTGCGTTGCTGGAGCCTCCGAGCCCCAGGAGTCGAGTCGCAGCAGCGAGTTACCACCGCTCCCCACGCTCCGAGGCCGGCCAGCCCCACGATGGTGAGTAGTCCGCAGCTCCGCCGTCTCCCGAGCCCTCGGGTCGTTCACACTGGAGGCCGCTCCACGGTGCTAGGCCCTAACGACAACGGAGACCCGACAGGGAAAAGGTCGGGTCTCCCAGACAGGGAAGAGATTTTAAACAGTTTCCCCCGCCCCCCACATATACACATTTAAAACCAGTATTAAAAAACACCAACACTACATTTAACTAGACAAAAAAAAATAAAAAAGACAGACAGGCTGTAGGGGCCGCTGCAACGGGTGAGTCGCGCCGCCAACACCATCGATGGGCCGAAGGGCCTGTTTCCACACTGTATCACTAAAGTAAAGTAAAGAAAACTGAGCCAATTCAAGAAAGAGAGAGATGTTTTCAGAAGTAAAGGTTGCTCAATGTCATGTTCCATTGACTCTGTTCTAAAAAGATGTCTGATGAAAAGATATACAGGGAAAATTCCGAGATTAGAGCCCAGCCATTTAGGTATCTAAATCCAGAGGTCATAGGTTTAGGGTAAAGGGTAAGAGGTTTAGAGGGGATGTGAAAAATAAATGTTTCCACTCTGAAGGGAAGTGGAAGTTGGAGTACACTATTGGAGTAGTTGGCAGAGGCCAGTGCTCCCACATTTAAGAAGTAGATGAGCAATGAGGTATTGAAGGCCAAGATGAAATGCTTGTAAGATGGGTTAGTATGGATATGGTGGGCTGAAGAGCCTGATCATTAATCTCTACGAGTCTGATAGTTGAAGGCACCATCATCAATTATTAAAATGAATGGATGTTTCTCGTATTCATAAGATATAGGTGCAGAATTAGGCCATTTGGCCCATCAAGTGTTCTCCGCCATGCAATCAGGGCTCTTCTGTGTACACGTTTCTGTGTACAAATAGGCAGAATCAAAAGATTGAAGAGTTCTTGGAGAGTTGTAAATGGGCTGGGAATACTGAAAACAATTAGAACTGGTGTACATTGAAGAGATTTGCAGGTCCTGCATCCCAGGAACCAGTGGTCATTGATGATGGCTTGTAAAACCTGGTGCCCAGGATATAAAGAAGTGGTTTTATAATGAGCTGGAAGATTTTAAAGACTAGGTATAAGAGGTAGGTGAGGAGTGCACTAGGTTAGTTAAACTCGGAATTAATTGTTACGGATTTCAGCTGACAGCTGGTTCTTGCAACTGATTGCATCAGGCACTCACCTCATCGACTGTTTGGGTTTAACACATGAGAGGGAAGTGAACAACACACTGTGACTGGAGCAACTTGTGTCAGCTCTGTGGATCAATTAAAAAGGTCACCTTAAATGCCTCTTTCCCTGCAGACTCTGTTTTTAATTAACAAGATAAATGACGTCATTCTACAGGGTTGGGCCTCAAAAGGACAATCAGTCACTCACCTATCTATTCATGCTGGGAAAAGGAGAGAAGGGAAACAAAAAGTTTTGGATGGACAGTGACCCAGAGAGCATTACAAATCAGCATAGCACAATTAAATGTGGTTCCAACGGTTTCATTACCTTCAATTCCACCTTGGATACTTCTAGATGCAACAGTAGACTTTACAATATTAGAACAGAAAAACAAGGATAAACAACGTATGTATAATTCATTCATCATACAGGAATACATTGACAGATACTACAGCTTTGTCCAAATTTATACAGATGCATCAAAAGATTCAGTAGATAAAGTAGGAGTAGCATTTATTGTACCAGAATTTCACATCAAAGTAGGGAAGAGGATCAATAATGAGGTCTCAGTATACACAGGTGAAATGATTGCAATATTGTTAGCGGTACAGTGGGTCGAGGATACCAGGCCTTTAAGGACAGTTATTTGTTCAGATTCAAGTTTAGCGATAAAGATTTACAGCACAGCCATTCAGACAATAGACCAGACATTTTGATTGAAATACAACAAACACTATTCAGAATTCAAATGATGGGGCTTACAGTCATATTGTTATGGGTACCAGCACACATTGGCATTAGAGGAAACGAAATGGCAGATGGTAGCAAAAGAGGTAACAAAAAGAAGTAAGATTGATTTAAGTATTAACATAGGTAAAACTGAAATCAAAGACATTATTAAGCAAAGACTGAAGGAAAGATGGCAAAAGCAATGGGAGGAAGAGCGGAAAGGACGGTGGTTCTACAGAGTCCAGAGGAAAGTGGGAGAAATGAGATGTGCAGGAAAAAACAGAAAAGAGGAGGCAGTAATTTCAAGAATCAGATTTGGACACACTGGTCTGAACAGTACACTTTTTATAATAGGCAAGCATAATACAGGCAGATGTGAATACTGTGGGCAAGAAGAGACAATAGAGCATGTCATTATACATTGTGAGAGGTATGAGGAAGAAAGAAGACAAATGAGTGAACGATTCAGAAAAGAAAAAGTACAATTTGATTTAATAGATATTTTACAAAAGAATTCATATAAGTGCTATCAAATCCTATTGCTTTTTCTCAGGGTAACCAATTTGTTTGGAAAGATATAGGTTATTAGTATATAAGTTATAATGTTATTTGATCCACACTCCATACCAGTTGGTGGCGGTAATGCACTAAAA
This sequence comes from Amblyraja radiata, assembly GCF_010909765.2. Lineage (NCBI taxonomy): Eukaryota > Metazoa > Chordata > Chondrichthyes > Rajiformes > Rajidae > Amblyraja > Amblyraja radiata. Next base: position 30,566,153 of record NC_045975.1, on the reverse strand, counting down.
AGTTGTTTGCCAACCACCAAAAAAAAACTGCATAGTAGTAGTAGTAGTAGTAGTAGTAGCACCTATCTATTACTGAGCTTTAATATTAAACTGCCCAAAGTAGTCAGAAGCCGTTGATGAAAGCATAAAGTTGCTGCTTTAGTTTCAAGAAGGTACAAAAGCGAAACTTCAAGTTATGGTGGTGGAATTAGAGGGTGGGTGGGGAGAGAGAGAGAGAGAGAGAGAGAGAGAGAGAGAGAGAGAGAGAATTCAACAACAGTGGAGCTGGAGGCAGGAGTTAAAGTAGGTAAATATGTGGAAATCTGGAATTTTAATGTTGGAGCAGATGGAGGTATTAAAAACTCGGCCAATGGACAAATAGAACTGAACTAGGATGCCCAGTGTGAAATAGGTTGGGGAAGCTTAAAATTCCCGAAAGGCACTGTGCATGGCTACAATCTTGCTTGTATTCAGCTGAAAGACATTATAGTTTGTCAAAGCCCGGGGTACTGCCTTGAAGTATTCTGACGGCAGAGAAGGAGGGTCGGGCATTGCTCAAGCAAATGTGAATTCTGCCTCTGTGGTTTCGGGTGGGATAACATATAAATGAAGAGGGAAAGGTTAAACTGTGAATATTGGACAGGTGGAAGAAGGTTGAAGTTTAACCGTTGAGTTGTTTCACTCATGAGGCATAATTTGTAGAGGGACACCTCATCCATCAACTGCATACATCTGAAAATTCCAGGCAACACCTTCCTAATTTTCCAACCCGTCCTCAAAATGATTGTGATTTCTATCACCATTTGATGCTCAGAAAACTACTACCAAAGAATGAAGGTTTCCTGAGTAAATACCAACTTGCAACCTTATGGGATCAGATTCTGCCGTACCTGATCTCATTTTTCCCATTATTTTTACATTTTTGCTTCAAATGTATTTTGTGGGGCAGCACAATGCCATTATGGTAGAGTTGCTGCCTGACAGCACCAGAGACCCGGGTTGGATCCTGACTACGGGTGCTGTCTGTACGGAGTTTGTACGTTCTGCCCATGGCCGCTTTCGTTTTCTCCAGTTACTCTGGTTTCCTCCCACACTCCAAAGATGTACAGGTTTGCAGGTTAATTGGCCTCGGTAAACAAAATTGTAAATTGGCTCCAGTGTGTTGGATAATGCTAGTGTACGGGGTGATCACCAGTTGGCGCAGTCTCGGTGGGCCGAAGGGCCTGTTTCCGCAATGTATCTCTAAAGGTCTAAAGTTTAATGAAAACATATTTGGACAAGGTAGCTAAAAGCAGTTGGCACCTTTTTTGGTAGTATGGTCAAACTCTGAATACCTGGGAACAATCCATAGGCTTGAATCTAAACAAGAAATTCAACTGTTTTTATGTGGACTAATAATTATATTGACTGCATCAGAATCAAAAGACCTCACTGTTTACAGAGAACACAAGGTGAAATTTGGAATCATCGGCCATTGTGCAACCAAACTACTTAGAGGCAATTATATAGAAAGTAGGAGTCTTGAAATTTGAACAGTTTAAAACTAATATTTGTACCAAACATTACATTGTGTATTCCTCTTCAAGCAGTGACTCTCACACCACAACAGAAGTCTGCACTGAAAGTATTTAATTGATGTCAACCTTTTCAGTTTTCTTTTTTTTAATATACTTCGATGTAATATTTTACAGCCCAAACCTCACTGAGTTTATTTCACCTTGGTGGCATAGTGGCTGGCTGGAAATGTTTGTGATATTGAGGAGTTCATAGGGTAGTGGAAAGGAGAGATGAGTCAGGATGTGGTGAATTTTCCACTTCAGTTTTTCCCTGCTCTCATGAAAGCAGTAACTCATGCCGAGATCTCCTTCCACAGGGCACCAACTAACCATGTCCAAATATTTATTTCTTATGATAGCAAAATATGTCGGATGTTGGGAATAAAAAATTAAAAAAAAAAAAAAAAAGCAAGAAGTGTTCAGCAGGCCAGGCAGCATCCACAGAGAACAAAACTGTTAATATTCCATTAACTTTCATCACAGACAGTTGTTCAAATTTCATTAGAGCTAAAGGAAGTTATAAGATGCAGTGAAAGGAGGTGGCAGTGGAAACAACAAAAGGGAGCGTCTGTGAATGGATTAAATCAAAAAAGATGATGGGCAGGAAAAAGTGACTAATGAGCCAATTAACAAGAGTTTCGAGGAAATATAAATGGAAATAACCAAATACTTTTCTGAAAATATTGAACGTATGTTGTGTTCAGTGGGTTTTAAATGGGTATAATTATGGTCTGATAGTAAATATTGGTTAGTCGTGCTCATCCACTGCTTTATGGGAAATCCCTGCAATTCTTTACAGAAGAGCTGCCAAGTTCTGGATTCCCGTACATATGTGGAAATTTTCTGACAGCTCTTCAACACTGAGCGTTGACAGTGAAATGGGAATGCATGGTAATTCCCTGTCGCCTTCCAACCTTGGTGTTAAGAACTGAGACGGTGTTCAACCGCAAGTTGAGAGCAGTAAATGTGCGGAAGGCATTTCTGTGCTTAGCATTTGGGTCTCTGGGTGGATTGCTGCTAACAGCGATTTCTTCCCTCCTCCCCCCAGCTCTTCAACTATTAACTCCCACAACTACCTTTGCATGACATTGATAAGGCCTCAATTGATGCATCTTAAAGCTCTCCAAATTCAGTAATAAATTCAACGTTCAGATAGTAATTATTCTGTTCCCATTTATTTTCCCTCTAGACTTGTCTATTTCTTCTTTGTGTACTGCTGCAATTGCCTTTCACCATTATCCTGCTTATCATTTTATCCAATCTGTCTTCTATATCATTAGCTGCTTGTTCTTTAATTAATTCCTCCTGGCTCCCAGCACCACACTTTTCTCTGCACCTTGTTGTATGATTAACTTTTTCTAGTTCTTAAGCATGGCCATTGACATTAATGGTGTTTCTGTCTCCACAGGTCCTGCCTCACCTGTCCAATATTTTCCAATTTTAATTCATTCTTCGTGCATGGGTCTCGACAACAACCTAGAGAAAGCATGCCAAGTGTGAACATTGGGTTGAATATACAGACAGCTCATTTTCCGCAACGCTATGACCAATGGCATTAACCTTAACCTCTTCTGTAGCTCGGACTGTAATTATGTATGATTTGGGAAGTTTTGCATTTTTAAGGACCCTGTTGAGCACAAAGACAACTCAAATGTTCCCTCTAGTCCTTTGTGACCATTGCTAATCTTCGAAACCAACCACATTATTTCACCTGCTCCCCATAGCCTTTAAATCCCTCAGTTCCCAAGATCTATCGCCTTCCATCTTGGAAATATTCCATTGTGTATCAACTGCCCTCTTTATCATTGACGTATATGACTGAAAGTATTACCTGAGAGTATAACTTACAAGTTCTAGCAAGGGAAGTTTACCTTGGTGTTTAATATACTGATTACTTCCTATGTATACAGAAATTATGTAAATGTCTGCTTTTACGACGGAATTATGTTTGATTACAATGTCGATCTTTTCCTTCCCTCCCCATAATCAACATATTTTTTTGATTCCTGCTGTGTTTAAGTTAGAGTTAGTGAGGAGTCTACCTTTCATTTACCCAGTGTCAGCTGTGCAGTTTATTACCAAAAACAAGAGGCCCAGATTGGACAGCAATGTGCAAAATACAAACTACTGGAGGAATTCAGTGGGTCAGGTAACAATTGTGGAGCGAAAATGGACAAGCAATGTATCAGATTGGGATCCTTCTGCAGACTGAAAGAGAGAGGGGAGATAACATTGCCTGTCTATTTCCCTCCAGAGATACTGCCTGCCCTGCTGAGTTCCTTCAACACTTTGTTTTTTGCACAGGCTTCTAGCCACTGCAGTTTCTTGCATCTCTAAGGTAGCAGTGTAATGTATTTTGATTGCATTGACCACAACCAAGTTCATTTGATGTCATGAATATCTTTTTTTTCCACGACCGGAATTCAATTCTACAATGGAAAGTGTTCAAATTTCCATGTGCTGATAAATTTGTAAAGATTAACATGCACTCTTTTGGCTATGGGAAGAAGTGACAATCAGAACTTACACAGAGTAGTCAATGTATGGGAATAGATTGAGAAGGGCTATAATTGTATCAGCAAATAGAAGAATCAGACAAATAACCAGGGAAACATTTGCTCTGAAAGGTAATGTGATATGTGAAGTTTTCTTAGATTGCGGCTGACAGATGGAGCCTGCTGTGTACAGTATAACATGTTCTTTCAAAAAAAAGTTTTGCTAAATAAGTTAAAACTCAAAAATGTTAATAACAGTAATTATAGCATCAATACACATACATCTGTGATCTTATAACACATGTCAATAGAAATCTCTTAATTTGCCAGGGAACTCAGAACTCTTGTGTGACTGAAACTACCCTTCTCTTGGCTCCATGCCACCCTAACCCTAACACATTGTTTTGACGCTGATTTTTATGCTTTTCCAATTTCTCTTTTATGTGCTTATTACTTCCTTTGTATTCTGCCTGCCCTTTCTTCGTTTGGGTTTTTAGATAAAATTATTATTAGCCCTCGAATACTTCCATGAAAATAATTCCATTTGTTTGGAAAACCAACAAAAGCAAACCAGGTTCTGACGACGAGTTACTAACCTGAAATGAAAATTCCGCCTTTGCATTTACAGATGCATTCTGATTTGCTGGATAAATTATACATTTATATTTAATGTATGTTATATTTAAAAAGAAGACATTTGTCTTTCATGACCTCAGTACATACAAACCAGAGAACCAGAGCATATCTGCCTCGCGGCACGGTGGCGCTGCGGTACAGTTGCTGCCTTATGCCCCCGTCCCACTTAGGAAACCTGAACGGAAACCTCTGGAGACTTTGCGCCCCACCCAAGGTTTCCGTGCGGTTCCCGGAGGTTTTTGTCAGTCTCCCTACCTGCTTCCACCACCTGCAACCTCCGGCAACCACCTGCTACCTCCGGGAACCGCACGGAAACCTTGGGTGGGGCTCAAAGTGTCCAGAGGTTTCCGTTCAGGTTTCCTAAGTGGGACAGGGGCATTACAGTGCTTGCAGCGCCGGAGACCCGGAAACTGTCCCGACTACGGGTGCTGTCTGTACGGAAGTTGTACGTTCTCCCTGTAACCGCGTGGGTTTTCTCAGAGATCTTCGGTTTTCTCCCAAACTCCAAAGAAGTACAGGTATCTATGTAAATTGGCTTGGTGTAAATGTAAAATTATCCCTAGAATATGTAGTACAGTGTTAATGTGCAGACTCGGTGGGCCGAAGGGCCTGTTTACGTGTGGTATCACTAAACTAAACATAAAGTATAGATAATGGTGTAAAGTAGGAGAAGCAGCTGTTAACGACTTAATCACAGTAAAGTCTCATCAACAACAATAAATGACCAAATCATTTGCTTTTGTGATATTTGTTGAGGGGGAAGCACTTAACAAGATGCTGGGGGACCTTTCCTACTCCAATAAGATTTAGGTTTTCTAAAGCCCACCTGAGATAGCTTCAAACTAATCTCATTGGAAAGACATTCCAAGATTCCCAACAGCAGAATTATGTAGTGAAATCCCCAAAATAGGATTTCAACTCACTATGTGCCAAGTCAGGGAACGTCTGCTGAGTCATGCCACATTAATAATAATAATAATGGATGGGATTTATATAGCGCCTTTCTAGAATACTGAAGGCGCTTTACATCGCATTATTCATACATTCCTCAGTCACACTCGGTGGTGGTGAGCTACTTCTGTAGCCACAGCTGCCCTGGGGCAGATTGACGGAAGCGTGGCTACTAATCTGCGCCTACGGCCCCTCCGACCACCACCAATCACTCACACACATTCGCACACAGGCAAAGGTGGGTGAAGTGTCTTGCCCAAGGACACAACGACAGTATGCACTCCAAGCGGGATTCGAACCGGCTACCTTCCGGTCGCCAGCCGAACATTTAGCCCATTGTGCCATCTGTCGCATTCTAATGATATATCTTATACATCCTCCAAAATGATAGAAGTAAATTAATTGAAATCTTCTTTGCCGGTTTTCCAATTTAGTAAAATATATGTGATGGAGGAAGATGCCTGTGTTATAAAGTCAGGTTCAATATTGCTCTGGTTCATGGCAAAACCAGTGGAGAATGTTCTAACTTGTAATCCTTATCTAGAATCCGAATGTAGGCCTCACAGTGGCTGATGAGCTCAACCCCACAGACAGATGTTACAGACATTGGTCAAGGAAAGCTTTGGCTGTGTTCATTGTCATTCATTTCCTCTTTGCTTTCTCTTTTCTGTTTCCTTAGTTGCATGAAGATCACAAAGTACATTGAAGTGGAAAGATCTCTCATACAGACATTACCACCAGAGTAAAACGCAAGGTGCCGGAGGAACTCAGCAGGTAAGGCGGCATCTGGGAATGGACTGTTGACGTTTCTGGTCGGGATCACTATTCAGACCGATTATAGTAGGAGGGTAAAAGCTGGAAAAGAGAGGTAAACTAAACTAAACAAAACATTCTGATGGTGTGGGTGGGCCAGGTTGAAGTAACAACTAATGCAGATAATGAATCCCAGTCACTTGTATGTATCTGAGGGATGCAAGATTGCAACCTTCACGTGGTCCGCCCTGTTTCGACGAATGCAATCAACCCGGCGTGCACAATCAAATAAGATCAAATAGAACAAGTTGTCCTACAACTTTACGCTGTGCACGCCATACGCAAGAAGAAGAAGAAGAAGTATGTATCTGAAAAGAGGTTTAGGTTAGTGTGCATATCCTCCTTTGTGTGCTTTGCAAAACATGCCGAATGTCACCTATTCCTTGTCTCCAGAGATGCTGCCTGACCCACTGAGTTACTCCAGCTTTGTGTGTCTATTTTCAGTTTAAACCAGCATCTGCAGTTCCTCCCTACACCTTTTGGCTGCTCAACTGCAAAATCTCCTCAAGATATTCCTTCTATGAAGAAGTTCTCCTGCTCTCTCCGCCGACAGTTCTGCAACACCCACTCTTGCTGCTCCCCCTCTGTGATTGCTCCAGGTCTCTGGCTCGATAACCATGAATAATCCATGCATTTTGCTTTCATTTCTTCTATGTCTCTCTATATCACCATCTATATCTCTCATTTCCCTTTCCCCTGTCTCTTCGTCTGATGAAGGGTCTCGACCCAAAACGTCACCTACTCTTTTTCTCCAGAGATGCTGCCTGATCCGCTGAGTTACTCCAGCGTTTTGTGTCATGCTCCACTTCAATGATTGATGCCCACCAGCTTTCGGACTTGACATGCAGGCAGACAACATAAAAAAATGTCCTAGCTATTTGTTACTGAATTGCACTCCCTAGCAATGGTCTTTGCTGACAAGGAATACAAAATGGAGGCAAAGTAAATGGGTATAGATGATCACAGACTCCATTCCCTGGATCTAACCACTTCAAATGAATGTGGAGGTCATATGAGTGAACTCCCAAAGTTGTCAAACTTCTGTAGGCAAAGTTGTCAAACGTAAGCAGCCATTGCCAATCGACATCATATGTTAACAGAGGGCATTGTAAAGTTCAATGAAGGTCACACATAGTTCCCGATATTGCTCTCAGCATTTTCTTGGAATTGCCTTGCCACAATGAGTTGTGTATTCTAAACCCACTGAGTCAGTATTTCCTTTTGCTGGTCAAAGCCATGCCATTTGTTATATGGTTATATGACGTGATTAGGATGTCCTCGGAAAGGGGAAAGGTCAAATTATTTCCCAGCAGTGGGGTGAGGAAGGATGCCATCTACTTTATAAAAGAAGCTCTATGCTGGCTTCAATGGGTCAACCCTATTCACTTTCTAGAAGATGCTGCCTGCTTAAAGTATATATGGTACCAGTTTATTACTGTCATGTGTAGAGATACAGTGAAGGCCTTTTGTTTGTGTGCTATCCAATTGATACAGCACTCAAATACAATCAAACCGTATACAAGTACAACAGGTAAAGTGAAGAGAAAAATACAAGAGGATAAACTCAAAAGGTGGACACAAAAAGTTGGAATAACTCAGCGGGTCAGGCAGCATCTCTGGAGAACAGAAATATGTGATATTTCAGATGGAGACCCTTCTTCAGACCCTTCAGGTTTCAACCCGAAAGGTCACCTCTTTCTTTTCACAAGAGATGCTGCCTGACTCGCTGAGTTACTTCAGCTTTTTATGTCTATCTTCAGTTTAAATCAGTATCTACAATTCCTCCCTGCACATTGGAAAAAGTCCAATGTTCCCAATGAGGAAATGTTGGAAAATTAGGACTATACCCTAGTTTGTGGAACAACCGTTCAGGAGTCAGATTGGCTGGATGCTTCAGAATTCTGATAGACTGTAGGTCTCGTCAATCTTGGCTAGGTCTGCTCAGGTTTGCTCAGTCCTTCGATGATGAAGGTTGCAAGTTCACCAGACCTGAAAGAGGTTTGAAGACAATATGCTCAGTTAAGCTAGAAATAGATTGTTATTGTTAGTACAGCTGGAAATAGATTGATTTACAAATGGAAAGAGAGATTTAAAATAGTGGAGCGACTGTATCAGATGATAGTAGATCCTCTATGGAACCAACACTCTATGAGTGGCCATGCTCAGGTGCCAGCTCATACAGCAGCAGGAAATTCTTCATGATTCCTGGTGTTAACTCTGAAGCAGCATAATTTGTTGGTGAAGGCCTCCCCTCCCCAGTTTTAAAGATCTTTGTTATCTTTGGTATCAGGATCAGGGGCCTTGCTTTTCATCACCATTTCACTGAGAGATTGGGGTTATGGAGTGGGTGCACAGCTTGGGGGTTGAATGGATCATTTTTGTTGTGAGATGGATTCAATAGAGTCATAGAGTCATACAGCGTGGAAACAAGTCCTTCAGCCCAGCCGACCAAGTTGCCCCATCTACCCTAGTCCCACTTGCTGACGTTTGGCCACTATCCCTCTAAATCTTTCCTATCCATGTACCTTTTAAACATTGTCATTGTTTCTGCCACAACTACCTCTGTCGGCAGGTCATTCCATATACCTATCACCCTTTGTGTGAAAACATTGCCCTTCAGATTACTATTAAATCTTTCTCTGCCACATGAACCCTACGTCCTCTGGTTCTTGACTCCCCAAGTCTGGATAAAATATGTAACAACAGTGTTACCTGTGGCTCCTTCTGTGGGAGTATATGTATCTGCTCACTCTTTTCAGTTTGAGGAGGGTACTTGCAAAGTAAGGAGGCAAATTTGTGGGAGCTTGGGCCACAAATGATCATATCAGCACCCAATAAAGGCTCAATTTCTCACAACTGTGTGCAGAGTCATCAATTGCCTTCGTCTGTTCACCCCACCAATTATTCTTAATTTCTCCAATCTTCTCTTGTAAACCTGGTTGAGACGCATCTGCAACAGTTCCATGTTGTTTTGCCAGTCCCAAAGCACAGCTAAAGAACCCTCCCTGATAAAGAGTGTTGTGGAAGCCCTTGGAAACTGACATCACCCAACATCATCAGCCCAGAGTTGGTCTGACAGAAACGACGCCAAGTCCAAGAGGTTTCTCCAGCTTTACATGGCACTTTGAATCTGGGCCACAAGTATAGCCTGAACTTTAGTTCCAGTCGTCATTGATGGAGCCACTTTCCGAGAAGCAGCAATATCTGGTCTGCCGCACTCCTGTGTGTCTTTTCTTTCCACGTGCGAAGTACAACCTCTACATACTTTTGTAACTGAGAAGATGTTACAAAAGGAAGACTTGTTATCCACGAATGCTGAACGTGAATGTCCTCCTTGTGGATTTTCATTGTGTGGGGCAGACTCCAGTATTGTAAGGACGTGGGGGGAAGTGATTTGATCTCTTCCATTTAATCTATTTATTAAGTGTTCCATTATCATAACTTCATCAAAGCACTTCTATCAAACTGGGCCTATTATAATATTTCAATCCCCTGGAACAATGCCATAATTTTAGAAATAACTTATTCCATATTCGGTGCTCTGAATTCCTGGAAGTTTTTTTATAATAAAAAAAAATTATCTGCCCCCACATTTACATGAATAAAATATTTCTGGCGTTTTTATTAATGAATGGCTGAACACTCATTCTCTTTGTTTTATAGAACTCTATACTAAATCCATTCACATTAAATCTGCCTAAAAGCTTCGAGGCTGTTGGAGATGTACGTCCACATCAAATGGTGGTGTTTCGACAATTTAACTAGTCCACTGCTCGATGGTTACAGATATGACTGGCCGTCAGTAGAACCCAGACAGGCGATTATCATTATGAAACCTCAATCCCATCTCAGACTGAATTCCGCGCACTCATAATGATATAGCTATCCCAATAAATCGATTCAGCAAAATTCCTCGTTCCAAAAAACAAACTATGTTTCCAAACTATTCTAAAGGCAAGGGGAAAAAAAGTGATTTCCGATATTATTGTTTAAAGATTGTTTTCCCTTGGAAAAGCCACCGTCTGCTCCCACCTGGATCTAGTTACGTTCTGCTTGAGATTTATGGTGCAGTTATGGTTGAGTCACGGGATCTGCAGAGATGGCAAAACAATATATTTCCATGCCTGCGATCATATTTTTCTGGAGTGGATGGGTCATACTCCGTCTATTAATAGGGAGAGGCCAGGTATTCTTTTTTTTGTCAGAGCAGTTACTATACGTTGCCGATCTGGCGAGCGAAGATCAGCTCCGCTCTATAATCTTTGCTGGCGAGGGAATTTAATGTTACAAGACAGTAAGAAACACTGTGGCTTTAAACGGCACGTTGCGTAAGCAAAGAATCCACTGCATTTTAGTTATATTCTGTGCACCAGTCGCGAAGTATGCCCGAGCCAGCACGTACGGTTATTGTGTTAATCTGTGAATCAGACTGTTTCGTTGAAGGTGTTGTCTGTTGTCTCTGGGAGTTACTGGATCACCCGCCCCACCCCGCTCTTTCATTCCACATACTTAGTTTAAATATTTGACGTGATTTTATAAACATGCGTGAATTTCCAAATCCTGCTTATTCATTTCCGGATTTCGCAGAATTAGTAGGAATATTGCATCAGGCAATGGAAATACCGCGTCTGTGAGCTGGACAAGGTAGGGATAGGTCGGTGTAAATCGCCTTCCGGACACAAGACAAAGACCCGATCAGGGGGTGGGGTGGGATTGGAGGGAAGGTAGAGGAGAGAATGGGGAGAGCCTTCTCCTCGTATGTTTCTAAGATTTAAATATATATAGGGTTCAAAGCGAACATAGCACAGCCTTCAGTTTCTTTGTAACCGGAGCAATCTGTCAAACGGTGATATGAAACTGCCCCACAAGAACAGACAGGGGAGATCGCTAGTCAGCGATAATGTAGTGAGGGGGAGAGTCCGTCGGTTTGGGGAGTTTCTCCATGTAAGGAGGTATTTTTGTGCGAAACTTGTCAGGGGTAACGAATTGTGTTGGTTTTCCCAGCGGGAAGATGAGGCGGTTCAAACAACGCCCAGGGTCATCTTTACTACGAGAAAGAAGGGGAAAAATGATCACGAGTTCGAAGTGTTGAAGATGCATATTTTAAAAACACAGTTGGAGAAGGATTCACGGATGACAAAGGAACGTGATTTTCCGGATCTGTGTTTACTTTAGTTAAAGGTCCATCTGCAGTGATCAGACGCCACGGGAATGAAGCATTGTTTTGTCTGCAGAAACTAAAACTATAATTAACTAGAAACCTCAAATATCGTTTATCATCAGTGCAACTTGCAAACATTAGTTAAAAGCCCATACTTGTTTTGTATTGAGCGCCTTTATTGTGGGTTTTACCGGAAAAAAACACTACAAAAGGGCATTGCAAGGGTTAAAAGAATCATAACATATCTCAATACGTAATATTCAGGAGTATATTAAATATACATATGCATAAGCTGGAAATTGTTTTATTTTTACACACGAATTAGAAACAGATTGTTGCAAGACAAACAAAAAACATGGTCACAAACAATCATGTAATTGGTTTGATAGCCTGGTTTGCAGCTGCAACGTTGTTATTGTAGCTGGCGTGTAGTGATAGAGGTTTAAAAGGCTGGTGTCTGCGTTACACATTGTCCGCACTCAGCAAGTCTGTGGTAGTATATAGTAGATTCTGGCGTAAACAAAGAGAGCGCTTGGCTGCCAATCAAGGCGGGCGCACCCAGACCTCCTTCCCCGCCCACACGCTCCTTGCCAATTACCGTGAGTGGCGGGTAGTCGAACCAATGCGATGGGCCGAGAGGTCAGGGACAGTGCCAATGAAGGAAGGGGAAATGAGAGGCGATGCCCGCCGTGCGGCCAATGAAGGGGAGGTGGGTGTGTTCGCGTCCCACCTTCTCGGGGCTGGCCGGGGACGACGCTGGTTAAAAAGCATCGAGGTGGTGCTAGGGACAGACATCGCAAACGCGGCACCATAGCAGGCGGATCAAAAAAAAAAAAAAAACACAAACCTCCCTTTCTCAAAAGAAAAAGCACAGGAATCCTGCCCCAGACCTGAGCTTCTCTGTATTGCCGCCAGCTACTATTTGCAGAAGGAACCCCCGAGTGGTTCTGCATTCTGCTCTGCTCGTCTGCGTTGGGATTAAAGAGCCCGCAATGTCCAGCGTGCAGCAACTTTTCGGCGGCAGTGTGGAGAGGATGGCGGCTAGAAGGAGCTTTCCTCACCACGCCACCACCGCCGTGTGTAGGAGCCTCTTCGGACCCATTGACCACGAGGAGCTGCGACGGGAGGCCAAGAACAAGCTGCGGGAGATCAGCGAACAGGCCCAACAGAAGTGGAATTTCAACTTCGCCACGGACACCCCGCTGGAAGGTGGGGAGTACCAGTGGGAGGAAGGCAGCGACGTGCCCGTCTTCTACCGGGAAATCATCCAGAGGGGGAAGGTCCGCCTGCAGTGTCCGGCTCTCGAGTCCTGCAACTCTGATAGCGAGAGCTGTGCTCCCGCCGGCCTGGACTCCCCCGACATCGTCCAGCGGTTATCGGGGCTGGAAAGCGGAGAGACCAACCAAGAAAACCGATCGGATAACTTGCACTCAGGAATTAAAACGGGCAGAGTGGCGTGCGCTCGGAAAAAGGGCTCAACGGGGCACATCACAGGTGAGACGGAACTCCCCGCCGCTTCCTCACCCACCCCGGTTACCGAATCCTTATTTAAAGACCGTTTGCCTAGCGATGGCTTGCGTCCGTGAGCTCTTCTGGCGGTTGTTGTTGCGAGGGCTGGAAGGCGAAACATTCCTGTGTAACGTAGTAGCGATACCTCTCCCTGAAAAGTGCTTACACAGCAACTTTCAGTCGCGGGGGTGGGGGGGGGGGTGGGGGGGTGGACGAGAGGTCTGCGCTTACAGCCCCACTATTTGTCCCAATTGTTGGGGGCAAATCTCCTTTTCCTTGACATTTTTAAAAACCTTTCACCCCCAAATAAAGATTTACGTAACCCTTTAAATATATATATATTTGAAATGTATGTTACTTGGCGGTGGTTTGGAGAAGGCTGTCGTATCTAAATGTGTGTGTATGTTTTTTTAAATTGTGGTTAGATTTTTTCGTCAAACGAAAAAGAACGATTGGAGACAAAGCTCCCAGTGAGAACGGATCTCTGCCGGGAGAACAAACTCCACGCAAGAGAATACGATAGAGAAAAAAAAGAAACGATAAAAAGGACAACAGAAATAAAAGTGAGTAGACTGCGCGTTGAACCACTGGAAAGCATGAATTGGGAGAAAAACAAGGACGGGGTCGGGCATGAGAAATGGCTCGTAGTATAAGATAGTAAACAACTTGCTCAACTCTCGACGTCAGGCGAGTGGGGCGAGGTTTGAGCTGTCATTGTCCCGTGACTGAGCAGCATTTTGTGAACTGCAGTAACCGATCACAGTAGCGGGCTGGAGATTCAAAACTCAGCCGCAAGCAACCTTTTGCGAGTTTATTTTCCAAAAAAAAACGTTGCAAAAGCAAATGTGTTTGTTGCTGTGTGTGTGTGTGTGTGTGTGTGTGTGTTTACTGTGACCGGGAAGGGGGGGAGGGGGGGGGGGGGTTAAAGAAAGAGGTCGGCACCTTTAAATTGGTCATTAGTTTTGCCTTGAAGTTGCTTTTAATCTGTAACCTTCAGGATATTATTAAATTTTAGTACTTTTTAGTACATATATGAAGCCTTTAGTATCCCGCCTGGAGGCAGTGACGTCAACTGAGGGGGAGGGGGTCCTTCAGACGTCACGGTGCGATCGTATTGAGCAGACTCACCATTGATTGGGGAGGGGAGGGGGGAGAGTAGCTGGTTTAGTACTGTCATTGACAATTACTGCTATTTGCCTCGAGATCCGTAACCCTAACAATGTTTTCCTCTTTTTCTCTCCCTCCCTCTCCACACCCTGCAGTTATTTGCACTCCACGTTTTTTTTTCGGTGCAATGAAAAGAAGTGGCTGACAGCGACCATTCGCCATCCTGACTGTTTTGTTCCCGAAAGGCTGTTCAAAAGAAGACTACACTGACCCGAGTATCAGGGATGAAGACTGGCTCTTTCGATTGTGTTGATTGCATACCCAGTACATGTAGCAACCAGTCCCCACTGGTGGACGTGCCATTACCGCCAGTGTTAAGGAGCGAATCCAGCCATTCAAATCTGAACATTATGTATCCACACTGGTCAAGTGTAATGCTTAACAATGAATATATTACGGGGAAAAATAAGTTCTAAATAGTGCTCTGCTGATATCTCTCAGTACAACTCGAGATGTATATTTGTAAATTACAAAAGCTTATACTAACTTATATTTCATATTTATGTTAAGAATGGTTCCATCAGTTCTGGCACCCAATTAGCTCCCTTTATGTCGGGACGAAAGGGCACTCTCTTGCTTTATTTACAAAGTCTGTAAATATGTTTTTATTTTTTTAGTTTGTGTCTTGCGTCCACATCTCGTATGTAGCCAAAATGTTTTGTATACTTGAAGGTTGAGCATAGGGTTCCATTTTTTTTGTTTCTGAGCCGTTCATGTACCACTGCCACATTTTGTGTTGGTCAAGTTTGGAAAGACAAAAAAAAAATCACATTTTTTCAACTGAATAAATGAATACAGTTTAATTTTTACATTGTCCTGTCTACCTTCTTCAATCACCAATTGCACACTATCCACACTTGGTATATGGGGAAACTTGAAATTTCATGTTGACAGTAGACTGAGGTTTTAAGTCCAAACTTAAGTAATTTCTCTTCTCCTCCTTGCATATTAAAAAAAATAAGGCTATATTGTGAAGATTCTAGTCTCCCAATCATTCCGGGGAAGGAGTTGAATTATGCACTTAAGATAGACACTAAAAGCTGGAGTAACTCAGAGGGACAGGCAGCTTCTGGAGAGAGGGGATCGGCGAGACCCTTCACTTTTTCAACAGCGGCAATATTATTCTTCCTCCGGACTGACCCGTCGTTAAATGTCCAGCGATTCGTTTAGGACTTCGTAAAGCACCCGGAATTGACCCATGAAATTTTGCAGGCACCTCGAAATGGCCGGAATAAGATTAATGGCGCGATATTTTCGTACTCGGGATTTGATTAAAGGAGACACGATCGAATGCCGTCTGATTCACGACCCGTGCACCTGGACGGACCCTAGGTGTTTCCCAGGTCTTCAGAGCAAATCTCTATTGACTTTTAAACACCTGTTCATGTTCTCCGCAAAACCAACGCCAGGCGAATTCCCGCCTTCTCCGTTTGATTCCTCAACAATAAAATGCACAGGGGGTTGGGTGGGGGGAAGGGGGGAGTTGAGATTGATGTGCTGTGTGTTACTTTCTCTTGCTTGAATCGGGGAAGGCAGCCCTGCCATTGTCCCGCAGAATGTTGGTTAAGAAAGACGCGTCTTGGACATTCCAAATTATTTTCATTTTAATGAAATTCGCCGTCAACGAAGGAAAAAAACGTAAGAATTCCGCCCAATGCGCTTTTAAAATTAGATGAAAAATGACACTTCACTCATTTAAAAATCACTTGCCTTTAGTCTTTCAGACCTACAGATACTGAGGAGAAAGGGTTGTTTTCTGTCCAGTTGCCATGAGTACAACGGAACAGATGTCTTAATCAGCTAATGTCAGCACCGATAAAAACTAGTCATCTGGGAGTCATGATTTGTATATATATAGTGTGTGTGTGAGTATATATATATATATATATAAGTGTGTGCGTATGAGTATATATGTGTATTTGTGTGTATAATGTGTATGTATATATGTGAATTTGTATGTGTGTGTGAATTTGTGTATGAGTCTGTATGCGTTCGAGTGTGTATGTATAATGAGTGTATATATATATGTGTATATATGTGTGTGTGTGTAGTAAAATGACGGGGGTATGGGGTTGGAGTTGTGGTGGAAAGGTTCGTGAGGTGAGAAGAAAAGCAAAGACCACAGATTGAAACGTTTCCAGAAAACCCCCATCTCCGGTGTATTTTGTGCGCTCAGGACAGGGCAGCGCACTGCGGTACAACGCTCCTGGGTTCTGGCCTTTTGCTCAGTCTTGTTTCGCCCGAGGCGGAACGGGAGATATGGAAACAGCCAATAAAACTGGGTGATTCCACTACCAAGAGCTGTCTCCTTTGTTTGCCAATAAGAAGAAACGGAGCATCTGATGCCTGCCACCTCTTGACATGAAGGGTGGCCCCGTCGTTGAGAGTTTGTGAAACAGAATGTGTAAATCGAAGAATCATGCAATTTCTGAGAATCTGCTGGTCATATTTCCCCAGAATCGCCGCGTTTCCGTGTCAGCATTTCGCTCCATATTAAAAACACACATACACACACACACACACAAGATGCAATAGGAGAATTCGAAAGAAAGTTGCCTGTAATTCCAACCATCCGTGGGCTCTCCCTCCCCCCGACTCCAGGGAAGGCACAATGATGTCACAGTTGGAAAGCCAAAACAAAATACTACGGTGGCTGGCAACTCTGAAATAAAATCAACACGTGCTGGAAAACATTCAGCAGGTCATACTAAATCAGAATGGAACGGATAACCAGATAATAAGGGGCTCGAGGGCTCCAATATTACTGAGATTGAATGACAGCGTTATCGCCAGTCTCCTCGGCCAACGGTTGAGAGAGTGGAACCTGCACAATGCCGAGGGTTAGCAATATCATTTTTATTTCCCGAGGGGGAGGGGGTAGGGGGAATGGTCTTTGTACTTCGGTGACCATGTTAAACAATATTAACAATGGACTCAGGAAAGGCAGCTGTATGGAGCCCGATTTATAGGCTCTCCCCTGCTAGAATGGAAGCAGGTGTCTTACGCACCATTGTGTAGCCAGTCTCCTACTAAAATAGCCTCATCGAAATCACAATGACTCACTTATAGAGTGCTCTGCTCAAAATATATGAATTTGATGTAGAATGTACACGGGTGTGTGTGTTAATATGGGTGTCGCAGTCATGTAATATAGAGACTAGTGTCCATCATTCTCTGTGGCCCAGGTTGTAGATGATTGTTGCACTGTATTTCCCCCCCCCCCCCGCAGTAACAGTGCAGGAGCCCTGTTCTCATTACGGACACAAAGCACACTGGGCCCCTATTCTTCACGAGGTTTGTAGCCATATGGCAAATCCGTGTAGACATAGGCGAGATCCATTTATTCGGAGCAATAATGTCTTGCATCGGGAACAATTGGAACTTTGTTTGGCTTCTTTTATATAGAAGCAAATAAGAGAGAAGGGAGGGGAGATAATCTAACTATGAGAGATATCCAGCTAATTATCAACCAAGCCCATATGTGCCTATAGTTTCACAGTAATTGAATGAACTGGACGATCTTTCCGGGTAAATAAGCCATATGTATGGATATATGCAACACACGAAATAAAAACCTTTGTTATTTTAAAACACGGAGCAGAGACTAATTGAATCGGGGAATACGCAAAGCAAACGATGTAAAGCCACGATTATCATCCTTTAGAGAGTCTGTAGAGGCGAATCATATCTGAGGCTCATCTATCTCAGGTTGTCAGTTCACTACGGCGTTACGTTTCATATTTGTAATTTAGGAGGAAAAACAGCTATTATCACGTGTACCAAATTGGCCATTCGGTTGACATTAATGTCAAGAGTACAGTATTGTATTCCTCGCTTGCACAGGCACACAACACGTAGACATTCACAAGGTGTGTTCTTTGTGTGGCTAAAGTAAAACGGCAACCGTATTTAATATCACGAAATAAATACCACAGACCTGTTACTAATGCATCGACTATCCGCTACAAAACGGTTTTGAGTTATCGTGACGGCTATTCATTGAACTTATCTTGGCATTAACGACGAATATCAACAGAGCAGTCCTCGATCGCCAATACATACGATGTAATTCCCCGCATATAAATAGTTCCCCCAATGACTCAGTGAGATTTCAAGGAGAATCATCCGATTTTTTTCTCCGTGGCCAATATATTTTAATCAATAAATGCTCAGGGAAGGATAAAACGAACTCACAAAGTCGAATCGGTTATTAATTAAGTCGGGAAATTCATTGCGTGTTTGTCTGTTTAATAACTTGCTTTCCGATGTTTTAAGACAACATACGAGTTATTTTCCTCATGTCTCGCACACATCCACACATGGGTTATTTATCATAATCGTTCAACTCATTCGGTTACTTAAAATGTGGGCACGTTTAGGCTTGGCTTAGAGTCAGCTGCATGATTTCATACATATATGGTTCTGGTAGAATTAGTGTAAATATAACCGAGGATGAATTGAACTTCTCATACTATTTGGTATGAAAAGGTGGTTTTAAGATTCACACATGGTGAAAACCCAGACGAATCAAAACCAACATCACTCCAGACACCTCAAGCGGCCCAACGTAACTGCATCATGCGTGTTTCACTAGCCACAGCATCCGTTTGCTTATTACTCATTGACCTGTGTTGTTCAACTCAGACAAGCCCATGTTCATTTCGCTTTAAGGCGGGGGGGAAGACTTTGGCTGGATGATGTTGTTCAAAATCTCTGATCTTCAAAGAAACATCCACATAGATCATCAAACACTCGTGAGAAACATCAGTCATTCAAAAAAAAGTAGCGGCCCCTCTAGTCTGGATAACACCCCTCCATCGGGTAGCTTTATTTGACCCGTGTAATGTACCTGCTACTAAAGTTGGTCTACTTATTAGATATATTATTCAGCAGGCATACAATATCGCACCAGTCTGTGTGAAGCCTAAATCTTTAAATAACTATGTGGTCTCCGTAACCTAATCTGCTGCCATTGTATGCGCAAACGTTTCAGTTCTTCCATGAGACGATTATCATCACCGCTGTATAATACTTATTGCGGTCGTAGTTCTGAAATAATCCTTCGCTGTAAAAGAAAGTGTTGCTTCTGCCATGAACCATTCATACTTTGTTTATTATTGATAATAAACTCTGGAGCCTGAAAGTAAAACCGTAAAAGCAACGACTGGGGTTTATCATGCGTAAAAAAAAACATTAGATGTAATTTGGCAGAGATATTGCGAGGACGATGTTGTAAACTTGTTGGCTTAACAAAAATCTAGCTCTTCGGGAGAGGAGGGAAGGGGAGCCGAGTAAAACATTGGGGAATCAACCAAGTGAACAGATATAGTTCCGTGTCGCTTTTCTTTCGCCGGGAGATTGATTATAACTCATTTGATTGGGATGGGGACGAGGTATTCGACACTTTCCGCTAATCATTAAGAGAAAAATTGTTAATCGCGCCAAGAATCTGGACGGGTTAGTTAACTTTGCCTTCTCTTACACTGCGACGAATACAAACGTTAAAAAAAACACACCCTCTAGTCCAGGATGCATGGTTTTGTCTGAGATAAGCTTCACATCGCAGATAACCAGTAGCCTTACGTTGAAAGGAAGGGAACCGGATCAATTCATATTTTGAATCTGGATGTTAGCATTTAAAAAAATATCAAATGCGCTTGCTAGTCTGAGTTTTTTAATTTGAACGTTGCCTCGTTTTATTTAACAGCCAATCCTATTGCTTGCCACAACAATGTACAGCGGTCCTCTCCGCCTCTTACCCACAACTCTATTGTGTATCGTAAACCATTGATGCTTTATTCCCCCCCCCCCCCCCCCCCCCCCCAAATCATATATTAAGTAAACAGTGGAAGCTAAATACTGATTTTGCCAAAGAACTAAACGTGACCCCAGCGTGAACCTAATAGCGTTTTTTCCCCCTTTGCCTATCAGTGCGCCGAATATTGGTACTGGCATAGAGTGGGACAGTGGAACTGCTTGACGAGATTAGCTTCATACTCAACGTTACAAAGCTGATTTATCAGATTTAATACATTCAGGGTCTGGATGGGGGAACCGCGCCTCGGTATAAACCCACATACATTCCTCGCCCATCTGCAAAGCAATACAATTTAATTCCAGAGAGGGAGAAAAAAAAGCTAAGACAATTAGCATTTTACAGGGCATCTGGCACTAGGGTTTGTTTCGAAGCAGACGACGTTTGTGGATGAATAACAAAAGAGAGCTTCATGGCGCGTTTAAGCTAAGGGTTGCAGTGAGCGTGCCACGCTATTGACCTGTAAATAAGCCATTGTACCCGAATTAAAGCGCTCCCGTCCCGGGGCTCGCAATCAGCTCGATCGGCCTCAAACTGAACGAAAACACTAATGAGTGCCGTCTGCCTTCTCACATACCCCCATTATGTGGCCAGGGTCCCGATAACAACAAGCAGGGACTAGGGGAGTGATTAGCGGTATCAGCAGCTCCGTGGGTGCCTGGGGTATTGTACTCATCTTCCAACGCAGCCCGGGGATGGGGGTCATGGTGTTAACAACCTGTCTCTCTCAATACATTATATCTACTCTGTCGATGTGGCTTCTGTTATTTACCGTCCTGTAGAATTATACGTAGCGAGTGAGATTTCTGGCCAAATAAAAGGAGCAAGAGGCGAGAAAACACTGTGTTGCCTCATCAAACTCTGCCTTGTAGCAAACCAACAGTTTATGTCAGATAAGCAGAACAAAATGCGTAGGAAGAAACTGCAGATGCTGGTTTAAACCGAAGATATATCCAAAGAGCTGGAGTAACTCAGCGGGTCAGGCAGCATCTCTGGAGAGAATGAATAGGTGACGTTTTGTGTCTGAAGAAGGGTCTCGACACGAAACGCCACCAGTTCCTTCTCTCCAGAGATGCTGCCTGATCCGCTGAGTTACTCCAACTTTTTGTGTCTATCTTCAGATAAGCAGGAGTCCGACAAACAATAAGGGTCGAAGTATAAAATAATAAATTAGACAGACATATTTATTTATCTAGTATATTTGAGTAAAGCGGAAGTGCTTTATACGTGATGCAACCTCTACTGTGGGATTTGCCTCCACCCACTTTAAAGTGTTTTGTTTCACTGGGATGGAAATATTTGGCAATATTTGGAAATTGTACCTGACCAAACCACGCCCACCTTTCGCAATCTCCTCAGCGCGGGAAAAGCAGCTCGGCTACTGGCTCGGCTTGTGGGGAGAGCGGGATTGAGAGCGCTCAGCGGCCAGGGTGTTTTTTCGGCGCGGGCGGAATTGACCGAGTGACCGGTCAATGAATGCGAGGGGCGCGAAGGAGAGCGGGCTCGGCGGGGCCGGCAAGCAGCCGCCAGCGCGGCCGATCAATTACACCCCCGGGCAGCGGTAGAATGACCCCCCCCCCCCCGAATCAGCACAGCAAAAACACCCTTTAAATGTGTAGCAAGGAACTGCAGATGCTGGTTTGAACCGAAGATAAACACAAAAAGCTGGAGTTAGCGCTGTTTAAAGCACAGCTCTCCTCTACAGTGGATCGATGCAAGACCAGCGAGGAACAATTTCATCACACAAGGAAAAACTGCAAATTAATTGTTGCTCCTTTAAAACGTCTACACAATCCACCGTTTAAAGAGGAATTATACATTCTAACAAATACACACGTCCTCTTCTCTTTGTGTTTCTATTCCTTCTCTCCAGAGATGCTGCCTGCCCCGCTGAGTTACTCCAGCATGTTGTGTCTATCTTCGGTGTAAACCAGCATCTGCAGTTCTTTTTTACACACATCCAATTCACGTTGGACATTCAGTAGTTTGTCAGCAGAGTTGGAAAATAAAAGGGTTCCCCTCTTATTACAGATACTGCCGGACCTGCCGTGTTTTATTTTCCACAGCATTTCCTGTTTAAAAAAAAAAAAATTTGATATGAAGAATTAGAAAATCACTTTAACAATTAGAGGGAATTAAATAAATGTAGACCGGGATTGGGTGGACAGTGTCAACCCTTCCACTGCTGAAGGGATCTTCAATTGTTCGTCACCAAAATGACTTGAAAGGAAGTAAAATGCTCTTGGTTATGTTGGCGTTGTAATTCACCTCTTAACCCTCTTTGGTCCTGTGCTCATTTAAAACGCTCCTTAAATCATTCTCTTTCGATTAAGGTTTTGGTTACCCTGAACTAATATTGCCTTGGTGTTAAATGTTGGTCGATAACGCTCTGAGAAGTTGGTTTTTCCCCCGGATTAAATACGTTCTATGATACTTTTATCAAATTCAATGATATTTTATCAAAGATCCAATGATACTTTCAACACAAGTTGTGACCGGTGTGCCGGGCGAACCCGACTCTTATTTTGCTGTTTTCCTCTTGAAGAGTCCAGGTTAGCCAGCAGTGCAAGTGAAAGAGAAGTCGATTTTATTTTCTGTAGCCTGGACGCTCCCAGGTGTTGGGAGTGGTTACTTGTTTTACTTTGCATTCATCTCCCGTGCAAACAAAGGGGACTCATTCAGGCAAAGCGGCCAGGCAGAAGCCTGAGTGACAAGAAACTCGTGTGCAGCGTCTCCGATGGCCAGCGAAAACTCGGCTCCGCCAGCGCCGATCGGTTTCCCGACGCAGATACCTTTTACCGCTTACCGGGAAATCTAAACTTCCCCGAGAATACGGGAGAAAACGAACCCTGGCGAGGAATGAATGCTCCCAGCTTATTACTAAATTAGCCTGGTCCTGTTTTGATTTATCGAGCAATTTATTACCAAATAGCTATTTATTACAATGTTACTGGAGTGAAGCTGATCATAAATAACTAATAATAATATCAAATCCAGAGAACACAGTCCTGGCACAACAAGGACTCATGGAGAAAGAAGCAAATACAAAAATAACTCATCCAATCGTACATATTTACAATCGGGCCATTAGACCCACAGTGATCTACAACAGGGAGGAAGGGGGTTTAAATTCAGATCGACCTCAGCTCCAGAGAGTCTGTAGAATAAGGCACGTCGTGTTCATTCCAAAACGTTTTAAAGCGATGTCTTTCTTCCTGTAGGTTTTTGCCACTACGAAACCCCTGAATGAACTTTCTTCCTCAACTCTCCACTGACCCTTGCAACTATTGGGCCCTGCCAGTGTGGTGGTTATTGACCGACATAAATTCATTGTTCCCCCTGGCATGCTCAGACCCACAGAACCTTGTGCCCACAAGGTATCATAGTCATCCAGTGTGGAAACAAGGCCTCAAGGCCACCAAGTCTGGTTGCCGGCAAAGATGGTAGAATGGTGCAAGACTGTAGTGCAATCTGAAAGAAGTGAAAAGGATGATTGAAGTACAATAATGGAATAACCGAATAAGTTTAGTCTTTAGAGTTTACAGATATAGCTTGGAAACAGGCCCTTCGGCCCGTCGTGTCTGTGCCAACCAGTGATCATCCCTTACACCAACACTATCCTCAACAATAGGGACAATTTTACAACTTGCCAAAGCCAAGTAACCGACGAATCTATACGTCTTTGGAGTGTGGGAGGAAACCGGAGCACCCAGAGGAAACCCACAGTCACTGAGAATGTACAAACTCTGTACAGACAGCACCCATGGTCAGGATCGAACCCTGGTCTCTGGCACAGCAAGGCAACAACTCTGCTGCTCTAGAGGTAGAGGTAAGAGTAAGCGTGGATGGCAGCCCCTCCAGGAAGTGGGTGTGAAAGAGGTGGTTAGTTCAGAGTGGAGAAGTTCAAGCTTCTTAAGTCTGAGCTTGTACCTTGTAATTTTTCCCCCAGAAGGTATTGGCCAGGGTGCCAGGCGTCCTTGTTGTGACGTGAAGAGCTTGCGATGGTCTGGGCTATGTTCACCATTTTCTGTGGGTTCAGGAGGTCAAGAGCAGTACAATTGCTGTACCAGGTTGAGATGCATCATGTCAGAATATTCTCTATCGCACATCAGGAGAGAAAATCCTTTTAGACATGCAAAATCTTCATAACTGACAAAGAACGTAAATACACTGTTGTATTTTCTTGATCACTGCTTAAGTGTGAGGATCAGGTTATGTTGTTGATAATATGGATGTCTAGGAACTGTTTACCATCTCTACAGTGGCTCCATTAATGAAGACAGGGTTATGTCCATCCCTCGCTTCATTAGGTCAACAGCCAACTCTATTGCCTTGCTAATGTTAAGGGGTAGGTTCAATGGTACGTTGGTGCTTTATTGTCACATGTGCAACTGCACAGTGAGATTCTTTTCTTACAACAGTCCAGTGGAGTATTGCCATACCTACGCACATTCTAATTAGCATGGTGTATAGAAATAGTCCACTGTCTTGAAAGGAAGAGGCGCCATGTTGTGGTGTCATTTTCAAAGTCCAGTGTGCATCCTAGTTCTTATGAGCATTGCCCAATCTAGGCAAGCCCCAGGCTGCTGCAGGCTTCAAGCTATCACCTTAATTTGGCCAGTGAACTGACATCCCTCTCTATGCCCGTTCACCTTAGTTTCCCGGGGACAGCCTTCCGTCGTCCACCTAGAAGGCGTGGTAGGCCAGACCCAGTTTCCTCTCCTACCAGGCTTGCTCATTTGCCCATCGTGTCCATTTTTGTCACCAGCACCATCCTCCTGGTCTCTGATCTGGGCTTGCTTGGCGGGGGTTGCTTGTCGGATTCCCCCCTTCCGACCGTGGCACGCTGGGTCGTAGTGTGTTCAGCCGCAGGGGACAAACAGGGGCCGGCTCGGTGGCTTCCCACCAACAAGCCACAGCCCACTGTGAGCGTCTGACACCGTGAGGCCCACTGGGAACTTTATTCTCCTGATACCATGACACGAGGTTCTTGATACCTTTCCTGCACTTCATTGTTATTGATCCAGCTGATAAAAGAGGGACTAACAGTGGACTTAAAGATAGAGTTGTCTTTGTATTTGGCCACATAGAACAGAGCAAGAGACAGTGGTACCAGCATTAATGGTGAGGGTGGAGGGAATGTTGTGGCCAACTGAGGTCTGCCATACAGGAAGTCCAGAAGTCAGTTGCAGAAGGAGGGCCCCAGGCAAAGTTCATAGAAGCATAGAACACAGAAACAGGCCTTTCAGCCGAGCTTGCCCATGCCGAACAAGATGCCCCATCTACTCTGATCCCACCTGCCCACATTTGGCCCATATCCCTCTAACTTTTCCTGTAATGGATGATTGGTCTGATGGTGTAGAAGGCTGAGCTGTAGTCAATGAATAGCATCATGACATTGAAAATAAACACAAAATGCTAGATTAACTCAGCAGGACAGGCAGTATCTCTGGAGATACTTAGTTTTGGGTGACGTTTTGGGTCGAGACCCTTCTTCAGACTGGAGATGATGTTGGTGTGCCCCACCACTGCATCGCCTCTCTGTGCAGGCCGCATCTGATCCATGCACTGATAGAAAGGAAATAAGAGAAGGAATCTCCAGATTTTGGAATTTAGAGCAAAAAAACAAACAACTCAATTGAAATAAGAGAACACTGTTTTAAATTAGAACGCGAGAGATGACAGCAGGAATAGGCTAGGTGGCTCATTGATCCTGCTC
Organism: Amblyraja radiata; assembly: GCF_010909765.2. Lineage (NCBI taxonomy): Eukaryota > Metazoa > Chordata > Chondrichthyes > Rajiformes > Rajidae > Amblyraja > Amblyraja radiata. The sequence goes on along the minus strand of NC_045975.1, from coordinate 30,540,352 downwards.
GTCTGCTCATTAATATGAAGGGTGATCCTCATCTTAGTCCAATCTCCTCGCTAATGACATATTGATTTATTTTTTAAATTCAAATTGTTGAACATAATGGAAAAAAACCTAGCCAGTTACAGAAAAAGAAGTCTAGATCGAAAGGATAGGATAGTCATGCTGGGTAACTTTCCTGTTGTCGACACAAGAAGAATGAAGAAGGGTCATCACAGACTGGAGAAGGGTCTCGACCCAAAACGTCACCCATTCCTTCTCTCCAGAGATGCTGCCAGGCAGTGCCTGCCCCGCTGAGTTACTCCAGCATTTTGTGGCTATCTTCGGTTTAAACCAGCATCTGCAGTTCCTTCCTACTTGCTTTCCTGACAGTCAGGCTGCTGTATGGTAGAGCTTGTGTGTAACTCTCCTCTATACCCTGCATGTATCTATGAAAATTACCCTGGATTCTTGTGAGGAGATGTGGCTTTTGCTTCTACCTCTCTTTGAAAAGCCTCTACTTCCTAAACACATTGACTTTGATATAAAATGAACTTGTTTGCTTCGAGCCCTTTGTCCAGTCTTTTGCCAACGTGGTACTGTCATTAAATGTTACGTTTCAGATTTAAAAGAAAACATACTCATTTATGTTTGAAGGTCAACCCAAGGAGAGAGCTTGGTACAATTAACGCATTTAAAATTTCAGCCTGTATACATCTACATGGAAAAAATGTAGCAAAATGTACAAACTGATTTGCCGAATCAGGAAATACAACAGGGAACATTATAATCAGGCTTTTAAGACGGTTCCCCTGTCAACAGTCATAGTATGCTAAATGTTCCTGATTCATTCCTCTTCTGACGTAGTTCTTAGACTGCATAGGCCAGGTTTAGCAATTACCATAATTTTGGTAAAACTGCAAACTGAACTTTAATTAGTCTCCAGCCAATCTAAAAAGCATAATTTTATGTGTATGTCAAGACCAATACGAGCTACAATTCTAATTTTTATTCAACTATTATATAATGCGGTGAAATAGCCACTTCAGTCATTATACTAAGGAAGAAGCAAAGGGCCACACTCTCTGCTTTAAAAGCAAAAACTCTTCAATAGAAAACACAAATTTTGCCAGTTTAAACATTCATGTAATTAAAAGAGCTGATCAACAAAGGCAGTGTAACATGCTTTGAAGGTGTATTCTGAACATTTCCCTTATAGCTCCTAAACTTACTTATTTGATCTTAACAGCATCAGATGAACAAAATTCCATTAACAGGGATATAAGAGAGCAAGAGTGAGTTGTTGGTGAAAAGTGCAGGAAACTTGGCAATTGATCTGTGAACATTTGGGCAATTTCACAACCGTGGAGTTCAAACAGTCAATAGAAGGACACTAAAATACACTTTCCTCACAATACTGCGGGCGTACCAGATGGCACAATTAAAATTCAATTCAGAAGCTCAGACATCTACAACATCATCTGCAAGTATATACATTCTGTTTCTGCGCAGATGTCAACCAACAAGGCATTGGGTAAATGAATGAATTAGCATTTCAAGCAACTGTTGAGGTCTATTCCCCGAACACCGGGAAACGTTTGATGTTATTTTTGTCAGGCTGACTGAATCCGCTGGAAGATATAAAGTGCAGCACAATGGTATTTTCTAACACAGATTTTTATTATCAAGATTTGTTCAAGACCATGTTAAAATAACATTAACATTACCTCAGAATGAATACATTTGTAAAGCAGAGGGGTTTCAGAGTGCTTATCTGTGTTTTCCAAATCACTCCAAGGCCTCGACTATCCCTATCTCTAACTTTCTCTTTTCCTACGTCTAACTGTACAATCTCTCCCCCACTCACAGTACAAGCCCCATTTCTAACCTCCAGCTCATCTTCAGTATAATTGCTCCACAACTGGCAGCTGTGTCTTCACTTGTCAGTGCATTAAACCCTTCAATTACCCTCAGAAATGCATTCAGCTTTCTGCTTTTCTCAAGACACTCTTTAATATTCATCCTCTTTGGCCAGTCTTCCTTAATAACTCCTTATCTGTCTCAAGACCAAATTTGATTTTGCTCCTGTGATAAACGTTATCATCCTTTAACATGTTAAAGGCACCACACAAATGCAAGAAGCTGTTGCTATTGTAATGGTGATCATGTACATTTGTGATCTGAGTAATGCCCCTGTCCCACTTAGGAAACCTGAACGGAAACCTCTGGAGACTTTGCGCCCCACCCAAGGTTTCCTTGCGGTTCCCGAAGGTTGCAGGTGGTTCCCGGAGGTTGCAGGTAGTGGAAGCAGGTAGGGAGACTGACAAAAACCTCCGGGAACCGCACGGAAACCTTGGGTGGGCGCAAAGTCTCCAGAGGTTTCCATTCAGGTTTCCTAAGTGGGACAAGGGCATTAATCTCTGGTATCAATGGTTCAATCTGTAGCATGCTCATGATTGGTAGAGAGGCTGTCTCACAGCACCAGTGACCTGGGTTTGATCCAGACTACGGGTGCTGTCTGTAAGGAGTTTGTACGTTCTCCCCGTGACAGCACGGGCTTACTCCGGGAGTTACAGTTTCCTCCCACACTCCAAAGACGTGGAGGATTGTAGGTTAATTGGCTTTTGTACATTATCCATCGTGTGTCGGATACTGCTATAGTATGGGGTGACCGCTGGTCAACTTGGTGCACCGAAGGGGCCTATTTCCGCGCAGTATATCCAAACAAAATCTAAGCTAAATTAAGTATTCTAAATTCAGATCACTCTCCGGAGACTTGAGATCAGAAATCTAAGCTAACAGCCAGGGGAGCAGCAAGGGATAGCTACACTGTTAGTGGTGTTGGCTTTCAGATATAACATTACCTTGAGGCTCTATCTGTTCGTGCAGGTGGGCATAAAAATCACCTTGACTCTCTTCCAAAGTAGAACAGGCTAGTTATCCTTGGAATCCTGGCCAGTGGTCTCTCCTAATCAACATCCCTTAAGTACGGATAACTTAGTCATGATTGCTGTCTGTGGGAGTTTAGTCTGTTTCATTTCCTATATCAGAGTGCTGATGATACTTTGTCAGTGACTCATTGGGTGTAATACACTTTGGGATTATCTAACAACATTTTATAAATGGAAGTCTAGCTTTAAACCAAAACCCTGAATCATTCTATTCCTTTTCTCCAGAGATGTTGCCTGACCCACTGAGTTATGCCAACATTTTGTGTCTAGATACGGTGCAAACCAGCATCTGCAGTTTCTTCCTGCACCTGAATCATATTTGGCTCGAAACTGCAGGCAGTATATTCAGCGACACTCCACTGATTATGATTTTGAACTGTGCCCTGTAAGTTTAGTTGAGTCTGGAGATGTAATTTAGAGATACCGACATGAAGTGGCCCTTTGGCCCATTGAGTCCATGCCGTTCATTGATCAGCTGTTCACACTAGATCTATGTAATCCCACTCTTGCATCCACTACTGAGGGGCAATTTTACAGCGGCCAATTAATCTACAAACCCGCACGTCCTTGGGATGTGGGAGCAAACCGGAGTACCCAGAGGAAACCCTAATGTCCACAGGGAGAACTTGCAAATTCCACGCAGACAGCAGCCAAGGTCAGTTTCAAACTACACTGGTGCTGTGAGGCAGCAGCCCCATCAGCCACATCACAATGATCCCCTTTCTATTTAAGTATTTATGTCTCAATTTGTATCACGATAAAAGGTGACCAGTCCGTTAGCCCTGGCTGTTCTTGACCAAAGTTGCTCAGAGCTGTGTCCTAGACCCAAGCATCTTTAGCTGGTTCAGAAGTAGGATGTTTTCATTGCTTACGTCATAGGACCAGTATTCGCCCATTCAGCCCATCAAGTCTACTCTGCCATTCAATCATGTCTGATCTCTCTTTTCCTCTCAACCCTATCCTCCTGCCTTCTCCCAGAAACCTTTGACACCATTACAGATCAAGAACCTATCAATCTCCGCTTTAAAAACACCCAATGACTTGCCCTCCACAGCCGCCTGTGGCAATGAATCCCACAGATTCACCACCCTCTAGCTAAATACATTTCTAAAGGAGTGTTCTTTTATTTTGGGACTGTGCCCTCTGGTCATAGACTCTCCCACTAGTGAAAACGTCTAACTGTGTGGCATTTAGTTAAATTCCAAATCCCGCAATTGAAGATAGGCACAAAATGCTGGAGTAATTCAGTGGGTGAGGCAGCATCTATGGAGAGAAGGAATGTCTCGACCCGAAACGTCGCCCATTCCTTCTCTCCATAGATGCTGCCTCACCCGCTGTTACTCCAGCATTTTGTGTTCTACCTTCGATTTTACCGGCATCTTACACATTTTACCCCCAATTGATGAAGCAGTTTGTGCTTACACACAGCTAAACCGGGAAAATATTCAGGCCTGGCCTAACAAGTGGCAGGTAACACACATGCCTCACAAGTTTCAAACAATGGCCATTGCCGAGAGGAAAAATTCTGACGTCGCTCATGTGGTCCAAGGCTGCTACCCGAATCACTGTGTGTTTCCAGCATTCTCTGCTTTACCTCAGGTAGTCAGCATCTTCACTGTTTTATTCCTGGTCCAAATACTTCCATCACTGCAAGAATCTCAATGTTGGTCTTTGGGAAGGTAGATACTAAAAGCAGGAGTAACTTAGTGGGTCAGACAGCATCTTTGGAGAAAAGGAATAGGCGACGCTTCGGGTCGAGACCTTTCTTCAGATCATCAGGAGCAGTCAAGGAGATCAACTTCCTCAGTCCACCTTGGCCTACGCGATCTCCCAGTTGCCAAACATTTAAACTCCCCTCCTTCCATTCCCAAACTGACTTTTCTTCCTGGGCCTCCTCTGCTGTCAGAGCAAGGCCCAGCTCAAATTGGAGGACCAGCATCTCGTATTTCACTTGGGCAGCTTACAGCCCAGCAGTATGATATTGATTTCTCTAATTTCAAGTAACCCTTACATCCCCTCTCTCTCTGTCCCTCCCCCACCCTAGTTGTCTTGCTAGTCTTACTGTTCTTATCCCTTTGTTTTCACCTCCTCCTCAGCCAACAATAGACCATTGTGGGCTCTTTGGCCATCGGAACCGTCTCGATGACCTGTACATTTTCATATCTCTAGTTTCACTCTCCCCAGACTCCCAGTCTGAAGAAGGGTCTCGACCCAAAACCTCACCTTTGGTCTAAATCAGCATCCGCAGTTCCTTCCTACACAAGAAGATAAGATTGTTTGCTCTGTGAGGAATTGGTTGAGTCACCGTCTGATGTATTTGTGAGTTACAGAGCAACCGTTACAGCCTGGTTAAAGCGAAGAGCAGGAAAGGTCAGAACATTGGTGATGAGGTTACACAAACTGGCCACGTATTTACCACATCCGCACTGGAGGTCACATCTGCTATAGTATCTGAGCCTTTGTCTCCTGCTTAATGATTAGCGATGGTAGTGTTTGTAATGTATCATAAGCTGATGGCAAGACCCGGCCGTTTGTGGCCATCAGTGGGAAGCCACCGAGCCGGACCCTGCTCGTCAGACCCGGTGATCCGCGACCGGAAAGGGAAGCCCACCCTGCTCATTCCCTGAAGTCCAGAGACTGGGAGATGGAGCCAGTGATGACCAGGGATGTAATGGGTTGAGGAACGATGCCGACAAGAGAGGGAACAGGGGTCGGGCCTCCCGTGCCTGCGTAAGGAGGGGCTAAGGGAGGCAACCCCCAGGGCACAGAGGTGGTCGGGTGAGGAGAGGGTCTTCGTGTCCAAGGAAGGTGATGGCTGGCTGGAGGCCTGCAGCAGCCTGGAGCTCGCCTGGATTGGGCAAAGCTCATATGAACTAGAGCACGGACTGGACCAAAACATGGAGCCTCTCGCCTACGGGCTCAGTGGACTATTTCTGTACTCTTGCTGATTGGGAATGTGCTCAGGTATGGTAATATTCCACTGGACTGTTCGTAAGAAAATGATTCCACTCTGCGTTTGACTTCACACACGTGCCAATAAAAGCATCATTGACCATTGATTACTGAAGCATATTGAAGATTATTCAAGCTTACCTGTCTGTTATTTTATTTATATTTCTCTCTTTCTTCCTCACGTGACCCGGGTCTAATGCTGACCTCTGGTGCTGCCTGTGTGGAGTTTGAGCGTTCTTCCTACGCTTACTGCTGATGCTCTCGTTGCCTCTCACTGCACAAGGACGTAAGGAGTGGTTGGTTAACTGTCTATAAATTCCCCCTAGTGTGTGTGGGTCAGTGAGAGCATCTTGGGGGGGTGGGGGGGGGGGGGGGGGGGGGTGTAAATGGGAATGTAGGGAGATCATGTTACAGGGAATGATGGGCAGAAATGGCCTTTTTCTAAATCATATAAAAATGTAGAAGTGACACATGATAAGAAGTAGAGGACGCACTCCACGAAATGGCAAAACGTAGCCAGAGGATAATTGCAACCAAAATGTGACAACTATTAACTAGGCAGAAACAGAACCTTGTGCTAATAATATCTTCACAATCTCCCATTAAGTTCTGACTTCCTGTCAGAGGCACCCAGGCCTGGTTTGCAAGGGGGAAAGTAATGGATATGAAAGTCATCAGAATTATCACTGGAGATTGCACAGAATGATGTCTGAACTCTCTCGATGGTCTACGTGCACTGCACTATTCCAGCACAGAGGTAAACTTGCTGTCTTACAGTACCGGAGATCTGGGTTCGATCCTGACTACAGGTGCCGCCTATACAGAGTTTTTACATTCTCCCAGTGACCGCGTGGGTTTTCTCTGGGTGCTCCGATTTCCTCCCACACTCCAAAGACTTGCAGTTTTGTAGGTCGATTGGCTTCTGTAAATTTTCCTTAGTGTGTGGGATAGAACTAGTATATGGGGTGATTGTTGGCTTCGGTAAAAATTGTAAATTGTCCCTAGTGTGTACATTAATGTTAATATACAGGTTGATTGCAGGTCATTGTGGACACGATGGGTCGAAGCGCCTGTTTCCACGCTGTATGGTTGAGGTGTAAAATTTATAGGTTAATAAGTTCTATGAATTGCCCCCATTGTGTAGGGAGAGGATTTGAAAGTGGGATAACATAGAACTAGTGTGAACAGTTGTGTGAACTAGTGGTGACATGGACCCAGTGGGCTGAAGGGCCTGTTCCAAAATCATTGGCGGTCACTCGAAACGAATATGACTGTCCTCTCCTCTCCATAGGGTCATCTACTTGTGTGTCTGCAAATGTCTGTGGAGGTCGATCCACGATCCACACACCTTGGTGCAACATGAGCAGTGGAGACTGGCGGTGGTTGGTAGTCATCGAGCCTCCTTCTCTCTCTCCTTACGGTGCTGTTGCTTTGTCTCTGCGACATGGCGTAGTTCCATTTTGTGACGTACAGCTCCTTCCTGCACGGATTTCCTCCAGGAGCGCCTGTCCAGTGCAATGTGCTCCCAGTTGCTCGATGTGATGTGGGATTTCTTCAGACTGTTCTTGATATTGTCCTTGAAGCGTTTCTTTTGCCCACTGGGGTCTCGTCGACCTTCCTTCAATTGAGAGTGCAGGATGTGTTTAGGGAGACATGTGTTGGACATGCAGATGACATGGCCAGTCCATCGAAGTTGGTGCTGCATTATTGTGGTGGTGATGCTGGTTATGTTGGCTTCCTCTAAAATGCTGATGTTGGTGCCTTTGTCCACCCAGCTGATCCTCAGAATCTTTCGTAAGGATCTGTAGGTGGTCCATGACTCAGCTTCATACCAGGGGCCGCGGAACGTTTTTGAAAGTGGGGGGGGGGCTAAGTGATCACTGATCACCGGCCTCGGCGGTACCCGGTGAGGGAGGGTGGCACAAATATCATTTTTTGTTGTTGCTCGACCTCCAAAAACTGGGGGATAATGCAGGCCATCCCCCAACTCAATAAGTGGGGGGATATATCCCCCATCCCCCTCCCATCCCCTCTCTCTCTCCCTCCCTCCCTCTCGGGGTCGACTCTCTCTCTCTCTCTCCCTCCCTCTCGGGGCCGTCTGTCTCTCACTCACCTTCCCTCTCAGGGCTGACTCTCTCTCTCTCTCTCTCTCTCGGGGCCCAACCTCCCTCTCTTCCATTCGGCGGCTAATCACAGCGCTTCGTTCACTGCCCCATATCTCGACTGTGAACCGCGCTGTGACTGGCCGTTGAGTGGAGGAGAGGGGGGGTTTTGGGGGGGCAGTCGGCTTCCGCCACAGCTGGTCATGGTTTTGCCCAAAGGTCATACAGCTCCGCTCCGCTCTATGATCTTTGGTTTTGCCTCACTCACTGTGCGCTTGTTCTAAGATTCTAGATGTCGGAGGTCCTCAGATGAAGAGAAAAATACGCCTGCGGGCCGGATAATTTCGGGTTATGAAGCATGTCTCGCCAAAATAGTGGAGGGGCTGCAGCCCCCTCGGTTCCACAGCCCATGTATACAACAGGGTGGGGAGGGCAACGGCTCTGTCGACCAGCAGTTTTGTTTGAGCCTTTAGGTCTCGGTCTTCAAAGACTCTTTACCTGAGTCTGGCGTAGGCTCCACTGGCACAATTCAGGCGATGGTTGACCTCAGAGTCAATGTCAGCTTTTGAGGAAAGAATGCTGCCAAGGGTGGGGAAGTGGTCAACGTTTTCAAGAGTGATGTCGTCCACTTTTATAATGGGCTGGGTAGATGGCTGGTTGGGTGGAGGTTGATGTAGGACCTGGGTTTTCTTGATATTTAAGGCTAGGCCCATGGCTCTGTATACCTTGGCAAAGGCATTCAGGATACCTTGGTGGTCTTTTGCAGAGTGTACTGCAATGGAGCAGTCGTCCGCGTACTGAAGCCGCATGATGGCGGTGTTACTGACTTTGCTCTTGGCCTTCAACCTACTAAGGTTGACGAGCCCACCGTCAGTTCTGTAGAGGATTGGGATCCCCAGTGCAAGCTCTTCACCAATGAGGAGAAGTATGGCAGCAATGAAGATGACAAACAGGGTGGGTGTGATGATGCATCCCTCTTTAACCCCCGTTTCCACAGTGAAGGGCTCGGACTCAGAGCCGCAGTTGCTGAGCACTGTGGCCAACATGCCATTATCTCTAAACTAAACTAAACTAAACGAGCGCCAGAGTCAAAAACATGTACTTAACTCTTTTGCTGAGATATATATTCCCTCATCGTAAGTTGAAACTTTAATCAGATTAATCTATTTTTTTCCAAATACATTGCGGATTCGCTGCCTATTATTTTAACCGAAGAATTAGCCCAGTGAGTAGAGTAACATCTCCCAGTGTTTTAGGGACTTAGCTGTTCAATCATTGTTTTGAGTTTATTTTCTTAGGTTATAGCCAGCATGATTGTGGAACAGGTGTCTCCCTGAAATAAGGAGTCTGTGCATATTATTGTGACAGCCAAGTGCAGAAGAGGTCACTAATTTCTTTCACTGAAGATACGCTGGCTTTCACCTGTTAAAGATGTGCTGTTTTTTTCCCTTTTGAAGCTTAAAGGCTGCATGCAGATGGATAGATGAGCTCTTGTAACCTGATTCTTAACTCACAACTCAAGGTCAGCCTAAGGTCACTGGCCATACAAGCAACCCCATTGAAAGCTTTGTTGCTGGCCTGGGATGTTTAGTTAGGCAGAGCTGATGTTGGGACAAAGCACGGCCGTACCCAGGTGTACGGGAGAAATGCCGTCACCAGAGAGAGGAACTGCTCTCTACCATAAAGTGGGAGCAGGGCTCAACTTGAGAAACAATATTGCGGGTGGCACGGTGGTGCAGCAGTAGAGTTGCGACCTTACGCGCTTGCAGTGCCGGAGACCCGGGTTCGATCTTGACTACGGGTGCTGTCAGTATGGAGTTTGTACGTTCTCCCCGTGACTGCATGAGTTTTCTCCGTGATCTTCGGTTTCCTCCCTCACTCCAAAGACGTACAGGTTTGTAGGTTAATTGACTTGATATAAGTGTAAATTGACCCGAGTGCAGTGTTAATGTGTGGGTATCGCTGGTCGCTGGTCGATGCGGACTTGGTAGGCCGCAGGGCCTGTTTCCGTGTTGTATCTCTAAACTAAACTAAACTGTACACAAGATAAAATTGTCTGACCGGTTCCAACTCAAAATGTCACCTGTTCCTTTTCTCCAGAGATGCTGCCTGTACCACTCTACTGCTTTTTTTTAAATTGCTGTTTTTTTCCCTTTTTCCTTCCGCCCACAATATTTACTATGTAAAAGAATATGTGATTTTACTTCGGAGTCACGTGAGTGACTACGTGAAGAAGGGCCGTCCGTCTGCGTGCGCATCATTACGTCTGAACGCAACGCGCATGACGGACTGGAGAGGCACTGTGTCCTCCCAGCCGTCAAGATCGGCAGGTAAGGAAAGTTGAACTACTTACCTGCGTTTTCTCGGACTTGAAGCTTTTTGTAGTTTCAGAGCCCAGATGTCGAGGAGACGGTCCGCGGGGAAGTCGGCTGCCGAAGACCGCAGCATTCCCAGTAGCGGGCGACGGTCTTGTTCCCAACATTACCGTGGCAGAACCGGCAGGAAAGACTTGGTGCAGGAGGAGGAGCTCCGTGGTGGTCCTGCGGGACGTAAAAACCACCCGCAAGTCTGACACCCGTTGACTCAGATGAGTCCGGGGAAGAGGGATACCCTCCCTCAACGGAGAGCGTCTGAGGACGACTCTCCCACATGGAGCAACTTATGGAGAAGTTGCTCCAACAATGATCTGCTCTGAAGGAGGGAGCAGTATCAGCACGGGCCTCTACAGCAGGCCGTGCCAGCAGCTTCACACATGGGGAAAACAAAACGGGCCAGGAGTACCTAGGCAAACCCAATTGGAGGGTTAGCCACTATTTGATCTCTCGCTCTGAGGAAAGGAACGCAAGGAGAAAGCCCGCAAATAAGTCTGTCCAGGAGGATCCCGGATGGAGAGGATAACCTCCTTCATGGGTAACGTGTTTAAACGTTCAAAACCCACATGGAGCACCTGATGGAGAGGTGCTCCACAATGATATACTCCAAAGGAGGGAGTTATCAGCCTGGGAATTATGGAGAACCCGCAGGCAGCGGCACCTGTTTCAGGGCTGCACAAATGTCTCCTGCTCTGAGGAGAGGAGCATCCACGGTCAGTTTCAGTCTGACCCAAAGCAAGAATCTCATTTAGGTCCGCTGGAGGGGCCATGTCAGTGCAGGTATCCTCAGGGGCCTGCAGCAGCACCTGTTTTCAGGGCTGCCTACAAATCTCACTCTCAGTGGAGGGGAGTGTGAGTGATCAGTAGGTAACTGATCTCGAATTTAAAGTATGAACATACTGAAGCACATGCATATGGCCTCAAGAGCCAGCAGTTGGCAGAATATTCGCACAAGTGCCGGCAAGGGAACAGCGCTATCAGGGTGACATTGGAGAAACCAGCCGCCGAATCCTCTCTTCAGGTAAGACCAGAAGAAGGAAGCAAAAGCTGTCGGACCAATCAAGGTACAACGACAAGCAAACTTCATCAGTAGGCGACAAACACACCCCACACCTCCATAGGGGATAAGCAGTTCACTGAAGCTGGTGGTAGCTTGAAAGCTGGGCACGGAAATATGATCAGAGTCGTCTTTCAAGGCAGACTCAGAATTTTGGCCAGAATTGTCTTACAAGGCAAGCTCAGTATGATAAGGTTTTCAGACCAAGACCCAAGCAGAGGTCAGGAGAAACGTGGAATCCACACTCCCTACCAGTCCTACTCCCAATCAAGGAGAGAAAAGGAAACCCGCATCAGGGGCCTTTTGGGCATACCACAAGACCACCGGTAGCCATGGAGGCAGGTGGGTCTGGGTTTACCGAAACAAGGGATTGTGGACCAGTTACATGTTGGTAATTTTACTCTTGTGTTTTTATTCAAAATGACAATAACATGAATTTCAGATCTGGTATTAAAACACAGATAACAACATGTGATTAATTTACTGCACAACATACATAGGTTCCAAGCAGACTTGGAACTCGGACCAGAGTTGTGTTCGAGGCAGGCCCAGTATTATGGGCAGGATTGCCTTCCAGGACAGGTGACAGATGGAGGATGTCACTTCATCCAGGTTTAACTCATTTGTGCAGTATAGACTTTCAGAACAGTAACATTTTGTTATGGTCTAACAACTGTTTTACAGGAGCTTCCTATAAAATGGTCACATGGCATGCATCAACCTCAAAGATGCATACTATTCGGTGTCTATTCACTAAGAACAGGAGATATTTGAAGTTTAACTGGATGGCATGGCTCTGCCAAATGGGGTGACAGCAGCTCCTAGACTATTGACTAAACTGCGGAAACCAATTCTGGGACTACAAAGGTCTCAAAACCACATAGTAATGGCATATTTGGAGGACATTTTCAATTTGGAGTCAACAAGAATTGGCAGAAGCATCAGTCAAAGCAAACCAAAACCCTGTTTGAAAGAATTGGTTACCTCATCCATCCAGTTAAATCAAAATTGACACCTACAGGGTAATTGATTACCTAGGATTTACTATTAAAAACAGTAAATATGTTGGTGACTTTGCCTAGGGGCAAACAACAAGATTTAAGTAAGCCTGCTATGACCTGATAGTCAAATACTAGCCATCTATCAGGCAAACAGCGAGTGTAATTGGCAAATAGTACCTGCATTTCCAGCAGTACGTCACGGGCCTTTGCATTACCAGAATTTACAGCGAGCAAAGGAACGAACACTCAGATTACATGCAGGCCAAATTGGCAAAACTATGGATTACCAGCAGAGGCCATTGTTGATAAACTATGGTGGATAATGAACGAGAGACAGCTCAAGGGAAATTTTGCTCGAAAGCCATCGGTGGTTCAGACCAATGCTAGCGGCTAAGGATGGGGAGCCACAAACACAGTCTAGAGCTGTGGGGGCAGATGGAATGAGCAGGAGTCTGTAATTCCCCAACACATGGAATCAATTACCCAGAATTGTTGGGGGCACAATATGGACTCAAGGTTTTCTGTAGCGAAATGCAACCTGTGCTTGTTCAAACTCAGATTGATAACACCACTGCGGTGGCATATAACAATCACAAGGGTGGTGTAAAATCTGTATCTTGCGACAGATTGTCGAACCTCATTTGGCACTGGTGTATCGAGAGGAATATTTGGGTTACAGCGGTCTATCTACGAGGTAGATATAACACGGTGACAGATGCTGGATCACGAATGTTTAATAACAACACAGAATGGATGTTGAATTGGGCAGTATTTAACGAAATAACTACACGATTTGGCATACCAGATATTGATCTGTTTGCATCTAGACCAAACCATCAGTTACCCAGATATGTGTCCTGCGAGCTGGATCCAGGAGCTAAGGCAGTGGATGCTTTCTCCCTCAATTGGGGAGGAATGTTTATGTATGCTTTCCGCCAATTTGTCTCACAAACCGATGCTTGACCAAAATCAAGCAAGACTAAGCCACAGGCATATTGGTAGTGCCAGATTGGCCTACTCAAGCCTGGTTCCCAAAAAATGTGGGAATTATAGCCCAGCCAGTTATGGCTGTACCCAAGAGCAGGGACCTCCTAGTGAACCCAGTTACAGGGAGCAATCATCCACTACATGAACGTATTAACTTGTTGGTCTGCAGATTCTGAGGAGGCCATGTCAAGGTATAGGACTGTCCGAACAAATACAACACAGTTCGGATAACGGATGTCTTGGAGTTCCTATCAACTCTGTACCATAACTATAAACAAAGTTATAGTGCAATCTATAGTGCCAGAGGCGCACTCTGCTCCTATCTGAAGCTGGAAGCAGGGCACGGGTCGATAGGAACGCACCCCTTTACAACAAAATTCATGAAGGGAATTTACAACTTAATACCTCCAAGGCCAAGCTACACGGACACATGGGATGTGAGCATGGTACTAACCCTACTTTGACAGTGGGGACCACCTATAACTAACCCTGAAGGTGGTATGCTGACAAAGAGTCCAGACACTGCAAAAGCTACAGTTGGACTACATGACCACCAATATGAACAACATAACATTCCTAATCAGGAACCTGATCAAACAGAGCAGGCCAGGAATGCCAGGGATGGAGATCCAGTTCTTGGCATATCCAGAGGACCAACGGTTGTGTGTGTGGTAACGTACTAACACCACTATCTGAGAGTTACGGTGAACCTCAGAGGCTCAGAACAATCGGTCCTCATCAGCCATAAAAAACCACACCAGAAGGTATCAACTCAAATCATCTCCAGATGGTCAAATGAGGTAATGGCGGTAGCAGGAGTGAACATTTATATAGTTAAATCTCACTCCACCAGGGCTGCATCTACGTCGGCAGCAAGAGCTATGGACGTGCCCCTTAACGACATCCTAGTGGCTGCAGGATGGACGAATGAAATAAAGGTCCACCGGTTTTTATAACAAACCCATAACCGGACTGGGGGTGTTTGCACGTACTATTTTAAGTTCTGTCCCTTAGTTTCCCCCCAAGGTTGGGAGGGGTAACTTTTTTTAAAACTTTTCTTTCATTTAAAGCATCAGTTTCTTTACTTAACTACGTAATGTCTGAATGCTTTAATGATTACACGCATCCATGGTCAATCCATTCAGTGTGTGATGCTTGGATTCGTAACCAGCGTAAAATCACAGAGCTTTGAAATCTTCACGTAGTCACTCACGTGACTCCGAAGTAAAATAGTAAGATTAAACGAGAACTTACCAGTTTGAAGTTTGATCTTGATTTTATGAGGAGTTACGATGAGCGATTACGTGCCCACCGCTCCCACCCTCATACTATCAAGGTCATAAGGAAGTTCAAGTTTTTCACAATCTTACTATTCTCAGGTCTTCTTTTTTATCTGTGATTTAACACCGCTGCTTTGAAGATTGACGCGCACGCAGACGGACGGCCCTTCTTCACGTAATCGCTCATCGTAACTCCTCATAAAATCAAGATCAAAATTCAAACTAGTAAGTTCGCGTTTAATCTTACTATTCTGTCCCATTCTGTTGTAGTTTGTTTGGTTGTTTGTTTGTTTGTCTTTTTGCACAAAGTCCGCGAGCATTGCCACTTTTCATTTCACTGCACATCTCGTATGTGTATGTGACGAATAAAATTGACTTGACTTGACTTGCTGAGTTGCTCCAGCACTTTGTGTAAATCATTTTTTTAAATTATTTCAAATGTTCTGTCCACAACAATACTATATTTCTTGAGAAATAAAGAAACTGCAGATGGTGGTTTATACCAAAGATAGACACAAAGTGCTGGAGTAACTCAGCGGGTCAGGCAGGATCTTATAGATATTTGTTTTAATGATACAGGATGGAAGCAGGCCCTTCAGCCTACTGAGCCCACACCGAACACCAATCCCCGTACACTAACAATAACACAGGACAGTTTCAATTTTTACTGAAACCAATTAACCTACAAACCTGTACGTCTTTGGAGTGTGGGAGGAAACCGGAGCACCCGAGGAAAACCCACACAGCCACCCACTAGAGAATGTACAAACTCCATACAGGTGGCACCCATAGTCAGGATCAAACCTGTGTCTCTGGCACTGTAAGGCAGTAACTCTACTGCTGTGCCACCGTGCTAACAACAGGTGAAGTTTCGGTCAGAACCCTTCAGATTCTTTTCTCTGGAGAAAAAAGATGGCTGACTTTCTGGGTTGGGACCCTTCCTTGGGTTAACCTTCCCCATCTTTTTTCTCCACAGATGCTGCCCGACCCTCTGAGTTACTCCTGCACTTTTGCTGGAGTAACTCAATTTGTAATTTGACAAAAACCCAAATCTGACCAATTTCTGTATTGCTAGCAGAACATCAGACATCTCGACAGAGATGTCTCTCTCTTGTGGGGGAAGGAACTGCAGATGCTGGTTTACACCGAAGAGAGATACAAAATGCTGGAGTAACTCAGCGGGACAGGCAGCATTTCTGGAGAAAAGGAATAGATGGCGTTCCAGGTCGAGACCCTGAAACAGATTATCTATGTCTCTCTTGGGCAGGCACACTGTGTTCTGTCACTAGTTTGCAGGCATCTCATCTGATATTCTGTGACTTCCACAAAGCTGCCCTCCAAGGTCTGGTGGGCTGCTGCCTGTTTCCGCTGATAATGGGCCCAGTCCCATGCTTTGCCTTGTGTAGACTCCCAGATTCAAAGCAAGGAAATGGAACTCGGAGTGATCAATTCCTTTCACAGTGCAAGCCACTGCCGAGAAGATGTCGGATCAATCTTTAAAGATGGCAGGAGAAGGTAGAAGGTACAGGAGCCTGAAGACTGCAACAACCAGGTTCAGGAATAGTTACTTCCCCACAGCCATCAGGCTATTAAACCTGGCTCGGATAAAACTCTGATTATTAATAACCCATTTTCTGTTATTTGCACTTTATCAGTTTATATATCCATGTGTGTATATATTTATATTATGGTATATGGACCCAGTTATCTGTTTTGTAGTAAATGCCTACTATGTTCTGTGTGCTGAAGCAAAGCAAGAATTTCATTGTCCTATACAGGGCCACATGACAATAAACTCACTTGAACTTGAACAGGCTGCTAAAGAGGCAAAGACTTAAAGTGCTGGAGTAACTCCACGGGCCAGGCAGCATCTCTGGAGATAAAGGATGGGTGGCATCTCGGGTCGGAACCCTTCTTCAGACTGAAAGTAGAGGGGAGGGAACTGGAGGTAGGAAAAAGACCATAACATATCAGGGCCGGCAACAGATGACAAAGGAAGGGTGCAGCCCATAATGGCAGGGGTAGAGGCGATAACAAAGGGATGTAAGGATGCAAAAAGTGGAACTAGTAGGATAACTGGAGTGGGGGTGGCGGGGAGAGAGGGATTGCAGGGGTTACTTGAAATGAGAGAAATCAACGTTCATACCATTGGCATATTCACATCCTCAGCCTATAAACGGATATAAAATAATGGTCAACAATAATGTAAAAATTGTAAATTATTTATAATGTGTAGGATAGTATTAGTGTATGGGATGATCTATGGTCGGCATGGACTCGGTGGGCCGAAGGGCCTGTTTCCTCACTGCATCTCTAAAGTCTAAAAGTAGAGACTGAATTGCCTTTCTCACTTCTTGCTGTTATGCCAAGTCAGAAAAAATGGGGTCATTCTTAAGGACTATCTGGTCTATATTAGTAAATTGGGTTCAGGTTAAGACATTACTAGATGTCTTAACCTTCCTTCACACTGCACGGTAACAGGCCCTTCAGCCCAACTCATTCATGCCGACCAAGAAGCCCCATCAAAGCAAATCCCATTTGCCCGCATTTGGTTCATATCCTTCTAAATATTTCCATTCCATGTACCTGAACAAGTGTATTTTAAAATTTGTTATTATACTTGCCTCAACTACTTCTTCTGGCAGCTCGTTCCATCTACCTTTGTGTGAAAAGTTTGCCTAATTGGTTTCTATTAAATATTTCCCCCTCACCTTAAACTTATGCCTTCTAGTTTATAATTTATCTACCCCAGCATGCACCCTATCTATTCCCCTCCTGATTTTGTACACCTCTAAGAGATCACCACTCAGCCTCCTGCACATTCAGGAATAAAGTCTTCACTTGCTCATTCTCTCCCTGTAACTCAGGTCTTCAAGTCCTGGCATCATTCTTGTAAATCTGCACCCTATCCATGTTAACTTTCAGGTTGAATGGGATGTCCGAAACTGAACACAATACCCCAAGTATCACCAGAGTCTTGTCGAGTGGAGGTACTCTTCATATCTGGCTCTCTGCCCATCTCTCTAGCATGCACAGTGAGGCTAAAGCAATGAATGTGATCTATTCGACAAAGGTTCACATTTAGGGATGTGATGTACTGATTGTAGAGAGCATTGGTGAGAGTACAGTAGAGAGCATATTGACTGGTTGCATCATGGCCTGGTTCAGCAACTCAAACACCCAGAAGTGAAGAAGACTGCAAAAAGTGGAGAACACTGCCCAGTCCATCACGGGTACTGATCTCCCCACTATCGAAGGATCGATGGGAGTTGCTGCCTCAAAAAGGCAGCAATCATCATCGAAGACCCACACCACCCTAGCCACTCTCTCATTTCACTCCTGCCATTGGGAAGAAGATATAGGAGCCTCAAAACTGTAACGTCCAGGTTCAGGAGCATCTTCTTCCCTACAACCATCAGGCTATTAAACATTACTACCTCCAAATAAGCTCTGAACTACATAGACGAGGATGGCTTTGTCTGTTTGCAGTGTTATTGTTTGTTGGTTTTTATGCGTATGTATGTATGTGTGTTTATGTGTATACAGTATATATATACACATGCACACATGTGTGTGTGTGTGTGTGTGTGTGTGTGTGTGTGTGTGTGTGTGTGTGTGTGTGTGTGTGTGTGTAATATATATATATAATATATAATGAAACTTTTTTCATTTATTATATTATTTGCAGAGTTCTATGTTTACATATGCTGCTGCTGCAAGTAAGAATTCCATAGTTCTGTGTGAAGCATATGACTTGACTCATGATATAATGCAATGATCATGGGGAACCACAGTCCTCAGTAGGTCAGTTCATCATATACTTCGACACTGAGCTCTCCGGCTTTATTTTTAATTTGTTCATTTCTTGACCTACGGTGCTTGGTCTTCTAGGATTCAAATCTGACAATGCCCCACAAAAGCAGCAAACAATAGCCCGCTTTCTGTCGAGCTGCGATCCACGTGCTGTAATGTGTGAGTATTATACGGTATCGACACAATGATACACCTCTTTTGAAACAGCTGCACGCAGGGCTTGGAGCAGGAACACACAGGAGTCATTATGTGATGAGGGTTGTGCAGAGCTACAAGTCTGGGCTGGACCCTGCAGCATTGAGTTGTAGGCATATCAGTATTTTGACCAGTTTCGATTTCACTCTTTTTTATATACTTCAAGGTGACATTTAACCTTGTCTATTACCAGAAATGCTTCTTATTAATTACGCCTCTCCCGGAATCATTCAGGAAGTCATGCCACAAAGTTCACGACCATTTAAAGCTAGTGATTTTGAATTTTAATTGCTACGTTAGAATACAAGATAGACAAATTTCACTCGGTAAGTACCCCAATCAATATTGTGTTCACGGGCCAATATTTTAGTAATGTTGGTTGAAAATAAATATCGATTGTGCAATAAAATAAAATAATACCAGCCCATTTTTATGAAGGCACCAGAGCGGACAGAGATGGCCTGGATTTCACATCCTGGGTAAAAGACGGTTGCTGCAGTACCGCAGCATTTCCTGTATTAAATAACTAGGTGCGGGTGTAATTCGGCATCTGCAGAAGGAATGGATAGGCGATGTTTCAGATCAGGACCTTTCTTCAGATTGCAGACCCTTCTTGAGTCTGAAGGGTCCCAATCTGAAATGTTGCCCGTCCATTCCATCCGCAGATGCGGCCTGAAGCTATCCAGCATTTTGCTCTTTCCTCAAGATTCCAGCATCTGCAGTTCCTCGTGTTAGCATTGCCTTTGTATTGGCCTGATGTGTTAGGTTGGATATTCCAATGTTTCTGGTGAGTGACTTGAACGCATAATTTTCTGATTCAGAGGAAAGAGTGAACAACAGCTAAAGTCGCAACAATTAGAAAGCCTTTAAGTTTAGAGTAATTTAAGTTTAGTTTAGAGATACAGTGCGTAAACAGGCCCTTTGGCCCACTGAGTCCGTGCCGACTAGCGATCTCTGTACACTAACACTATCATGCACACTAGGGACAATTTACAATTTTTACCGAAGCCGATTAACCTACAAAATTGTATATCTTTGGAGTGTGGGAGGAAACCGGAGCATCCTGGGAAACCCATGCGGCCACGGAGAGAATGTACAAACTCCATACCGACAGCACCTGTAATCAGGATCGAACCTGGGAATCTGGCGCTGTAAGGCAGCAACTCTACCGCTGCGCCACCGTGCCGCCTTGTAAAAGTTTATGTTTGAAACACATTCAAAAAGACAATATTTCTCTTATGATGTTGCCAAGTTTAGATGGTTCCTCTCACAATCTGGAGGGGTGGGTGATTTATGTTAAAAAAAAAAGCTCTGTATATATTGTTTGGTGATGTGGAGCCCCTCCTCTTATTGTAAGACAAATGAAAATAGAATAGAGTCAATGCCGTGGAATAGCTAAGTGCGGAGTGTGGCTGGTGCAAGGCACTTTGATCATACAGTGCTCACAGTCTTTAATCTCAACCAGCAGATGGGCCAATACATGTGTTCCCTCAGGGACAGTCTTCTTGCAGCCAAGAATAGCAGAAGGAGCTTAAATGAAACTGGTTCATTAAAATGCAATTAATGCAATTCTAAAGAGCTATAAAGAAGTGTTCATGGTATGCTGGAACTCTGTTGACATAAGTGTACAGTACATTAAGGGTAAGTGGAGTAAATTACCTGATCCGTGGGCTTATTTTAAGGAAAAATGCTTTGGATAGTAATAGGCATCAAGGACCTCGACGCGAATGTTTGGCTAACCTGCAAAACTTTATCTTAATTTTCCAATGACAGGGAGAGGAAATAACTGAAGATTTTAAAATATTGTGCTTCCTTTTGATGAAAGCGCAGAATGTGTTCACCTGCTGTTTATACTAAACTGGTGATATTTAACAGATTTGATCTGGTTAATTTTATAAGGTACACAGCAATCTTCTAAGGCACCAATTGCAAGTATATAATATTACTCAGGAAGAAGTAGCTGGATTACACTTACTAATCGATTCCATCCCCACCCGGTACATTTGAGGCAAATTAGACGGAAAACCCTTGGTCTATTTAGACTCACATTCCGACTGGGTGTAGGTTTCAAGTAGAGCCACATGACCCTGGAGCACTCTGCCTCTATACACTTACAATGTCTCCATGTACATGAGTGATGTGCACCTTCCCACTGCATTTGATGACTTCCAGTCAGGTTTCCCTTCATACTTACTCTACCCTTCTTCTCTGGGAGATGTTTTGCACTATTTCCATTCTAACAGTTGGCACATCTCACTGTTGTGAGGATGGTTCATGCTGCCCCTTACCCTGCTCCAAGCTCACGAATGGAACTCCACTATGAGTAAGCTCATTCACAGTGGAGGGAAGCTTTTCAGATTGAAGGACTGTGTCCAGTGATGTGCTGCAGGAATTGGTGCTAGGTTCACTATTGTACATCATCGATATTGACAATTTGGATGAGAAGGTACATGGCATGGCCAAAGATAGACACAAAATGCTGGAGTAACTCAGCGGATCAGGCAGCATCTCTGGAGAAAAGGGATGGGTGATGTTTTAGGTCAGGACCTTTCATACTGAAAGTAGAGGGGAGGGAACTGGAGGTAAAAAAAAGGCCAGAACAAAGCAGGGCCAACCAAAGATCTTATAGCTATAGGATCTTTGGGGCCGGCAACAGGCCATAAAGGCCCATTGTTAGCTGGGGAGAGGTGATAACTGGCATAGCCAGTTAGTCTAGGAGATGTCCCTACGACTGGTAGTGTAATGTTCAGTGAAGAACTCTATACAAGACTAGAACAGGATCTAGATTAACTGGGAAAGTTGGTCAAGGACAGGCAGATGGAATTTAAATAAAACAAATTAAAAAGTATTGCATTTTGCGAAGTCAATGCAGGGCAGAGCACACCCAGTAAGTAGCGGGGCTCTGGGAGGTGTTATAAAACAGAGGGAGACATAGGGGTACAAATCATAGTTCCCTACAAATGGCGACACAGGTAGACATGATGGTAAAGAAAACGTTTGGCATGCTTGTCTTTATCGGTCAGGGCACTGACTACAGGAATTAGAGCGTCATTTTACAACTATACAAGTCACTGGTGAGGCCACATTTAGGGTGTTGTGTATAGGGTGTTGTGTATAGGGTGTTGTGTATAAGGTGTTGTGTATAGGGTGTTGTGTATAGGGTGTTGTGTATAGGGTGTTGTGTATAGGGTGCTGTGTATAGGGTGTTGTGTATAGGGTGTTGTGTTTAGGGTGTTGTGTATAGGGTGTTGTGTATAGGGTGTTGTGTATAGGGTGTTGTGTATAGGGTGTTGTGTATAGGGTGTTGTGTATAGGGTGTTGTGTATAGGGTGTTGTGTTTAGGGTGTTGTGTATAGGGTGTTGTGTATAAGGTGTTGTGTATAGGGTGTTGTGTATAGGGTGTTGTGTATAGGGTGTTGTGTATAGGGTGTTGTGTATAGGGTGTTGTGTATAGGGTGTTGTGTATAGGGTGTTGTGTATAGGGTGTTGTGTATAGGGTGTTGTGTTTAGGGTGTTGTGTATAGGGTGTTGTGTATAAGGTGTTGTGTATAGGGTGTTGTGTATAGGGTGTTGTGTATAGGGTGTTGTGTTTAGGGTGTTGTGTATAGGGTGTTGTGTATAGGGTGTTGTGTTTAGGGTGTTGTGTATAGGGTGTTGTGTATAGGGTGTTGTGTATAGGGTGTTGTGTATAGTTCCGGTCGCTTAGCTCGAGGAAGGATGTCACAAAGCTGGAAAGCTGTGCAAAAGATTCACAAGGATGTTACTGGGACTGGATGGTTTGACTTATAAGGAGAGACTGAATACGCTGGATCATTTTACCCTGGAGTGCAGGAAGCGAAGGGGTGACTTTATAGAGTAATACAAAAATTATGAGGGGAATAGATAAAGTGAATGATTACACTTTTTCCAAGAGTAGGGGAGTCTAAAACTAGTGTGCATCGTTTTAAGATGAGAGGGGAATGATTTAAGGGGTACCAGAGGAGAAACCTTTTCACACAGAGGGTGGTAGGTATCTGGAATGAACTGCCAAGGGAAGGAGTTGAGGCAGGTACCATTATAATAATGAAAAGTTGTTTAGACAGGCACATGGATTGAGAGTCATAGAGTCATAGAGCATAGAAACAGATCCTTTGCCCTAACTTACCCACACCAGCCAACATGCTCCATCTGCACTCATCCCACTCATCCATGTACCTATCCAAATGTCTCATAAATGCTATGAATGTTATGATAGTACCTGCAGGAAATGTTTAGAGGGACTTGGGCCAAATGCAGGCAAGTGGGACGACCTCAACTAGGCACCTTGGTCAGCATGGACGAGTTGGGCCTAAAGGCCTATTTATATGCTGTGTAACTCTATGGCTCTGTAAGCAGGCTTATATCCCTTTGCCTTTCTGTTCTGTAATTTGGCTGAAGGCAGAAGTAACACTGAAGTGGAAGTTTGTATTGATTCATTTTGTTCCTTATTTGAAATGGTTCAACAAAGCATGCTGATCTGATTCATTTAGTGCAATTTATCTCTGCGCATTCACGTAGAAATAATGATTACATTAAGCTGTCTATCTAAACCCCTCGCCTCATTTCAGCAACTATGATCATCTGTCAGAGTCCTTCGGCCCTTCTGTCAATGCATTTCTTGCTGGTTTATAGAATGAGACTGAAGCTCAAGGGACCAACGAAGAGTGTAACACAGCAGTGGGCTGAGGAAGCTGAGAGTCAAGTTCAGGACTGCATTGAGATTACCGGTCCTTTAGTTTAGTTTAGTTTAGTTTAGTTTAGTTTAGTTGCAGCATGGAATCAGGCTATTTGGCCCACTGAGTCGCGCCACACATCAATCACTCGTTAACACTCTAGTTCTGTGTTCTACGTTACCCCACCCTAAGTACCCAGTGCAATTGACAGAGGCCCAATTAACCTACAAACCTGCACGTTTTAGGGGAGTGGGAGAAAACCGGAGCACCCGGAGAAAGGGGGAACGTGCAAACTCCACACAGGCAGCACCCTAGGTCGGGATCGAACCCACGTATGCAAAGCTCTGAGGCAGCAACTCTACAAGCTGTTCTACCCTGCCGCCCTATAGACAGGGCTGCCAACTCTCACGCTTTGAGCGTGAGACTCACGCCCTCAAGCAAACTCTCACGCCCTCACGCTCATCAGAAATTTCTCACGCTCAATGGTGAGAAATTTTGTGATCAACGAAAATTTCAAAACTTGGATAAACTGGTCCGAGGGTGTTGGATAGCCGGGGCTGCGGGAGGGATGGAAGCAGAACCAGCGGCGGGAACAGATGCGGGGAGCCGGGACTGGTGAGTTTGCGGCGCTGTCTAGTGTTTGCGCGGCTAGCGAGTCGCTCGCTGCAGCTCTGGCCATGGAGCGCTCCGGACAGTGCGAGTGTCCCGGGCCGTGGAGCCGTCGGAAGCTCCGCTGCCGCGAGAGTCTCTGTGCCGAAGGGACAGACTCTCAAAGGGAGGTGGAGAGAGAGAGAGAGGGGAAGGAGATAGGGAGACAGTGGGGGGAGAGAGGGGGGTGAGAGGAGAGAGAGGGGAGAGACAGAGGGGGCATGAATGGAGAGAGAGAAGAGGGAGAGGGGGGAGAGAGAGGTGGGAGGGGGGGAAGAGAGAGAGGGAAGAGAGAGAGGGGTGGAGAGGGAGGAGAGGGTAGGAGAGAATGGGAGAGAGAGAGGGGGAAAAGAGAGGGGAGAGGGGAAAATATAGAGATGGGGGGGCAAAGAGAAAGAGGAGATACAGAGGAGAAAGAGAGAGGGGAGAGAGCCTGGGGGTGAGTGAGGTGGGAGGGAGTAATGGGGGAGAGAGAGATGAGAGAGAGAGAGGGGGGGAAGAGAGAGATGTGAGAGAGAGGAGAGACAGAGAGAGAGAGGAGAGTGTGTAGAGAGGGAGAGAGGGGGAAGAGAAGGAGGGAGAGAGAAGAGGGGGAGAGAGAGAAGAAAGAGAGGGAGAGAGAGAGAGAGGGGGGGAGAGTTAGGGGAAAGAGAGGGGAGAAAGAGTTAGGGGAAAGAGAAGGGAGAGAGAGGGAGAGGGGGGGAGAGAGAGGAGAGAGGGGACGAGAGAGGGGGAGAGAGAGAGGGATGAGAGTGAGGTGAGAGGGAGAGAGAGAGAGGGGAGAGAAAGAGAGGTGGAGAGAGAGAGGAGAGAGAGGGGGAGAGAGAGAGGGGGGAGAGGGAGAGGGGGATAGAGAGGCAGGGCTGCCAACTCCCATGCATTGAGAGTGAGAATCACGCATTTCACCAAATTCTCACGCTGATCACAAATTTCTCTCGCTCTGTTGTGAGAAATTCTGTGATCAACGAAAATTTCAAAACTCATATCAACTGCATGGGCCGCGGGTGTTGGAAGCAGAAGCAGCGGCGGGGACAGATGCGGACGGGGAGCGGGGCTGGCGAGTGTTTGCCGGGCTGGCGAGTCGCTCACTGCAGCTCCGGCCATGGAGCAGCCTCAGTGCAAGAGTCCCGGGCCGTCGGAGGCGTCGAAGCGTTGCGCCGCTGCCGTGAGAGTCTCTGTGCCGAATTCGCCCAGGTGACCGGCATGGATCAGGCTGCGGCTCGGTGCATCCTGGAGGACAACCAGTGGCTGCTGGAAGTAAGTACCAAGCACTGGGTAGATACGGTGGAAGATAGTGGACTTCAAATGGGGGTGGTTGGTGAAAGCATCCTGCTTGCCTGCTAGATTTTCACTTACTGTAACTGCAGGGAAAATGTTCCCGATGTTGGGGGCGCTCAGAACCATGGGTCACAGTTTCAGAATAAAGGGGGGGCCAGTTAGGACTGAGATGAGAACAAACTTTCTTCACGCAGAGTGTTGTGAATCTGTGGAATTCTCTGCCACAGAAGGCAGTGCAGGCCAATTCACTGGATGTTTTCAAGAGAGAGTTACATTTAGTTCTTGGGGCTAACGACATCAAGGGATATGGGGAAAAAACAGGAAAGAGGTACTGATTTTAGATGAATAGCCATGATCATATTGAATGGCAGTGCTAGCTCGAAGGGCATATTTTCTATGTTTCTATGCTTGCGTATATGGCAATAGAACTCGATCACTTGATTTTGAAGCATTCATGCATGGTGGAGGTATAATGTAGTGATAGAGTGATAGAGTGTGAAAACAGGCCCTTCGGTGCAACTTGCCCACACCCGCCAACATGTCCCAGCTACGCCACCTGCTTTTGGTCCATACCTCCAAACCTGTCCTATCCATGTATCAGTCTAACTTTTTCTTAAATGTTGGGATGGTCCCTGCCTCAACTACCTCCTCTGGCAGCTTGTTCCATGCATCCATCACCCTTTGTGTGGATAAAGTTACCTCTTAAAAAGTTACCTCTTAAAAATACTTCATCCAAAACATTGAAATCATACTTCTACAGTGCACTAAAACATGATTTTAATACATCAAATTTCAAAAGGTTCCTACCCTGGGAGGGGCGACACCCTTCTTCCACACCCTCTCCCCACTCGGTTGCTCCACTCCCTCACCGGGTACCCCCAAGGCCAGTGATCAGTGATCGCACAGCCTCCCCCCTTTCAAAAACGCTCCAATCCAATTTAAAGCATATATATTGCATTCAAGTGTAAGTTAAAAGACTCGCGACAGTATGCACCATATTGCACAATTTCAAGCTGAAAAATGCAAATGTTCCGCACCAATGGGAGAGGGACAACCTACTCCCCCCCCCCCCCCCCCCCCCCCCCCCCCGGTCGCTATACTCCCCCGGGTTTGGTCTTTCGCAATTTCTCACTCCCAACTCTCACCCAATGTTGGCAGCCCTGCTATAGAACATGTTCTAGACCAATTTTTGGAGCGCAGGAGGATGAGGGGTGATCTTATGGTGTATAAGATCATGATAGATCGGGTAATGCACAGTCTCTTGCCCAGAGTAGGGGAATCGAGGACCAGAGGACATAAGTTTCAAGATTCAAGAGATTCAAGAGATTCAAGAGAGTTTATTGTCATGTGTCCCAGATAGGACAATGAAATTCTTGCTCAGCACAACAGAATATAGTAGGCATAAATAAATACAGAACAGATCAGTGTGACCATATACCATTGAATATATATATATATATATATGCACACATAAATAAACAGATAAAGTGCAATGGGCTATTCATGATCAGAGTTTTGTTTGAGTTGAGTTTAATAGCCAGATGGCTGTGGGGAAGTAGCTATTCCTGAACCTGGATGTTGCAGATTTCAGGCTCCTGTACCTTCTACCTGAAGGCAGCGGGGAGATGAGTGAGTGGCCAGGATGGTGTGGATCCTTGATGATCTTTTTGAGGCAGCGACTGCGATAGATCCCCTTGATGGTAGGGAGGTCAGAGCCGATGATGGACTGGGCACTGTTTACAACTTTTTGCAGTCTTTTCCGCTCCTGGGCCCTCACATTGCCGAACCAAGCCACGATTTAAGGTGAAGGGGTAAAGATTTAATAGGAATCTGAGGGGTAACCTTTTCACAAACAGGTTGATGGATGTATGGAACAAGCTGCCAGAGGAGGTAGTTGAGGCAGGGACTATCCCGACATTGAAGAAGCAGTCAGACAGGTAAATTGGTAGGATAGGTTTGGAGGGATAAGGACCAAATGCTGCAGGTGGAACTAGTGTAGCTGGGACATGTTAGCTGGTGTGGGCAAGTTGGGCCGAAGGGCCTGTTTCCACACTGTATCACTCTGTGACTCTGACTCTATGACATCACTGAGCCTGAATGAGTACATCTCAGCCATCTTCCAGAAATACTTTGACGACTGCATTCTGACAAAGACAATTGGGCTTTACCCTAACCAGTACCTTGATATTGGCTCTCTGCTAAAGTCAAGAACCAAAGCTTTCAAGTAGGATGAACCCTACTTGGAAGGAAGGAAAACTGGACACCATCTCCACAGCTTCTCCTCCAATGTAGAGGGGAGGGGTGGTGTAGCCTTTCCTGAAGTCCACAACACCTCCTTTGTCTTCCCCACGTTGATGTAGAGGTAGTTTGCTTTACACCAGACTTCAAGGGGGGGGATGAGACACCGTAGATTTTAACAGACTGTGGCCTGTTGGTCAGGATGTCTAGTACCCAGTTGCACATGGATGATTTAAGTCCAAGCTGCAGCAGTTTGTTGACTAAAGTCAGCGGAATGATGGCATTGAAGGCAGAACTAAAGTCCAAGATGCCATGTAAGATTTGCAGAACAAGCTGAAGGATCAATTCAAGTGGATGATAGGCAACTAATCTATCCTTGCAGTGAACTTTATTCCCTTTATCTTCTTCTTCTTGCGTTTGAGGCAGCAGAAGTCTGCAGCAGGGTGATGCCACCCGGTTCGACATCCGGAGGTGCCCGCCCTAAATAGGGCGCATGCTCCGGCGCTGCTGCTGTCTCCGTTTGTTGTCGTTCGCCTGCCTGAGGTCAGTTGACAGGGCTCACCACGGGGAGGTCGACAACACAAACCCCTCTCTTTATCATGTACCTGTAGGCTGCGGATGGCTCGATTGTAATCATGTATTGTCTTTCTGCTGACTGGATAGCACACAACAAAAGCTTTTCACTATACCTCAGTACACATGACAATAAACTAAATTAAACTGTGGCAGGACGTGAATACTATCTTGGACTGCAAGCCAAAATTAGGAGGGATTTCCAGCAACAATACATCACTGCCGGATGAGCTCAAAGCCTTTTTGCCCGTTTTGAACAGGTAAAGAAAGTTCCCTGTCGGTGTGTTCTCCAGTCCTTCTGGCTCTTTGCCACACATATCAGTGGCAGAAGTCAAATTGGATTTCACAAGTTTCAACTCTTGCAAGGCGGCTGACCTAGACGGTGAACTGGATAGGTTCTGAAGTCAAGTGCACATCAATCTTCATCAGCATCTTTAACCTCTCACTTCAACGGTCTATCTGCTTCAACAAAACCCTCATCTTTCCAGTCTCGACCTACCTCAAAGACCATCACACAGTAGATCTAACTTCAACTTGAATGAAGTGCTTTGAAGGGCTGGCATGGGCCACATCTCTTCTGGTCTTCTGGGTACTCTAGACCCCTAGTGATTAGTGTGCAGAAAGAATAGTTCTCTCTGTACACCATGAATGTGTGGTCAAGATCACAATAATGAAGAAACAAAGTGCAGGAAAGTGTTCGAGAACTTTGTGCCATGTTGTCAGGCCAACAACCTAGTCATTAATGTCAGCAAGACCCAAGAGTTGGTTACAACCCAGTGGTATGAACGCTGATTTCTCTAATTTCCTTGTATCCCTCTCATTATCACCTCTTCCCCAGCTATCAATGGCCCATTATGGGCTCCATCCTTCCTTGGTTATCAGTTGCTGGCCCAGGTTTGTTCTGGCCTTTTCCTACCTCCAGTTCCCCAACCCCCACCTCCGCATGTGATCTGATGAAGGTGGGTACTGGCCAGAAACATCACCCATACTTTTTCTCCAGAGATGCTGACTGATCCGCTGACCTACTCCAGCTCTTTGTGTTTATCTTCAGCATAAACCAGAATGTGCAGTTCCTTCCAATCCAAGAGTTGGTTCTTGACCTAAGGAAGTGAAGGGTGAACACAACATTCTCCTTATCAACTGAGTCTCTGTAGATGTGCTTTACAGCTTCAAGTACCTAGGCATCTATGTCACCAGCAACCTAACTTGCCGTGGTGATCAAGAAAGTGCATCAATGTATTTACTTTCTTAGGCCTCCGAGAAGATTCATGTATCTTGTTTATGTCATACATCTTGTGTTTGATCTGTTGGCAAATCAATTTCCCTCCTGGGATAAATAAAGTTATATCATATCATATCGTATCCTAAGATTCGACAAGTCCATGAGGATTCTCTCGTAATTCTCTTGATGCAATAGGAAATATTCTGGTGGGCTTCATCTCCATCTCCATCTCGTGAGGCGACTGCTCTGTTCGTGACCGCCTGAACCTGCTGGGAATGGTCAACACAGCCCAGTCCATCACATGCTTGTTACTTTCTTCCATCCAATCCATCTTCATGGTACTTTGCATCAGGAAGTATCATCTATGATAACTGTCACCCTGGCCATTCCCATATCTCTCCAATACCTTTTGGGAGAATATAAAGGAATTTGAGAGCCCAGACATCCAGACTTGAGAACAGTTACTTCCCCACTGGTATTTCACTCTCTCTCACATCCCATTCTCAGAGGTTTTGCCACATACCCTTACTCCTTACTCCACCTCATTTGGTTATTCCGTTATTGTGCTTTAGCTTTTTTGCATTACTTTGGCTTGTACTGCAATATTGCAACATTCTGCTATTTGCACGCATTTTTTTTATTTTTCTATTTTTCATTGCTGTACGGGGCAGCACAGTGGTGCAGCGGTAGAGTTGCTGCCTTACAGCGCCAGAGATCCAGGTTCGATCCAGACTACAAGTTCTGTCTGTATGGAGTTTGTTCATTTTCCCTGTGGCTGCGTGGGTTTTCTCCAGGTGCACCAGTTTCCTCTCACTCTCCAAAGACATCCAGGTTTGTAGGTTAATTGGCTTTGGTAAAATCTGTAAAAAGCCCCTAACCTGTAGGATAGTGTTAGTGTACGGGGGTGATTGCTTGACGGCGTGAACTCGATGGGCCGAAGGGCCTGTTTCTGCGCTACAGAGTCATAGGGTCATAGTGTCATAAAATCTTACAGTGTGGAAATGGGCCCTTTGGCCCAACTTGCCCACACAGGCCAACATGTCCCAGTTACACTAGTCCCACCTGTCTGCGCTTGTTCCACATCCCTCCAAACCTGTCCTATCCATGCACCTGTCTAACTGTTTCTTAAACGTTGGGATAGTCCCTGCCTCAACTACCTCCTCTGGCAGCTTGTTCCATACACCCACCACCCTTTGTGTGAAAAAGTTACTCCTCAGATTCCTATTAAATCTTTTCCCCTTCACCTTGAACCTATGTCCTCTGGTCCTCAGTTCCCCTACTCTGGCCAAGAGACTCTGTGCATCTACCCGATCTATTCCTCTCATTATTTTATACACCTCTGTAAGATCACCCCTCATCCTCCTGCGTTCTCAGCCTACTCAACCTCTCCCTATTTCTCACTCCATCTAGTCCTGGCAACATCCTCGTAAATCTTCTCTGAACCCTTTCAAGCTTGACAATATCTTTCCAATGGTGCCCTGAACTGCATTTGGCCCATGTCCCTCTAAACCGGTCCTATCCATGTACCTGTCTAAATGTTTCTTAAATGCTGCAGTAGCATGTCTAAAGTCTAAAGTATGTACACCTCTTACACGGCGACTTCACCGTGAAACAAGAAATTTCATAACATCCTAGTGTATATAACACTAAACCAATCTGAATCTGAATTTGTTTCACTTCAGCAGTTTCAATGCTTCAGTGTGGCAAGGGACAGTGAAATTATTTTTTTACATACATATCAGTAAGATTATTGCCGCACATAAGTACCATACTCAATTAACTACCAAATGCACACAAAAACAGCCCACTGAATCGCTAGAATTTCTAGCCTCAGTTGTGGTTTCAACTACAAACAACCGAGTGGGACAGCAGGTAGAGCTGCTGCCTCACAGCGCAAGTGACCCGGGTTCATTCCTGACTTCGGGTGCTGTCTGTGTGGAATTTGCGCATTCGCTCTGTGACCGGGTGGGTTTCCTCATGGTGCACCAGTCTCCTCCCATATCTCAAAGATGTGCAGGGATATATAGGTCAATTAGCATCTGTAAATTGCCCCTAGTGTATAGGGAGTGGATGTGAAAATGGGAACACAACGAACTAGTGTAAGCGGGTGAATGATATTCAGTGTGGACTCGGTGGGCCAAAGGGCATGTTTCCAAACTGTTTCTCTAAAACTAATAGGGGGGGGGGGGGGGGAGCACGGTGGCCCAAGGGGAGAGTTACTGCCTTACGGTGCCAGACACCTGACACGATCCTGACCACGGGGGCTGTCTGTACATTCTCCCTGTGACTGTGTGGGTTTGCTCCGTGTGCTCCGGTTTCCTCCCAAATTCCAAAGATGTACAGGTTTGTAGGTTAATTGCCGTTGGTAAAACAGTAAATTGTGGTCGTGTGCGAGGATCGCTGGTCGACACGAACTCAGTGGGCCGAAGGGCCTGTTTCCATGCTGTATAACTAAACTAAACTAAACTAATCTAATATTTTAAATGTCAAATAGCTCACTTTATTCACGCCTGTTCGCGTTCTGCACAAGATCAAAAAACCCTTCAACGATGTGTAACGATTGAACTGATTAGATGCCAGTCGTAGCTCAGTGGTTGCACTCTGTAAGGATCAAATTTCACTTCAAAGATTCGCACTAAATCCCGACGGACAACCGGTGCAGTACAGAGAACGTGCTCCCCACTCACCAGTGCTGTCTTTCAACCAAGATGTTGTTTGCTTGTTGCCCTGAGTGCACATTAATGAGTCCAATGCAAGTTATGGAGGAGCAGGAGAGAAATTCTTTCTACTGCCCTGGCCTAATATTACTCCTTAACCAATACTCAACAAACTGATAGGCGATACAAGAAACTGTAGACACAAAACGCTGGAGTAACCCAGCGGGACAGGCAGCATCTCTGGAGAGAAGGAATGGGGGATGTTTCACGTCGAGACACTTCTTCAGACTAATATCAGGGGAGGGGGCAAGACAGAGATAGAATGTAGTCGGAGACAGTAAGTCTGGTGGGAGAACTGGGGAAGGGGAGGGGATGGAGAGAGAGGGAAAGCAAGTGCTATTTGAAGTTAGAGAAGTCAATGTTCATACCGCTGGGGTGTAAGCTACCCAAGCAAAATATAAGGTGCTGTTTCTCCAATTTGCGCTGGGCCTCATTCTGACAATGGAGGAGGCTCTGGACAGAAAGGTCAGATTAGGAATGGGAGGGGGAGTTAAAGTGCTGAGCAACCGGGAGATCCGGTAGGTTAAGGCGGACTGAGCGGAGTGTTCAGCGAAATGATCGCTGAGCCTGCGCTTGGGCTCGCCGATGTACAGAAGTTGACACCTGGAACAGCGGATACAGTAGATGAGGTTGGAGAAGTTGCAAGTGAACCTCTGCCTCACCTGAAAAGACTGTCGTGGTCCTTGGATGGAGTCGAGGGGGGAGGTAAAGGGACATGTGTTGCATCTCTTGCGGTTGCAAGGGAAAGTACCTGGGGATGGGGTGGTTTGGGTGGGAAGGGACGAGTTGACCACAGAGTTGTGGAGGGAAGCAGAAAGGGGTGGAGATGGGAAGATGTGGCCAGTAGTGGGATCCCGTTGGAGGTGGCGAAAGTGCTGGAGGATTATATGCTGTTCTCTGAGGAAAACAGAAATTGTAGATGCTGGTTTGCGAAAAAAGACACAAAGTGCTGGAGTAACTCAGCTGGTCAGGCAGCATCTCTGGAGAACACGGATATATGTGACGTTTCAAGTCGTGACCTTCCTTCAGAAGACTCTTCCTCAGTCCCGACCCGAAACGTCACCTGTCCATGTTCTCCAGAGATGCTGCCTGACCCGCTGAGTTACTCCAACAATTTGGGCCTTTTTATTTGATAAACTGATCATTATCTGACTGCAGGATGTATAGGATGGAACTGCAGAAGCTGGGTTAAATCGAAGGTGATCACAAAATGCTGGAGTAACTCAGCAGGACAGGCAGCATTGCTTGAAAGGAGGAATGGGTGACGTTTTGGGTCGAGACCCTTCTTCAGACCACCCACAGTACCTTACTCAGTTATAGCCAACAATCAGCAATAACAGACACCATTCCCCCTCACTATTGTTTGTTATAAAGAGGGTTTACTGCAGTCTTTTCTCTGACTGGACAGCACATAAACAAATGCTTTTCACTGTACCTTGGTATAATAATAAACTAAACTAAACTCAACTAAACTGAAGTACACCTATTGAGTAGTATACCAGTACTTACATTGACACATAGACAATATGTGCAGGAGTAGGCCATTCAGCCCTTCGAGCCAGCACCGCCATTCAATGTGATCATGGCTGATCAACCCTAATCAGTACCCCGTTCCTGCCTTCTGCCCATATGCCTTGATTCTGCTAGCCCGAAGAGCTCTATCTAACTCTCTTTTGAATGCATCAAGTGAATGGGCCTCCACTGCCTTCTGAGACAGAGAATTCGATAAATTCACAACTCTTTGGATGAAAAAGTTTTTCCCCATCTTATTTCTAAACGGCCTACCCCTTATTCTTAAATTGTGGACATTGGTTCTGGACTCCCCCAACTGACACTTCCGATTTTACCTTCTCCCTCTCAAATTGCAGATTAAAACTTATCATATTATGGCCACTACCTCCTAATGGTTCCTTTACATATTTAGTAGAGAAAGAAAAAGAGGGGTGGGTAATGGAGGGAGTAACATTACATAGAAAATAGGTGAGTAGGCCATTCGGCCTTCGAGCCAGCACCGCCATTCAATATGATGGCTGATCATCCAGAATCAGTATTCCCCATTTCCCTTGATTCCTTTAGCCCTGAGAACTCTCTCTTGAATACATCCAGTGATTTGGCTCACTGCCTTCTGTGGCAGAGAATTCCACAGATTCACAACTCACTGGGTGAAAAAGTTTTTCCTCATCTCAGTCCTAAATGGATTATAGTCAGATATTTCTAAACTGTGACCCCTGGTTCTGGACTCCCCCAACAACGGGAACATGTTTCCAGCATCTAGCCTGTCAAATCCCTTAAGAATTTTATATGTTTCTATAAGATCCCCTCTCGTCCTTCTAAATTCTATTCAATATAAGCCCAGTCCACCTATTTACTCCTCATATGTCAGTCCCACCATCCCAGGAATTAACTTGGTTGAACCCACGCTGCACTCCCTTAATAGCAAGAATTAGGAGACCGAAACTGCACACAATACAGCAGGTGTGGTTTTGTCAGGACCCTGTATAACTGCAGTAGACCAATATGCCATTAGCTTTCTTCACTGCTTGCCGTACCTGCATGCTTACTTTCAGTGACTGATGTACAAGGACACCCAGGTCTCGTTGCACCTCCCCTTTTCCTAATCTGACACCATTCAGATAATAATCTGCCTTCCTGTTCTTGCCACCAAAGTGGATAACTTCACATTTACCCACAATATACTGCATCTGCCGTGCATCTGTCCACTCACCCAACCTATGCAAGTCACCCTGCAGCCTCATAGCATCATCTCCGCAGCTCATGCTGTCACCCAGCTTTGTGTCATCCGCAATTTTGGAGAAGTTACACTTAATTCCCTCGTCTAAATCATTAATATATATTGTAAATAACTGGGGTTCCAGCACCGAGCCTTGTGTCACCTCACTAGTCACATTGTAACCGAGTGGGGACTGGGCAGGGGGCCGCAGGGAATGAAAAGGGGGATCCGGTAGGGGTGGTGGGGGGAGTGGGCCGCTGAGACGGAAGTGGGGGACCTGTTTTGAGGGGGCTGCCTACGGCCAAGTACAGCAGCAGGCCTTGCTCGTCGCTGGGAACAGAAGATAAAACCATTCAATCAATGTTTTATATCTTTGTTGGCACCAGCAATGTGGCGACTCTGGATTACTGCCTAGATGAGGTCTGCAGTGTGATTTTACCAGGTTGAATGCAAAGCAAAGCACTTCACTGCATCTAGGGGCAGGTGACTATAGACCATTTAATTATTGAGTGATTTTTTGGAATTATTTGTGGCTTTAAAACAAGCCTTCATAAGAAGGAGAGCAGTGTTATTCTCTAACACCTCACTGCCAACGGGTTGGTTCACAACACCTCTTGCCCATTCACCATCTAAACCTGTCTATTATTTAATTCAGAGACACAGTCCAAAATCCAGATAATACCTAACTTTGCAAACCTGCAGAGCCCGCGAACAGAATCTGTCGAATCCCGCAACGATCCAATACATTTTAACATTATTGAAGGGAAGGTGAAGGAAATAAATTAAAACACAAGATGCAGGGGGATTCAAATAATAGAGGGAGCAAGCATAGGTCATTAAGTAGAAAGTGGGAAATCAGATATAAGTACTTATTACTGGTGGTGCTAAGGGCGGCTCGGTGGCGCAGTGGTAGAGTTGCTGCCTTACATCGCTTGCAGCGCTAGAGACCCTGGTTAGATCCTGACTATGGGTGCTGTCTTTACGGAGTTTGCACATTCTCCCAGTGACCGCGTGGGTTTTCACCGAGATCTTTGGTTTCCTCCCACACTCCAAAGACGTACCGTACAGGTTTGTAGGTTAATTGGCTAGGGTTTGTATACTTGGTATAAGTGTAAATTGCCCCTGGTGTGTGTACGCTTGTGTTAGTGTGCGAGGATCACTGGTTGGTGCAGACTCAGTGGGCCAAAGGGACTGTTTCCACGCTGTTATGTCTAAAACTAAAAACTGATAAAATAAGGATGTGTGGATGAAGCAGGGTTGAGATGAATCCTCCCATCTGTACCTTTAACAAAACTGTGCCACTGACAACGCCGACGGAAGGACAACATCGGCAAAGCCCGGGCAAAGGAAAAATAAAGGAAGATCGAAGCTTGCCGCAAACAGAGTCATTCAAAGCGCTAGCTGAAGCATGTCTGCAAGCAAGAGCAGTCAAGACCCTGGAGCTAAAGTGAACTTGCAGCATCAAGCCAGAGCAGATGCTCCAGTCAGCCATTGGATATTGAAAATATAAATAATGGAGCAAAGTTTGCAGACAATGGCAACTGGACCAAGGACAAAACCTTCGCGGATATTGTCAGCAGCTGAGTAGCCATGCAGCTAAGAACCTACCGACTACAATGGCAAAGGAAGAAAGGGGACAGAGCGAGATGGCTTGTGCCTGAATAAGGCCTGGAGCTGCACATGCTGCCGTCGCCATAGAGACTAACCTCTCCCCTGAGAAGGTTTGATGGAGTATTGTCTGGAAGACATAAGATGTGTCATACACCAGATGGTCGTGTGCTGTATAACTCAGTTATCTGTCAGCATCAAGTGATGGAATGTAGGTTGCAAATCGCTTCAGAAGACAGAACAGGGCACCATCTGTTCCTTTAGACTGAAGGCACTCATAAAATATATGGGGAGGATTTACATGAACAATAGCTGATCAAGAACAAAATGAAAAGTGTGCATGAGTTTGGCAGGGAGTGGCGGGGGGGGGGGGGGGGGGGGGGGGGGAGCAAAGGAGAGTGGAGTGGAAATGTATGTTGTTGGATAATAAAATATAATACTAACCTAATAAACACACCATAGATTTAACACCTGTGCATGTTCATAGCAGACGGACAATGTTTATATTTCAAATGATTGATACTTTGATTAAAAATAGATCACTGAAAAGCACAAATATAGCCATTCAGGGCAGCTTCGCAGTGCATTGCCGCACATGTATGATGTATGGAAAACAAACCTGGTGAAGAGAAACTGGACATAAATTAGATATGTGCTCAAGTGACTTCGACAGTGAACGTGGGTACAAAATAGCAAAGTATTTCTGGAGAGGTTTGTGGACTACCTATGTCACCTATGCAAGCCCCTTGCACTCTGCAACTCAATATCACAACACTAAAGGGGCTGTCCCACTGCAGCGACCTAATTCGCGAGTTTAGAAGAGTTTAGGAGAGTTTGAAAAATGTCATGTTGAAGACCTCCTTCAACCTCCTTTGGCTATGTTGAAGACTAGCTTCGACTAGCTTCGGGAAAATTGGACACCGAATAGTGGAGAGTGAAGACGACCTCCTTCGACTATGTTGAAGACTATCTATGACTACCTTCGACTACCTTTGATTACCTTTGACTACCCTCGATTACCTACGAATAACATGCCGACCTACTTCGACTAAACCTACGAGTAAAAAAAGTATTGATTTTTTTACTCGCGGGCATTTTTCAACATTTTGAAAAATACGCCACGACCTAGCTGAGGCCCCGAGTACGCGGGGACTATTCTCGAGCATGAAGGAGAGTTACAAAGACCTCCTAGGACCTTGTGTCGACCATGCTGCGAGTATGAGTCGAGGGCAAACTCGCCAGAACTCGCGGATTAGGTCGCCTCAGTGGGACAGCCCCTTAACATGACCACATAGTATCACGTCAGTTTGTTATTGAGCAGAATCTGTGTCACAGCACCATTACTCTATATTGGAATACTATAACTAAATTCAATGTCATACTACATTGGAAAGGCACAGTGGCGCAGCGGTAGAGTTGCTGCCTTACAGCGCCCGAGACCCAAGTTTCTTCCAGACTATGGTGCTTTCTGTACGAAGTTTGTACTTTTTCCCTGTGACCACTTGGGTTTTCTCCGGGTGCTCCGGTTTCCTCCCACACTCCACAGACTTACAGGTTTGTAGGTTAATTGGCTTTTGTAAAATTGTAAATTGTCTCTGGTGTGTAGGATTGAACTTAGTGTACGGGTGATCACTGGGCGGCGTGCACTCAGTGGGCTGAAGGACCTATTTTCACGCTGTATCTCTAAAGTCAAAAGTCTCAAAGGCACATCGATGTGGTAAGTGATCAAGTTAAGGCAGAGAATTGTGGTGATTCGTAAGGGGTTGGACAGGCTAGATGCAGGAAGATTATTCCCGATGTTGGGGAAGTCCAGAACTAAGGGTCACAGTTTAAGGATAAGAGGGAAGTCTTTTAGGACCGAGATGAGAAAATCAATTTTTACACAGAGACTGGTGAATCTGTGGAATTCTCTGCCACAGAAGGTAGTTGAGGCCAGTTCATTGGCTATATTTAAGAGGAAGTTAGATGTGGCCCTTGTGGCTAAAGGGATCAGGGGGTATGGAGAGAAGGCAGGGATGGGATACTGAGCTGGATGATCAGCCATGATCATATTGAACGGCGGTGCAGGCTCGAAGGGCCGAATAGCCTACTCCTGCACCTATTTTCTATGTTTCTAATCATGAGATGTCTTGTTTAGTTTAGTACAGAGATGCAG
This sequence comes from Amblyraja radiata, assembly GCF_010909765.2. Classification (NCBI taxonomy): domain Eukaryota; kingdom Metazoa; phylum Chordata; class Chondrichthyes; order Rajiformes; family Rajidae; genus Amblyraja; species Amblyraja radiata. The sequence continues at coordinate 30,501,808 of NC_045975.1, read as the reverse complement.
CCTGGAAACAGGCCCTTCGGCCCACCGGGTCCCTGCCGACTATTGAGCACCTGCACATTGGTTCCATGTTATCACATTTTCGCATCCTACACTAGGTGCAATTTACAGAGGCCAATATAACCTACAAACCTGCACGTCTTTGGAAGATGGGAGGAAACCAGAGCACGCAGAGAAAACCCATAGAGAGAATGTACAAACTCCATACAGAGGGCACACCTAGTCAGGATTGAACCCTTAAAATTGTCCCTATTGTGTAGGAAAGAAGGAGTGTTTGGTGATTACTGGCTGGCGCAGACTTGGTGGACCGAAGGGCCTATTTCCACGCTGCATCTCTAAACTAAACTAAACTAAACTAAACTAAACTAAACTATACTAAACTAAACTTCTACTGGAATACTCAATGTCCGTTTCAAACATGCTGCTTCTTAGTGTTATGATCGAAACGCTGCATCGATGCTGCGTCAGAGATAAATAAATCTCATCGCACTATTTACTGTAACAGTCATACGATTTATATGTTGTGATACTGAATACTAGCTCTTTAATGGTGGCACTGATTAATTCTGTCATACTGTGATTTAGCGTAATAAATTGACTCTGTTAGGGAGTACGTTGCACTTACTTTACCGGATTCCTAATGCACTGTCAGTACTTTGCTACGAAACAGCAGTCAGTATCCGTTGCATTTTACTGAGTAACATTTTCACTGTCCTGTAAACTGCACTGCAGCACTGCTAGATAATTTTAACCTGTACCATAAAATGGAAGAGTTAATAGGATGAGAACCAATGTTCATTTTACACTCAGTGTGATTTTACCCTTCCACTAGGTTGACAGTGAGGAGGGAATGGGCGCAGGAAGGAAGGAAGGCAAATTGAAGCCAAAATTGATTAAATCAGAGTAAACAGATGAATAGGGGAGGACAAGATTCTGGAGTAACTCAGCGAGTCAGGCAGCATCTCTGGAGGACACGGATAAGCGAAATTTCTGGTCGGGACCCATCATAACCTGAAAGATCACCTATCCATTTTCTCCGGTGTTGCCTAACCCACTGAGTTACTCCAGCACTTTATCCTGTTTTTGTAAATCAGCATCTTTAGTTCTTTTTTCTACTAAATGAACTAGTTTTTCAGCATTTTCAGCTAATAAAAGTTGATATTTGGTGATTTTAGTTTTGTTCTTTTTAGAGAAAACCATGGAAACAGGCTCTTCAGCCCACAGAGTCTGAGCCGATCAGTGAATCCCATCCACCAGCACTATCCTACACACTAGGGACAATTTACAATTTTTACCGAAGCCAATTCGCCCACAAACCCGTATGTCTTTGGAGTGTGGGAGGAAACCGGAGCAACCGGAGAAAACCCACGGGGTCACGGGGAGAACGTGCAAACTCCATACAGACAGCACCCATATTCAGGATCAAAACCGGATCTCTGACGCAGTAAGGGAGAGTGAAATTAGTGCGATTAACAATATTTCCTAAATCCTGCCAATTACACACAAAAATAGACAACAATGGTCAGTAAATCAGATTGAGGAAATAAATGTAACTCCGCTAAATATGCACATTGTTTCACAAGGGCTTCGGTTTGACATGATTTTATGTGCTGTGTCACAACAGGTGTCATTTAAAGCCAGGCTGCATTATCAGAGCTTTTGCTTTTATTTGAGGCATGATACCATATTGGCGTCTTCAAATTTACACACAATATTTGAGATAAAAAAAGAAAGCATCATTATAAAATTGGGCTTATAAATCACAGCCTGAGTCCCAGATAATTTGCTTCATTTGTAGGTTTTTCAGCAGCAAGTTTCAACTGGATTGAAATGAAGAAGGGAAAAAAAGGCCTGACTAATCGCTGACACGTCAGTGTAGTCAGTACAAAGAGGCAATGAGGGAGCTAACAGGTGGGAGAGGCAAGTGGTGGGAAGAGGGGAGAAGGAAAACAAAAGGGAAGGGTAGAGGTGGATAGGTAGTAGAGTGAAAAGAGACAGATAAGGCAGGAAGGGAAAGGGAAGGAATTGGGGAAGAAAACAAGTAAAAGGCCTGTCCCACTTGATGATTTTTTCGGCGACTGCCGGCGTCATATCAGTGTCGCCAAAAGATTTTGAACATTTCAAAATCCTGCGTCGAAAAAAAAAATGTCACGCCGCATCATGCAGCAAATTTTTCAGTGACCTGATACGTCAGTCATTGATACGTCAGTCAGTCTGAAGAAGGGTTCAGGCCCGAAACATTGCCTATTTCCTTCGCTCCATAGATGCTGCTGCACCCGCTGAGTTTCTCCAGCACTTTTGTCCACGTCAGTCAATGATGCTGGCAGTCGCTGAAAAAATCGCCAGGTGGGACAGGCCCTTAAAGAAATGAGAAGGTGGGGGAAGATAATAGAGAGGATAGAAAGAAGGAAAGCATATGTGCTTCAAGAAGGCTTTTCCTCACCGCCATCTTCATGTGGCCTTATGCATGAATAAAAAAAGGGAGATCGTGGGAGAAAGACTGGAATTAATTGAGAGTGAAAGAAGATGGAGAGCAGAAAGTTAAAAGAAGAGAGGACAATGGGAAAGTGAGAAGGAAGAAATCCATTGTCCCACGGAGCAGGATCATCGTGGTGGGTGCAACTGAATCAATCTCATTGAAGAAAGAGAATTTATAAAAATTACAGGAAACCCCAGGTTTATATCAGTAGAAAATCTACAATATATATTCTATGTCTTTTTTCACATATACATAAAAGAACTCTTCAATCATTTTGTAATTTGACATGTTAGTTTCAGTAGTTGTCAATTGCAAACTGACCCTTCTATATACAGCATCAATAATCTTAGCAGGCATCAAGTGACTTCATTCTGAAAAAGAACATGATCAGTTTTTTTTTACAGTGCTTTGTGCAATAATCAAGGCATCACTTATACATTTGAGATGAGCTGGACTTCATAGATAGAAAAAAAACCTGAAGTGAGGAAGGAAATACAATTTCTCTAGCTTTTTAGAATATCAGTAGTTTCCTTTTTTGCAAGTCCTTTTGAAGAATATTTATGGTTGACATTGGCTCAATTTTCACATTATATCTGCTCCTCTCCCATCTCTCATAAAGACAGCACATCTGAACCAACTCTAAGGAGGGGCCATTCAGGTTTGATTTCCAGGACTAGTTGGCTTGAATATTTCCCTCTTCCAGAATGAAGGTATCATTCCCTCTCTATTGATATCAATTTGTGTCATGTTGTTGGGCAGATGAAATACTCATTTCAATTGTAACAACATAACTAAAACTATAATGGAATAGGATGAGTACCAATACATGGGGGACACAAGGGTTGGACAAATAAGGCGATAAAGTAGCGAAATGAAAGAAATGGACACCAGGATGAGTTGCCCAAACGTGTTGAATTAAAGTTTGTTGTTCCAGTGGCTAATAACATAATCCCCACCACTTGTGAAGGGATTAGGATTGGATTCCAATTCAACATAATTTGTCTCCTTAGGCCCTGGATGGTTCAAAATGTGTTTTTCTTTGTGGAGTTCTGGTTCACATTAGTGATGCTGTGAATCCTAAGGAATACACCTGTGTTGCAAAAGCACAAATGATCAAAATGTGCCTCATTCGATGTATTTCTTCACAGGGGCACCTCAAGGCCATGTGCTCAGTCCCATGCTCTACTCTCCCTCTGTCTCACCATGAATGTGTATCCATCACCATCTTTAAATTCACCTATGATACCAACAAAGTTGGATGAAAAATGGGTAACAATGAGTTAGGGAACAGGAGGATGATTGATAATCTTGATTGAACTCTCGACGTTAGTGAGGCCAAGGATCTGATTGCTGACCTCAGGAAGGGAAGGTTGGGGGATTCTCATTAGCAGGATGTCGGTGCCGAGAGTCAACAGCTTCACATTCCTGTGCATGCATATCTCTGATCAACTGACCCAGGCCAAGATCATTGACGCAATCACAAAGAAAGCTCACCAATGCTTCTATTTCCTTGGAGGTTTGAGGAGATCTGGCGTGTTGCCCAATGCTCTGCCAGACGTCGACAGGTTTACGGTGGAGAGCAGACTGACCGGTCGTATCATGGTCTGGTTTGGAAATTTAAACATTCAGGAACAAAGGAGGCTGCAGAAACTGGTGGGCGTTGTCTGGTCCATCACAGGTACTGACCTCACCACAACAGAAGGGATCTACAGGCTGTGCCGCATCAAGACGGCAACTAAACTCAACTCATCGATGACCCACATCATCCTGGTCACCCTATCGTCTCGCTGCTACCATCGGGAAGAATGTGTAGGAGCTTGAAAATTGCTACCTCCAGGTTCAAGAGCAGTTCTTCCCATTAACCATCAGGTTCTGGAACCACGCTACACAATCCAAACCTCAACCCTGACTCAACACTAAACCACAACGGACTTGGCACTCCTATGGTTTCTCTACTTACTTTGTTTTTCTATTCTGTCATGGTCTGATTTTGTTAAAATAACTGATAATTTATAGCACATTTATTTGTTGTTGTTGCAAAGATGCCGCAAGTAAGGTCTTCATTGTTCTGGTTCATATCCGGTTCATAAGACAAAAAGACACTCTTGACTGAAGTGGTCCATTCTAAACTCATCCCTTCAACATCCCACCCAATTTTTTTTCAATTAAATTAAATGAGTGAGTTTATTTTGGGTCTGATTGTGGTTTGTAGCACATTCCATCATGAATGAATTTTATCTTCTCGACAACTAGATGTGTTTGCTCCGTATCACTCAGGCAATCTTCAGATTAGAAGCTGCAACAGCGCAACAGTAATTCCAGAAGCTTGCAGTCGTACGTCATATTAGCTATTGACAAATAGACTCATGGGCCATTTGTTCTTGAATGACTGGATTAATTGATCCCTGAATTGGATAACCTGCTTTTCGCAAGGGCAGGTTAACATTATACAGGTTACATTAGACAGGTTAACCCCCTTGACTTTTAGTCTGAAGGAGGATCTCCACCCGAAACATCACCCATTCCTTCTCTCCAGTGATGCATCTATCTTTGGTTTAAACCAGCGCCTGCAGTTCCTTTCTGCACTTAACATTGTATGTTTTGGGACCCAGCATTGAGTTAATGTCGACACAAGGAACTGCACTAAAGAAAATCACAAAGTGATGGAGTAAGCAAGACAGCATCACCGGAGAACATGGAGCAGCAAAGTTTTGGGTTAGGACCCTTCTTCAGACTGATTGTAGTGGAGGGGAGAAAACTGGAGAAAGAGGTGGGAGTAGGACAAAGCCTGGCCTGTGGGCAGATGAATATAGTTGAGAGTGGTTTGATTGAGTTAATGTGTCTCATGGATTCAATGTTTTGGGAAATGTTCTACTTCTTTGTTATATTTGCTGACAGCTGCATGAAGGTTGCTAAAATCAGCTTGAGAAAGACATTAAAGGGCATAATTTTAACTGTGCACTGGTAAATAATGGCAGACATAGAGTTGGCACCTTCACATCACTTGTGACTCAAGCCCATAGAAATAAATCTGGTACAGGTTTAAAATGCGTTTTTAGTTTAGTTTAGTTTAGTTTAGTTTAGAGATACAGCAGGGAAACAGGCCCTTCAGCCCACTAAGTCCGTGCCGACCTGTATGCCAACACTATCCTTCACACGAGGGACATTTACAATTTTTACCAAAGCCAATTAACCTACAAATCTGTATGTCTTTGGAGTGTGGGAAGAAACCAGACTACTTGGAGAAAACCCATGCAGTCACAGGGAGAACGTACAAACTCCATAAAGACAACATCCATAGTCAAGATCAAACCCGGGTCTCTGGCGCTGGAAGCGCTGGAAGGCAGCAACTCTACCGCTGCGCCACCGTGCCACCCATGACTATCATTTATATCCCACTCCTGTATAATGGCATTCTGTGAGCCTCCTCCGGGTGCTCTGGTTTCCAACCACATCCAAAGGACGTGTGGGTTGGGGATTAATTGACCACTGCAATACGCTCTTAGTGTATAGATGCTGAGCAGAATCTGAAGGGTGTTGATGAGTATATTTGTTGAAAGAATGGGTTTAGGACTGTCCACGACAGTCAAGAATGCGTTATATGAAAAATTAATCTAGGAATGAGATGGTGAGCCAGAGTAGTCGCAATGGGCGAAACCGCTCTCTTCTTAGTCTTGAGGGAATTTAGATACCACACCGTCAGAAATCCACAAAATGAATTTCCTTGAAATCATGTCTATAGTGATCATTGAGATATAAAACTACCCCTTTATTTCACTTCTTGAGGAAAGTTGGCTCAGTAACCCTGAGAACCTCCACAAGGGAGAGGAGGGCAAACCAAACAGGCTCTAGGCTTAACAAATCACTCATTAACTAGTCTTGCGTTGTACTTACAGACTGGGGGATGGTCTGTTTAGTCCAGCTAAAAGGAGAAGTGCAGCTCCAGAAATAGCAACCAACTTGCCTGAAGACTTTCAAAAATAAAATAAGGAAATGAAGTTAAGTGAAGTGTGAATTACTGTAGCTTTAGCGGAAAAAAACACCCATAAACTTAAAAGTTGGTGAAAACAAAAACACCAACCTAGACTACCTGGAATGAATTGGCATAAAAGTTTTTAAGAAGTTATAGGCACTTGTCAGCCCAGTGGGTTCTGGGGACTTTACTGATGACGTAAATGTCTGTGCATCACTCCTGTGGTTTGCGTACCTGCACAGTAGCATGGACAAAAGAGACATGACACTTTCACAGTTAAATATATCTGATGCTGTCACTGAATGTTTTAGGGGAAGATTGCACTGACACTGAGTAGGTGTTCATACTCATTTCATCAATCATATAATATTTTGATTTTTGCAATTAAAAACAAATCTATTCTAAGAAGGATTACAATTTGACTCAACATCAGGTGCTATCAGTCTTTTCCTTCGGTCTTACAGACAGTCCAAGCAGTGTCTTCACTTTTTATCCTAAACAAGGGTCCGGAGGAGTGTTTGAAATGCGCTTGGGAAATGTCCGAGGGTCCGGGAGAACGCTACGAAGATCTCGTTAAGAAAACTGATGGAATCCATAAGCCAGAATCAAAGGGACATTTATGTCAAGAAGGCAGAGTCCATTGGTGGCTGGTTTCAAGTTTCATACACTTTCTCAGTGCATTGCTGGCTCCTCATGGCTGTGTGTCAGTTTTGTGTACAACCTTTGAGGCTTCTATACAATACCCAAAGTCGTCTCTTGCAATGTGGCTGAATTTGAAGCAGCGGAGACAGAAGATCACGCAATGTTGTCTTGATGCACTGTCAGCTGCTCGTAGCTGGGCAAAGAGCTGTGTCTTGAGGCAACGGCTTGAAAAGTGGTTCCCTGTGCCGGATGCTGAGTCTGTGAGTGTGAGTATCCCTCCTGCCTGACCACGAGTAGCTGCAGCATATCCGTGATGGTGTTTAACTTCTGGTCCATGTCCACGACCTATCAGAGAAAGGAAGCACAATCACTCAGTGGAGATTTGACAGGAGAGAGGTCCAGACCAGAAGGAAGATTGCAATCAGCTGGTATGAACATCGCAACTTCATTCACTTGTTATGTAGGATGCAAAAACAAAAGCAACAGTGCATGGCACAACTTCAGAACATCCTCAAGAATATGATAGCTGTTTGGAGGACTTAGACATTGTCCGCCAACATTGAGTTGAGTTTGAGTTGAATTGAAGGAATGGATAATGGAGATTAATTCATATGTATGAGGTGCTGCATTTTGGGAAGTCTAACCAGGGCAAGATTTTTACAATGAATGGACAAAGGCAGGACCTTCAAAGTGTATGGTGGGGCCCTGCGGAGCATTATAGAACAGTGGGATCCTGGAGTACAAGTACATAGTTCCATAAAAGTTGCATTGTAGATAGATAGGGCAGTGAAGAAGACATTTGGCATGCTGGCCTTCTTCAGGCAGGGAATTGAGCACAGAAGTCAGGACGCACTGTTAACAGCTGCAATTGGCATGACTGCACTTGGAGTAATATGTTCAGTTTTAATCACCCTGCTGTGGTAAAGATGCCATTAACCTGGAAAGAGTAGAGGAGATTTACGAGAATGTTGTCAGGATTCAAGGGTGTGAACTGTAAGGAGACGATGGGCATGCTAGGGCTTTATTCAGTGTAGCAGTGCAATTTTTTAGGTGCTGGAACTGTCAAACAGGGCGTCATTTCAGGTTTAGCTTGGGGGGGGGGGGGGGGGGGCGAGCTAGTCTACATCCCAGTGTATAACTAGTACAATGGGGTCAAGGAAAGATCGTTCACGTCGCGGCCCTGTTTCCACCAATTTTTCCGCCACCACGCACAAGAAGCACGAGAAGCGTAAGATGCGGATACCAAGAACTGGATACCAGGCACCAGCGGGCAAGGGCCATCACCTCACCAGAGTTCCAGGCTCAGCACCAGGCCCACAACCCCCACAATGCAGACAGCACATGGTCTGACTCTGCCGGGTCCTAGTGCTCCCCCACCCTGCAGGGAACCTCAGTATTGATGGGTCTTCCCCTTCCCACTCTTTCAACCAGGTTACCCCGACCACACACCCGCCAGTTAAAATTCACACTGTTTTTTAACGGCAGCATTGCACCCCTGGCTTTATTGCTTGGAGCGAAGCAGGCTGAGGGATGACCTCATAGAGGTGTATAAAATCATGAGGATGAATGAACTGAGGCTCTTTCCCAGTGTATGTAAATCAAAAACCTGGGGGCATAGGTTTAAGGTGAGAGAGGAAAGATATAATAGGAACCTAAGGGTCCACATTTTTTTACAGAGGATGGTGGAGAGAAGGAATGGGTATCGGGACGAGTATGGTCTCGACCCGAAAAGTCACCCATTCCTTCTCTCCAGTGATGCTGCCTGCCCCGTTGAGTTACTCCAGCAATTTGTGTCTATCTTCGGTTTGAACCAGCATCTGCAGTTCCTTCCGACACAATATTTAGAGGGATATGGGCTAAGTGCGGACAAATGGGATTTGCTTGGATGGAGCATCTTGGTCAACATGGACAGGTTGGGCAGAAGATCCTGCTTCTGTGCTGCATGACTGTGACTGTAAACTGCAATTTGCCCTTGTTGTATACTAAACAGTTAAATCAAACCACAATGGGCCGGCTTGGGCATGTTTCCTTTTCTTTCATTCTTACCAAGGAACAAACTCCTTTGTGTTAAATCTTCCCCTGGTTTAAACAAATTGAAGATTACAGCCCATTTTCCCCAAGACCCAGTCTTTTCTCCCATAACCTGCCCAGGTAATTTATTTTGATGATAGAAATTAAGTTTTATGCAAAGAGGCGTGCCAATGGGCAGCGAATTTCACAGTGTGAGCGGTGGGAGAGTCAGCATTGTGTGGCCAGGTGTACCAGCGAGATTAACATTCTGCCTCTGTTGCAGGCCAATGCTCCCAAGCTGTTTAATTACCAGCTAAACAGGGGCCTGGGACCAGGTGCAATTCTCTATCCCTGCTGTTTCTTTCAAATAGTCCACAGTTTAATATTGATGTTCTGCATTGACAATGTAATTGGAATTGTGTGAAAATGGAACTCCCAATGTTACCAGACATGTAAGGGATGGCTCATTGAACGAGTGACTTTCTGATGGGGGGGGGAATCTCACAAAGTGGGTTAACATCTCTAGGATTAACATCTCTTAAGAGGGCTGTGCAAGGCTCCCTCAGTACCGCACTAGGGCCAAGGCTTTAACCCACAAACCTCTCTGCAAGCAATCACACTGGCAATGTTGAATCATTAAATAACAACCATCTATGAAACAAATCATCCTCCTAATTGAACACAGCAACAATGCCAGGGTTATTTGAGCGTTTCCCTGGTTGTGTTTAGTTTTCAATAGCATCCATAACAAATACAAAGAAAATGTTGAATGCTGCACGGGAACTATTTTTGGAGGAGTCCAGTCAAGGTGGCCTGGGGCTCTGCTTGTCAGAGCTCTTTGCCTCCTCTTGAGAGCAGCTTCCATTGTACTCAATTGTAGTCAATGGCAAAGCTTGGATTTCAGTCAGATCACAGCCCTGAAAAGGAACATTCAGCTTGTGCCCATGAATCTGATTCTGTGCTTCCCCTGATCGCATCTCATCTTTCACTAGTCTGTGCCTCGTGGCAGGTCACTGCATTGGAATGTTTAAATATTACAGGTGCAGATCTTTTTTTTTGCTAATGGCTTTTATACTCACGGATAACTTGCTTTCTTAACCAAGCCCGCAACAAGATATTCACTAACCAAACCCTCACATGCACCTTATTCACACCAAACTACATTGAACCCTAACTCCCACACTCCGGGTACATTGGGAGCACAGTGGTACAGTAATTGAGTTGCTGCCTTGCAGCGCCAGAGACCCAGGTTTGATCCTGACTATGGTTACTCCCTACATTAATCACATTTGTCTGATTCCTGATATGTCTTGTCTATTTAAGTGTCTGTCTGAATCTCTCTTAACAGTTATTGTATCTGATTCCACCATCTCTAAGTTCCAGGTATCCTGTTTGGGCGGCATGGTGTTGCAGTGGTAGAGTTGCTGCCTTCCAGCACCAGAGATCCTGGTTCGATCCTGACTGTGGGTGCTTGTCCATAAGGGGTTTGCACGTTCTCCCATGACCGTGTGGGTTTTCTCTGGATGCTCCGATTTCCTTCCACATTCCAAAGGGGTACAGGTTTGTACGTTAATTGGCTTCGTTAAAGATTGTAAATTGTCCCTAGTGTGATAGTGCTAGTCTACAGGGATCGCGGACCTGGTGGGCTGAAGGGCCTGTTTCCACGCTGTATCTCTAAACTAAACATGCTACTCACTAACCAAAATCTCACCTGCACCTTATTCACACCAAATTACATTAAACCCTGAGTCCCACACTCAAGATACAAAAACACCTTGGAACCATATGTCCAAGTGCTAATCTTAGTTCTAGCATATCACTGGCAAAAGGAATGGACCAGTTAAGCCAAGCCTTTACCTCTTCTGGACATCCATTTTGGTAGCATAATGAATCAGTAGGTTGTGAGTTTGAATCCAGCTCCAGGGACTTGAACAGAACAATTCTTAGCATTTTTATGGTGCCAATAAACAGTAGTGGGAAAGGTGATCTTTTCTCACGCTGCCCGCTAGGGAATAAGTGTGATCTGGGACTGACTGCCTGTTGGGATGGTAGGAACAGAATCAACTAGAGTTTTCAAAAGGAAAATGTACTGGCACAGGAGAGAGAATAACTTGCTCAGCAGCAGTGAAGTGAAAAGGGATTGGGAGAGGGGAGATTCAAGGGACTGGTGTGAATACAATGGACCCATTGACCTCCCTCTGTGTCCAACAAGTCCATGATTCTGTACATCACCTCGCTTGTGTGAACTGTACCATATAAAGATTGTGACTTCATGTGCAATGCTCAGGGTTTCCTGCGTTGTCCTGCAACTCTGACTTTGTAGTGGTAAAAATGGGCAAACAATCCAACTTGTTAAATCCACCACTTTCATGTGCTCAGATACCACTTCCCCATTTCCATCTGAAAATGTGTCAGTATCCCTCTGTAGCCAGACGGGCTCCTGAGTAGCTAAAGCAAAGCCATTGTTCACGTTCATATTCTCCACTGTATACGTCACTCTGTTCCCTATGCAGATCCTATCGGTTTCATGCTATCCCACTGCTTGTTGCCAAAGTTCTTTGTGCAACCGCACAACTGCAGTTGTATTTTACACATTTCATGTCTTCACCGCTTCTTTTTTAATCTGTTGTTTAACTTTTATCTTTTGACCTTGAATTTTTGTATAGAAATAGAGTGCCACAGTGGAGTTAATTCCACAGATTCACCATCTTTAGCCAGAGGGTAGTCGTTAATCTGTGGAACTCATTGCCCACAGAGGAGGCCAAGCCAGATGATATTTTATGGCAGAGATAGACAAGTTCTTGATTACAACGGGTGTCATGGGTTATGGGGAGATCGCAGGAAAATGGGATTAGGTGGCAGAGATCAGCCATGATTGAATGGCGGAGTAGACTCGATGGGCTGAATGGCCTAATTCTCCTTCTATAACGTGAACGTGTAATTGCCTATGCCTTTGAACATGATTAATATACATACGCCGGTAGAGTTATAGTCAGAGTCAGACAGCATGGACACAGGCCCTTCGGTCCACTATGTCCATACTATCCATGATGTCGGCATAAAGTGCTGGAGCAACTCAGTGGGTCAGGCAGCATCTCTGGAAAAAAAGGATGGGTGACGTTTCAGAGAATCAGAATCCTTCAGACTCCATGTAGTACCCTATGAAGTCCATGAAGTACCCTATCTGTACCAATCACATCTACCAGCATGTGCCACAGTTGGAAGTACCAACTGTGGCCATGCTCCCTTTTTCCTTCTTTCTTTCCCCACCCCCCATCAGTCTGAAGAAGGGTTTCGGCCCGAAACGTCGCCTATTTCCTTCGCTCCATAGATGCTGCTGCACCCGCTGAGTTCCTCCAGCAATTTTGTGTACGTTCGATATTCCAGCATCTGCAGTTCCCTTTTGAACACATCTACCAGCACATTGTCTGTAGCTTGTAATGTGCTGTTCCCTTTTTGGCGTATGTACAATAATTTATTTTGGCAATGTGTTGGTGATTCAGGCCGTTGAATAAATACTTATTTAATGTTATAGACGTATCTGCCTCCACCACCCACTAAGGTGGTGCCTTTTGGATTCCCACCACCTTCTGCGTGAGAATGTTTTTCCTCTCAGCTTAACTCTGAGTTCCTCTGAGTTGGATGATCAGCCATGATCATATTGAATGGCGGTGCAGGCTCGAAGGGACGAATGGCCTACTCCTGCACCTATTTTCTATGTTTCTAACTTAACTTGAAATGTATGCCTTTCAGTTCTCGTTCTACACTAAATGGAAACCTTTCCTGCTGTCTACACTATTTCCTCAGTGTCCATATATTTCTTTTATACCTTTACCAAGTCCTTATTCAGGCCCCTACAACCTGCATTCGAAGAAAGTACCAACTGTGGCCAAAGATTTCTGTAGCCTGCTCATTTAGATATATACATTATGAATTACGTTTGAACTATTTTTTGCATGGTTGGTCTGAGCAGTGCATCTGCGACCCCTTTGACCAGGGGATGGGCCACATTCAGTTCCACTCTTTACAACCATGTATTTTCAATCAAGTAGTTCCAAACATAAGTCATGACAAATGAGGAAAGTGATGAGGGGAAGAATCTCATTGAAACCTACCGAATAATGAAAGGTCTAGATAGTGAAGAAGGGAAAGGATGTTTCCAGTTTTGGGAGAGTCTCGGACAGAGGGCATACTCGGAATAATGGAAAGCACCTTGAGAACGGAGATGAGGGGGAATTTCCTTAGCCAGAGGATGGTGAATGTGCCCCAGATAGCTATGGAGTCCAAGTCAGTGGGTATTTTTTAAAGGGGAGATTGAAAGGTTCTTGGTTAGCAAAGGCGGCAAAAGTTATTGGTAGAAGGCAGGAGAATGTGGTTGAGAGGAAAAAATAAATCGGCCATGTTCGAGTGACGGAGCAGATTCGATGGGTCGAATGGCCTAATTCGGGTCCTATGTCTTATGATCATAAGTGCAGATTTTGTTTAATAAATCATGCCTGATCATCGTTGATTTGGCCTGATCCTTAACCTCACCTAACGCCTAGAGCAACCTGCTCAAGAATCAGAGGTCGAGTGAGCTGGCTCTTTGTAATTGAGAGGGGTCCTATCGGGTGGGTTAGGTTCCCGTGGCAACAAAGCCTCAGGAGGTGAATCCTATGGCCCTTGTGGTGTTTGCTGCTATCAAAGTCCCTGATGGTCAGGAACTTGGAAGCAGCACCCTCTGACTAAACTTCAAGGGAAATGAGGAAAAGGCAGGAACGTGTTACTGATTTTAGATGATCAGCCACGATCATATTAAATGACTGTGCTGGCTCGAAGGGCCGAATGGCCTACTCCTCCACCTATTTTTCTATAGTTCTATGATTCTAAATCCAGTTGTGATCTTCACATCAGATCAGTTCAGCATAAAGATAAGGGGCCATTTGGGAAGAATAACTGGTCCCTTGCCTCAGTCTATCAGTGGCCCACTGAAGTCCAACAATGGAACAGGATGTCACATGCTTCGGGATCAGTCTTCCTCCTCCGTGCTTCAATGTATTGCCGCACAAGTCTGAGATGAGGTGAGCAGCCAGCTGCAAGTGCTGACAATTCCCGAAAGAACTGCCAAAGTAAAGTAAGCATTCCCTGACTCACTGGTTTTTCGGTAGCATTTAGGCTAATTTGAATCTTCACAGGAAAAAAAAATCAATTAGGTAAACTCGTTATCTCCCACAATTAGAATAATTTTTTTTTAAAGGGTATCTGTAAAAAAACAATTTAGCACTAAATTGTGGTTCTTTTGTCATTTTGTCTTCTCAAGGAGAGAGTTTAGTTTAGACATAAAGTATAGAAACAGGCCCTTCAGTCCATCGAGTCCACACTGACCTGTTTACACTAGTTCTTTGTTATCCCAATTTTGCATCTACTCCCTACACTGGGGGGCAATTTACAGAAGACAACTAACCTACAAACACGCACGTCATTGGGATGTGGGGGGAAACTGGAGCAGCGGTCACAGAGAGAACATGCAATTTCCACACAGCCAGCACCTGTATTCAAGATTGAACCGGGTCTTTGGCACTGAGAGGCAGTCGCTCAGTAGTGTCATTGTGCTGCCCTACAAAAAACTTCCCCTTCTAATTATTTAATTAAGTCAGATCACCATTAATTTCACTTGTTTTCACCATGTTTAATGAATTTGATTGATATTTAATTTGAGACTAGGTGTGACTTGCGAGCCTCTAAGTTTCAAAGACTAAAGCTATATGTTACAGTCTTAATGAACAAGAAATACTAAATTGAATTATTGTTTGTCTTTGCCAGGAGTGTTTTCAAAGGCTTACTTAGATCACAAGATAACATGAAGGTAGAGGGAGCTGCTACTCACCCCTAAAAGTGATCCAAGATATTAGAGCCAAGATAATCCAGGGAAAGGTTTAAAAACATCCTAAACGTAACAAGCTATATGAAAACAAATTTACTTTAAAGCACTGATTTTTTTTTGATTATTCGTTTTTAAGAGTTTTTTTGCAGTTTTATAACTTTTAGGCAATGTTCCACCGCTGCCCTTAATACTTACTAGCAACAGCCAATTCACAAATCTGAAATTGTCATTCATTATTACTCACTCAATAATCCGGATTTCTTTCCCAACAGCGCATTCCTTCACGAATTGTTAAAAGGGGAACCAGAAGCACTTCAGTAGAGATTGCAACATGTAGAAAGACGTTAAGAACATAAGACATATGAGCAGAATTAGGCCATTCGGCCCATCGGGTCTACTCTGCCATTCAATCATGGCTGATCCAATTTTCCCTTTCAACAATAGGGCTCTTAAAGATAGCGGAGTCAGAGGATATGGGGAGAAGGCAGGAACGGGGTACTGATTGGGGATGATCAGCCATGATCATATTGAATGGCGGTGCTGGCTCGAAGGGCCGAATGGCCTACTCCTGAACCTATTGTCTACAACCCCATCCTCCTGCCGTCTCTCCATAACTTTGTCCTCTTTATCCAAGTCACTAATTATTGTAAATTAAGCTTTATTTTCCTTTTTTTAAATGACTTTCCACAAGACCTTCATTCCATTTGGTTGTCCACTACAATATATGCCTCCAACATTCACAAAATAATTTTGGTAGGTGCTTTCTTGATAAATCACAACTTTCTATCTGTGGCACAACATGACTGGAGATTAAACTCTTCAATAGATAGGGTTCAGAAACATTTACAATGAACTTCATCCGTTATTTACCTGTATCCTTGGAATTCATGTCCTTAGATCTAATATCTGCAAATATCTAACTTGTTTCCAATAACTGGCACACACTGCACCCAATGGTTCAATGGTACTTTATTGTAACATGTACCTAGGTACAGTGACATTCTTTTTTTTGCATACAATGGCACAGTGGTGCAGCGGTAGTGTTGCTGCCTTATAGCGCCAGAGACCCGGGTTTAATCCTGACTACTGGTGCTGTCTGTACAGAGTTTGCATGTTCTCCCCGTGACCGCATGGGTATTCTCCGGGTGCTCCGGTTGCCTCCCACGTTCCAAAGACATGCAAGTCTGTCGGCTCATTGGCTTCAGTAAATTGTCCCAAGAGTGTAGGATAGAACTAGTGTACGGGTGATAGCAGGCATGGTGGACTCAGTGGGCCGAAGAGCCTGTTTCCACTCATCTCTAAACTAAAACTAAACTAAACTAAAATTTAGTAAAAATCTTGCCATACAAAAGCAGAATCACACATGAGTACCAGAGTGTAGGAATAGTAGATTGCGCAAGCATTGCCACATTTTAGCGCCATCTTGTATCCTTCAAGTTATCCACCCTTATCCAGTCCACGTATAATATGGGGCTTTAATGAAGATTATTAAAAGAGCTGAGGACTGCATCAGCTTTCCCTTTAGAACAAGAAATGGAACAACCTCACTTGCATTCACCACATTTTCCCCTGCCTCTCCCAAATGGGTCCGCAGTCTGGTGAAGGCAGTAATCCTGTAATCCATCTCCCCATTGCCATTTTTTCTGACATTTCCTTTGTTTCCGAAGGCTTTTAGTAATTTTTATTTGACACCGCTACATATAAGTTTTTTCCTCTTTTATTTTATCCCTCGCTTAGTCAAGTCCCGAATCCCAGAAAACTGGAAGCAACATGCTAGTTGGGATCGAAACAAAGAACTGCAGATGCTGGTTTATACCAAAGATAGACACAAAGTGCTGGAGTAACTCAGTGGGTCAGGCAGCATCTCTGGACAAAAAGGATGGGTGATGTTTTCCAGTTGGGACCCTTCTTCAGACACGTCTTCTGAAGAAGGGTCCCAACGTGAAATGGCACACATTCTTTATCTCTAGAAATGTTGCCTGACCCACTGAGCACTTTGTTGCGATTTGGGATTCCTGTGAGTACTTGCCACCCTTAGCCACCAAAATGCTCAAACTCTTCCAACCTTGTCAACTTGTCAATATAATTAGTTCCAGGTGGTCAATGCCCACTATTTAAACCCTTGCTTCCGTCCAAAGCTTGTAGTTTGTTTCATTCTACCACATTGGAGACCTGTCCACAGAAACACATTGATTCATTTTTGTTGTCTGCTTGAGCTGAACTGGTCATTTGGGGAGCAATTCAATTGATCAGCACTTGAGATAATTGATCTACAACCAGGGGTGCTGCTAGTCTATTAGCCCTACCACGGTGGCACCATTAACCCCTTCAGTAAATAATGCAGGTCAATTGTCCACTGGCAAACACATTCTCAAAACCCAGAGCTGGATTCCCATGTCATTCTGGGGAGTCTGAAACTTTCCTAGAGTTCCTGATTACATAGCTGTCAAACCACATGATTCACCATTCAGGGGCTGTTGGTGGCTCAACGAGCAACCAAATTCCCCACACAAAGGCAACTGGGAAACTCCCTCGAACTAAATGACAGATTAACTAATGGCAGACCTGAAATGTCACCTAGCATGTTCTCCAGAGATGCTGCCTAAACCACTGAGTTTAGTTTAGTTTAGTTTTGAGATACAGTGTGGAAACAGGCCCTTCGGCCCACCAAGATCACCTCCACACTAATTGCATCTGACACATTAGGGACAATTTACAGAGGCCGATTAACCTACATGGCTTTGGAATGTGGGAGGAAACTGGAGCACCCAGAGAAAACCCATGCAGTCACGGGGACAACGTACAAACTCCCCACAGACAGCACCCAGAGTCAGGATCGAATACGGGTCTCTGATGCTGTAAGGCAGCATTTCTACCGTTGTGCCACCCTCCAGTATTACCCCATCAATACCTGGCTAAATTACTCCAACATGTTGTGGCCTTCGTTAGTTAGCCAGCATCCACAGTTCCTTGTTACTACATTTTGACAGATTCATTTGCTTTGCAACTAACGGAACTCAATCATACAGCCTAACACAATATTTACCAACAACGTAAGTCACCTGTTCACACTGAAAGAGAAATTCGTACTTGCATTTCTTTTTGTAGAAAGTGCAAAGATCCCAGGGTTTTTCTGAAAAAGTTGAGCTCTTATGTGGGGCCAGGAACTTAGGCCTAGGCTGAATAATTCATTTGATTCCCGCTTAAGATGCATTTGATCAAAAAGTAGAATCAAGTAAAGAGCAAAGAAGTTAAATTTTGCAAAGAAGTTCACCATGAGTAATCTGGTTTGATCTGTTTCATGTGACAATCATACCACATGCGATCCCCGCACATTGACTATTCGGGAAATGGAATACCGCTTTTAAACTCACAAATCACCCAAAAAGTTAAGATGGGGAAGAACACTTGCTCTTAGTGAAAGAAAATGAACATATAAACAGAACCTGCAGACACAAGAAACTACAGAGATACTGTGTTTAGGAGAATGAGGGGGAAGATCTCATCAAAATCTACAAAATCTTTAACGAGCACAAGAGGCTAGGTGCAAGGAAAATGTAGAAACTTAGAACTGCAGATGCTGGTTGTACAAATGCCGGTAGTGTTATAGTCAAAGAACCAGACAGCACAGACATGGGCTCCTTGGGTCCACCATGTCCATACTGTCCACGAGGTCGACACAAAGTGCTAGAGTAACTCAGCGGGTCAGGCAGCATCCCTCGAGAACATGGATTGGTGATGTTCTGGGTCTGGACTCTTCTTCAGACGAAACACTCTGAAGAAGGGTTCCAAGCCGAAACATCACCTATCCATGTTCTCCAAGGATGCTGCCTGACCCGCTGAATTACTCCAGCACTTTGTGTCTTTTTTAGATGCCGGGAAGATGGTTTCTCCTGGCTGAGGAGTGTGGGACCAGGGAGCACAGATAGACACAACGTGCTGGAGTAACTCAGCAGGTCAGGCAACATCTCTGGAGAAAAAGGATGAGTGATGTCTCAGATCGGAAACAGGGTTGAAGAAGGGTTCTGACCCGAAACATTACTAATCCTTTTTCTCCAGAGATGCTGCCTGACCCGCTGAGTTGTTCCAGCACTTTATGTCTATCTATGAGATTTCCATTCCATGATACAGAGGTTGAGTATTAAGCACCGACTATTGACAGGTTAATAACCTACCCAGGTGCATTGCACCACTTGCCAGCAGTTCTGAAGTAAGACTTCCATCTTCTATAGCCATCTGAGCAATAATTGTCAATGACATGTTGTCAATAACTCAGAATGAATTCAAGATGTCCACCCTCCAGATAACTCAAAACTGAGTTCAATTCCATGAGGCATTTTTAAGCACTATGTAATTGAAGAATAAACTGTGGCAATAACCACTTCCTTGTCATTTTGTGCCACTGCAGAAATTTAATGGGGGAATTCCTGACTGGGTCACTTGTGAAACACATGCATGTTTCTGCCTCAGGGCCACAAAGGATGATTTCATTTCCTCATGACTCGCACCTTTTGTAGCACCGAAGAGGAACTTGGATCAACATTATAACGTCATTAGATGGACACAAAGTCCTGGAGTAACTCAGCGGGTCAGGCAGCTTCTCTGGAGAAAAAGGATGGGTGACGTTTCGGGTCAGGATCCTTCTTCAGGCTGAAAGTAGAGGGGGGGGGGGGGGGGGGAATGAGGTGAAGAGCTTGAGGCAAGAAGACCAGGACCAACCAGAGTAGTAAGAGAGGGTGTTGCAGAACTTCTATCAGAAAGAGGAAGATATCTTCTTCAAAGTAGCCATACCTTGAGGAGATTTCACAGTGGAACAGCCAAAATGTAGAAACAAAGAACTGCAGATGCTGGTTTATACCAAAGATGGACACAAAGAGATGCTGCTTGACCCGCTGAGTTACTCCCGCACATTGTGTCTATCTTTGATGTAAACCAGCCTCTGCAGTTTTTTGTTTCAGCTGAGAAGGTTGTTGGCTGCAACCCTCCCCCCATTGACGAACTGTACACTGCAAGGGCCAGGATGCGAGTGGGTAAGATCATCTCTGACCCCTCTCACCCTAGCCACAAACTCTTTGAAACACTTCCCTCTAGAAGGCGACTCCGGACCGTCAAAGCTGCCACAGCCGGACATAAATACAGCTTTTTCCACGAGTATTCTACTCAATAACCAAAAGCCTGTAGCCTCATTTTGCTCTGGTATTTTATTTCATTCACATGTTTAAACTGTAATGTTTTATTATTAATGTTTAATGTTTTGTGTGTCATTCTTAATTGTTTACTATGTCGTGTTGTCACTTGTGAGTGGAGCACCAAGGCAAATTCCTTGCATTTGTACATACTTGGCCAATAAACTTAATCTTTGTTTCTACATTGTGACAGCATTGTTGGTCACGCCCAATCCAAACAGTAGCAGCACCAGTCTAGGATGCTACCCTAGTGAGTGAATTACAATGCGTCATCAAACCCAGCAACACCCAGCACTGTCTAATCCTGCACACCAACCCCAATCCTAGTCATCAAACAGCCAGACAGCAATCTCTTATGATCCTGCAATCCTCCACCCCACCCGCTAAAAGCGACAAAGGTGCTGGAGTAACTCAACAGGTCAGGTAGCATCTCCGGAGAAAAAGCACGGGTGACGTTTTGGGTCAGGAGAAGGATAACGACCCAAAACATCACCCATTCTCCAGAGATACTGCGTGACCTGCTGAGCTACGTATTCCAGCATTTTGCGCCTATCTGTGAAATAAACCAGTATCTGCAGTTCGTTGTGTCTACATCGAAAGTATCACATCCCCATTCCCTTCCAACCTGTCAATTCCTTGACTCACCCTCACTTGGCCTGTCTGACTTCTCATTCCTGATAATTCCCCAACGTTCTGCCTTCTGCTTTATTCCGCTCTGCTGCCCCATATTGGGCCTGCGGTGCTTGAAGTCCTGATCCCTTGCCTTTGATTGGTGCAATGCCTGAGCGCTTACCATTTGTTGGTGCTTGGGCATTTGGCAGTGAGCAAGCACTGAAATGAATATGTGTAATGTAAATGCACCGTTCACCGTTCACACATCCATCGCACCCTGCACACATGCTAGAAATCCTAGGCATAAACATCCTCCGTAAGCATGACTTGGAACCAATGATCCCTTTTTCCATTTCCTGACCTGGAACAAGATGACAATCTGAATCTGAATGGACTCAGCAAAGTTACTTGTGAGAAGACCTGACAGTAGAAGAATGCAGCACAGGAACGGGCCCTTGAGACAACTACATCCGCACCAACCGCGATGCCCATCTAACTAACCTATCTACCGTGGTCTGTAACCTTCCATTCCCTGTCTGCTCATGTGTTCGTAAATGTTGCTGTTTCTTCTGTTGGTACATCATATATTTCTGAATGCTATGTCATTTTTCTGGGATTGAAGACAACAAAGTGTGTATTTGTTCTTCCAAATTACATTGCAGGTGCGTGTAAAGCATGGAAGCCAGTTTTTCATATTTTTGTCTCATATTTTCTTGCACCTGTAAATGGATCTGAATACCATCAGTCATGTTCATTGGGATTAGAGTGATGTGGGCCAGACATAGGCAGGTGGGACCAGAGTGGATGAGCCGTTTTGGTTGGCATGAGCAAGTTGGGCCGAAGGGCCTGTTTCCATGCTGTGTGTCTCCATGGCTCTATATCATCTTGGAATGGAGTTAAAGGCATGTTCATATGTATCACAATTGTACTGAGGTGAAATGCTGATCCAACTTCCTGGTTATTAGGAAGGCACAAAGAAAGAGAGAGAAACTTGTATTTGGAGATGAGAATTTGGAGAGTAGAATCGGTATGAATGAAATGCGTAGGTAATACAGATTTGATGTCAGAGAAACCAAAATGGTGGCAAATGTTAAATTGACATCTCCAGTTCACAACATTGCGATCTGCGCTTTCGAAATCACCTTCAAAATTAAAAACTTAAACATTTTTTAAGTAATCTTAAATTGATTGAAATTGGAGCCATTATTAAATAGGGTAGTTCTAAAAATTTGAGCCCACTGTTATGGGCTAATCAACTTCAAATCAACAACAGTGTGGCCTTCACTTTTGCTGAACAGAACATTCTTTCATTGGTAGCACATTGCATGCCATTACAGTTTTATAAACAGACAGATCTGTGATAAATATATATTAATCATATGGAAGACACCGTGAAGCCTAGAGGATTTTGAACTTTTCTAGACAGTCACTGGACCCGAAGATTCCTTCCAATTAAAAAAAAAATCTTCTAAAACAAAATAATAAAAACTGCCTTATAAATTCTGCAAAAACACAGCGATCATGTGGTGTTTACGAGTGCAAAGAACCAGCCTGAACTGGTTTCAATTGAATACGGTGGCAAAAGTTCATACTTGGCACCCTATCTGGCCTTGATTTCTCACTAATAGAACACCACAGCTCCGAGCTGGAGTTGAAGTAAACACCAATGCCTGCAGGAAAATATATATACACCAAGGTTTCGAAGCAAACACACGGCATGAGGGCGTTTTATTATGGGGGAAAGAATCTGTGTAACATTATTGTCTAATAATCTTTTTATTAAACATAAGGGATAAGTGTTTTGCTTTCCTGAGGTCTATTAGTTGATCAAGAAATCCTTAGGATGATCAGACCAAACTTGCACCTATTTTTAACATTTTTCTGACCTTCCACAGCCGGTGAATTATCTCTTTCAATGTGACGTAGAAAAATTAGGAGTCGGACTGGTTTTCTTTTCATGCGTGACTCCTGAAGTCAATCAGAATGTATTTCCTGTCAGTGGAAAATTCCGATGGCTTACTGTAATTGCCTGTCTGTTTCTTCTCCACTAGTTTCAGGGTGGGGATCATTTCAGTGGTAGACAATCCTTCTGTCTATTTACCTGAATTTTCATCAAGGAACCACCGTTTTAAAAAGAGCAGCTGTAAACCTTGGATAGAGTGAACGTGGAGAGGATGTTTCCACCAGTGGGAGAGGCATAGCCTCAGAATAAATGGACGGACCTTTAGAAAGGAGATGAGGAGGAATTTCTTTAGTCAGAGGGTGGTGAATCATTGCCACAGAAGGCTGTTGACGCCAAATCAATGGATATATTTTTAAGGGGATTGGCAGATTCTTGATTATTGTGGATGCCAGGGCTTATGGGGTGAAGGCAGGAGAATGGGGTTGAGAGGGAAAGATAGATCAGGCATGATTGAATGGCAGAGCAGACATAATGGGCCGAATGGCCTAATTCTGCTCCTAGGACTTCTGAACCTGTGAAATGGATGCTGGGATTGTTTCATTGTGTTTCAGTGCAAACCAATCTATTTAAAATCTGTTTAAAATATTTACAATGGCTGCTTCCAAAGGAACGTGGTGTCTACATTTCAGCAGATGTATTCTTTTTAAATAATCCACCTCACGCTGCATGGATATAGCTTCACTATCCCTCTGGCATCATTCATATTGAGGCTTTGCAAGATGTGGTATTGAGAAAGGAACCAGAAAAGCAGGTATATGTTAAGGTTACTCTCAGCAGACCACTTAGCATTGCAAACCACACTGTTTCTCTCATAGCATCACTTGCAGGTATTAGATGAACAGCATGGAATGCTGACCTCCATTTACCTGTTTTAAGATATGTTAGAAATTTGATCTCAAGATGCTGCAAAAGCAGTGCCGTGTGGTTGAACTGAAAGCAGAAAAAGCTGGAAACACTCATCAGGTCAAGAAGCATCTGTGGTTAAAGAAACAGCCCTAACGCTTCAGGTCTGAACCTCTGATCTTGAGTAGCGAGAAGGGTCACCTATTCCTTCCATCCAGAGATGCAGTCTGACCCGCTGAGTTACTCCAGCATTTTGTGTCTCTCTTCTCCGACCACGAGTTCTGATGAAAGGATTTGGACCTAGTATTTTAACTCTTTTGATTGTTGAAAGTGTTATCACCATTTCCTGATTTTGTTTCTGATTTCTTGTATCTACATTAAAAAAAAAATCTTTCAACATGTAGGTGAAAATAAGTTTAACCTGATTAGGGCTGCATGGTGGTGCAGTGGTAGAGTTGCTGCCTTACAGCGCCAGTGACCTGGGTTCGATTTTGACCGCGGGCGCTGCCTGTACAGAGTTTGTATGTTCTCACTGTGACCGCGTGGGTTTTCCCCGGGCTCTCCAGTTTCCTCCCACACTCCAAAGACGTACAGGTTTGTCCTTTCTGCACCGGTTTGTGAGTTAATTGGCTTCGGTAAAGATTGTAAATTGTCCCTAGTGTGTAGGATAGTGCTAGTGTACGGGGATCGATGGTTGGCATGGACATGGTGGGCTGAAGGGCCTGTGGCCGTGCTGTATCTCTAAACTAAACTAAGATGCAGTGAGATATAAGGAAAAGGGAGAAGGTAAGACAGCCCTCCCGAGACCATCCAGGCAGCCATGTGGTTTTGCGCAGTTATGAACAGTTCACATTTACTAGATCAGCCATAAACTGATGTTCTATCGGATCCTGCACAATGAGAAAGAGAAAGATGCTGGTTTTGTAATGCTATTTCAGCAAAAATGACTTTTCCCTTAATCCTCACATGGATGGCAATATTCCAGTCCACACCTCCAATCATTTTTTAGTCTCATTCTTTGTCAAGCTCAAACCCATGCACCTTTCTTAGAAGGAGCAAGGGGCCCTGATCCGACCCATCCCCATGTCTCTCCACTGCCACGATATGGTGGCCCCTCGTAGTTACGGGAGAATGGGTGGTTCGGTTCATTTAAACGTGCTTGCGAGAAAAAAGTTTGAAATAAAACGCGTATTATATCAGAGAGAGGAGCCAATTTCCAGTATTTCCCTTGCCCTGGCTGGTGTTTTTATAACTTGTCATTAGGTGGAATAGTGTAACTGTGTGTCAGTGAAATACAAGCTGCTGGAGTGAACCTCCCCCACCCACCCCCATCACCAGCCCCACCGTCATTCACACACAGTCTGTGCACTTTTAACAGCCAGAGTAAAGTCTTCAGGGTTTGTGCTCGGAAGAAAATCCCAAAAGGGTTGTTTTTCAAACTGAACTGCCGAGGCATTACTACCATGCCTCCATAAATCAGTATCCCAACCTCTTCATGGAACGATCAGCAGTAGAGCCACCAGCAGAAACTCTTTCAGTGGCCGCAAGGTATGCCTACTTCGAAGAGGTTCTCCTCTCTCCGACGAGAGTTCTGCCACACCCTCTCTCACTGCTCCCCCTCCTGATCTCTGACTCTACGACCACATTTCATCATTGCCTTTTGTATATCTTTCACTCATTTGTTCTATGTGCTTTATCTCTTGTTTCCCTCGCCCCCGACTCTCAGTCTGAAGAAGGCTCTCGACCCGAAATGTCACCTATTCCTTTTTTTCAGAGATGCTGCCGGACCCGCTGAGTTACTCCAGCCTTTTGTGTCTATCTTCGTTCCAAGAGATCTGCTGCGCGGCGTTGCTCGAGACCCTGTTCCTGACACCTAACACCCAGCTGGCTTTTACTTTTTCAACAAGAAACAACATTGACTCGCATTTTTATAGCACATCTAAGGTGGCCAAGACACAAATCATTCCACATGCAGAAGACCGTACAGGCAATTAAACCAATGTTGAGATCCAGGCTAAATGAAAATAGGGAGATCAATCTTAGCTTCGCTGCCAACACTGGCATGGTGGAGAAAACAAACAGGTTCCTTTAGTTGAACTTTCCCTGGCATTGCTGACTTTAACCTGAAGAGTTTGGCAGGAAGATGAAGCAACTAGGCAAAGAAGGCAAGTGCTGGGACAATGCGTGCAATTCTCATCCTCTTCTGCTGTAAGGATACCAGATTCATTACGCACGGAGTTTAAGTGTTGAACACAGAAACAGGCCGTTCAGCCCCTTTATTCTGTCATTCAATGGATCGTGACCGATCTTAAGAACAATAGACACAAAATGCTGGAGTAACTCAGCAGGTCAGGCAGCATCTCTGGAGATCAAGGACAGATGACGTTTCAGGTCGGGACATTTCTTCGGACTGATTGTGGAAGTGAGGAAGTGCAGGACAAAGCCTGGCGAGTGATAGGTGGATACAGGTGAAGAGGGATTTTGATAGGCATATGACTGGACGAGGGCCAGAGATAAAAATGGGGCAGAGGGAGTGGAGAAATGGGTGTGTCTAAGTGAGGCACATGGAAGAGGGGGGGCAGAAGAAAATAAAGATTGTAGGTTAGTTACCTAAACTTAGAGAATTCAAAGTTCATATCATTAGGTTGTAAACAACCCAAACGGAATCTGAGGTGCTGCTCCTTCTGTTTGCGTGTGGCCTCACTCTGGCAATGGAGGAGGCCGAGGACAGAAAGGTCAGCGTGGGAATGGGAAGGGGAGTAAAAATGGTTAGTAACTGGAAGATCCAGCAGACCTGAGGGCAAATGCTCTGCAAAATGGTCGCCAAGTCAACGCTTGGCCTCGCCGATGCAAAGGAGGCCACATTAGGAACACCAAATGCAGCAGATGGAGGTTAGAGGAGGTGCACATGAACCTCTGTCTCATCTGGGAGCATCGTTGGGGTCCTTGCTTGGATGTGAGGGTGGAGGTATAGGGCCAGGTGTTGCATCTCCTGTGGTTGCAGGGGAAAGTACCTGGGGAGGGGGTGGTTTGGGTGGGAGGGGATGAGTGAAACAAAGAGTTGCGGAGGGAGTGGTCTCTGTGGAACGCGGGAAGGGGATGGGAATATGTGACTGGCGGTTGGATCACGTTAAAGATGGCGGAAATGTCAGAGAATGATGTGTTGGATGCGGAGGCTGGTGGAGTGAAAAGCAAGGACCAAGAGCAGAGGAGACGTGGGTGAGGGGTCCACCTATGATAGCGGGAGAACCTACGTTTACCAAAAAAAATAAGACATCTCGGATGTTCAAGAAATTGAGAGTGGGGAATATCATCCCTGCAAGAAGCAGGGTGGGGAGGAGGTGTAGACAGCACCTTGAGTGCTGTCTGTGTGGAGCCTGTACGTTCTCTCTCTGGCCGCGTGGGTTTTCTCCGGGTGCTCCGGTTTCCTCCCAAATCTCAAGGACATATTGGTTTGTAGTTTAATTTGCCTCTGTAATTTCCCCCTAGTTTGTACGGAGTGGATGCAAAAATTGAATAACATAGAACTAGTGTGAATGGGTGTCATGGGCTCGGTAGGCCAAAGGGCCTGTTTCCATTCCATGCCATGTTTCCATGCCATGCTAGGACCAGGGTTACAATTAAAACTAAACCTCAGTGATTTGTTTTGTATTTTCACTTTCTTGGCCCCAACCACACTTTGAAGGAGAATTTTCTAGATCTCCAATTACTTGCAGTTGAGTACAATTGCAGATGTTGTTAAGTTAAAAGGGGTGCAGATATGTACAAGGATGTTGCCAAGGCTGGAGGACCTGAGCTATAGGGAGAGGCTGAGCAAGCTAGGGCCTTATTCTTTGGAGCGCAGGTGGATGAGGGGTGATTTTATAAAGGTGTAAAAGATCATGAAAGCACAGAGTCTTTTACTCACAGTAGTGGAATCAAGAAACAGAGGACATAGGTTTAAGATGTGGAGAGAAAAATTCAATAGGAACCCAAGAAACAACCGTTTACACTATTTCCAGTAGGTGTATGGAACAAGCTGCCAGACGAGGTAGTTGAGACAGGTACTATCACAACGTTTAAAAACACATTTGGATGGGTACATGGATATGAAAGGTTTAAAGGGACATAGGCCAAGTGCAGGCAGGTGGGACTAGTGTAGATGGGGCATGTTGGTCGGCAGGGACAGGTTGGTCTGAAGGAACTGTTTCCACACTGAATGGTTCGATGACTCTACGAGTAACTACTTCCTGACACCATTCCAGGTGCAACGGGTAGTTCTGCTTCCTAACAGCTCTGTGGTCCAAAGTTCAACCCTGGGCGCTGTCAGTGAGGAGACAGCATGTTCTCCCTTGCTCTGAGTTTTTTTGGCCAGGGGCAAACCTATTGTCAGACAGGGAGCAGGATTTCAGAGGCAAACCCTAAGCTTTCCTTTATGGGGCACCACAGAGAAGGAGTGCTCCTCCCAGACCTTCTCTTCATCCCTCCAACAATTTAATGACGTGTTGAGGAGCCCTCTATTAGCGTTGCCTGTGGCAGCCTGACAGCTGAATGTTGCTTTCTTCCTCTGGGCAACCAGCCAGCTCTGCGTGGGCAGGTGATATAAGTGAGGCCTTGACATTTCCAAATAGACTCGTACAACTCACACTCACCCCTCCCTATCTCGCCTCAAAACCGTATCAGGGTTACAATTAAAGAGAAATATCACCCACTCGATGAAGATGGAACTACGTAGCAACCACAATCATAAAATGCCTCATTTGATTTTGAAGTCAATCACTTCATATGATTGGAGATGCCCCGTGTAGCACAAATCCATTACAGAGCAGAAGACATGATAACGACTTAGTGTTCAGTGTAATGAAATGCCGCAATTTAACTCCACCAGATGGGAGTCAATTGAGAAGTAAGAAGAAGAGACAGGGGAAAGCAAAACACTAAGTTCTGAGGAGGAACTCAGCCAGTCTGCCTGCATCTGCGGATGGAATGAACATGTGATGCTTCGGATCTGGACCCTTCTTCAGACTGACGAAGAGTGGTTCTGAAAGTAAGAATTGAGAAGGATTGGATTATCAAGTAGGTACACACTCAGTGGGCCAGGCAGCATCTCTGGAAAAAAGGATAGGTGACATTTTGGTCCAGTCTGAAGAAGGATCCCATTCCAAAACATCATCCATCATTTTCCTCAGTGCTGCCTGACACACCGAGTTACTCCACCACTTTGTGTCTATCTTCAGTATAAACCAGCATCTGCAGTTCCTTTCTACACACGGATTATCAAGAACGATTGGTTTGGGAATGGTTTTCCAGGATACAGATTGATTGAGTGCCTTTGGGTTGAGTTGGGTTGAGTTTCCAACATTGTTGGAAAAGCAGAGATCCAAATGCAAATAAAGAACCAGAGGATAACACTAGGCTTGCACAAGGTGAGCCTAGAGATGTTGATGAGATGAGATGAGAAGAAAGTAGGACCATAGCCTATGGCCCTTTGTCTCGTGGTGTCACAGTTGAAATAAATGAATTATTTAGATTAATGACACCTCTTTAGCCTTCTAAATTATGGATCATCTAGGTACATCCAGGTTCAGGAACAGCTGCTTCCTGGAGCCATTTGGCTATTAAATACTACAACCGCAAATAAGCTCTGAACTAGACTATTATTGTTATTATCGCACTATTATTGTTTTTTTGGGGTGTACGTATGTGTATGTGAGTGTGTGTATGTATATATATCACATACTCACAAATACACACACACACACACATACATACATATATATATATATATATATGTGTGTTTGAATGTGTGTATTTGTTAGTATGTGCATATACACATATATCAAACTTTTTTTTCTCTCTCATTTATTATATTGTTTACAGTGTACTGTGTTTACATATTCTGTTGTGCTGCTGCAAGTAAAAATGTCATTGTTCTATCCGAGACATATGACAATAAAGCACTCTTCACTCTTGACTACATTGTAAATGATCTAAATTACTGCCATATCTAAATTACCGTGGAGGTATGGGGTAACACTTACACAAGCACCTTACATCCATTATGTATACTGCAATAAAGGGCCATAAGGATAGTTAATAATGTAGGATTCCGTGAACACATCAACTCTCTGTTTTTAGTGTTAAAAGCCCTGAAGTTTATGGATCTAGAATTTAATACAGCACAAATAATGTATAAAGCAAGAAATAATTTACTACCAGGTAACATACAAAAATAGCTCTTTAATAGGGAGGGTGGTTATAATTTGAGAGCAAAGTTTAATTTAAAGAAACTGTGTTCGTACAACTATGAAGAGTTTGAAAACTATGTGTATTTCAATCTGTGGGGCGAAATTGTGAAATGATTTGGATGTGGAACTCAAGGAAAGCACAAACATTACTCAGTTTAAGAAGAAGTTCACAAAAAATATTTTCCAGAGGTACAAGAATGAGGAAGGGCGGTGATGACGGTTAGGTTATAGTTTATTGACACAGTGTGATATGCGTGTTGTACATAGAATTTGGATAATTGGTTATCAACTGTATATATATTATATAAATATATAATGTATGTTTGCGTGCGTGCATATGCGAGTATATATGCATGTATGTATGTATGTGGTTTATGTATGGATATATGTATGTATGTATTATATGTTTGTGTATGTGTATATATATATCTATATATATAGATGAGATTGGTTTGTGAATTAATTGATGAGTAGCGGAGAAAGGGTAGGAATAAATAAATGTATACTTCCTCCTGCTCCTTTTCGAACATGTAAGATTTAATTTGTGATGTTTATGAGAATTTGTTTATTGTTATTTTGCTTTGTTTTTAACTTTTTATGTTTTACATGTTCAAAATAAATTATATACGACTACAATGTCTCAATATATGGTGAGGGTTCCTGCCGCAAATACCTTTCAGACTGAGAGTAACAGTGCCAAGTAAATGAGGTTAGATGGTTGTGAAAAACTGTTTGAATGGTAGAAGTCTGATGTCCTGATGGCGAATTTCAAACATGACGTTGAGATGCAACAACTTAGAAAGAAGATCATTCTTCCCTGGTTAAATCATCCAGGGATGGTTTAACAAAACTAGTCTTCCAGTGTTATTGATATCCTGAGAACAGCATTGTAGAAACATACAGGCAATGAGCAGTAATACCTCTATCATCACTTTCACACGGAAGGAATTCAGAGGACCTCACCCCGTACAGTTTTACACAACTGCTCTCAGAAGGTTTAGCTGTTTTTAGGAAAACTCCCTCAAAGCAGAGCTGAAGTGAGTTGCAGCTTGAACTCATCAGACCATGCCAGGCTACATCTGGCAGGCAAATGAGACCTGAGCATGGGCCCATTCACCAATATTTACAGCACCATTTCCCTTTGTTGAATTCAGATGGGGGTCAACATGGAGTATTAACGTTTACTTAGCCTGTGCTCTTGATGAAGACTATTGGTTGGAATAAATAAATGTTCATGTATTCATTTACATGAGTGATCTCACTTTACATTTCCTTAACCTTTGATCACCTTAATTTCTCAAAATTACAGGGCACACATTTCACCACTGCCAATTTCTACACCCCAAAGTGCTTTGATGTTCTTCTGATGTGCAGCCATTGATGTGCTGCAGCACATTTGTGCCCAGCGAGCAACCAAAAGCAGCAATGAGATTTAGCCAAGAGGGAGGTACGGTGCGAGATACTTGGTAAATGGAGAATTTAGATATGTGGTACTTTGCATTACTGTCAGGTATATTGGAACTGTGCAGAAAGTATTAATATGCTCAGGTTGAGGAAGGTTGTTTAAGTTAGTTTAGTTTAATTTAAAGATACAGCACGGAAACAAGGCCCACCAGTGATCACCCCGTACACCAGCACTATCCTACATACTAAGGTCAATTTACAATTTTTACCGAAGCCAATTAATTGGTTAGCTATAGCTCTGCCTTCAACACCAATATTCTCAGGCCCATAGTCTCAGAATAAAAGGATGTAGCTTTAGGAGATAAGAAGGAATGTCTTTAGACAGAGGGCAGTGAATATGTGGAACTCATCACCACAGACAGCTTTGGAGGCCAAATCAATTGGATATTTCTAAGGTGGAGATTGAGAGATTCTTAATTAGTAAGAGTGTCAGGGGTTATGCTCTCAACTAAATTCTGCACTGTGGTATTTTTCTCTTTACACTACCTGTTGCACTTGTGTACGACTTGATGATGCCGGTGTATTGGGTGAACTGATTTTATTGGACAGTATGCAAACAAAAGCTTTTCACTGTACCTCGGTACAATAAACAACATCACACCATACCATGTTTAAGAACTGCAGATGCTGGAAAAATCAAAGGTAGACAAACAAGCTGGAGAAACTCAGCGGGTGAGGCAGCATCTATGGAGCGAAGGAATAGGCGACGTTTCGGGTCGACACCCTCAGGGTCTCACCCGCTGAGTTTCTCCGTTTTTTTGTCTACCTTCACACCATACCATTGCTCTCTGTAGAAGTTGACTACTTCATTTTCTGCATGAAAACAGTGACAACATTTAAAAAGTCCCCCTTGTCAATGCAACATGCTGGGACATTCCAATATTGTGAAAGGCACCACATAAAATGCTTCTCTTTTCACCTTATTAAGCACTGAGCTCCCACAGAGTGTCATGGATTACGTAGGAGATACATTATAGAAACCAGCCATTCATCTCAACTAGTCCATTGATGTCCTGCAAAGTCACCTCATGCCTCTCCTCATTTGTATCCATCAGAGAATGCTTCTATTGGCTTCTCCCTTAACTACATATTCATTTTGTTTATTTATTTGTCTTTGTTTTTTAATATACGTGTCAGAACTTGTGTAAAAAATGTATATATATGTATGTGTGTGCATGTGTGTGTGTGCACACATGTGCGTGCGTGTATATATGAACAAAAAAGTTAACTATATACTATATATTTTAATTTTTTTTATTTTTTATTTTTTGGCGGCGCGACTCACCCGTTGCAGCGGCCCCTACAGCCTGTCTGTCTTTTTTTTTATTTTTTGTCTAGTTAAATGTAGTGTTGGTGTTTTTTTAATACTGGTTTTAAATGTGTATATGTGGGGGGCGGGAGGGGGAGGGGGAAACTGTTTAAAATCTCTTCCCTGTCCGGGAGACCCGACCTTTTCCCTGTCGGGTCTCCGTTGTCGTTGGGGCCTAGCACTGTGGAGCGGCCTCCAACCTGAACGACCCGGGGGCTCGGGAGACTGCGGAGCTGCGGACTACTCACCATCGTGGGGCTGGCCGACTTCGGAGCGTGGAGAGCGGTGGTGACTCGCTGCTGCGACTCGACTCCTGGGACTTGGAGGCTCCAGAAACGCAGCCGCAGGTCCGGTGGACTGGGACATCGGGAGCTCGCGGGTCCGGGGGGAGAGACCGCTTCCCGGAGCTCCCGCAACGCGACTTCTCCAGCCCGTGTCGCGGGGTTGGAACGACCCGGAGCGGGGCCGTACATCGCCCGGCACGGCTTCATGGCCGTGGGACATTCCAGCGCCCGCCGGGGGCTCCAACATTGTGACATTGAGACCGGGAGCGGGGCCGTAAATCGCCCGGCACGTCCTAAAATGGCCGTGGGACTTATCATCGCCTGCCTGGGGCTTGGACATCGGGAGAGAAATGGAGAACAGGGGAGAGAAAATACTTTGCCTTCCATCACAGTGGGTTCACTGTGATGGATGTTTGTGTGAATTAAATTGTGTGTATGTCTGTAGGAAATTGTCTTTGTTTGTATGGCTGTGGAAACAGAATTTCGTTTCAGCCTCACTGAGGCTCAAATGACAATAAATGGTATTGTATTGTATTGTATTGTATTGTATTGTATTGTATTGTATATATATACACACACATACACATATAGATATACACATATATAATGTGTGCGTATATACGGAACCTTTTTGCATTTTTATGATATATATATATGAGAAACAGACAAATTATGGGTTTTATAGAGTACTATGTTTACATATCTACTGTGCTGCTGCAAGTTAGAATTGTATTGTTCTGTTTCAGGATATATGACAATACAACACTCTTGCCTCTAGTCTCCTGACTCTACTTGCTCTGACTCCTCTTGACTGCATCTGCAGTATCGACTTCAACCATCCCGTGACAGCCAGTTCCACTTTCTCACCACACATTAGGTGAACAAGTCTGTGGCTGATTAAATGGATTTCTTGATGACAAATTGCATGTGGACAGTCGCTAGAACATGCACTTCCCCACAAATAGAAATATTCTCTCTGTATTCACCTCATGAAAACCTTTCATCCTTTTCATCCTTTTGAAGACCTCAACCTTCCTTGCTCAAAGGGACCCAATCATTCTTTCCTGTATTCTTTTGGTTTTCAGGTATCTTCCGTGTGAAGCTTCTTCGCACCTTCCCCTGAGCCTCCAAGTTATTTTCCCTTCATAGCACTGAAAATGTGGTTCAACCATGGGTCAATAAAACATTAGCAGAACCTCCCTACTTTTCAACTCTTTCCTTCTATTGTATTGTAAAGTCTACTGGAGTCTCAGTAAAGGGAGATGTAGTTGAGTTCCTGGGTGAACTCTCTGTGTAGAGTTTGCACACTCTCTTTGTGATCATGTCATTTCCCCCATAGATGTTCCAATTTCCTCCCACATCCCAAAGATGTGCACTTTGGCCTTCATCAATCAATGCAGAGAGTACGAGTTGAAATTCTGTTGGAGTTGTACAAAAGTTTAGTGAGGCCACACTTTGGAGTACTGTGTCCAAGTTATGGTCACTTTGCTATAGGAAAAATGCCATTAAGCTAGAAAGGATGCAGAAAAGATTTATGAGGATGTTGCCAGATGTTGAGGGATCTGAGTAAAATAGGGAGAGAATTGGCAGGCTAGGACTTTATTCCTAAGAGCATAGGAGACTGAGGGGGGATGTTATGGTGTATAAAATCACGAGTGCAATAGATTAGATAAATGCACACAGTCTCTCATTCAGGGAATCAAGAACTAGAGGGCACATGTTTAAGGTGAGAGGGGAAAGATTTAATAAGAATCTAAGGGGCAACTTTTTCACATATAGGATGTTACGTATATGGAATGCGCTCCCAGAGCAGGTGGTTAAGGCAGGTACAATAACAACATTTGAAAGACATTTGGCCAGATATATGAATAAGAACGTTTTAGAGAGATGTGGGTAAAACACTGTCAAACAGGGCTAGCTCGTTGGTTAGCATGAGCGAGTTCTATGCTGTCTGACTGTATGATAGGCTAAATGTCAACTGTACGTGTACGTGAGTACAGATTCTGGGGGAGGGATGTTATGAGAATAAAGGGGATTAGTGTTGGTGATTGATGTGGTCAGCACAGACCTGGTGGGCTGAAGGGCTGTTTATGTGCTGTACATCTCTATGGTATTCTGTGGCCCAGCCTGAGCCTTCAGTTAACCCAGCAGCAGGCAAGGGTCAAAACGAAACTGTCTATGACTCATTGATATTTGAGCATTTTATGACCAATCTTCTGGGAATTACAGGTTTAATTGTCTTTATTTTGCATGGAACTGAAAATATGGTGGTTTACATAAGTGGCCGTCAGTTTTCCAATGCAGACACCAGCTTTACATCTGGGCATCAAGCTGGAATTCCCCACCAAGGCAGAATGCACTGGGTATAATGTTTGTTGTGGGACAGAAACAATATCTGGGAAATGTATGTGTGTCTCTTTCTCTCCATATCTGTGTGCACTTATTTTTGTGTGTGTGTATCTGCGTATTGTGTGTGTGTGTATGTGTGTGTGTGTATCTGGGTACATCTGTGTGTGTATCTACGTTTATGTTTGTATGGAGTGTATCTGCATATAAGCGTGTGTGTTTCTGCGTCTATGTTTTATGTGTGTATATCTGCAATGGTGTGAATGTATCTGCATATGTGTGTGTATCTGAGTATGTGAGTGCGTGTATATTTGTGTGTGTATATATGTGTGTATCTGTGTGTCTGCATATGTGTTTGGCTGCGTGTGTATGTGCATCTGTGTATATATGTGTTCGTGTATATATATATACAGGGCTGTCAACTCTCACGCTTTGAGTGTAGAACTCACGCCCTCAAGCAAACTCTCACCGGGACGGACGAGTGTTTGCCGGAGCCGGCGTGTCGCTCGCTGCAGCTTCAGCCATGGAGCGCTCCGGACAGTGCATGTCCCGGGCTGCTGCGAGAGTCTCTGTGCCGAAGGGACAGACTCTCAAAGGGAGGTGGAGAGAGAGAGAGAAAGGGGAAGGAGACAGGGAGACAGTGGGGAGAGAGAGAAGGGTATGAGAGGAGAGAGAGGGGAGAGACAGAGGGGGCGTGAATGGAGAGAGAAGAGGGAGAGGGGGGGGGAGAGAGAGGTAGGGGAGAGAGAGGGGGGAGAGTGAGGTGGGAGAAGGGGGGAAGCGAGAGAGGGGTGAGAGGGAAGAAAGAGGGAAGAGAGAGAGGGGGTGGAGAGGGAGGAGGGTAGGAGAGAATGGGAGAGAGGGGAAGAGAGAGGGGTGGTAAAAGAGAGAGGGGGAAGATGGGGAGAGGGTTAAAGAGAGAAACGGGAAAAGAGAGAGATAGGGGGGCAAAGAAAAAGAGATAGAGACAGAGGAGAAAGAGAGGGGAGAGGGCAAGGGGAAGAGTGAGGTAGGAGGGGGAAATGGTGAAGAGAGGAGAGAGGGGGAAGAGAGAGGGGAGAGTGTGTGGAGAGGGAGAGAGAGGGGGAGATAGAGAGGGAGGGAGAAAGAGGTTGGAGGGAAGCGAGGGGGAGAGAGAGGAGAAAGAGGGGGGAGAGAAGAGGGGGAGAGAGAGAGGAAAGAGAGGGGGAGAGAGAGTTAGGGGAAAGAGAGGGGAGAGAGAGTTAGGGGAAAGAGAGGGGAGAGAGAGGGAGAGGGGGGAGAGAGAGAGGAGAGAGGGGACAAGAGAGAGGGGGAAGAGTAAGGTGGGAGGGAGAGAGGGGGGAAAGAGAGGGGAGAGAGGGTGGAAGAGAGGGGGGAGAGAGAGAGGGGGGAGAGAGAAGAGAGGGAAGGGGAGAGAGTGAGAGGGAGAGACAGGGGAGAGAGAGGGGGTGAGAGGAGAGACAGAGAGGGAGAGAGGAGAGAGAGAAAGGGGAAAGAGAGGGGGAGGGGAGAGATAGAGGGGGAGAGAGAGAGAGGGGGGTGGAGAGGAGAGAGAGCGGAAGAGAGGGGGAGAGAGAGACAGTCTCTGGGTCGAATTTTCCCAGGTGACCGGCATGGATCAGGCTGCGGCTCGGTGCATCCTGGAGGACAACCAGTGGCTGCTGGAAGTAACTACCAAGCACTGGGTAGATACGGTGGAAGATAGTGGACTTCAAATGGGGGTGGTTGGTGAAAGCATCCTGCTTGCCTGCTAGATTTTCACTTACTGTTACTGCAGGAAAAATGTTCCCGATGTTGGGGGCGTTCAGAACCATGGGTCACAGTTTAAGAATAAAGGGGGGGCCAGTTAGGACTGAGATGAGAACAGACTTTCTTCACGTAGAGAGTTGTGAATCTGTGGAATTCTCTGCCACAGAAGGCAGTGCAGGCCAATTCACTGGATGTTTTCAAGAGAGAGTTACATTTAGTTCTTGGGGCTAATGACATCAAGGGATATGGGGAAAAAACAGGAAAGAGGTACTGATTTTAGATGAATAGCCATGATCATATTGAATGGCAGTGCTGGCTCGAAGGGCCGAATGGCCTATTCCTGCACCTATTTTCTATGTTTCTATGCTTGCGTATATGGCAAAAAAACTCGATCGCTTGATTTTGAAGCATTCATGCATGGTGGAGGTATAATGTAGTCATAGAGTGATACAGTGTGAAAAAAGCCCTTCGGCGCAACTTGCCCACACCCGCCAACATGTCCCAGCTACGCTACCTGCTTTTGGTCCATACCTCCAAACCTGTCCTATCCATGTATCAGTCTAACTTTTTCATAAATGTTGGGATGGTCCCTGCCTCAACTACCTCCTCTGGCAGCTTGTTCCATATACCCATCACCCTTTGTGTGGATAAAGTGACCCTTTAAAAAGTTACCTCTTAAAAATACTTCATACAAAAAACATTGAAATCATACTTCTACAGTGCACTAAAACATGATTTTAATACATCAAATTTCAAAACGTTCCCACCCTTGTTCCACACCCTCTCCCCACTCGGTTGCTCCACTCCCTCACCGGGTACCCCCAAGGCCAGTGATCAGTGATCGCACAGCCTCCCCCCTTTCAAAAACGCTCCAATCCAATTTAAAGCATATATATTGCATTCAAGTGTAAGTGATAAAACTCGCGACAGTATGCACCATACTGCACAATTTCAAGCTGAAAAATGCAAATGTTCCGTTCCAATGGGTGGGGGCACCCCCCCCCCCCCCCCCGATGCTCCCTCGGGCTTGGTCTCTCACACATTTCTCACTCCCAACTCTCACCCAATGTTGGCAGCCCTGTATATATATAGGTGTGTGTATGTGTCTACATGTGTATATATGTGTATGTGTGTGTATGTATATGTGTGTATGTATTTGTCTATGTGTGTATCTGTGTATATATGTGTATGTATGTGTGTGGTGGGGGAGGTTGAGAGATGTTATTGAACTACAAAACAAAGCATATTAGATCAGCTGCTGATTGATGGGCCAGAGATCAAAGTCAGACAAAATCAGATCAAAGACAACATTCATGTTGATTTTACTGGAAATTGGGATGGCGATGAAATACAGTAACTTCTTTATTTGTATGTTTCTCTTTTGTGATCAGCTGCTGACTGCCAACTTCACTTCTAATGAAATTCCCTCGACCAAGTGAATATTAAACCCGTGCCATTACTCTTTGCCCTTGTCAGTGACTCTACACTTTAGCTATCGTATCCATCTATGGCCACTTGCTCAGGTTAAACCAGATTCTGCAAAACAGTCAGACTCTTGTGCAAAAGTCTGAGCTGAGCTTCAAAACCACAGATTCTGTGGGTTACCATGACTACATACTTTCACTTGCCTCAGACGTTCTGCCACTGGAACTCTTATCTACACTGTTGTGACTTCTAGACCTATTAGCTTAACAATTAACTTGTGGACAAAACAGGTTCCAAAATATGCCTAAGAGGCCTTAAAACATAAAATGTCTAAGAGGCCTCAGCTAGCTTGTCCCCATGCAATTAGTGTGGGGACAAGATAGTGATTCATGTACAAGCCTCATGTAAGAACTCACAAGAGGCAAATAACATTATTTCCCTCAGTAGTGCATAGTAAGGAAAGGAACTTCAGGAATCGTCGCGTTTTGGAGCACAGAAACGGGTCCTCTGGCCAAAATTTCCTTGCTGACCAAGATGCTCCATCTACACTAGTCACAGCTGGCTGTATTTCGCACATATCCCTCGAAACTTTTCCTTTCCACCTACCTGTCCAAGTGTTTTTTTTTTAATGCTGTTACAGTACCTGCCTCAAGTACTTCTTATGCCAATTTGTTCCATTTATCCACCACACTCTGTGTGAAAAAGTTATCCCTCGACTTCCTAATACATCTTTAAAGTCATGAACATCAGCTTAAACTAAAGTGCTAATTCATCTCTTGTCTGTACATCTTAAAGCAGAGGTGGCTGTCAAATCTGACCACTGTTGCAAGATACTGTACGGGCATTGATTACAATCATGGGAACAAATAGAAGCGAGCATATGAGTGAGCATCTTTTATTCCACTGACCGTGAGATCTGAGGGGAAGAGATAGACTTGGACAGAGGTACTGTTGCCTCAGGAGGCCCGACACACACTTATGAGCAAAAATGGCCAAGGCCAACAGGTTTAGGTTTAGACACGGTGCTGGCGAAAAAGGATCAGGATTCTTCTTCAGACGTCACGTGAAGAGCCCAGAGCTCCAGAGGAAACCCATGCGGTTAGAGCGATAGCATCAAAGATCAGAACTGAACCCAGGTCACTTGAATGTGTGGCAGCAGCTCTACTAGCTCTGCCAATGTGCCACCGAGTGCCAAGGGCATGAATTGCACCATTGGGTGGGAATATTCACACAGGAGACAGCTGGAAATGTTTCCTGTAGGAAGGACCTGCAGATGCTGGCTTATACTGAAGATAGTCTCTGGCGCTGTAAGATAGCAACACTACCGTGTCACCCACATGTCGTCTTTGGCCACTCATTGTCTGCTCCTCAATTTTATTTTTTATGATACTTGACTGTAAGGAAAATTCATTTTGTTGTCTCTAATATGAGATCATGACAATACATTGAATACAATAAAAACAATACAATTGTCTGCTCCTCAATCATGTGGGATCTCCAAAATGTCTAAAAAAATCCAATTTGCTGAAGGTGAGCTTTGACTCTACGTCATTTGCCGAGGGTCTTCACGCCAAGCTCAACTTCACTGCGAACCGACTTCGTTACCTTTAAACACTGCACTTCCCCGTGCAAGACCCGTGGTGATTTCAAGATGCCTGTGCCGCTGGGCGTGAACCTGTTTCTAACAGGAGGCGTCAACTGAGCATTGTACAAGGAGTGGTCTCTACCCCATCCACTGTTTGCTTTGTGTTCATATGCATGACTTGGACAGGAGCATGCAATCAAAATGTTATGTCAATAAACATTGAGGCAGCATTTTGCAATCATTTTCAATTGCAGATCAATTGCATAATGCATGCAACAGAGAATGAGGGTGATCTCCAAACCCTCTTTGACATCCTTCCATCTTCCATAAGCTATCTAAATAGTCCACAGTTGAAGTCACTTCCTATCCTAAGGTTACAGCAACTGCCTTTGATGTCTGTTTGTTTTCCCAGCTGATGTCTGCAGACTCCTCCAGCATATTATGCTTTTCCAGCCACTCACTTCTTGACTTTTATCCAACCACTCCCAAAATAATTCTTTCTCCACCAGTACACATGGTTCTAAATGTTCCGTACACTTTTGGTCACCACTCCCCAAACACCAGGAGTTGCCTGCTGTAGTTTGATGGTGATTATATTGTATTGTTCTTAATTAGTATTTGTAATATCTTTCAGGATGTTTTCCTTCATTAAAGATACCCCACAAATGCACATTTTGCCTAGCATATTAACTCCCCTTCCCATTCCCATACTGACCTTTCTGTCCTGGCCTGTCAGATTGAGGCCACACGCAAATTGGAGGAACAGCACC
Organism: Amblyraja radiata; assembly: GCF_010909765.2. NCBI lineage: Eukaryota > Metazoa > Chordata > Chondrichthyes > Rajiformes > Rajidae > Amblyraja > Amblyraja radiata. The sequence continues at coordinate 30,461,099 of NC_045975.1, read as the reverse complement.
TCATATTTTGCTGGGGCAGTTTACAACCCAGCAGTATGAATTTTGATTTCTCTAATTTCAAGTAACCCTTGCATTCCCTCTCCCTCCGTTCCTCCCCCACCCTAGGCGGCCTGCTAGTTCCACTGTTTGTATCCATACATCCCTTCGTTATCACCTCTTCCACTGCAAACAATGGACCATGGTGGGCTCCACCTTTCCTTGCTCATCGATGCCGACTCTGATTTGTTCTGAACCTTTTCATACCTCTTGTTTCCCTCTCCCGACGCTCAGTCTGAAGAAGGGTCTTGACCCAAAACGACACCTATTCCTTTTCTCCAGAGATGCTGCCTGACCCGCAAAGTTACTCCAGCATTTTGTGTCTATCTATCTGCTTTACAATATATTGTGTTTGAAGGTTTCATTTTAGATTGATAAATGCATTAGAAAATGCTAATTAAACCATACAATTTCAACAAATCTCACTGTTACCAAATGAAATGTAGTGAATTTATAGTTTAGGCTGCTACTTTGTTAGTTTGCTTATCCTCTATCAATGTATTTAGTTAAATTGCTACCTGGTCTGGTTAATGTTGAGAGAGTAGGCGGCGGAACGACCGATGTCGCAGCGGCCTCTGCAGTCTGTCTGTCTTTTTTTCTTTTTTTTTGTCCCGTTGAGGGTATAGTTTGTAGTGGGCTTTTAAATGTGTATGTGTGGGGGGCGGGGGGTGGGGGAAACTTTTAAATCTCTTCCCTGCACGGGGACCCGACCTTTTCCCTGTCGGGTCTCCGTTGTCGTTGGGGCCTAGCACCGTGGAGCGGCCTCCAACCGGAACGACCTGGGGGCTCAAGTCACGGAGCCTGCGGAGCTGCGGACCTACCATCGTGGAGCTGGCCAGCTTCGGAGCGTGGAGAGTTCGGAGCGTGGAGAGGTGCGGTGGCGCACGGCTGTGACCCGACTCCGGTGGATGGTGACACCGGGAGCTTGCGGGTCCCCGGTGGGTGACTGCTTTGCGGGGCACCGGCAACGGCGACGTCTCCCGCCCGAGTTGCGGGGTTGAAAGTGACCTGGAGCGGGGCCTTACATCGCCCGACGCGGCTTAAACAGCCGCGGGACTTGCTAGCGCCCGCTGGGGGCTCCAACATCAAGACCCGGAGCAGGGCCTTACATCGCCCGGCGCGGCTTTAAATGGCCGCGGACTTGCTGGCGCCCGCCAGGGGCTTTGACATTGACATCGGGAGAAGAATGGAGAGCAGGGGAGAGACAAGACTTTGCCTTCCATCACAGTGAGGAGGAGATTCACTGTGATGGATGTTTGTGTAAATTGTGTTGGTGTGTGTCTTGGTTCTTTTCTTGTATGACTGCAGAAACCAAATTTCGTTTGAACCTCATGTGAGGTTCAAATGACAAATAAATGGTATTGTATTGTATTGTTTCTTGAGAGTTCTTTGACTGAGCTCCTTTGGAACTGCACGGAGATACAGCCAACTTTCCATATTAAACCACTTAAAACAATGTGGATTGCTGGTGACCTTTTAAATTTCTCTTGCCTGTTCTTAATAGCCCCTAGTATCTAACCACTGCTGGAGCACCACTGCTAATTTTCCCATTCGTTCTCTAGTTGACTTGTGGTAAGAAATACATTGAAACCCGTGGCACAAGAACAGGAAAGAATACAGCACTAAAACATGTAGTCATCCCTTCAACCCCCTCTTTTACCGTCTAGTTCCATCTTCTCTGGCCCCCCTGCATCATCTATGTTCATTTCTTCCTCATGAAATTACCTTAACTTCCGTTAAATTCATCACTTTGAGAAAATTCTGCTTAACTAATGTTACAATACTGTGTTGTAGTTTGTCCTTGAAATTCTACTGTGTTGCACAACATTTGTATGTTCTATGTGATTGAACAGCTATGAAAACATTTTTTTAAAGCAATCTAGGAGAGACGTTGTAGATGATGAGACCATGTCGCATTCATGACTCGTGTATATATGGAGGACCCCTGGCATAGGTAGTGGCATGTGACATAGGTTTAATTGGCGGAGTTAGTACGGGTAGTTTGGACCCATGCCACTGAGAGTAAGGAGGGACCAAGAGAGAGGTGGACCATCTAGAACAATGGGGGGTCCCGGGGGTGGTGGGGGGGGGGGGGGGGGGGGGGGGCATCTGCCACATGTGGAAGGCAGGCTGTAGATAGGAATGTTGGGTGAACTTTTGTAACCTTAGGTTCCAGGTAAGGAAGGACCTAACTTGTGTACTGCCTAGAGGAGGTCTGCTGTATGATTTTGCCGGGTTGTATACAATACAAAGCATTTCATTCGACCCAGGTACATATGATAATAAAGTATCATTGAACCATTGAATCGACCTGCAGAGGATTGAGCCGAATCATGCAGAGGCAGGCCCAGCAACACGCGAGGCAGAGATCAGCCATGATTGAATGGTGGAGTAGACTCGATGAGCCGAATGGCCAAATTCTACTCCTATAACTTGTGAACTTGTTAACTTGTGAACCTTTTTTTATTTGTGAATTCTACAACTCGGAATTCACACGAGTAGGATCCTCTTTAACAAAAACTTTGTCCTCACTCTAACTTTCCTTTGGGCCAACCCAACACCCAACCTCACTCCAATCACAATCTTTGACCAGACTTCCCTCCACAGTCAAGAGGCCAAGTCTCCTCCTCCATAAAAGTTCAGGGCAGTCCATCAATACTCTCCCTGAAATCCATGCCCAACACTCTTAATCTCGCCCCACCCCATCTTCCTCACCTGAAAACGAATCCTTTCCCCAAAATCCTTAGATCTCCTTTCCCTTACTTTCCAGGGACCCCTGCATTAAGGTAGGAAGTGGCTTAAACCGTGGACTGTTTAGGCAGCTTATGTTGGTGGACGGATCACAAAGAGGGTTTGGAGATCAACCTCGTTCTGTTTTTTATGTGTTGTGCACTTGATTTGCAATTGAAAGTGATTGCAAAATGCTATCTCAAGTGTTTACTGGTACAAACGTTTGATCGGATGATGAATTTTCTGTTTTTACATCAATGTTCGAGCATCTGCACTTTCTTTTTGATATTTAAGTCCTAATCCATAATGCACAAATTTATGGTTTCATGAGCAAAGGAATTTTACAGCAAGTGAACCTCAAGAAAACATTTTCTGGGTCTTTACCCACCCCTGATTTAACAGCTTTTCTGGGCCCCTAAAAACATCTAAGTTTTTATAATGTTTATTGTTAATAAACTCATGACTCAGGGTGTGTAGGAGTCAGGCCTTGAGCTTTCACTGACGATACCTTGTGTTATAAAAGCATGGAGACACAGAGTTGTAGAGCTTCTCAGACCCACGACCATGCTAACGTTCTTGCCCATCAACATGGATCCCATTTGTCCAGATTAAGATTGTATCCTTATAAACTGTGCCGATTTAAAGGACTTTCTAAATGTCTCATAAACATAATAATTATATCTGATTCTACCACTACCTCTGGCAGTATGTTCTAAATATCACTCTTGGCAGTAATATTACCCCTTAATTCCCTTTAAAACTCCTTCCCATCACATCCTTCTGTTTTTGATACCCATAGCGTGGAAGGTGACCTTGACTATTGTTTTTGTTTTAAAGATAAGGACTATCTTTCTGTTTTGAAGATATAGCAATGCAAATAGGCCCTTCAGCCCACTGGGCTCACACTGACCATCGATCACCTGCTCATATCAGTTCTATGTGACAGATGAACACAAAATGCTGGAGTAATTGCGCATGTCAGGCCACATCTCTGGAGAAAATAAATAATGACGCTTCAGCCATTCTTCAGATTATAGGCTATTGACTACTGATTATAATATTATACTGCATTTATACATTATATATTATATATATATATACATATATAACTATAAATATCAACTATAATATAACTATTAACAGTTCTAAGTAATCCCACTTTCACATCCACTCTTTGGGGGCAATTTACAATGGCCAATTTACATAAAACCCTGTACGCCTTTGGGATGTGGGTGAAAATGGAGCACCCGGAGGAAACTCAAGTGGTCACTGGAAGAACGTGCAAACGCCACACAGGCAGCAACTGACTCCAACGTCACAACCCGAAACATCGCCCATTCATGTTGTCCAGAGATGCTGCCTGACGTGTTGAGTTGCTCCAGCACTTTGTGTCTTTTTTTGTAAACTAGCATCTGCAGATTCTTGTGTCTGCATTAACTTGACTAGTTTTATACTGAGCAGTTCTTAAAAGGACTAATGGGGATCTAAATGAAAATATAAAATTCAGACAGGGCAGGCAGACTGGATATAGGGACAATGTTACCTCTGGCTGGGGTGTTTATACAACGGATCTTGCTCTCAGGTTTCAGGGGAAGAGATTTACAACTGAGATGAGGAGAAATCACTTATAGCATGATGAACCTGTGGAATTCACCACCACAGAACTGTACAAGTCAAGTTGCTGAAGGTTTTTAAGATGGAGATGAATAAATTCTAAATATAGGGTGAGAGCAGAAATGCACTTTCAAGATAGCTGAGCGTGTTCTTAAGTTAAAATGTTGTAGGAGTAGAATTAGGCCATTCTGTCAATCTCCGCCTTAAAAATATCCATGACTTGGTCTCCGTTGCCTTCTGTGACGAAGAATTTCACAGATTCACCACCCTCTGTTTAAAGAAATTCCTCCTCATCTCCTTTCTAAAGGTAAGCCCTTTTATTCTGAGGCTATGGTCCCCTGGTCCTAGACCCACCCACTAGTGGAGACGTTGTCTCCACATCCACTCTATCCAGGCCTTTAACGCACAACCTTTATCAAGCAACCATTACCGTACTAAACCACTGAGCAGATTTGAAGGGCTGAATAGCCTACTCCTGTTCCTCTCTTCTATATTTCTGACTAGTTTGGCAGAGAGAAAGCTGAAGTGTTTAACTTCCTGATTTTTTTTTCTGTCCACTTGTGTCTATATTTATTTAGTATGCATCATGGAACGAGGAGTGATGAATTTGTTTTACATAGCGCACTTTCTGCAAATCTAGCTGTCTCAAAGCACTTTATGACCTTTTAATCAGTTTTGAAGTGTGGAGAACCACTGGGATAGGCAAAGGTATATGGAAGGAAGTAACTAAATAAAGCTAATATGGTGATCATTTTAGGCTTGCACAGTACATGATTATCAAATTGACTTCATAATGGTGATGGCTTCACATTGCGAGCCTAAAGTCTGTGAGAGTCAGAGTCAGATGGATAGATGGTCTATGGGATATTGGTGAATGCAAGTTGAGTTTAATACCATATTGCAAGATGGCAACGGATTTAAATGTGATCAGTAATCTAAAATCGGCATCTGTACTCGATGAGCCGTTGATCGGCATCTGAACTCGATCATTATTAAAAAATCTTCCTCGGTCACTCATATCCTTTAAAGAGTAAGAATTGCCTGCCTTCATTCATTTCGGTCTAGTTTAGTAGAGTTTAGAATTAGTTTAGAGATAAAATGCTGAAACAGGCTCTTCGGCCACCGAGTCTGCACCTACCAGCGATCCACGTGCACAAGCACAATCCTACACACACTAGGGACAATTTACAATTTTACCAAGCCATTTAGCCTACAAATCTGTACGCCTTTGGGGCTGTGGGAGGAAACCGGAGCACCCAGAGAAAAACCCGGGCCTCTGGTGTTGGGAGGCAGCAACTCTACCGCTGGGCCACCATGCCGCCCTGTGGTCTATATGTGACTCCAGACCCACAACAACATTGTAGACTCATAGATGCCCTCTGATATGATCTACCGACTCAAGGCTAATTAAGGAATGAGCAGCATAGAAACATAGAAAACAGTTGCAGGAGTAGGCCATTCGACCCTTCGAGCCTGCACCACCATTCAATATGATCATGGCTGATCATCCAACAGTATCCTGTACCTGCTTTCTCTCCATACCCCCTGTAACCTTTAGCCACAAGGGCCACATCTAACTCCCTCTTAAATATAGCCAATGAACTGGCCTCAACTACTTTCTGTGGTAGAGAATTCCACAGATGCTGATATTGTTAGAAGTGTCCTTATCTCATCATTGAAACAGGTTATTTGTACACCTTCATAGATCTAGGGTAGAAAGAGGCTATTGAGCCTCTTCTTCCACCCCCTCCCCATCATTGACACTTGAAAATTTGCAACTATGTCACGTATGAATTTCTTTCTTCTGTGGGTTTCACTGGAACGGGCCCCCCTATGATCTGACGTCGTCAACATCATTAGAAAGGAGAAGAACAGGCCACAAATAGTGACCCAGAGAGATTGCAGCTTGGCACCTTGCCAGCTCACTTCTGAAAAAAAAATACAGGGTGGAGAAACTGTAAAAGGGCCTCAAGAAAAACTGGCTTTAAGCCAATTTGTTTGTCAGAAAGAGTGTAAATGGGGCCCACAGAGAGATAGGCCTCACTATAGACTGGCAATAGGCCAGTGTTTTAATAGAGAGTTCAAACAGGCCACAGACGTGAACATCAATATGTCCGGGTATTAAGTCAGCCCATTTATTAAAGAGAGGATGTGACAATAAATTTAATAGGCGTATAATGGATTATGTACCTTCTTTCCCAGGACCTTAAAACTATGGAACTCTACCTCGCCCCAGCTTTGCTTTCCTTTCCTTTAAAATGCTAAAGTTAGCACCATGTATTCCTGAACTTTGAGTAACATAGTTATGGAGAAAGTTGTGTGAAGAGACTCCCATCCCTTACAAAAATGGGCTTTCTCAGAGAATTCCTGGCCATATTTTGAAGGAATTATAATCGCACAGAATCAAATATCTGGCTGATTATTTAGTGTTTCCTGTATTAGTAACCCTACCTCTCCAATGGCGGCGCAGTGGTGCAATGGTAGAGTTGCTGCCTCACGGAACCAAAGGCCCGTGTTTGACCCTGACTACGGGTGCCGTCTGCACAGAGTTTGCACCTTCTCCCCATGACCGCGTGGGTTTCCTGCAGTTTCCTCCCATATTCCAAAGACGTGCAAGTTTGTAGGCTACTTGGCTTCTGTAACTTGCCCCTAGTGTGTGGGATGCAAAAGTGTGATAACATAGAACTAGTGTACGTGCGATCGGTGATCAGTGTGGACTCGGTGGGTGGAAGGCTTGCTTCACGCTGTATTTCTAAATTAAAACTAAACTAAATGTACACATGCACACTTTAGGCCAACTGATAATGTCTCAAACAGAGAAGCACAGAAAACATTTTGGATCATCTGAAATATATTTCCCCCACATTTCAGGTAACAGGAACTGAGCAGTGTACTCGGCTATAAAGCAGAACTTTTTTCATTTGTGTTAAATATTCTTTGAAAGTCTAAATCCAGCCGGACATTATGGACCACTACACTCTGACTTAGCTCAACGTTGTTTTTCTCTGTGCTTGATAGCTAGAATCTAAACGTAAAATGTAAATGGACAAATGAATAATAAAAACATCAAATTCCTGTAAATTGGTTTGGTTAGTCCAGCTGAAGGTACAGAAGCTTGAAAGCACGCACCACCAGACTCAGGAACAGCTTCTTCCCCTTTATTATCAGGCTTCTGAACCGTCCTTCCATACACTAGGGTACTGAGCAATTAATCTCAGCCCCATTGTGGAGATTGGACTTTATCTCTGGAACTGATGTGCTGCAATGCTGAGGACTATATTCTGCACTCTGTATCTTCCCCTTTCTTCTATCTACTGTGCTTGAATTTGACTTGATTGTATTTAAATCTGCTTGAATAGCATGCAAAACAAAACCTTTCACTGTACCTCAGTACATGTGACAATAACGAAGTTGAACCTAAACCTGTAGGAAGAAACTGCAGATGCTGATTTACACCGAAGATAGACACAAAAAGCTGGAGTAACTCAGCAAATCAGGCAGCATCTCTGGAGAAAAGGAAGAGGTGACGTTGGCAGTCAGAACCTATGTCTGAAGAAGGGTTCTGGCATGAAAGGTCACCTATTGATTTTCTCCAGAGATGCTGCCTGACCCGCTGAATTACTCCAGCACTGCGTCTAAACCTAAACCTGTTTTTCATGCGTAAATCACGTAAAAATCAATTTAACCGTGAATAGATTGCCCTGGGGATAATTTCCAGGTGAAACAGTATGAGTGTGGAAGCTCCTGGCAGGAAGCAAAAATATGTTGAGCAATGCTCGATAGACTTGCTCCCTCTTTGACTCTTTGATGCACAACATATTGATGTGAGACACAGTGGTGGAGCTCCTCATCTCCAGAGATGCTGCCTGACCTGCTGAGTTACTCCAGCACTTTGTGCCTCTTTTGATAAACCAGCATCTACAATTCCTTGTTTCTATGTATTGATATGCTTAGGTTGAGGAAGGTTATTTCATTTAGCTTAGTTTAGAGATACAGTGCGGAAACAGGCCCTTCGGCCCACTGAGTCTGCACCGACCAGCGATCCCCGTACACTAGCACTATCTTACACACTAGGAACAATTAATAATTTTTACCAAAGCCAATTAACCTACAAACCTGTACGTCTTTGGAGAGTGGGAGGAAATGGGAGAAAACCCACGCAATCACGGAAGGATGCACAAACTTTGTACAGACAGCACCCGTGGTCAGGAACGCACCTGGGTCTCTTGCACTGTAAGGCAGCAGCTCTACTGCTGTGCCACAGTGCTGCCTATGAGCACCTCACCTCCAGAGACGCTGCCTGACCCACTGAGTTACTCCAGCACTTTGTGTCTCTTTTTGTAATGTAGTTCCTCGTTTCTACAATGTATTGACGTGTTCAAGTGGAGGAAGGTTGTTCTCGAAGAAGTACGTGGTATATTGAGCGAAGACCTTCAGCCATGTCTTCACAGCTGTCTCAGTTCACTGGAGCTGTGAGGCAGCAGCTCTACTAGCTCTGCCATTGTGCCACCGAGTGCCAAGGGCATGAATTGCACCATTGAGTGGGGATTCTCACACAAGGATTTTTCTCCTGTCGGTAGGAATTACCGAAAGTTTATACCAAAGAAGCTACAAAATGCTGGAGTAACTCAGCGGGTCAGGCAGAATCTCTTAGGTTCTGACCCAAAACATCACCCATCCTTTTTCTCCAGAGATTCTGCCTGACCCGCTGTGTTACTGCAACATTTAAAGTCTATTTTTGGAACTTTCTTCCCACAGTGGCCTCAGATGGTCTCCTATCCAACTTGGTGCACAGGGTGTCCCCCTGCTATGTATCTCTCCAACTAGGACGTATAGGTCCCTTTGAGAGAATCCAGGCATTTTCTCCCTCACCCCTGCAGCCTCTCTCTCCTCCATGTCAGTGATGGTGTGTTGGCCTGCTGTCTGGCTGCCGTGGGAGTGTGAGTTTAAAGGCTGTCTCATATTGCTGTGCACATCCACTTGAGATGGGAAATAAGTCCTGACCATGCCGGTGTTTCTCAGATCCCGAAAAATAAAAATAATACAAACGAAACCGAGTGCCTGCTTCCTTCAGGAACTGCTCAAGCCTCACAATTGGGGATATATTTAGTTTCGTTTAGAGATACAGCGTGGAAACAGGCCCTTCGGTCCACCGAGTCTGCGCCGACCAGTGATCCCCGTACACTAACACTAGCCTATACACAAGAGGGACAATGTACAATGTTTACCAAGCCGATTAGCTTACAAACCTGTATGTCTTTGGAGTGTGGGAGGAAGCCTGGAAAATACCCACATGATCACAGGAAAACATGCAAACTCCATGCAGACAGCACCCGTAGAAGGATTGAACCTGGGTCTCTAGCCCTGTAAGGCAGCAACTCTACCGCGGTGTTATTGCCCTTTCTGGATCTAAAACCGTCTAACATAATTTCAAATGTCTCTTTAGTTGATTTCTTGATTTCTTGATTTTATTGGTTGAGGATGTGATTGTAAATTAACACTGAACACAACGTAAAAGGTGGCACAGTGGTGCAGTGGTGGAGGCGTTGTCTTACAGTGCCAGAGACCCAGGTTTGAGCCGGACTATGGTTGCTCTCTGTACGGAGTTTGTACGGTTTCCCTGTGACCAAGTGTGTTTTCTCCGGGTTCGCTGGTTTCCTTCCACACTCCAAAGATGTACAGGTTTGTAGGCTGATTAGCTATAGTAAAAATTGTAAACTCTCCCTAGCGTATAGGCTAGCGCTAACGTGTGAGGTGATCGCTAGTCAGCACGGACTCAACGGGCCGAAAGTCCTGTCTCCACACGGTATTTCTAAACTCTAAAGTCTAAGGTCTACAGCGATGGTTTACAGCAGAAAAAAAAACGGGTGGCATAAAATGTCTGTGCAAAAGAAGAGGGAAAAACAGTGAATAGTGCACAGTGGAAGGATAAATCTGTACTTGTTTGTGTGTGCTGAAGGGGAAGGAAGTCTTAGGATGTATGTTAATTATTGGTTAGATGTTAACCCAGCTGTACCAACATAGAAAGGGTAGCATTTGCTTGAAACATTTATAATTAGTCGGCAAAGTATGTTTGATTTCAGGTGCTAATTAATCATTTCAAATATTTCTGTCCCTTTTTCTGTTTGGGTTTCCTGAGCAAACTTTTGACCTAATTAATTGGAGAGATCCTGATGCATATAGATGAAAGGGCCACAACCTGCTGGAGTAACTCAGCAGGTCAGGCAGCATCTGTGGAGAACATGGATAGGTGATGAGAGACACAAAAAGCTGCAGTACCTCAGCGGGTCAGGCAGCATCTCTGGAGAAAAGGAATAGGTGACGTTTCGGGTCGAGTCCCTACTTCAGAAATATATGAGTCTGAATAAGGGTCTCGACTCGAAACATCACCCTTTTCTCCAGAGATGCTGTCTAGCACATTTTAAGAATAAGGAGTAAGCCATTTAGAACCGAGACGAGGAAACACTTTTTCTCACAGAGAGTGGTGAGTCTGTGGAATTTTCTGCCTCAGAGGGCGGTGGAGGCAGGTTCTCAGGATGCTTTCAAGAGAGAGCTAGATAGGACTCTTAAAAATAGCAGAGTCAGGGGATATGGGGAGAAGGCAGGAACGGGGTACTGATTAGGGATGATCACCCATGATCACATTGAATGCCGGTGCTGGCTCGAAGGGCCGAATAGCCTACTCGTGCACCTATTGTCTATTGAACTGCTGAGTTACTCCAGCTTTTTGTGTCTCTCTTTGGGTTAAATCAGCATCTGCAGATCCTTCCTACACATGGATAGGTGATGTTTTGGTTTAGGACCCTTCGTTCAGGACAGACTCCACAGATGCTGCCTGACCGGTTGAATTACTCCAGCACTTTGTGGGTCTGAAAGAGAGTCCCTACCCCCAAAATGTTACTTATCCATTTTCTCCAGAGACGCTGCCTGACCCACTGAGTTACTCTAGCACTTTGTGTCCTTTTCTATAAACCAGCATCCGCAGTTCATTGTTTCTCCAAATAAATAAAATTATTATTCCCTTCGTAAACTACTTATTAGCATCAAGCAATCCTTAGTATGGCCAAATGTTTTAATATCTTCCTACACTTGTGCCATTGATCCTTAAATGCAACGTGCAAAGAACAGTCGTGTCTTGTATTATCATTTCCTACTTCAGCCATTGTTGAAGCCTTTCTGAGTGGGATAACCAATTTACATTGAACTATGTGAAGGGTTGTGTTGTGTTTCCATGGCTGATTTCACTTTGTGCCCTTGTACCATCTGATACAGTGAAAAAGTACAAATGTAGGTTGGGTTCATCTTATTCATTAAATAAGCTGAATGAATCTTATTCAGGAGTCGGGTGAAGCCTATAGCCAACACTGAACAAAATGGTTAAGAAGGAACTGCAGATGCTGGAAAATCAAAGGTAGACAAAAATGCTGGAGAAACTCAGCGGGTGCAGCAGCATCTATGGAGCGAAGGAAATAGGCAACATTTCGGGCCAAACCCTTCTTCAGATTGATGTAGGGTGGGGCGGGGGGGGGGAGGAGAAAGGAAAAAGGAAGAGGAGGAGCCCGAGGGCGGAGGGAGAGCTGAGAAGGGGGGAGACAGCAAGGGCTATCGGAAATTGGAGAATTCAATGTTTATGCTGCTAGGGTGCAGACTGCCCAAGCGAAATATGAGGTGCTGCTCCTCCAATTTCCGGTGGTGCTCACTCTGGCCATACATGGTTAAAACCCAGGCGAGACCAGCAGTACGTTAAAAAGGCACAAAGTGCTAGAGTATCTCTGCGGTAGAGTTGCTGCCTTACAGCGCCAGATACCCGGGTTCGATCGTGACTACGGGGGCTGTCTGTGTGGAGTTTGTACGTTCTCCCCATGACCGCGTGGGTTTTCACTGGGTGCTCCGGTTTCCTCCCACACACCAAAGACGTGCAGGCTTGTAGGTTGATACAGATACCTGGCTTTGATAAAAATTGTGAATTGTCATTAGTGTATAGGGACAGTGCTAGTGTGCAAGGATCGCTGGTTGGCATGGACTCGGTGGGCCGCACTGTATCTCTACTAAACTAAACTAAACTAAACCCAGCTGGTCATGTAGCATCGCTGGAGAACATGGGCAGATGACGTTTTGAGGAGGGAACCACCATCGTGAGCAAAATTAAGTCAATGTCTTATCTGGGGAACAATACTGAATGTTCCCAATATTTAGTTCAAAGGAATATTTGGTCATCCTGCAGTACTACGAGTGTGAAACTTTTTATTTCACACAAAGCCATAGGATAAACCAAGTGGTGTGATTACCACTATAAACGGATCATGTTTCCCACAACTACTGCAAACCGGAAGACCGATAACATGGTGTTTAAGAAAGAACTGCAGATGCTGGAATAATCGAAGAGAGACAAAAAATGCTGGAGAAACTCAGCGGGCAAGGCAGCATCTATGGCGAGAAGGAATAGGCGAGGTTTCGGGTCGAGACCCTTCTTCAGACTGGTCGTGGGGGGGGGGGGGGGGGGGGAGTAAGAGAGGAAGTAGGTGGAGACAGTAGGACTGTAGGAGAACTGGGAAGGGAGAGGGGAAGGAGGGAGAGAGCAAGGGCTATCTAAAATTAAAGGTCAATGTTCATACCGCTGGGGCCGAAAGGTCAGATTGGGAATGGGAGGGGGAGTTGGTGTTGAGGTTCACCTGCACCTCCTCCAACCTCATCTACTGCGTCTGCTGTTCTAAGTGTCAACTTCTCTACATCGGCGAGGCCAAGCGCAGGCTCGGCGATCACTTCGCTGAACACCTCCGCTCAGTCCGTCTTAACCTACCTGATCTCTCGGTGGCTCAACACTTCAACTCCCCCTCCAATTCCCAATCTGACCTTCCTGTCCTGGGTCTCCTCCATTGCCAGATTGAGGCCCAGTGCAAATTGGAGAAACAGGACCTCATATTTCTCTTGGGTAGTTTACACCCCAGCGGTATGAACATGGACTTCTCTAACTTCAGGTAGCCCTTGCATTCCCTCTCCATCTCCTCTCCCTACCCAGTTCTCTCACTAGTCTTACTGTTTCCGCCTACATTCTTTCTTTGTCTCGCCTCCTCCCCTGACATCAGTCTGAAGAACTGCCTCGACCCAAAACGCCGCCAATTCCTTCTCTCCATAGATGCTGCCTCGAGCTCCAGCATTTAGTTTCTACCTACTCAACACATTAGTTTCGTTTAGTTTAGCATGGAAACTGGCCCTTCGGCCCACCGAGTCCGCACCGACCAACGATCCTTGCATATTATCTACCCTACACACACTAGGGACAATTAAACATTCATACCAAGCCAATTAACTTACAAACCTGTACGTCTTTGGCGTGTGGAAGGAAACCAAAGATCTCGGAAAAAACCCACGCAGGTCACGGGGAGAACGTGCAAACTCCACACAGATAGGCACCCATAGTCAGGATCGAACCACTACCACTATGACACCTTGACACCCACAATTGCAGAATAATTTGTGGGATGATGGGGATCGAGCAGAAACATGGGACCAATAGGTTAGTCCGCTAGGAGCTATCACAAATATGATGGGTTAAATGTTTTCCTTTTGTGCCGGTACTTTTCTATAGTTTCTTGACATTCACAAAGTTCTATATAAATAAAACTTGTCATCGATGTTGTTGCTGCAGGCTCTGTCTGCTCAATTGTTGTGTAGAATGATATTCTCAGAAGGATCCACTGAGATGAGCAAACAAGATTTTTCAAAGCATTGGTGTTCCCAAAGGAAAATGTTGGTGGAAGTACATTTATTGTTAATACTCCAGCACCAAAGGACACACAACTAAAATAATATTTGCAATTCTATCCAGCAGAAGAATTTTAGCTGCTTAAGCAAAATAGTACATTGTCCTGAAACAAAAACAAAAAAATGCAGTTCAGACAGAAACTGCTCAGAGGAACATTTAACAGTTCGACGATCTTTCACAGGTCCCTCATAAAGAGCCAGCGACCTGAAACATCAACTTGTTCTCTCTCCGCAGATACTGCCTGACTTGCCAAATCTGTATTTTCATTGTCTTTATTACATTTTAATTGCCTAACTTCATTCTTTGGATATTTTCACGGGAAACACCATTCCAGGTTAGCAGGCATTTCTAAAGCTTTTGAGATTCTATTGAGACTAGTAGCCACAGCTTGGAATCCAGCCAGCCCGTGCCTCATTATATAAAAAGAGCAGCATATGCGTGTTTAAATGAATGCACAGATTTCCCCTCACAGTTGTTAAAATGTAAATATGTAGTGATTTGAACAGTACCTGCACTGTTGAATCTCTCAAATATAAGTTATATAATTTATATAACTCACAAATATATCGAGACTTCAACGTTGTAAAATGCAGCAGGGCATACCACTGGTGTATTATTAAATAAAATTAGTCTCCAAGCTATGGAAGGATATATTGAGATCAGGTACTAAGGAGCTTCGTAAAGGGGAAGGATCGAGGGGCAGGCAACACTAGCGAGGACTTTATTGAGCCTTTCTGTCTCAATAAAATAGGGCGGCACAGTGGCACAGTGGTAGAGTTGTTGCCTTACAGGGCCAGAGAAACCAGGTTCGATCGTGACCATGGGTGCAGTCTGTATGGAGTTTGCACGTTCACCTTGTTACCGCATGCGTTTTCTCCGGGTGCTCCTGTTTCCTCCCCCACTCTAAAGACGTACAGTTTTGTAGGTTAATGGACTTTCGTAAAATTGTAAAATTGTCCCAGGTGTGTGGGATAGTGTTGGTGTGTGGGGTGATCACTGGTTGGCATGGACTCAATGGGCCGAAGGGCCTGTTTCTGCGCTGTGTCTCTAAAGTCTAAAGTAAAGGTGCCACAGCTTAGAGCCCAGGCACGCCTGAGAGTGTTGCCACTAAAGGTGAAGTGAATTAATTGGAATGAATTGTCAATTAGAGTGGCATGATGGCGCAGTGGTAGAGTTGCTGACTCACAGTGCCAGAGACCCAGATTCGATCCTGACTATGGGCGCTGTCTGTACGGAGTTTGTACGTTCTCCCTGTGACTGTGTGGGTTTTCTCCGGGTGCTCCTGTTTCCTCCCACACGCTAAAGACGTACAGGTTAGTAGGTTAATTGGCTTATGTAAATTGTAAATTGTCCCTAGTGTGTAGGATAGCGCTAGTGTACGGGGATCGCTGACCGGCGCGGATTTAGTGGTCTGAAGGGCCTCGCTGTAGCTCTAATCTAAACACGAACTAAACTAAAATGGTGAAAATTAACGTTGCCTGGAGGTGCTAACTGGAGACTTTCACATTGTAAGGAGTAGCTTACACAAGCTCTGTATGTAGTACACAAGCACTCACCGATGGACAATGACAAGTATCAAGATGGTTCAGGGACTTGGAGAAGGTCCAATGGTTCTTAGGATGCAGAGTAGTGACAGAGGAAGAGGAAGGCCGCAAGAATAAGTAATGTGGTAGCGTGGCAGTAGATGACTGAAGATGTCTACTACCCACACAATGTGGCTCTGGTGTTGTTCTAAATTTAATATTTGACACCAAAGGTCAATGTGAGTGAGCACCATCACCATTACAATCTAGTTTGACATCCACATACTTACTATTTACATTTCCCCACACTCTCATATCTTTCACAAACTCTGTACACATCTCTTCTATAAATACAAAGTGCGCCCACACGCACACATGAGTACTCTCTCCCCGTCTTATCCCCAATGGCATGGTGGCGCAGCAATAGAGCTGCTGCCTTACAGCACCAGGGACCCGGGTTCAACCCTGACCACAGGTGCTGTCTACACTGTGTTTAAGAAGGAACTACAGATGCTGGAAAATCGAAGGTACACAAAAATGCTGGAGAAGCTCAGCGGGTGCAGCAGCATCTATGGAGCGAAGGAAATAGACAACGTTTCGGCCCGAAACGTTGCCTATTTCCTTCGCTCCATAGATGCTGCTGCACCCGCTGAGCTTCTCCAGCATTTTTGTGTACCTGTCTATACTGTGTTTGTATGTACATTCTCCCTGCGACTGCGTGGGTTTTCTCTGTTGCTCTGGTTACCTCCCACATTCCAAAGATGTACAGGTTTGTAGGTTAATTGGCTTTTTTCCATTAGCAAATAAAACAGTACTCACTCTCCTTAATAAATGCGAGGATTATGTTGATAAACTCCACAATAAATGCGAGGATTATGTTGCCAATTATAAGGACCGCCACACCCTGGAGTTCCTACAGCAGACTTGACGCTTTGACAGATAATGTGTTGTGTTGCAGATAGACGTCCCAGCCTTGGAGGTTAAAGATCCCATCTTAATTACCACAGGGAATTTTTGCTACGCCATGCTTGGCGGGAAATCAATAGATAATTGCCTACGGTAGATGAGGCAGAATGGTGAAGGTTGAACTCTCACTCAGCTAAGGTGACGACATAATTGTCCCAGTGTGTAGCGAGTGCCACATTGAGGCGTGCGCACATCAACTAAGGTGACACCCTGTTGGCATGATTGGAGAGTGACGTACTGTCAGAGGCATGACCACATCACAGGGCGGCACGGTGGCGCAGCGGTCGAGCTGCCGCCTTACCACGCCAGAGACCCAGGTTCGATCCTGACCATGGGTGCTGTCTGTACAGAGTTTGCATGTTCCCCCTGTGAGCACGTGGGTTTTCTCCGGGTTCTCCCATTTCTTCCCACACGCCAAAGGTTTGTAGCTTAATTGACTTTGGTAAAAATTGTAATTCGTCCCGAGTGTGTAGGATAATGCTCGTGTACGGGGATCGCTGGTCGGTGCGGACTCGGTGGGCTGAAGGGCATGTTTCCCTAAAACTAAACTGAATATGTATTTCTATCAAATATATAATATAAATATATAGTATTTATGTAAATATATATATATGTAAATATGTATAAGTATATTATGTATTCTGTATCCCTAAACTAAACTAAACTTAAATCAACTAAGGTTCCAACCCCTCCAACCCATCGCGTCCACCTATACCCCTCCCTCTGGTTTTACATTGCACTCCACTTCTTTCTTTGTCTATCACCATTTTGTTTCCTTTTCATCCCTAGCCTTTGTCCACCCATCACATGCCAGGCGTTGTCCCACACCCACCTCTTTTCCAGATTTCTCCTTCCCTCCATCCCCCACTACTACAATTAGTCTAAAGAATGGTCCTGACCTAAAACATCTCCTGCCTATTCCCTCCAATAGACATTGACAATAGACAATAGGTGCAGGTGTTAGCCATTTGGCCCTTCGAGCCAGCACCGCCATTCAATGTGATCATGGCTGATCATCCACAATCGGTACCCCGTTCCTGTCTTCTCCCATATCCCCTGACTCCGCCATCTTTAAGAGCCCTATCTAGCTCTCTCTTGAAAGTATCCAGTGAACCGGCCTCCACCGCCCTCTGAGGCTGAGAATTCCACAGACTCACAACTCTCTGTGTGAAAAAGTATTTCCCTCATCTCTGTTCTAAATGGCTTACCCCTTATTCTTAAACTGTGGCCCCTGGTTCTGGACTCCCCCAACATCGGGAAATGCCTTCTGACCCGCAGAGTTACTCCAGCACTCTGTGCTTTAACTAACGTGACACCTCAATTCAGTGTGCAGGGAGTGCCACACTGTTAGAGGTATGAGCACCTCAACTATGGTGACACCTCAAAAAGTTCTGAAGTAAGGGTTAGGCAGCATCTCTGGAGAACACGGGTTAGTGACGTTTTGGGTCAGGACCCATCGTCAGACTTCAGAAGGGTCCCGACCCGAAATGTCACTTACCTATGTTCTCCAGAAACGCTGCCTGGCCCACCGAGTTGCATCAGCACTTTGTGTTTTTTTTTGTAAACCAGCATCTGCAGTTCCTTGATTCTACAAGTTGAAACTTCAGTTCAGTGACATGAGCATGCTGCATAGCTGGGAGCATTATCTTTCAGGTGAGAGGATAAACCCTCTGCTCTCTCAGGTAATTTGAAGGACACAAGACTTTGTCTCACCCCAACATTTAACTATTAATCAGTACGATCAGTATTGCATGAATGCAAAAGCTTATTGCTCAGTCCCTCCACATTATAACAGTTACTGCGTTTTGGCTGCAAAGTGCTTTGGGGTGTCCTAAGGTCATGAATGGAGCTGCAATAATACATACCTGTCTTTCTTGTCAACACACTATGGACATACAAACACACTAAACTAACAGACAGGAAAAATACAGGATGATCCAGCAATACAGCCCCACCCCATAATGACTGGAGGATCATGACTGAACACTTGCTCACTCCGACCCCACCCCACTCCTCTGTGCCAGGCAGCCACATAAGCAATCCAACAAAACGTAACCTGCCCTGACATTAATCTCAACATCAGGCATGGTGCTATCAGTAGTAATCACCTCTCTGAATCAGGTTTGTCCACTCCTGAGATCAGAGGTCAAAGAAAGAGCGTTTTGGGTAGAGACCCTTCTTTAGACCCGAAACGTCACCCGTTCCTTCTCTCCAGAGATGCTGCCTGAGTTACTCCAGCTTTTTGTGTCTATCTTTGGTGCAGTTCCTTCCTAAACGTTCCATGACAGTAGTTTAGTTTAGTTTAGTTTAGTTTAGAGATGTAGCACGGAAACAGGCCCTTTGGCCCACCGAGTCCATGCCGACCAGCGATCCCCGCTCACTAACACTATCCGACACACGCTAGGAACAATTTACAATTTTACCGAAACCAATTAGCGTCCAAACCCGTACGTCTTTGGAGTGTGGGAGAAAACTGGAGCACCCAGAGAAAACCCACGCAGGTCACGGGGAGAATGTACAAACTCCATACATACAGCACTCTTAGGCAGGAAGGAACCCATGTCTCTGGCGCTGTAAGGCAGCAACTCTACCACTGCGCCACCGTGCCCTCTTAAGGGAATTCTGCATTGTCAGCTGAGACACTAAAACTAAGCCTTGTCACCTCTCTTGGGCAGTTATTTAAGATCCTGCAACATTCCCTAGAATATGAGTGGAAGTTTAACCTATTGGTCACGGCAATATTTATCTTTCAACCAACATCACAAAAGAATACTCCTGGTCATTATCACATTGCCTTTGCCGGGAGTTGATGAGTGTCAATAGGTCGCTATTTTTCCTTCAGTAAGGGACAGAATATGTTTCAAAGTTATTCATTAGCTGTAGAATGCCTCAGGGCACGCAAAGATCTTGATAGATGTATAAATATGTCTTTCCTTTTCATAATTACAAGCCATTTTTGAAAACTTCAAGTCACCATAATGCTAGGCTGGCTGGAGCTACCAATTTTTCAACGTTTCCAATTTACGCTACTTAGTACATGATGTTGGCAAAGATCAACGACGTTCTTTTCCTTGATCCTCCTGAATTAAAGCCTTGCGTGTATTGGTGACTAAATCTGGGAGTCAGTGTGCTTGAAAGAAGGTGTAATTCAGCAGGTCGGGGGGCACCTCTTGAGAACATGGATTGGCGACGTTTCGGGTTGGGACCCTTGAAGGAGCGTCACCTATCCGTGGATAGTCAGAGAACGTTGGAGTAGCTCAGCGGGACAGGCAGCATCTCTGGAGAGAAGGAATGGGTGACATTTTGGGTCGAGATCCTTAATCAAGCGTGGGTGATGTTTCGGATTGAGACCCATCTTCTCAAGAGATGCTGCCTGACCCGCTGAGTTACTCCAGCACTATGTGTTTATGTTTCTCCTTTGGTTATCAATTGCCATGGGGATGTGACAAAGGAGACGGGGCAAGAAAAAAACATGCAGCATACATCAGTGTGGTGGAAGTGGGTCGGCATATACTCTCCTTCCCCACCCACCCACCCCCATAGCTCCATGCTCGTGTGTGTGGCTGGAAGCACTTGACTGAGTCAGCAGTTCCCATCGCACAGCCCATTCGCCGTTGCAGCCCCGAGACTCCATTTATCATTTCCTGCAAGAGAGGTTCTTGGCTTCCCTCCTTTCAAAACAGAGTTTCAAAAACAATGCAGCATTCCACCAGCTTCGGAATACCGGAATATATATCCCTCTCTGCTTTGTTGGACTGCTTTTTTTTCATTAATGAGAATGAACTGTTTTCTGTCTTGTTTTTAAAGCTGCCAAGGCTCACTCCAGCTAGGCAAAAAAAAGCGATTTCATAAGTTCATGAGTTCCACAAGCAGAATTAGGCCATTCGGCCCACCAAGTCTATTCTGCCATTCAATCATGGATGATCCATCCTCCCCTCTCAACCCCATTCACCTGTCTTCTCCCCATAACCCCTGACACCTGTACTAATCAAGAATCTGTCAATCTCCGTGGTGTAGGGGGAGCTCGTGACCAGAAGGAATGTGTATTCAAATTAGGGACTGTGGCTAAGGAGGGGCTGTGGGAATGGGGTCTAGAACACTGCTGGACCCTACTCCATGTTCATCCCTCACTCACAAGCCACACACTCCTTGATGCAAGTGAATGCTTGCCTACTAATCTCCATAATTCCCAGCACTTTTGCATGAGGGAGAGAGAGGGAGAGGAAGAGAGGTGGAGAAAGAGGGGGAGCGAGAGAGGATGAGGGAGAGGAGGAAGAGAGGAGGAAGAGAGGAAGAGAGAGAGAGAGAGAGAGAGAGAGAGGCAGGAGAGGGAGAAGTGGGGAAGAGGAGAGGAAGAGGGGGGAGAGATAGAGGGGTGAGAGACAGAGAGAGAGGGGGGGATGGAGAGGGGGAAATAAAGTGGGAGAGGGGGAAAGAGAGAGTAGGGGAGGGAGAGGGGGAGAGAGAGAGTGATAAGAATGTGAGGGAGAGAGTAATAGGAGTAGGAGGGAGGGCAGTGAGCTTGGAGATCATTGGCAGCCGTGGTTGGGGTTGGGATAAATTCTTTATACTATAATTGGTAAAATGAGTTAATGAACATAGAAAAAGGTGATAGACACAAGATGCTGGAGTAACTCAGCGGGACAAGCAGCATCTCTGGAGTGAAGGAATGGGTGACGTTTCAGGACGAGACCCTCAGATGGTGAAATCCCTTTTCTGCAGATCTATTAATCAACTGACTACAAACCAATTAATCAAAGCTTCATATTTTCTGGATATATTTTCATATTTGCCGAGATTTTTCATTATTTTGACATTTCAAAGTTTACTTTTCAGTTCACAACCTAATTTCTAACAGCTAGGTAATACTCATTGAGAGTTTGAAATCTCATAACTAGGAACTGGGCTCAGAAAGTGTGGACAGTTAGTTATCTTGCTTTCTGCCTGTCTCCGGGTTACTCCATTAAGCAGGCCACACTTCTGTGGGCCCCGCGGGGGAGATTGTTGCAGCCACTCTCTGCAATGGTGCGAGGGACATACAAAGTCGTCTGTCGTTGGAAATCTGTTTCTCAAGGTTTATTCTCTGGTGAAAAGCCCCATTTCTTTTCCAACACCAGGCCTTATCAATTACCCACATACCCAACACCTAATTTTCTGGTGAACTGTGCAAAGAGCATGGTGTTTATTTTTGTTTTGTTCTTGAGTGAGTCTCTGTGCTTATTGAAGCAAAGGTTATCAGGGTTTGGAATGGAACTTTCCTCTCACTTACACCCACTCAAAAGATAAAGCACTTTCGATGCTTGAGCACAGACCTAACCAAATCCAATGCAGAACTATCTCTATTTAACCTTGATTCCTGTTCTGCCCGTATTCAATACCCATCCTCCTACAAAACCATTTCCCACTCGACATTATCTGCCCTTGAGAGTTTTCTCAGTGAGTTGTCCATTTGCTAGTAATTGAAGAGTCTACCACTTAGTTGTGTGGTGGTGGGACTTCCATTCAGAGTCATCAACAGCACAGGCATATTCACTGGCGAATAACATCAGCGACAATGCCTGCTGGCAAGAGGCCTGCCCGTAGATTAGACTGGGCAACAGGACAGGAATCGAGGACTTTAAACCTCTGCATGTGGGCAGAAATCTAAAGCCCGGGTCTCGCAGGTGATAAGGACAGCATCGTGTAACAGGTTCTATTATTCCGTTCTCCCTTAAGAGAAGGACTTCATTTCCTTTGTTTATCTGAACAGGAGAGAGTTCAACACTCAGTCTCACTGCACGCCCGATCCCAAGTACTGGTCACAAACAGGGAACACATTGTTTTGAGGACATTATGGATGGTAATGGAGTGTGGTATTCTTTTCCCTTTTGGTAACTTTGAACTGCAGGCCACGGTTGGCAAATGGAGGTACACCTGCAGCTTTAAACTTGAAAATGTTTATTAAAGTTGATTATGTTTATTAAAAAAAAAATCCAAAACTCACACTAGTTTCCTTCCGCACGCAGCTCGAAACCTGAGTGCAAACTTTCTCATGAGAATTTGCGTCACAAACAAACAATTGAAGCGGCAATGGGCATGAGTGTACTCAACAACAGACAACACCAAAGTAATTAGATAATTGATTTCTGTAAACACGGCATGTCAATCAACAAGATCAGTCATCGCACGGCACTTGGACTACGTCCAACAGCTGTACGCCTGGGAAGAGACCGGTTCCTTTCCTTCAGTTAAACAACGGGCCAGCCGAACAAAACACAACGTGCCCTGTCTTGAAAGTTGGAAAGAAAGGGAAGTGAAATGTGGGTCAGCAAAATAATAGTAGAATCTGTGTTTACTGCTTAGTGAGCCATGGAATAATACTCCCCTACGGACCAGCAAGCAACCACAACTTTTACCAGAGTTTCGGGGTGTCTAACTCATGCCGTCAAAATAACCCATAATGTGCACAACTGCTAAAAGCTTCACCCAGTTATTAACCATTCATTCCCTTTTAACCGGCACTGTGGCACAGCAGGATAGTTACTGCCTTACAGCGCCAGAGACCGGGTTCAATCCTGATCATGGTTGCTGTCTGTACAGAGTTTGTACGTTCTCCCTGTGACCTGCGTGGGGTTTTTCCGGGTGCTCCGGTTTCCTCCCACACTCAAAGACGTACAGGTTTGTAGATTAATTAGCTTGATAAAATTGTAAATTGTCCCTAGTGTGTGTAGGATAGTGTTATTGTGCAGGGATCGCTGGTCTTTACGGACTCTGTGGGCCGAAGGGCCTGTTTCCAGCTGTGTCTCGAAACTAAACTAAACCTCTTGTTCCTCACCAGTTTTTAACAAGCTAAACTTTATCCAAAACATCTGTTGCCTGCATTTGAAATTCCACCTGTGCTCACTGAAGCCTATATTCATGCCTGTATCAGCAAAGTCTTGTAAAGAAAATCCTCATTCAACTTTCCTCAGGTCCTCACCTCCATTTTCTTTATAACCTCCTGCAAGCTCAAATCCCTATCTCTCTCTCTCTCTCTCTGTCCCTCCCCCACCCTAGTTATCGTACTAGTTTCACTGACGTTCGGATGAGTTTCACTGTCTCTATAACTCATTATAACCTACCCCACAGCCAACAATGCTCCATTGTGGGCTCCACCTTGATCATTGTTGCTTTTTGCATATCCATCATTCGTTTGTTCTATGTACATTTTCATATCTCCCATTTCCCTCTCCCCTGACTCTCAGTCTGAAGAAAGTTCTCGACCTGAAACGTCACCTATTCCTTTTCTCCAGAGACACTGCCTGACCTGCTGAGTTACTCCAGCCATTTGTGTCTATCTTTGTTGTAAACCAGCATCTGCAGTTCCTTCCAACACATATCCAGGATGTCCGCACTTGGACAACATTGCCCAATTATCCAAAGGAATAATCCCAGCTTCTCCAATCTAACTTTGTAGCTGGAGCCCCTCATTCCTGGAACCATTCTACTAAATCTCTCCGGACTCCTCCCCAGAACGTAAGACATTCTTCTCATAATGTGATGACCATAAAATAGACTCAAAGCTTCAGCTGTGACCTAACCGGTGCTTTATCAGGGATCATTGCAGCTCACTGCATTTGCATTCTGTGCCTTTATTTATGAAGCTCAGAATTCAATGTGAATTAACCAATCTCTCAGTCTATCCTGCCACTTTCAAAGATTAATTCACATCTATTTCCAGGTCTCTCTATTATGTGCACCTGATGGAAATATTCCATCTTTCTTCTTGATTAGTACGGGTGTCAGGGGTTACGGGGCGAAGGCAGGAGAATGGGGTTGAGAGGAAAAGATAGATCAGCTGTGATTGAATGGCGGTGTAGACTTGATGGGCTGAATGGCATAATTCTGCTCCTATCACTAATGAACTTATGCATTCCATTTAGCTATAATACGTTCCCTCTTTCTTTCTGTATCCCTTCTCTTTTCACTGCATTAAACTTCATTTGTCAACTATCTGCTTATTGTTCAACTATCCCTCTGCTAACTGTCCCCTGTGTATTGTACAGATTACCTCCTTGTTGCCCAATCAGCTACAAACCCGCTCTTACCACTTTTTGTGCATCACTTTTTGGACTCATGTTTATGTTTGATGCATTTCATAGTTAATAAGTCATAGGAGCAGAATTAGACTATTCGGCCCATCGAGACTATTCCGACATTTAATCATGGCTTATCTATCTTTCCCTCTCAACCCCATTCTCCTGCCTTCTCCCCATAACCCATAACGCCTTTACTAATCAAGAATCTGTCAATCCCTGCCTTAAAAACACCCAATGACTCTTTCTATTTTCATATTTCCTCTTTGCTTGCTTTACTTTGTTCATTTCACTGCCCCTCCCAGATTCCCATATTTACATGGACACAAAGTGCTGGAGTAACTTAGCAGGTCGGGCAACATCTCTGGAGAACATGGATAGGTGACGTTTCGGTTCGAGACCCTTCTACAGACCCTGTCCATATTTAGCCTGGTTTGCTCTAATTATTCAGCTGGCATGCATGGTTTTCTGTTTCATCATATTCGCTTCATCATCCATGGAGCTCTGGTTTTGGTTTACCTCCCTTTCTCCTTTAGGGGACTATACCTAGACTCAATCTGGGTGACACAGTGGGGCAGCTGCCTCACTACTACAGCGATCTGGGTTCGATCCTGCCCTATGGAACTGTCTATATCGAGCGTGCATGCTTTCCCTGCAGGTTTCCCCCATGTGCTCCAGTTTCTTCCCAGATATCGAAAACTTGCAGGCTAGGAGGTTAACTGGCCCGCATAAATGACCCCTAGTCTGTAGATGAGCGGTAGAATTTAGAAGGGAGATTCTGGCAAGGGAAATAAAATGTATTAGGGTAGGATTAGTGTAAAAACAGAAGCATTTAGGTTGACATGGACAGGATGGGCTGAAAGGTCTGTTTCGATCCATGCCAAACCCTTTATGATTCTAACTCCTCTTTAAAAATGTCCTATTGTTCTGATACAGATTTACCTACCATCGTTTGTTCTCTTTACCCTAACCAGGTGCCCATTCATTCCATTGAAGTTAATACTATTTCATTAACAACTTCCATTTTAGTGGCAATATGGTGACGCGGCAGTGGCGTTGTTGCCGGGTTCAATCCTGACCACATTCTCCCTGTGACTGCGTGGGTTTTCTCTGGTTGCTGTACTTTCCTCCCACTTGCCCAAGATGCACAGGTTTGTTGGTTAATTGGCTTCTGTGAATTGTCCCTAGAGTGCAGGACAGAGCTAGTGTACGGGCGATTGTTGGTCGGCGCGGACTCGCTAGGCTTTCCATGCCGTATCTCTAAAACTAAAACTACTCAGCAGCCACTTGACACTCCCAATCCCGTGGGCACCTTATTCCTCTCTTTGACTGCTGTGTGTTAGTGCTTAACTACACACTTCCCTGCAGACATATTGGAGAGCAGCCAAGAACCAAGAAAGGTGCAGGCATCTGCAGAGGAAGATAAATACTGACTGCAGACTAAATATCTATATGGTTGACTGACATTCGATGATTCTAGTAATCAGTGAGTCAAAATTATCAGTTCCAACTGGTGTCTCAACAAACAATCATCTTGGATAGGGTAGACAGTCAGAACCTTTTTCCCAGGGTGGAAATGTAAAAATACTAGAGGGCGTCGCTTTAAGGTGAGAGGGGCAAAGTTCAAAGGAGACGTGCAGGTTTGCACGTGGTGAGTGCTTACAATGTACTTACAGGGGGTGGTGGTGGAGGCAGATGTCACAGAGGCATTTAAGAGACTTTTGCATTGGAACATGGACATGAGGGGAATGTATCATGTATCCTAGATTGAAAAGACTAGGATTGTATTCACTGGAGTTTAGAAGGATGAAGGGGTTCTTATATAAACATATAAAATTATAAAAGGACTGGACAAGCTAGATGCAGGAAAAATGTTCCCAATGTTGGGCGAGTCCAGAACCAGGGACCACAGTCTTAGAATAAAGGGGAGGCCATTTAAGACTGAGGTGAGAAAAAACATTTTCACCCAGAGAGTTGTGAATTTATGGAATTCCCTGCCACAGAGGGCAGTGGAGGCCAAATCACTGAATGGATTTAAGAGAGAGTTAGATAGAGCTCTAGGGGCTAGTGGAGTCAAGGGATATGGGGAGAAGGCAGGCACGGGTTATTGATAGGGGACGATCAGCCATGATCACAATGCACCTATTTTCTATGTTTCTATGTTCTATGTTTCTATGTACAGGCTGGAGATTAGTTTAACGGCATCATTTGGTGCAGACATTGTGGGCCATGGGGCATTTTCCTGTGCTCTATGTTCTGACTGTTCCTATTTCTCCCTCATGCTTTCCGAGATCCGGACGCGTGGGATTATCCCAAAACATAGAAACCTAGAGAAAAAAAATAGGTGCAGGAGCAGGCCATTTGGCCCTTCGAACCAGTACCGTCATTCAAAATGATCACGGCTGATCATCCAAAATCAGAACCTCGTTCCTGCTTTTTCCCCATATCCCTTGATTCTGTTAGCCCTAAGAGCTAAATCTAACTCTCTTGAAAATGTCCAGTGAATTGGTCTCCACTGCCTTCTGTGGCAGAGAATTCCACAGATTCATAACTCTCTGGGTAAAAACGTTTTTCCTCAACTCAGTCCTAAATGTCCTATCCCTTATTCTTAAACTGTAACCCCTGGCTCTGGATGTGACCCCTGGTTCTCGAACCTGGTTCTGGAACAACACTTGAATTTGGATGTCCCTCCACACGCTAACCCATAGCCTGGACCCACGTGGGTTTAAGAATTGCAGTGAAACTCCGATAATCCAGCACACACAGGACTTTGTCAGTGTCATACTAGCAGATTTTCCAGATATTATTCTGTGAGTACTCTAACACACTTTTCCATTTACTTTATTCTAGATGTTGCACACTTTTATAATAAATTTATGGTAAACTCCATGGGACATTGGAGCAGGATTAGATCATTCAGGCCATCAATTCCACTCCTCCATTCAATCGCATCTGATCTATTTTTCCTTCTCAACTCCATTTTCTTGCCTTAGCTTTGACACGATTCCTAATCAAGAACTTATCAATCTCTACTTTAAAAATACGCAATGTGTAGTCTTTCCACTTTACAGATACAGTGCGGAAACAGGCCCTTTGTCCCACCAAGTCCACATCGACCAGAGATCACCCCGTACACTAGCACTATCCTACACACGGGGGACAATTTACAATTTTACCAAGGCCAATAATCTATAAAGCTGCATGTCTTTGGAGTGTGGGGAAAACTGGAGCAGCCGGGGAAAACCCACGTGGTCACAGGGAGAAAGTAAAACTGTACAGACAGTACCAGTAGTCAGGATCGAACCTGAGTCACTTGTGCTGCAAGGCAGCAACTTTTACCACTGCACCAACGTGCCTGTGGCAATATTTTCCACAGATTCACCACCCTCTGACTAAAGTAATTCTTCCTCACCTCCACTCTAAAAGTACGTCTAGGTCCTCTGGGTCTAGACTCTCCCATTACTAAAAACACCCTTTCCACATCCACTCTATCTTGGCCTTTCATTATCCAGCAAGTTTCAATGAGATCCCCCATCTTGTCTCATCCCCAATTCAGTACGTTTGAATGAACTGTGGAACTGTGGATCATCAGTGAGCTTGAAGGGAGTGCAGAAACTGGGACCCTGGTGAGTTTAAAGGAAGAACAGGTAAACAGGGCTTCTGTGCACTGAAAGTGAACACAAGGAAACATCATCCGGTGAGCCTGATACCTAGTCATTGTTTAGTTTAGTTTAGTTTCGAGATACAGCTTGGAAACACAGACCCTTCAAGCCCATCGAGTCGATGCCTGACCATCCATCACCTGATCACACTAGTTCTATGTTATCTCACTTTCGCATCCACTCCCTACACTCGGGGCAACTTACAGAATCCAATTAACCTACAAACCCGCACGTCTTTGGAGGAAACCGGAGAACCCGGAGGACCACACAGTCACAGGGAGAATGTGCAAATCCCACGCAGACAGCACACGAGGTCAGGATCGAACCTGGGTCTCCAGCGCCGTGAGGCAGCAGCACTACCAGCTGCGCCAGTGTGCCACCCTGGGTTATACAAACAGTTGGGATACATAAATAGTTGGATAGTATAATATTGGAGTTTAATTACAATTACTTCCTTGCTGTTTTACTCTGCCACCGCCCCTTACCTCTCAGAGACAGTGCTGACTCATAGGAAGCAAAATTCCATGGTTGTGGGTTGAATAAAGCAGCTATTATTTACTGTGAGCCTCAAGAGAGAGGTTGACCCTTGTTGGCTGGGCACAGCACATTGTAATGTGGCCCAGTTCTCACACGGCATCTCAAAGGATCCTCCACTTGCATGTACTGGGCAGCTATCTAATGCTCCCCCAGCTTACTCTCGGACTGATTGCAGCAATGAATCTCACCGGTCCATGGCACACAACCCAGCAATCTAACGTGCACACTTTAAGGTTGTTACATACATAACTACAATGTGGGCCACTGGGCAAGATTCGCCAATAAAACGTCTTGGCAAGGATAAAAGTCGGAGGCTGAAGGTAGGCCTAAATATTATGACAGCATGCATAGGTTAAACTGTCAGAACCTTCACCCCAGGATGGAAATGCCAAAGTCTAGAGGGCATTGCTTTAAAGTGAGAGGAGCAAAGTTTAAAGAAGATGTACGGGGCAAGTTTTTCTACTCAGAGAGTGGTGGGTGCCAAGAACACATTGATGGGGAAACAAAGAAAATAGTAAAGGGCCTGTCCCACTTGGGCCGTCATTTACGCGACAGGCCGGTAGTGACTGACGCGCGATGGTCGGGCGTGTCATCATGCGTCCACACGGCCGTCTGCAACGCGTGACGTCATTTGAAGATGGACACAAAATTCTGGAGTAACTCAGCGGGACCTGCAGCATCTCTGGAGAGAAAAAATGGATGATGTTTAGGGTCGAGACTCTTCTTCAGTCTGAAGAAGGGTCTCGACCCGAAACGTCACCCATTGCTTCTCTCCAGAGATGCTGCCAGTCCCGCTGAGTTACTCCAGAATTTTGTGCCTATCTCCAATCGTCTTGGCGCCGCTCTGGGAGAAGGAGTGGGGGCGGATCCGGTTCCGCAACGGCCGTGAGCCCCAGGCCGAGCTCGGCGATCGCTTGCCTGCTACTGCTGCTGTTGGAGGTGAGACGTTGCGCCGCGCCAAGGTCTTGTCCCACTTTGGCCGTCAGTTACGCGACAGGCCGGTGGCGCGCGAACATTTCGCTCAGGATGAAGTCCACACTCCTCCACGCCACTCCACACTCCTCCACACCACTCCATGCGCCCGTCCCGCGCTACCCACATGCTAGCAGGTCGCGTAAATGGCACGCAAATGACAGCCAAGTGGGACAGGCCCTTTACACTTAAGAGGCCTCTAGATAGACATGCAAATTGTCATGAGAATAGAGGTTAATGGATCACATAATGTCAGTTGATTAGGTTAATTGGGCATCATATTTGGCGCAGATATTTTGTGCCAGAGGGCCCCTTCTTGTGCTTAGTTTAGTTTAGAGATACAGCGTGGAAATAGGCCCTTCGGTCCATCAAGTCTGCGCTTACCAGTACACTAGCACCGTCCTATACACTAGGGACAATATACAACCTTTACCAACGTTAATGAATTTACCAACCTGCACGTTTTTGTTATGTGGGAGGAAACCAGAGCACTCGGAGAAAACCCACGCGGTCATGGGGAGAACGTACAAACATCATACGGACAGCACCTGTAGTCAGCATCGAACCCTGGTCTCTGGTGCGGTAAGGCAGCAACTCCAACGCTCTGCCACCATGCCGCCCCGGGCAGTACTGTTCTATGTATGAGTCTTGTGACAACTATCCCTCTGAGATATAGATATATCTATCTATCTTATAATGTGATGGGGCAACAAAACGGTTCACAAAATAACCACATCTCATTGGAACTTTGGAATATCATCGACAACGGAACGGGAAGGGAGAGTGAAAGAATTACAGCTCTGAAAAGCAGCAATTTGCAGGGAAAGGAGGTGACGCCTTTTTAAATGCAACTCTTTTGCGAACAACAACAACATGCGCCTGCCACAAAATAGCACAACGGCAGCAGAGATGGTTGCAGTCACAAAATGTCACAGATTCTATCAGTAGGCTGTCGGTAATTATAGCTACCCAGTCCCACCCTCACACCCTCCCAATCCATGTAAAACATCTCCCACTACTTGTAAGGATCACCCTGGTTCTAAATATCTTTCAAACATTATATTAATGACTCTAAACACACACCCCTACATCTCCACAGCTGTGATTCATGCTGTAATATTGTGTTATAGATCCTGACAGCCCTTGGCTATCTTTGCCAAGTGAGCACAAGTACAGGCAGCGGATTCAACCTGGAGTGCGTCACAAGAAAGAAAGCTTTTCCTCAACTAACAAACAGAGATCGTTATCACATATTCATACGGCAGTCCTTTTGGCACACCGAGTCCACGCTGTTCATCAAATACCTGTTTACCCTGATCATATTTTTTTCCCTCCACATTCTCAACAAGTCCTCCCACAATCTACAGTGGTGCTACGGTAGAGCTGCTGCCTCACAGCGCCAGAGACCTGGGCTTGATCCTGACTGCAGGTGCTGTCTGTACGGAGTTTGTACGTTCTCCCTGTGACTGCGTGGGTTTCCTCTGACATTACAAAGGCGTGCATGTTTGTAGGTTACTTGGCCTCTGTAAATTGTCCCTAGTGTGTAGGATGGAACTAGTGTATGGGTACGCATGGACTCCGTGGGCTGAAGGGCATGTTTCCATGCTGTATCTCTAACCTAAAATAAACTAAAGTAATTAACCTATGAACACGCACATTTAGATTAATTTAGTTTAGTTTAGAGATACAACATGGAAACAGGCCAACTAACATACAAAAACCAACCCCCATCCTCCTGTGCTCCATGGAATAGAGCCTGAGTCTGCTCAACATCCCCCTGCAGCTCAGGCACTCCAGTCCTGGCAACATCCTCATAAATCTTCTCTGCATATTATATATTCATACATATGTTCATTTATTAATTGAGATTTGTTTTCTAATCAGATGTACAGAATATTATGGGTCCAACACACTGCCCGATCCTTATGCATGCTCGGTGCCTTTTCTGTGCCTTTTCATACCTCTAGTTTCCGTCTCACCTGACTCTCAGTCTGAAGAAGGGTCTCGACCTGAAACATCACCTATTCCTTATATCAGGAGAATTCGCCAGACCCGCTTACCAGCATTTTGTGTCTATCTTCAGTGTAAACCAGCATCTGTAGTTCCTTCCTTCATAGCCTTGGTTAATGGGCTTGATCGCTACTCAATGATACTTATTTTGTACAATCGTGCATTTGTTTATCAGTAAAAGATGGACCGAGCTTGGCTGTGAAGTGTCATAAAATGATGCAGCTCAGAAACAGGCCCTTCAGCCCACTGTGTGCATGCTGACCATTAAGTAGACATTTATACTGATACCATTTATCAGAACGTGGTCCATTGCCTCCCAAGCTTTGGTGATTCAATTGCTTGCCCAGATACTTCTCAAACATGGAACTATATAATTAAGAGTTACCATTTGGACTCAGAAGTACAGAGAATGGAGACTCGGTGGCAAGGTAAACCTCTTCTGAGAGAACAGGAGATGGGCAAGCTATTGGTGTGTTATGGAGAGGGTGCACTGATATGCTCTCCAATACACCCATGAGTCCCAGTTACTGAATAAGAGTGGGTGATGACAGGAAGGAGGCGTGTGGTCTTGGACTATTATGTTGCCAGTTAAATGAATCTAAATTACGTTCCATCATTTTTGCAATGGAAATATGAAATGTTGATGTGCCAAATCAGCTGCTCTCAAATATAATGAGGTCTCTTGCATGCATGCCTTCTCTGCCATTTCAATTCCAAGCACGGTGCATTCACACATTTCTACATAATCTTGGTCCCAATGATTATCGCAACAAATGGGCCATAATATTTAGTTTTGGTTTAAAGATAAGCGAGGAAACAGGCCCTTCAGCCCACCGAGCCCAACGATCGCCGCACGCTAGCACTATCCTACACACACACGGGACAATTTACAATTTTGCCAAAGCCAATTAACCTACAAACCTGTACGGCTTTGGAGTGTGGGAGGGAACCCGGAGAAAACCGAAGCATATCACGGGGTGAAAGTACAAACTCCGTACAGATAGCAGCAGTAGTTAGGATCGAACCCGGGTCTCTGGTGCTGCAAGGCAGCAACTCTACCGTTGTGCCACTGTGCTGCCTACATTTTATATTTAAAGTATTCCCTCAGCATGGTCCTTGCTTATGCACAAATGGTCCTTTGCACGTGTTATTATGCACAAATAACAACCTTCTCTCTCAATGTGCATATAAATCTAACATATGAAGCAGTAATTTTGACACACTTGGTTCAATCACACTTGACTCTGAAGCCACCTCTGGGACTAGATGTCAGAATGTGAATTAAGCAGTCGATTGGTCTCTATGTGAGCAGATCGTGCGTTCAGGAAAGGTCCCAGCACAATTGCCTGAGAGTGGGCCAGCGTCCTGTGGAGAATGCAGGGATTCAGCTCAGGGTGTCAGTGGCAGTAATTCAATAGCAGGAAGTTCAGTGAAGGGCCTACGAGTGGTGCTTGGAGAAGGCGGGCAAGCACAACGTAAGGCGCACAGTAAAGCTATGGGAATAGATTGAGGGAAAAGATGTGATTCAGGAAAACTGCAATGCCAGCATTTCCTGAGGCAACTAATCATTTTCCCCAAAATTAACTTTTTAACAGGCGGCACAGCGGTAGAGTTGTTACCTTACAGCGCCAAAGACCCGGGTTCGATCCTGACTATGGGTGCTGTCTGTACGGAGTTTGAACGTCCACCCTGTGACAATGTGGGTTTTCTCAGAGTGCTCTGGTTTCCTCCCACACTCCAAAGATGTACAGGGTTGTAGGCTAATTGGCTTTGATAAAGTTTGGAAATTGTCCCTAGGGTGTAGGATCGCGCTAGTGTAACGGGCATCGCTAGTTGGTGCAGACTCAGTGGGCTGAAG
Source organism: Amblyraja radiata (assembly GCF_010909765.2). Lineage (NCBI taxonomy): Eukaryota > Metazoa > Chordata > Chondrichthyes > Rajiformes > Rajidae > Amblyraja > Amblyraja radiata. Next base: position 30,427,371 of record NC_045975.1, on the reverse strand, counting down.
GGCTTGTTTCCACGCTATATCTCTAAACTAAACTAAACTAAAGTAAAGTAAACTAAACTTATGCTCAACTATTAATAATTCACAATGCTACATGCTCACAATTTAGAAACAAGGAACTGCAGATGCTGGTTTACAAAAATAAAGACACAAAGTGCTGGAGTAACTGAGCGGGTCCGGCAGCATCTCTAGACTTCATACTTTACTACTGGTGAAGGGATGAGATTTAAATAAAAACCCTGAAGACCTGTTCTTGCAGTGCTAAGCTTTACTTTAAATGAACCTTACGACGTACTTCCCAAGTACTTCAAAATGCATTGTGGCACGAGTTTGGTTCTAAAGAAACCGCTCTTTTGGAATAGGAAATGGGGATGTAGGCAGAGGCAGGATGCACTCACATTTTCCTTTGTGAAGAATTCCTTTAAAATGTATTTGTTTGTGAATGTGGCCTTTTTTGACAAGGCCAGGATTTATTGTCTTCCTCAAAGAGTGACCAAGAGTGACCCTTTTGGCCTTTACAATCTACCCATGGGCTGAAGTGGTTCCACCAGCTATTGAAGCTGCATCAGTTGAAAGTTCTTTGTTTAAGAAGGAACTGCAGATGCTGGAAAATCGAAGGTGCACAAAAATGCTGGAGAAACTCAGCGGGTGCAGCAGCATCTATGGAGCGAAGGATTAGGCAACGTTTCGGGCCGAAACGTTGCCTAATTCTTCGCTCCATAGATGCTGCTGCACCCGCTGAGTTTCTCCAGCATTTTTGTGCACCTTCAGTTGAAAGTGCCCTGGATCATACTGATAGAAAGGGTTTTGACCTACAATGAAGGACGTGTTAACATTTGCAAGTCAAGATAAAGTACTGTGTAAGAAGGAACTGCAGATAGACACAAAAAGCTGGAGGAAAGGGATAGGTGACATTTTGAGCCAAGAACCTTCTTCAGACTGAGAGTCAGGGGAAAGAAGAACGAGAGATATAGACGTACTTAAGACAAATTAATGGAAGACATGCAAAAAGCAACGATAATTAAGGAAAGATGGAGCCCACAATGGTCCTTTGTTGGCTGTGAGATGGGAGATAATAGTGGTGGCATCACCATTTACCTGCTGGGTTCTTGCTAAACGGGAGAGGTCATTCAGAAGGAATGGATGACGTTTTGGTTTGAGAAGAAGGGTCTCAATCCGAAACGTCACCCATTCCTTCTCTCCAGAGATGCTGCCTGTCCCGCTGAGTCACTTCAGCATTTTGTGGCTGTCCTCATCTAGCATATCATCCTTCGCCATTTCCGTCAGCACCAACGACATCGTACCATCAGTCACACTTTCAGCCCACACAGTCACACCTCCCCCAACAACCCCCTCTTTGCTTTCTGCAGGGACTACTCTCTCCATGACTCTGCTCACCCACCCACCTCTATCACTGCTGCCTGGTAGACCATGAGCTTTGCACAGGGTTTGAGCTCTTGATCTTCATACTCATATATCCTCAGTTGACCAAAGGTTGTGATGGCGAACTGAAGGCGATGATGAATTCCATCAGTGAAATTGGCTTCAGCTGATGGAAGGCTTCCATATTTAGGGAATCAATCTTACAAGTGCCTTACAATGCTGGAGATCCTGACCACGAGTGCTGACTGTACAGAGTTTGTACGTTCTCCCCGTGACCGCGTGGGTTTTCCTCCCAGTGCTCCAGTTTCCTCCCTGCACTCCAAAGAGGTATAGGTTTGTAGGTTAATTTGGCTTTGGTAAAAATTGTGAATTGTCCCTAGTGTTTTGTTTAGTTTAGTTTAATTTAGTTTAGATATACAGCACTGAAACAGGCCCTTCGGCCCACCGAGTACATGCCGACTAGCGATCCCCCCACACTATCCAACACACACTAGGGACAGTTTACAATTTAACCAAGCCAATTAGCCTACATACCTTCATGTCTTTGGAGTGTATATTTTTGTGCAGGAGAGTTTTATTAGTGTACGGGGATCACTGGTCGGCACGGACTCGGATGGCCGAAGGGCCTGTTTATGTGCTGTATCTCTAAATTACACTAAACTGCAGAATGGATCGACTGGGCTTATATTCACTGGAATTTAGAAGGATGGGAGGGGATTTCATTGAAACACATTAAATTCTTAAGGGATTGGACAGGCAGCAAATCTACCGCTATGCCACTGTGCTACCTGACTTGTTGGTTGAGAGTAGAAAATTCACCCTACTGTTTAATTTACCTATGATTCAGTTGTAGAAAAAGTAGATAAAACTTTAAGACTGCCTTGTACTAATTTATAGTATTAAATTCTTAACTATATGGCTCATTAAGTGCCAGGATACGGTCTGGTAGTACTGCTTCAGTGAATCAATCAACTCTGCTAAGAGAGACCAGCATGAGTGAGGGGAAGGTACCTACATACAGAAACCTGAAAAGATGTGCATTCTAGGCTGCTCGCAGGGGGTCGAAATGAACAGAGAAAGTAAACCATGTAAAAGACAATTTTAGAACAGATGTCAGGAAACGTTTCATTATGCAGCCTGTTTGGCAACTGGAATGACTTGTCAGGTGGAATGGCTGAGATTAAGAAAATTGACATTTACAAAGAAGCCAGGCTCGATAATAAAAAGTGGCTCAGTGAGTGTTCTGAAATACTCAGAAATGTATGAAAGGCATTCTGAAATGTCAGGATCAGCACGGTGGCGCGGCGATAGAGTTGCTGCCTTACTGTGCCAGAGTCCCGGTTCGATCCTGACTACGGGTGCTGTCTGTATGGAATCTGTACACTCTCCCCGCGACCAAGGTGCTCTGGTTTCCTCCAAAGACGTACAGGTTTGTCCGCTACTTGGCTTGGTAAAATCGTCCCTAATGTGTGTAGGATAGTGTGAGTGTGTGGGAACGCTGGTTGCTGCAGACACGGTGGGCTGAAGGGCCTGTTTCCACTCTGTATCACTGAACTAAGCTAAAAAGGTACAATCAAAGTGGTTATATGATACTCAAGAATCTAACGGGACTTAATCAGCAATCAATCCTGAGGAAATATGGTTGTGTACACACTTATTTAAACAACTTCTGTGTATACATTTATTTGAAGATGATTCCGAGCGTACAAACTTACAATAATCCCTCGCTGCGTAGATTATTTTTTTTAAATTAATTCTATTGCAGCATTTGCCCACAGAAGGGAGAATTTTATTTTGTGGCTAAACTTCTTTCTTTTTATTTAAACATTTCCGATAGAACTTTCCTTGATAAAACCGCAGCCTATTGGTGATGCAATGCGCTGTGCCACAAAGCCAGTTTATACAGGCTATCTATCCTGTGAATTGCTGACCTTACTGTCTCCAGTGGAGGACGGCCATTTCCCGTGGGAAGGAGGGAGAAACATTGGAGACAGCGAGCCGCAATCAATTCTCATGCACCTCCACGCTGGCTGCACACCAAGATTGGCAGAGGTTCAGGAACAAGTGGCCTCTCAGTTCTCTCGTTTCAGGATGGCAGATAGTGCAGAGAAACCGCAAGAGGTGGGGAATGGATAAAAATAAACATAGAGTGTGCGCTGCCTGCTTTGTTACAGTCCCCCGCAGTATTTTAACACAGCTAGACCGTACGACAATAATTCTCGTGAAAAGTCTGTCAATGACCAATTGACTAACCAAGTTTGCTTCATTGCACAGCCGCTCCTATTGTGCAATTGCAGGGAAGCTTTTACCATCTAGCTTGCCAAGTCGTACCCATGTTCTGGGTATCATTATCCTGTGTGGGAAGCTCATGTCTCTGCCATGGCTCAGTGGTAGCCCTGGTCTCAGAGTCAGAAACTCAGCTCACATTTCAGGTTAAAGACCCTTCCTCGAAATCGTGCTGATTACTTGATTACATGATAATTCTTGATTAGTATGGGTGTCAGGGGTTATGGGGAGAAGGCATGAGAATGGGGTTGAGAGGGAAAGATAGATCAGCCATGATTGAATGGCGGAGTAGACTTGATGGGCCGAATTGCCTAATTCTACTCTTAGGACTTAAGAATTTGACCAAAAATGTTAACTGTTTCTCTTTCCACGGACGCTGCTTGACCTGCTAAGTGTTTCTTGTATTTTCTGTTTTTCCCTTGTGAAACATTGGTTTGGGCTCAACTTGAGTTATAGCTCTAGTTATATCCCTGGTACGGCAATTCCAACACACAGGGACACAGATAGCTCCACCTGTAACAACATAGTCCCATCCAAACTCACCTCCAAATTGCTGGACCTCGGTATCAGCAACCCCCAGCTCAAGATCCAGAAAGATGGATGAATTTGCAGGACTAAATATAGCAGAATTTATCTAAATGGGTGTTTAACCATCGGCATGGACTCTGTGTGCAAAAGGGTCTGTTTCGGTGCTGTAAGACTCTAAAACCTCTATGACTATAAGAATATGTCTGGTTAGAGGGATTAGCTGAAAGGGGATTAGTTTGCCAAGAACTGTAATAACTTGACAGGCCAACACCTGCCATTCTGTGAGAATTAGTTCCATGACTTGCTCCAACAATTTTATGTGAAATTTCAAGACCTGGTGGGTTCGGTAGGATTCATACACCTGACCTCACCAACAGATTACAAATAAATGCCAAGGACAGAGTATTGAGTGTAGAAGTTGTGAGGTCATGTTGCAGTTGTATAAGATGTTGGTGGGGCCGCATTTAGAGTATTGTGTTCAGTTCTGGGCACTGTGTTACATGAAAGACGTTGTCAAGTTGGAAAGTGTACAGAGAAGATACATGAGGGTGTTGTCAGGACTAGAGGGTCTGAGCTATGGGGAGAGATTGAGCAGACTGCGACTCTATTCCTTGGAGCGCAGGAGGATGAGGGGTGATCTTATAAAGGTGTATAAAATCATGAGAGGAATAGATCGGGTAGATGCACAAAGTCTCTTGCCCCAGAGTAGGGATATCAAGAACCAGAGGACAGGTTTAAGGTGAAGGGGGAAAGATTTAATAGGAACCCGAGGGGAACCTTTTTTACACAAACAGGTGGTGCGTGTATGGAACAAGCTGCAGGAGGAGGTAGTAGAGGCAGGTACTATTGCAACATTTAAGAAACATTTAGACAGGTACATGGATAGGACAGGTTTAAAGGGATATGGGCCAAACGCAGGCAGGTGGGACTAGTATAGATGCGACATGTTGGGTGGTGTGGGCATGTTAAGCCGAAGGGCCTTTTCCCATGCTGTATGACTCTATAACAAACTTAAATTGCTTAATAACTGCAAAACAAGAAGGCAGTAAATGTTTAAAATGTTGAGAGGAGCTGTACAAAATCCAAGGCAAATCAATAGAACCAGAAGTGTCAGAAACCTGTAAATCTAATCAGCAGACGTGAAACAATTTTATACAGTCTAACTGCTGCTGCCAAGTATTTGACTGAATAAGACTGTACCAAGGTATTGTGTATGAAATGAACATTGGGAGCAATATTGTTTCCTCATATATCTCCACGTATATATCTTCCCTACACGACCTTCTCAACCACCTCTTTGTGATTGCTCTTCATACATCAGCCTTCACTCTGTCACGTTGCAACCTTTGGTCTCCGCTCTGCTTCATTGTAATTTTTCTGTGATCTCCCCAGCTCTTGATTTTCATTGCCTTCACACCTCTGAGTGGTAAAGCTGTGTTTTTGCCAGATGCTCTGTCAATTTGCCATTTCCTCATTACTTACTGGTATAAAATACCCTTTTCAGTAATAAGTTGAGGTACCGAAATATTTTGAGATAAACACAAAATGCTGGAGTAACTCAGGAGGACAGGCAGCATCTCTGGAGAGAAGGAATGGGTGACATTTCAGGTCGAGACCCTTCCTCAGACATTATTTCAGAAATATTTTGAGTATTTGTATTCCGTTTTTAAAAACCTGGAACAGGAAAGGAAGGAAAGTGAAGACAAAGGGATTGGATTGCTGTAAAAATCCAACTTGGGCATCGAAAGTCCATCGAAGAAAGAAAGCTTTCATCCCATGCTGAAATGGTTAATTCATAACTCTCTGCAAACTGCCCTTGAACATCCCTCTAACCTCACCTTTCAGTGTTCCTGATGTGACTTCCCCTACATTTGCGAGACCAAGCGTAGACTAGGCAAACCTATCTGGTCTGTCAAGGTCTGCTGGATCTCCCGGTTACAAACCATTTTAACTCCCATACTGATCTTTCTATCCTGTGCCTCTTCCATTGCTGGAGTGAGGTCACACGCAAACTGGACAAACAGTACCTCATGTTCCTAGGATAGACACTAAAATGCATGAGCAACAGTGGGTCAGGCAGACTACATTTAGGGAAGGGTTCCAACCCGAGACGTCGCCTGTTCATTTTCTCCAGAGATGTTGCCTGACCCGTTGAGTTACTCCAGAACTTTGTGTCTATCTTTGGTATGAACCTGCACCTCACGTTCCTCTTGGATAGCTTGCAACCGAATGGTCTGAACATTGAATTCATCAATTTCCGGTAACTAACCTACAAACAATCAACTCTCTCCTCTTTAATGCATTTCGTTGTCTCTGTACTGTACACTGACAATGACAATTAAAATTGAATCTGATCTGAATCTTTTATCCCCCTGATCTTGCCTGTGGCCCACCTGGATTTGCACCCATTTCTCTCCTTCCCCTCCACATATATTCCTTCCTCTGGCTTCACAATTTGCCCCTCTTCTATTCTTATCTCACACTTTTTGTCACCATTTCTGGCCTTCGTCCAACCATCTACCTATCAAATAACACCCTCACCTGATTCCGCCTATCATTTGCCAAGCTTTGTCCTGTCCCCACCTCTCTTCCAAATTTCTTCCCCTCCCCCCATCATAATCAGTCTGAAGAAGAGTCCTGACCTGAAACAATGTCTGTCCATGTTCTCCAGAGAGGCTGCCTTATCTGCTGAGTTACTCCAGCATTTTGTGATTTTTTCGTTGTTGTAAAAATCAGCATCTGCAATTCCTTACATCGCCCTTGAATGTTACTTGATTATGTTAAACAACTAAGAGAACGTGACTCAAGATTACTGTATGGCAATGAGAAAAAGGCCTGCCCACTTCCTGATACTGAATAAAATAGGATATTCAAGAGGAATTGGATGAGCAATAAGAGCCCATTGAGTCTCAGACAACTCACAAGAATCCCATTCCTCCACTAACTTTCTCTGTAACCTGTTCCACCCATATTCACAACTCTCCCCCAGATTATTTATCCACCAACCAATTCCACAACCAGCCTGGATGTCTTTAAGATGTGGGAGGGAAGTGGAACACCAGGAGGAAATTCATACGGTTGCAGGGAGAACATGCAAACTCCACACACCCGAGATCAGGATTGAACCCAGACACTCGAGTCATGAGGGTGGCAGCTCTACTAGCTGTGCCACTGTATCACCACCGTGTTTTCAATAATCAGCTCAACCTTTATTACAACACACTGTCATCAACAAATTTCATTGTCACTTTTACCGAAAAAAAGCTATTATAGGGCGGCAGGGTGGGGCAGTTGCTGCCTCACAGCGCCAGAGACCTGGGTTTGATCCTGACTCTGGGTGCTGTCTGCACGGAGTTTGTACGTTATCCCCGTGACCATGTGTGTTTTCTCCGGGTGCTCCGGTTTCCTCCCACATTCCAAAGACTACACGTTTGTAGGTTAATTGGCTTCACTAAAATTGTTAAATTGTCCCTCGTGTGTAGGATAGTGTGCGTGTATGCGGATCATCGGTCGGCATGGACCCGGCGGTTCGAAGGGCCTGTTTCCGCGCTGTATCTCTAAACTAAACTAAACCACTAGAATTCCAGCTTTATTTAATTAGTCAAATTTAAATTCCCCAGCTGCTGTGGTGAAATTCAATCATGTCCCTGGATCAATGAGGTAATGCTCTGGAGACCAGTGCAATGTGCCCCTGCAACCCCCCAGAGCTCTGGAATGAATGCTTTAAGACTAGTTTCAGGCACAGGAGATGGAATTGTTCCATGAGAATGGATGATGTGCTATTCAGTACAGAGCAAGGATAGCGGGGATGTGCTTTGTGAAGGCAATTGGTTAATATGCCAGTCAACATGCTTGGTCAAGATGGGGTGGAGGCCAGATGAGTGTGGTTGCACATGGTGCACAGAGCTAAAGAAAGATTTAAGACTTACAATTATATTGTCGATTTCGGAGTAGATTCAAGTACAGTCATTGTTGTGATTGCATCTAATATGTACCAAAAACTCACACACAGCATTGTTCCAGAATAGACACAAAGTGCCGGAGTAATTCATCGGGTCAGTCAGCATGTCTGGAGAAAAGGAACAGGCGATGTCTCGGGTTGGAACCCTTCCCCAGACGTGGTCTGCCTGACCTGTTGAGTTGCTCCAGCATTTTGTGTTCATCTAAGGAACATGAGATGCTTTTCCTCCAGTTTGCATGGCCTCACTCTAGCTATGGAAGACGTTTCAGTTCAAGACCCTGCTTCAGACCGAGAAACCTCTAGTTTCCCTCTCCCCTGGCTCTCAGCCTAAACATCTCTCCCCCTCAGCTTTCCTCGTCTTTAGAAGACTCTGCCTTGACCAAGCATTTACTCTGTGGCGCCAATACAAATGTAGTTCCCAGCTTGACTGAGTTGACAGCAGGTTATGGGCTGTAATGTGGTTGGTGCAATAGTACAATGCAGTCAAATCACACGATAAGATTCCCCCACAGTGCTGGGAGAATATGCATTATTAGACAAGTGTATCTTTTTTCTCCAGAGATGCCGCCTGGTCCGCTGAGTTACTCCAGCACTTTGTGTCTATCTGTGGTTTAGTTTAGTTTATTATTGTCATGTGTACCGAGGTACAATGAAAAGCTTTTTGTTGCATGCTATCCAGTCAAAGAAAATACTACTCATCATCACAATCAAGCCATCCCACACTGTACAAATAAATGATAAAGGGTGCAACATTTACTGCAAGACTAAAACTGAAGTCCAATTAAAGATAGAAACATAGAAATATAGAAAATAGGTGCAGGAGTCGGCCATTCGGCCATTCGGCCATTCGAGCCAACACCACCATTCAATATGGCCGATCATCCAAAACCAGTACCCTGTTCCTGCTTTTTCCCCATATCCCTTGATTCCATTAGCCCTAAGAGCTAAATCTAACTCTCTCTTGAAAACATCCAGTGAATTGGCTTCCACTGCCTTCTGTGGCAGAGAATTCCACAGATTCACAACTCTTTCGATAGTTGGAAGGATCTCCAATGAGGTGGATGGAATGTCAGGACTGCACTCTAGCTGGTGAGAGGATGGTTCAGTTGCCTGATAACAGCTGGGAAGAAACGGTTCCAGAATCTGGATCCCCCGAGTTGGCGACCTCTGCTGGAGACCGACTTCGGGAGCTGCAACCGCAGGAGCCTGAGGACTTAACATCGTGGAGCTGGCGATCCCTGTAGGGATTCGACCTTGTAGCTCCTTGTAGTCTGCGGACTTTAACATCGTGGAGCTCGTGGTCCCTGGTTTGGACGTTTATGTTAACTTTTATGTAGTTGTGTGTCTAGCTGCTTTTTTTTAGTATGGCTGTATGGTAATTCGAGTTTCACTGTACCTTAATTGGTAAACGTGACAATAAACAGACCTTTGAACCTTTGAAGTTTTCAAACTTCTTGCCGGATGGGAGAGGAGAGAAGAGGGAATGACCAGGGTGAGACTGGCCCTTCATTATGCTGGTGACAATGTAGATGGACTCAATGGTACGAAGTTTCCAAAGCCAGAGAGTGAAGTGAGGCGAGGTGCGGCTGTTAACCCCAAGGGGAGGCCTGTCTCTACCTCCGCAATTGCACTATTATAATTCGGTTTTTGTGCGTTCATATGTGTGCATGTGTGATCTATATATATGTGTATTTGAGAGTATGTATATATATATATACACACACTGAACTTTTTTTTCTCCCTCATTTATTACATTGTTTACAGTGCACCATGCTTACATATTCTGTTGTGCTGCTGCAAGTAAGAATTTTATTGTTCTATCTGGGACATGTGACAATAAAACACTCTTGACTATTGAAACCGGGATCCAGCCTCCGGAGAAGGAAGCCATGGAGAAGAGGGTGGAGGGAGATGACAGCGGACACTGGACAAGAGGCCTGGTATGAAAGTCTTACCTTCTGTTACAAGGGAACAGGTTCAAGGATCTGATGAGTAGATCGGGAAAAGGCTCATTCATCTGTTAAGTTGCAAATCAGTTTTATTGGCGAGGACAAAAACAATACTTGTCTTGGTATGCATGGGGTCCGTTTTACAGCAGCACACACCTCTCTCTCTCTATCTCTCTATCTCTCTGCCTCCGTCCGCAGCACTGATCACGACTCAACCCATCGGTGAACCCCTCCCGGACATGAACTTGAACTAACTTCTGGCTTACTGGCGCCTGCTTTTATACAGGTAAGAAATAAGAAATACAGCTGTTGAAATAACCGCCGGTAAGACCTGGTCAATAGCGCTGCTCCCAAATTCAAGCTATAACCAATGGCAGGGACTACATCCAAGCGAGCCCCCCCCCCCCCCCCCGGGAACAAAGCGCTGTCGGTTTGGTGCGCAAAGGTTTAAACAGAGCACTGTCGGCTTAGTGTGTGGGAATTTAAACAAAGAGCTGTCGGCTGCAGTGCTATGGGGTTTAAATATAGCGCCACTGGCCACAGCGCCATGGGTCACAGACTGCTTGGGCAAAATTCTCATATAACACCTTCTGCGCCCTCAAGGCCGACTGCGGGAGGTGTCCCCCGGGGAACAAGGGCTGAAGAGGGCCATGCTGGAGATGAACAGTTCGCATGATGACCTGAGTGGAGGCAATGGCTGCAAAGGGCCTTTGTGGCCATCTGTAGCTGGGGCTGTAAAATAATGCCTCTTGCATATAGACTCAGTGGGCTGTTCTGTACATTCTGTACTAACTAGGGATTGTGTTTATATATGGTTATAGTCTTGCTGAGCTGTATGCAAAATATAATTTCATTGTACCTTGGTACATGTGATAATAAAGAACCCATTGAACCATTAAAGTCTGCAGGAAGGAACTGCTGATGCTGGTTTACACCGAAGATAGACACAAAATGCTGGAGTAACTCAGCGGGTCAAGCAACATCTCTGTAGAAAAGGAATGGGTGACGTTTCAGGCTGAGATCCTTTATGAGACTGAGTGTTAGGGGAGAGGGAAACTGTCTCTCCCCTGACTCTCAGTACGAAGAAGGGTCTCGACCTGAAACATCACCTATTCCTTATCTCCAGAGAACCACTGAAGTCCCTGCACCTACGAGGTTTCCAAAATCCCTTCACCTCATTAAAAGCTGAAATGGTAAACTGTCTATATGGGTCGCCCATAAGGATGAGATCATCTGAGCCAGCCTTATGAAATGCCTCACTACCATAGTTGCAAGGCATTTATACTGAACAAATCAGAGGCTGTTTACACTAAACATCTGATTTCACCCTTTTTTGATGTGCTAATGGAATGCTGTGTTTCTCCCTGAAGCAAAATCAGTAGACTCCAAACAAATGCTAAAGTGGGACATGTCTACTCTAAGTAATTACAGCTATGATTTGCATCCAGTCGTAGGGGATAGAATCCGACTTGACATTCAGGTAAGACAACCACTGACAGGAGCTCACAGGTTTTGCTGCATTCCATTTGCTGAAGGTCCAAACTTATCACGGCAGCCCGCAGGGCGGCAAGATGGCACAGCGGTAGAGTTGCTGCCTAGCAATGCCAGGGACTTGGTTTTGATCCTGACGACGGGTGCTGTCTGTATGGAGTTTTTACGTTCTCCCCGTGACCATGTTTGGTTTTCTGTGGGTGCTCCGGCTTCCTCTCACACTTCAAAAGAAGTACAGGTTTTTAGGTTAATCGGCTCACAACAGTCCCCCGAGTGCAGGATAGCGCTAGTCTATGGGGATGGCTGGTCGGTGCGGACTCAGTGGGCCGAAGGACTTGGTTCCAAGCTGTATCTCTAAACTCAACCAAACTAATCGAAACAAAACTAAACTAAACAGCGATGCAGACTGGATGGACATGAGGGGAAGTAGAAAGGGTGGTGAGGGAATGGAAGGGGTGGGGCAAATTTGAGGCAGGGTGGAGTTTGAAATCAAGTGGCAGGAAAGGGTTCACTGACACAATGACGATCGATGAGATTTATGTAGTGATGTGATCGAGATCCCTGCCTCAATATAGCTGCTTCCGTCCGCGCCACTCATTGGCGTGATACATTACAGTAGTGCACAGATCGTTTAGTATCGATTTAGTTTTAGTTTAGTTTAGAGATACAGCGCGGAAACAGGCCCTTCGGCCCACCGAGATCACGCCGACCAGCGATTTCTGCACATTATCGCTATCCTACACACTCTAGGGACAATTCACACACACACACCAAGCCAATTTACCTACATACCTGCACGTCTTTGGAGTGTGGGAGGAAACCGATGAGCTTGGAGAAAACCCACGTAGGTCACGGGGAGAACATACACATTCCGTACAGACAGCATCAGTAGTCGGGATTGAACCCGGGTCTCCGGTTCTGCAAGCGTTGTAAGGCAGCAACTCTACCGCTGCGCCACCGTGCTTGATACTTTAACCTTTATCAGGGCTGTCTGTCTGTAAATGAGCCTCACAAGGATATGAGTGTGGAGTAGTCAGTGCAAAAAGCACCATCAGCACATATGGGTTTAAGGTGAGGGGGCAAAGATTTAATAGGAACCTGAGGGGTAACTTTTTTACACAAAGTGCAGTGGGTAAATGGAACTGGTAGTCGAGGCAAGTACTATCACAATGTTTAGGAAACATTTAGAAAGGTACATGGATAGGGTAGGTTTAGAGGGAAGGTTTAGAGGGAATGTAGAAGGAACTGCAGATGCTGGTTTACACTGAAGATAAACACAAAATGCTGGAGTAACTCAGCGAGACAGGCAGCATCTCTAGAGAAAAGGAATAAGTGACATTTTGGGTCAAAACCCTTCTTCAGACATGACCTGAAAGAAGGGTCTCGACCCGAAACGTCACCTACTCCTTTTCTCCAGAGATACCGCCTGATCTGCTGAATTACTCCAGCATTTTGTGCCTATCTTAGGTTTAGAGGGATAGAGGGTTGCCAACTTTCTCACTCCCAAATAAGGGACAAAAGGTCAAAATAAGGGACAAATTCCGGACAGCAGAAAGTACAGGCCTTCGTCGAATCACCGCTAACGGGCTTATCCCACGTCTGTTTTGCTTCCCATTGCTTGTTATAGCTGCAGTCTTTTCTTTTTTGCAGGTTTATCCATACCAAACCGACTGAACGACGCCAGACGTTACTGAAACTTTTTGTTTTGGCAGGAATTTGCAAAATATAGTGTACAACTGATGCACATAAGGGGGCCTGTGATTGGATGACTGGTGAATCACTGGTGCGTGACACATGCAACACGCAACATGCACGCACGCTGTTGCATCAGATCTAGGATCTGTCTGTAAGCGTGCCCTCCGGTGATTACAGAGTACAGATGCTCTTCGACTTACGATGCTTCGACATGATATTTTTTTACTTTACGATGGTGCAAAAACGATACACGTTCAGTAGAAACGGTATTTCACTAGCCTGGCCTCGTGGCAGCGTTGGGCTGCATTGATAATTTAAGCAGTAATGCATTACTGTTGAATTAAGATTGCTTTCCTGTGGTACATTTAGATTTACGCCTGCTCTGTTGAGCAGATGCACTCGATCGCCTCAGCGGGCTTGTTAGTATCTAACGCTGGCCCGTGTACTTTCTCTCCTAATTATCTTGATGTAAGGTCGAATGAGTCAGCTGTTTTGTATGCGAGGTATCTGAGATCTGAGCTGAGCTACTACCTGTTGTGACAATTCGCTCCTGTGGGGGTTGGCACTCGGGAGATTTAAGGGGCGTCGGTGTTCAGGGAACTGGTGAGCGCTCCAACCAAACGGGGGCGGTGGTGGGAGTTGGGGTGGGACGGGGTGGGTGGCTGAGAGACGCCAATGAGATTTCATAATTAAAACGTGTAAAACACTCCAAGAGGCAGAGGACTAAAGAGGAGAGAGGGGGGGGAATGAAATCCCACAAGCGCCTGGCGGTCCAACCCTGAATGCATTTTCGACTTACGATATTTTTGGTTTACGATGGGTTTATCAGAATGTAACTCCATCATAATTTGAGGAGCACCTGCTGGTAGCAGTCAAATACGGGACAAATGCGGTCCCGTACGGGACCAACCAATTGAGCCCAATATACGGGATGTCCCGGCTAATACGGGACAGTTGGCAACCCTAGAGGAATATGGACCAAACGCAGCCAGGACTAGTATAGATGGGATATGTGGATATGGGGAAAAAGCAAGAATGGGGTACTGATTTTGGATGATCAGCCATGATCATATTGAATGGTGGTGCTGGCTCGAAGGAACGAATGGCCTACTCCTGCACCTATTTTCTATGTTTCTATGACATGTTGGTCGGTGTAGACAAGTTGGGCCGATGGGCCTGTTTCCATGCTGTATGACCAAGCACAGTCCCAGCCGGGACACTTCTCATCACCTATCAGTCCCAACCTGATGCCTGACTTTCTCTTGCCAGCAAGAAGCGAGTATAAAAGAGTGTGACCTATCGATCATAGTGAGGAAAGCACGTTCTGATGATGTCATCAGGTGCGCAGTACACACTAGTCACATGACCAGGGTTGCCAACTGTCCCGTATTAGCCGAGACATCCATTTTTTTTTGGCAAAATTAGTTCGTCCCGTACAGGACCGCCCTTGTCCCATATTTGACTACTACTACTCGGGTTGAGGGGACTGTTGGGTCGGAGCGCCGCGTCCATCCCCGCCTCACCCGTCCAGATGTAGTGCAGCCTATAGAGTGCAGCAGCAGCGCCTCGCCCGTGGCCCCGTCGGTCGGCAGCCCGGCCAGCTGTCCGACCTTCGGACCTTCGCTTACTGCCGACACCACCACCCCTCCTTCTGATGGCCGATCATCGGTTCATGAGCTGGATGGGGTGCCTGACTTTACGCGGGCCAAAAATTCTCAGCTAGCCCGCAGGCTGGGCTTTGTGTGCAGCCCAGCATCCGGGCCAACTCATCATTCACCCAGCCACGGCCGAGTCGGTCAACGAATTGCCGTTGGGAATTTGTCCCATATTTTGACCTTTTGTCCTGTATTTGGGAGTGAGAAAGTTGGCAACCCTGCAGGTGACACCCACATTAAGGTGAACCTTGACAGGAAACTTCCCCCCCCACCCACACACCCTCCTGTCAAATGTCTTGCTGAGCAGAAACAGGAAACAGACACAATCTTGTATAAAAACGGTGTTGGTCTACTTTATGTGTTAAAAAAAACCAGGTGCAAATGGTTTGCTTCTAATCCAGTTTTTACGAGGGCACGTTCTCCGCAATCCTTTAAAAACAGAAGTTTGCCCATTTTTACTCCTCCGCCCACAAAACAGTGCCCCTTCCTGAGGGAGTAACGTACTCCTTTAAAGAACTGATGGTGTGTAAACTGCTGAGGAAAACAAAGTTTGGCGTGTCTCAGCGCTCTCTCTCTCTCTCTCTTTTGAAATCAGCCGTGCGTTGGGGGTGGGGTGGTGAAGAGGTTGAAGAACATTTTCTTTTCCCCCTCGGTGTCCTGCAGTCATTCTGAGAGCAGCAGGCTGTTGTTGCTCTTGGCTCCTCAGTCCAAAAGGCCCCACCTGAATCTGATTCTCTTCGGTTTGCTCATTCGTGCTTGAAACCATGTAAACACAGGAAGCAGACAAGAGATGCCGCGGAGATGGAACATTATGTACTCTGTGCACTCTTGACAGCCACTGCACACAAACCCCTTCATGGCTTCTGTACAGCAAGTCTGCAGCCAAAACGTGTCCTGCAAGTGATTGAAACTTCAGCTCAGCCCTACAAACGCCAGCACAGCTAAACAGACTGGGGAAAGACTCGAAAACCTTTTATTCAATCTGTCTGTGAGAGTGGGTTTTTTTTCAGCAGTTTCATTTTGTGTCAGTGAAAAAATGCCCAGTTTGGCAAGCCTGAGTGTTTTCATACAGCTGGAATTATTGTTGACATTCCGCTACAAAAACAAGAGTAAATCTCCCCCACCCCGCCCCCTCTCCCCTCAGTCATTTAACCCACCCCACTCATTCCTCCCCTCTCTACCTCCTCACTCATTCCTCCCTCCACCCTCAGTCATCCCCCCCCCCCTCCATCCCCACGGTTTGCTTGTTCAGGTGAAGCTGCTTTCTTCTTGTCTTTAGGGAGTTGGAAGGTGGAGGGGGGGTGGGGGGAGAGGCGGGTTAGGGGTTAGGGGGAGTGAAGAACTCTTTAAAGGTCTATTGTCTTCATGGGAAAGTGTTTGGCAAACCTCTCCCTACGTTTGCAAACAAAACCATCTGATGAATTGATTTGCATAATGATCGTGTCATTATGGAATCATGTTACACTGCGCTCTCAGGCACTGCAATTATGTAAATCAAGGCAGATTGTTTGCAAATTCAGAGAAAGACCTGATAGGGGGCTTCCATAATATACCATGTCCCTATAATTAAAGATACAAGCTGATTAAAACCACATTATTTTTTGCGCCTCTGTGAAATGCATTGGAATATCTCTCCATGCTAAACTTTCTGGTGGATTATCAGTGCCCTTCCAGAAATACTGACGTTTAATTGCAGCCAAAGCATCTTTTAGAAAAATAAATGACTCTTAAAAAAACAGACACAAAATGCTGGAGTAACTCAGCGGGTCAGGCGGCATCTCTGGAGAAATGAAATAGGTGACGTTTCGGGTCAAGACCCAACATCAAACCCGAAACGTCACCTATTCCTTTTCTCCAGAGATGCAGCCTGACCTGCTGAGTTACTCCAGCATGTTGTATCTATCTTCAGTGTCAACGAGCATCTGCAGTTCCTTCTTACACATAACTCTAAAAAAATGCCAGTCATTCAAAAGCCGCTTTCAAGGTACACCAAAGCTATGCAACATCAAATATGTACACTGAAAATTCATGTCCATTTAAGATCAGTTGTTGGTGCTTCCATTCTATGTACAGAAAGGGGCAAAATCTCAGGCCTTGCAACTCCCAGCACCCTTTATCCCTGTCCAACACTCCAGAGAACAGTCTGTCTGGAGAAGGATGCCATCTCTTATAGTGGATGCCATCGCACTGATTAACTTAGAACATAGAATAGTACAGCACAATATCTGGCCCTTCGGCCCACAACGTCTGTGCCAAACATAACAGCTAATTAAAGTAATCTCCATTGCAATGAAGGGTGGGAAAGCAGATTGGGAGGAGGGAGGGGAGGCAGTTTAAGGCAGTTTGAGAGGAAGGAAAGTCGGAAAAAGGACAGTGGGAGAAAAGAGGGGGAAAGAGAATGGAGTAAAGGGGGGGGGAGGCTAAGAGGGAGGAGAGAGGATGGAGGGTGGAAAAGCTGAGGGTCAAAGAAGGGATTATGTTTGAGAGACGAGGAGATTTAGGAGGGTTATTGGGAATGTTATGATGGAGTTGGAGTATTAAAGGGATATGATGGAGGGAAATAAATAATTGGTAGGGGAGAGGAATGAGAATAGGAGGGAGTATATGGGAAGGTGATAAATGGAACGGAGGAAGGAGAGGTTTAGGAGAGTGGAGGGAATTCATGAATGAGTTAAGGTTGATGATGAGGAGGAGCCCAGGATGAAATGCGTGGAAGTCAAGGAAAGAGGAAGGGTAGGAATGGGGAACATTTGGGAGAGAGGATAGGTGGCAGGTGGATGACTAAAGTAGAGAGGGGGTGAGTGAATAATAGTGGGGTTGGTAAGTGGAAAGATGGGAGTTTTTAACGGAAGTGGAGGTAATGAGTGTAGAAGGAAAGTGGGCACAACGAAATAGGGTAGAAGGGCAGGAAGAGGAGCGAGGCTTATAGAACAAATAGGGCAGGTTAGAGGAAATAAGAAGGGACAATAGGAAAGAAGACGTATGAGGATGGGTGTGAAGGAGGTGGGGTCCATGGGAGAGGTTGGGAAAAGTAGATGTGTCGGAGGCAAGTGTAGGACTGGGAAGGATTGATATGGAGGAGAGCCATGGGTAGAGGGAAGTGGTTGAGAAGCAATGCCGGAAGAAAGATGGTAGGAGGGTGTAGTGATGTTAATAGGATGAAAGGTGGAGGACAAGGAGAGGAAATAGACTGCAAGAGAGGATGAAGAAAGGATGGGAGATAGGATAGATGGACTGCCTGGAAAAGATTTGAAAGGGTCAAGAGCTTCAAATTCCTGGGCGTGCACATCTCTGAAGATCTTTCCTGGTCCGAGAACACTGATGCAATTATTAAAAAAGCACATCAGCGCCTCTACTTCCTGAGAAGATTACGGAGAGTCGGTTTGTCAAGGAGGACTCTCTCTAACTTCTACAGGTGCACAGTAGAGAGCATGCTGACCGGTTGCGTCATGGCTTGGTTCGGCAACTTGAGCACCCTGGAGAGGAAAAGACTACAAAAAGTAGTAAAAACTGCCCAGTCCATCATCGGCTCTGACCTTCCTTCCATCGAGGGGATTTATCGCAGTCGCTGCCTCAAAAAGGCAGGCAGTATCATCAAAGACCCACACCATCCTGACCACACACTCATCTCCCTGCTACCTTCAGGTAGAAGGTACAGGAGCCTGAAGACTGCAACGACCAGGTTCAGGAATAGCTGCTTCCCCACAGCCATCAGGCTATTAAACCTGGCTCGGACAAAACTCTGAACATTAATAGCCCATTATCTGTTATTTGCACTTTATCAGTTTATTTATTCATGTGTTGATAATACGTTTATATAAGTATATAATGGTATATGGACACACTGATCTGTTTTGCAGTAAATGCCTACTGTGTTCTGTTGTGCTGAAGCAAAGCAAGAATTTCATTGTCCTATCAGGGACACATGACAATAAACTCTCTTGAATCTCTTGAATCTTGAATCATTTGTAAGGGAGAGTAGGTGAGTAGATTTTATACAAGATGGTAGCTCAGCTTAACATCTCCAACGATGCAGTGTTCCCTCAGAATAAAGGTGTCTGCCTTGGTCTTGCGATCAAGCCTTCGGAGTGATGGCTTCAACCTTTTATAATGAAAGCCTCACTCTTTCATGAAGTAAAATACACCATCTCATAAATGCCTCACATCGTCACGGGCCCCTCCTTGTGGCTGTTCTAGGATCTCCAAAGACCACATGTGGCTCTACAATTGGGGAAGCTGGCGTGCTGTATTTTATTTTTACTTCCTGTTACTCTTTTTGTGAACTTTCTAACAGAATTACCTCAGCATTACCTCACAGGCCCCTTGGAAATGTTGACGTGTCCCAGGTTGGGAACCACTCCTCTAGAGTAAGTAGTGAATTTACAAATGTTTTTGGCTCAGAGTCAAGGGCATTAGCAAATCAGCCATGGATGAGAATGCCATAAGCAACTTGGGAAATAAACTCATCGGGCCATTACATTTATGTAATTTTCTCAAAATACTTATGCTATAATGGTATTGGAGGTGTGCAGCAAAGTATGGAAATCAGCATTTCAACTCCCCCTCCCATTCCGAACCCGACCTTTCTGTCCTGGGCCTCCTCCATGGCCAGAGTGAGGACCACCGGAAATTGGAGGAGCAGCACCTCATATTTCGCTTGGGCAGTTTATACCCCAGTGTATGAACATTGACTTCTCCAATTTTAGGCAGCCCTCACTGTCTCCTCCCCTTCTCAGCTCTCCTTCAGCCCTCGGGTTCCTCCTCTTCCTTTCTTCTTCCTGCCCCCCTACATCAGTCTGAAGAAGGGTTTCGGCCTGAAACGTTGCCTATTTCCTTCGCTCCATACATGCTGCCACACCCGCTGAGTTTCTCCAGCACTTTTATCTACCTATGGAAATCAAATGTCTTCCATTCAAATTTTTAAGTATATGTTTTGATGGGAATTTTCATGGGATCTTTGGCCATTGCATTAGCCCCTAGTGTGTAGGTACATGGGAGAATCTGTCAGGGAGATTTTGGCAATGTAAATAAAAGGGGTTTAGAGCAGGATTAGTGTGAATGGGTTGAAGGACCTGCTTTCCTCTGTGATTGTACGGTGCCGCAGCTGGTAAAACCACTGCCTCACAGCACCAGAGACCTGGGTTCGATCCTGACCTCGGGTGTTGTCTGTTTCCACGTTCACCCTGTGACCATGGGGAAAAAGCCAGAATGGGGGTACTGATTTTGCAAGATCAGCCATGATCATATTGAATGACAGTGCTGGCTCGAAGGCAAAACTGGCAACATCACCCCAGACATGGCTCCCCATTCTATCCATTCCTTCAGAGGCACAGGAAGGTTATGATATAGGACCGGCGATCCCCAAACCTGGCCAATAATCTGAGGAAATTAGACGCAGCCCAGACCATCACACAAGCCAACCTCCCTTCCATTGACTCGATTTATACCTCATGCTGCCTCGGCAAGGCCACCAGCATAATCAAAGACAAGTCGCACCCTGGCCACTTCCACCTCACCACTTCCATCAGGCAAGAGGTACAAAAGTGTGAAAACGCACATCTCCAGATTCAGGAATGGTTTTACTTCCCAGCTGTTATCATGCAACTGAACCACCCTATCAACAACTGGAGAGCAGTCCTGAGCTACTATCTACCTCATTGGAGACCCTCGAACTATCTTTAATCAGACTTTACTGGGCTTTATCTTGCACAAAACGTTAGAACGTTATTCCCTTTATCATACATCTGTGCACTGTGGATGTCTCGATTGTAATCATGTACTGTCTTTCCGCTGACTGCTTAGCACGCAACAAAATCTTTTCACTGTGCCTCGGTACGGATGACAATAAACAAAACTAACTCGTTCAAACCCACTGAACCAGTGAAATAATTATTTTGCAATCTTGAAAGTTAAATTCAAATCTTTCTATGGGAAGGTTTTTTTTTTAAAAAAGCAGCATCGTCAATGTTGACTGTGAAACCATCATGCTGTTATTGAAATTAAACATCTGGTTCATTGATATTCTCCAGGGACGGGAATCTGCCATCCTTACCCCATCTGCACTGTGAGTGACACCAGACAAAGCGATGTGGTTCGACCATAACTGCTGCATGAAATTGCTGGGAAAGCTGCTCATTTGTACAAGGCTGCTTCCACAAAGTGCAAAGTATGAATACATCTGGGCTGATCATACAGGCTTCAACCTCAGGGCTGGATATGACAAAGAGAAAGTCATGTAACCTCCCTGCCTACCTGGCAAAGTCCTCATCCTCATTGTCATCTGAGGATGTAACTAGGGGAGTTTCCCCACAGCCAGACAAGCAACACACTGAAGATACAAGGAAATGCAAATGCTAGTTTACAACAACAAAAATAACACAAAGTGCTGGCGTATATATTATATTATATTATATATATGTATGGGTGGGTATGTGTATATATAAACACAGTGATTTGTTTGTGTGTACATATGTGTGCGTGTGTGTGTACATATATATATATGATTTATACTGTATATATATATATATTTGATAGTATGCGTATATATACACACACACTGAACCTTTTGTTCTTTCTCCTTTATTATATTGTTAACAGTGTACAATGTTTACATTTTCTGTTATGCTGCAGCAAGTAAGAATTTAATTGTTCTATCTGGGACATGTGAAAATAAAAAACTTTTGACTTTTGAGTAACTCATTGGGTCAGGCCGCATCTGGGGAGGGAATGAAAAGGTGGCGTTTCAGGTAGGGACTCTTCTTCAGATTCAATAAAGAAATAGACCGATGCAATCATATTAACAGAAGCATTGCATTCAGGCAATGTCCTAGACTTGTCTATCAGCATGCATGTGCATGTTTTATGCATCTGGCAGAAAGATCCAGCAGAGGCAGTGGCATAGTGGTGCAGAGGCAGGAAGGTGTGATGTTGGGAGCCTTCACAATTGATGTTGGACTCCTTAAATCTTGTGACACCGAGAATGCTGATGTGTCAATATTCCACCATCTCAAACCAACATCTGGAAAAACGTATTAAGGGGCTGTCCCACTGCGGCAACCTAATTGGCGAGTTTAGGAGAGTTTGAAAAAATGTCATGTTGAAGACCTCCTTCGACTATGTTGAAGACTATCTTCGACAAGCTTCGGGAAAATTGGACACCGAATAGTGGAGAGTGAAGACGACCTCCTTCGATCTCCTTCGACCTCTCTTCACCTATGTTGAAGACTATCTATGACTACCTTCGACTACCTTCGATTACCTTCGACTACCCTCGATTACCTATGAATAACATGCCATCCTACTACGACCTCCTTCGACTAAACCTACGAGTAAAAAAAAAACTTTTTCCATGGCGACCTTTTTTTACTCGCAGGCATTTTTCAGCATATTGAAAAATACGCAGCGACCTAGCTGAGGCCTTGAGTGCGCGGGGACTACTCTCGAGCATGAAGGAGAGTTACAAAGACCTCCTAGAACCTTGCTGTGAGAATGCTGTGAGAATGAGTCGAGGGCAAATTATTCTAAACTCGCCAATTAGGTCGCCGCAGTGGGACAGCTCCTTAAGGACTGCAAGAACACAAAATGTACCCTGGGTGAGGACCTCAGCATGTGCAGTAAACTTCCTACCGATGAAAATATCAGAGTCTTTAGACTATAGACTTTATAGATACTGTGCAAAGACAGGCCCTTTAGCCCACATCCAGGCCGAACAGTGATACCCCGTGTATTAACCTATCCTACACACTAGGGTAAATTTACAATTGTACCAAAGCCAATTAACCTACAAACCTGTACGTCTTTGGAATGTGGGAGGAAACGGAGCACCCGGTGAAATCCCACGTGGTCACATGGAGAACGTGCAAACTCTGTACTCAGCATCCGTGGTCAGGATCAAAACCGGGTCCCTGGCGCTGTTAGGCAGCAACTCTACAGCTATGTCATTGTGGCACAGTGTCATAGTCCTGGGGCTATCACTGCCAGACTGGGCTTCCAACAAATGGCAAGAAATGAACAAAAACAAACATTTCTCCAATCGAACTGTTAAGGATACATCTGATCATCTCAGCATTGATGTCAACATACAGACAACATCCTGTCTTCAGCCCTCCATTGTACCATGTGGCTACCTTCATTAATTGGAGGGAGCTCAGACCAGTCTAGCTTCTCAAAAATTGGCATACATGAGTCAAGTTATGCCCATGGCAAACACTCCCTCCCTCACACAGGAGAGTTGATGTCACAAACCCAAGGATTCCCTCTCACTTCCTTCCCATCAAAGAATAGAAAAACTATTCGCCAGTTTTATCTCTCAATCCTCCCCCTCTCAGAGATTCTCCAGACAGAATCCTGATTGCTTTATGCAATATTGTTCAATCGATTCTGAGCACAGAACTTGCATGCAACATTTATCCATTCACACAGCATTCAAATAGGAATTCTCTAACTTCAAGTAGCCCTTGCTTTCCCTGTCTCTTCGTCCCTCTCCCACCATAGTTCTCTGACTAGTTTCACTGTCCGCCTGATTAATGTTACTGATTGTGTGCCTTGTTGTCACCAATCAGCTAACACTGAACCGATCTACATTTCCTTGATCATCGTCTGCTTTGATGTCATTTTCACACCTTACCATTCCGTATCTCTCGTCTCCCCCTCCACTGACTCTCAGTCTGAAGAAGGATCTCGACCCGAAACATCATCCATTCCTTCTCTCCAGAGATGCTGCCTGTCCCGCTGAGTTACTCCAGCATTTTATGTCTGCATTAAATTTGGAGTTTAGATACCCAAACCTGGCCTGTCAATGAAATCGAGGGTGATTTCTTTGCAACTTTACATTGTCAATTTGGCTTCAAAAATAACTTAGTAAACAAAGGTCTATTAATCATTCATTTAGAATTACTGTTTTGCCTTGAATATGCATGGTAGGCAGTCTCAAACTTCTATTAGAAACAAGGAACTACAGATGTTGGTTGACAAAAAAAGACACAGAGTGCTGGAGTACCTCCAGTGGGTCTTGTAATAGCATCTCTTCTATTGTCCTTTATACTGACGTTTCGCCCCAAATTCACTCCTGTGGTTTTAGAGTCAGCTCTCTGGAGCCCAGATTCACCAACGAGTGAAACTTATACCTTTTCTATCCACCATTTATTTTAGACTTGAGACTTTACAAACCCTTTGGCCCATCGAGTACTTGCACCGACCAGCCATTACCCCATACACTTGTACTATCCTGCACACTAGGGACAACTTACAGTTTTTACCAAACCCAATTAACCAACAAGGCTGTACATTTTTGGGATGTGGGAGGAAACCCGGGCACCAGGAGAAAACCCACGCGGTCACAGAACGTACAAACTCCAAATTCAAAGTCAATTTTATTCGTCGCATGCACCCGAAGGTGCACCCGTAGTCAGGATCGAACCCGGGTCTCTGGCGCTGTAATGGCAGCAACTCTACCACTGTGCCGCCCTAGGATTTAGGAGTTAGTTAACAGTTGGAATCATTCACAAGGTTACAGCAGCGTACATGAATGAGGGAGAGTGGGACCTGAATACCTCTGGTGCCAAACGTGGACAGTTGGCATCGGTACACTGCTTTCCCCCGAGCAGCCATCAATTTACTGCTGCCCCCTTCTGAACTCATTGACAGTTTGCTTGGGTTGCAATGCCGAGTGCCATTCACTTTGCCACACCGACTCTCCCAGATGGTCATTTTTCTTGAGCAAAGCCAGTGAGTGAGGCAGGCGCTGTTACTGTCGAGACCATCACGGCCAATCTTCAATCACCACCCACTGATACACACTTCAGCAAGAGAGTTATGGGGTAACAATCTGAGGCTAGATCCCTTGGCTCACTTCCCTTCCCAGACCCAGAAGATCAAGGCACTGGAGTCAAATCTCTGTGTTACTCTATGCCATCATCTGATGAGATATTGGAAAGCAAAAATAAAAAGAAAACAGCCTTTTGAATTGAATATTCACGAGCTGCTGATCATGCATTTGCTTTACTTCAATGATAACACCGCACTTCCAAATCCATTACATTTTCTAACATGACAGTTTTAACTCGTTAATGGCAGAGTATCAATTTCAGGGAGCTGAGGAAAACATGAAGTTGGAAAGGTTTGGTCTGGGAGCACACAGAGTTCAGTACACAGCTGTGGGGTGTAGAGTTTGCTAATGTTAATGGAGCAGCAATCCAGGGAGCTGGGACAACAATGTAGAGAATGTGATTCGAATCACACCACAGCAGTTTAAGAGTTTAAAAAGAATCTGAAAACAAAGCTGACATTAATAAAAAGCGAGCATAAAGTCGCCAGGCCGTTGTGAAAACCAAGTGAGGCCCAAGAGACTGCAGATGCTGGAATCCGGAGCGAAAGACAAACTGCTGAAGATATTGAAGTGTCCAAATTTAGGTAACCTCTTAAGGGGCTGCACAGTGGTGCAGCAGGAGAGTTGTTGCCCTACAGCGCCAGAGACCCGGGTTCGATCATGATCTTGGGTGCTGACCTTTTGCATGGGGTTTCTCCGGGTGCTCTGGGTACTTCCCACATTCCTAAGACGTACAGTTTGTAGTTTAATTTGCTTCGGTAAAATTGTAAATTGTCCCTCGTGTGCATAGGATAGTGTTAGTATGCGGGGACTGCTGGGCGGCACGGACTCTGTGGGCCGAAGGGCCTGTTTCCACATTGCAGCTGTGAACTAAACTAATCTCCAACCAACGCCCCCCACCTTTACTCCCCTGCATCCCCCTCCCTTCTCTTCCCTCCCCCATCCCTCCCCTGTGTCCCACCTAGACTCCCCCCTCACTCTCCTCCACCCCCCTCACTCTCCTCCTATCTTCCCCTGGCTTCACAATCTGCAACTCTTCAAATCTGGCTCACACCTTCTGTTCTTATCTCATGCATTTGTTCCAACCATCTGCCTATTAAAAACCCCTGTCACCTACTGCAGAAGGGTCTCAACCCAAAATGTCACCCATTCCTCTCCAGAGATGCTGCCTGTCCCGCTGAGTTTTGTGTCTATCTTCGGTTTAAACCAGCATCTGTAGTTCCTTCCGAAACATTCAACCTATTACCTGCCATGCTTAGTCTTGCCTCTCCCCTTTCCAGCTTTCTTCCCTCCCCGCCTGCCCCCCCTACCATCAGTCTGAAGAAGGCTCTTGACCCAACCTTCACCTATCCATGTTCTACTCCAGCAATTTGTGTCTATCTGTGGTGACAGCCTCTGCAGTTCCTTCCGACACGGATAGTCAATGAATGATTGTTTGCATCCACTTTCTACACATTAGGGACAATTTACAATCTTTACGGATTAAATAAACCTACAAACCTGTACATCTTTGGAGAGACCAGAGCATTTGAAGAAAACCCACGTAGGTCATGGGGAGATTCTAAAACTCCGT
This sequence comes from Amblyraja radiata, assembly GCF_010909765.2. NCBI lineage: Eukaryota > Metazoa > Chordata > Chondrichthyes > Rajiformes > Rajidae > Amblyraja > Amblyraja radiata. Next base: position 30,401,027 of record NC_045975.1, on the reverse strand, counting down.
ACAGACAGCACCCGTAGTCAGTATCGCAACCGGGTCTCTGGCGCTGTAAAGCAGCAACTCCAGCACTGTGCCACCATTATTATGTTATTTTTGGATTGTGACAGTTGGTTCTAGATACCCAACCAGGGGAAATATCAACTCCATATCTCCCTGTCAAGGCTTTAAGAATTTTGTACAATTCAATGACTTTATCTCACATCAAGAGAGTTTTCAGGTTATATATTTATACAGTGTGGAAACAGGCCCTTCGGCCCAACTTGTCCACACCGGCCAACATGTCCCAGCTACACTAGTCCTACATGCCAGCATTTGGTCCATATCCCTCCAAACCTGTCCTATCCATGTACCTGTGTAACTGCTTCGTAAATGCTGGAATAGTCCCTGCCTCAACTATCTCCTCTGGCAGCTTGGTTCATGCATCCACCACCCTTTGTGTGAAAAAGTTATTCCTCAGATTCCTATTAAATCTTTTCCCCTTCACCTTAAACCTGTGTCCTGTGGTCCTCGATTCACCTACACTGGGCAAGAGACTTTGTGCATCTACCCGATCTATTCCTCTCATGATCTTATGCACCTTTATAAGATCAACCCTCATCCTCCTGTGCTCCAAGGAATAGAGTCCCAGCTTACTCAACCTCCACCAATAGCTCAGACCCTCTATTCCTGGCAACATCCTCGAAAATCTTCTCTGTACCCTTTCCAGCTTGATTGTCAAAATGGAACTATGCTAATTTCAGCGGCACAACACATATGTAAACATAGTACTCTGACTTTTGTCATTCATCTCAAGTTAATCTAACAAAGGGCCTGGTTAGCTTAATCCCTTCCCCTGTGACACACCTGCCAACCGATGTATTTCCACTCTATCCTATCTATTACAAGTCTGTCCCTCCTTCAATAACACGGAGAGTGATTTATCCAACTGTTCCTGTGCCTCATCTAGTTAGTGGTGACCACACATAGGACGCGGGTGCCACAATGTGAGATCTTAGCGTCGCCTCGTTCACTGATGTGATAACACTTGTGCCTTTCAGTCAGAAATGGAAGCTCTCATTCATGGATTTACTCACATAATCTAACGTTACACTTAATTCCCACATTTTCAGATGCAACATTAAACGGAGACCTCATGTTCCTTTTTGTCAACATAAACGATCCCATGGCTTAAATGACGGACCATAGGGGCAGCACAGTGGTGCAGCGGTAGGGCTGCTGCCCTAATGCGCAAGAGTCCTGGGTTCGATCCTGACTATGGGTGCTGTTTGTACATTCTCTCTGTGACTGCGTGGGTTTTAGACTTTACTTTAGATTTTAGAGACAGCGTGGAAAGAAGCACTTTGGCCCACTGAGGTCGTGCTGACTAGTTATCACCCCGTACACTAGCACTGCCATACACATTAGGAACAATTTACAATTTTACTGAAGCCAATTAACCTACAAACCTATACATCTTTGGAGTGAGGGAGGAAAGCAGAGCTCCCCGAGAAAACACACACGGCCATGGGGAGAACAACATACAAACTATGTAAGGACAGCACATGCAGTCAGGATCGAACCGGGTCTGTGGCTCTGTGTGGCCAGGTGCACCGGTTTCCTCCCATATTCCAAAGACGTGCAGGTTTGCAGGTTAATTGGCTTCTGTAACTTGACCCTAGTGTGCAGGATAGAATTTGTGCACAGGTAATCGCCACCGGTCAGCGTGGACTCGGTGGGCCGAAGGGCCTGTTTTCGCGCTGTATCTCTAAACTAAGCTAAACTAAACAAGGGGAAGACAAGATCTCTCCCCAGTATATTGACAAATAATCCATTTTAAACTCATTGGCCTCCATGGAGGATGGTTGTATTTTCCTATATCACACAAGTGACTGCACTTCAACTATTTTTATTTGGACATGAAGCACTTTGGGATTCGGACAATCTCAGGGATGTCTTGAGATCGCGGACAGCACTTTGTAAACATGTTTTTATCATCTGGACTGCAAGGGCAATTGCTGTTTTGGTTAGAATCTAAGGGAATCACATATGATGCTCACACATGGGAAGGACATCACATCGCAGCACAGATAGTTAGAATGAAACTCACTGATAAAATCTACAACAAACCTACCTATAGTACTATTTATGCAATGCACCTTCACACAGTGATAAGTAGCTGGGGGTGACTTCACACTTGATGTGTAAAATTTTATCTTGCCACCCCCTCAGTCTCTAAACACTTGTTCACCGATGAAAATGTTAGAATATTGGTTCTTGTTGGTTAAGTGTCAAGAATGTTTTATTGTCATATATCCCAGATAGGACAATGAAATTCTTGCTTGCTGCAGCACAACAGAATATGTAAACATAGTACATAACTGGAGAAGAAAAAAAGCACAGTGTGTGTATACACATGCACACATACTCAATAAATAACAAATATAGCGCAAATATAGTCTGTTGCAGTTCAGAGATTATTTATTGACGTGTTTAATAGTCTGTTGACTGTAGGGAAGAAGCTGTTCCAGAACCTGAATATATATATATATCTATATACTTATAAAACTTTCATCTTGTCCTCCGATTTGTGTTGTTTTTAAATTTGCACAAAAAGGGTACCCAATAGAGCTACGATTTGTTGCCACCTTACTCGCCATCAAGTGCATCAAGTTTTGTTCCCATCGGTGAAATATTACAAAAGTTATTGGTCTTCTCCCCTTTCATTCGCTGGGACGACGATGCCTCTTCCAGCAGCCGCTGTCAATCACCGACGGCGAGAATAAAGCTGAAGGAGCAGAGTGCCCAGAGTGTGGGCGGGGCTGTGTCCGTGGACAGGAGGGGGTTGTGTCCACGGGCGGGGGCTGTGTCCACAGGTGGGGGCTGTGATCGCGGACGGGCGGGGGCGACCACCACAACGAGCCAGGTGCTGCTGAGTTAGTCCGGAGCCGGGTCCTGGAGCCGATGAGTGCGATCGGAGCCGGGGCAGGGAGCCGCTGAGCCCACACACCCTCCTCCTCCCTTCCACAACCCCCCTTACCCCCCACCACACATACCCCTCCCGCTCTCCCACATACACCGCTCCCCTACCTCCACAAACCCCCCTCCCCCCACACCACTCCCGCCCACCCACACCCCCCTGCACCACACCCCCTCCCCCCACAACCACCCCCCCAACACCCCCACACCACCCCCACCCACACACCCCCACACTCTCACAACCCTCCCACCCCACAACCCACTGCCACAACCCTCCCACAACACACACCCCCTGTCACACACCCACCCCGCCACAAAGTTGTGGGCCACGCCAGCGGCTGCGGTTGGCCACGGCAGAGGCAGGGGTAGGCAGCGGCAGGGGTGGGCCATATTTTACGAGTTATTCACATGTTAAGCCATAATAAGTCTCCTTTCCACTTGTCGTGCCCGTCAGCAGTAATACCTGCGTTTTCTACGTCACAATGGGAACCCAATGGACGGGAATTGCTGCTCCGCTGTAGAGCGGCTAAGAGTGGATGGTGGGGGGGGGTGAATATATAAATATATGTGTGGTATGTATATGTTTATATATACATATAGGCACACAAACACACATACGTATACACACATATACATGTATAAAATACACATGCACGCATGTGTGTGTGTATATATATATATATTTGTGTATTTGAGTGTGTGTGTGTACACATATACACACATATACACCCACACACACACACACACACACACACACACACATATATATATGTATATCCGTCCCCATGTATTGCAATGTGAACGCGTTGAGCACAAACATTTTAAATGTCTCTTGTGAGCACTTGAACACTAGATCTGGGCGGCAGAAGCTTTTTTTTTTTCGCTGCAGTCACAGCAAAAGAACATTATGCAGCTTCCTGTTTGAAGAGAACTGCGTGTTCTTCATCAATTAAAACCACATCCTACTTTGCACATGTCCTGCGCATGGCAGGACCACAATGCCAGGTGTTCACTTAATTCTGGCAAAAAATGCTTTGCAGAAGAAGAAAAAATATAATACAAAACTGCCACCTGAGGGTTGGAGGAAGGAGGCAAGATACAGCCACCTCACTCAAGAAAAAGTGTTAACTGTTTAAATCCCACTCACCTGCTCCAACTCCCCAACAATAATAATACCATTACGTTAATGATGGTTGAGCTGAGGAGCAGGCAATTCGAATACAGATTAGCTGGGAGGAATTGCTCCTGCTTTTTTATGGTTCACCCTGGTGGGATGGGGTGGGGAGGTGGCAAGGGTGGCATGTTGGGAGAAGGGAGGAGAGGATGAGGGGAGGGAATAATGAGCCAAGCCTGGAGGAGGAAGGCAACGTCGAGTAGAGTAATGCCAAGAAAACCAGAGAGTAGATCCACAATGGTTCACCCTGGGGTGGTACAGTAATGGTAGAGTTGCTGCCTTACTGTGTCAGAGATCCGGGTTCGTTCCTGACTACGGGTGCTTTTTTTATTGTACGTGCAAGTTTGTATGTTCTCTCTGTGACCGTGTGGCTTTCTCCGGTTTCCTCCCACATTCCAAAGACGTGCAGGTTATTTGGCTTCTATAAATTGTCCCTAGTGTGTAGGATAGAACTAGTGTACAGGTGATCATTGGTCAGCATGGGCTCGATGGGCCAAAGAGCCTGTTTCTACATTGTATCTCTAAAATAAACTCTAATCTTGTTTTCCTGTCCCCTGCCTTCAGCTGCCTAGGTCTAGATTCCACAATAACCATGCTAAACCTCCTGAAATACAACTATCTAATCAAATATTTTCTCATCTGTATTTCCCATTCTTAGGCTTGGTAACAGTTCTTCTTGGCAACACTCACACTCTCCTCGTGGTGTTTGATAATATTAGGGGCACTATATAAATAAGGGTTGCTCTTGCCCTGATATCTGTTAATCCCAGAAATGGTGATCTTATAGTCAAGTCAAGTCAAGTCAAGTTTATTCGTCAGATACACATACGAGATGTGCAGTGAAATGAAAAGTGGCAATGCTCGCGGACTTTGTGCAAAAAGACAAACAAACAAACAAACAACCAAACAAACTACAAACAGAATCACATATTCTTTTACATATTAAATATTGTGGGCGGAAGGAAAAAGGTTCAGTAAAGTTAGTCCCTGATGAGATAGGAGTTTACAGTCCGAATGGCCTCTGGGAAGAAACTCCTTCTCAACCTCTCCGTTCTCACAGCATGGCAACGGAGGTGTTTGCCTGACCGTAGCAGCTGGAACAGTCCGTTGCAGGGGTGGAAGGGGTCTCACATGATTTTATTGCCTCTGGAGTTGCACCTCCGGATGTATAGTTCCTGCAGGGGGGCGAGTGAAGTACCCATAGTGCGTTCGGCCGAACGCACTACTCTCTGCAGAGCCTTCTTGTCCTGGGCAGAGCAATTCCCAAACCAGATGGTAATGTTCCCGGACAAGATGCTTTCCACAGCCGCAGAGTAGAAGCACCGGAGGATCCTCGGAGACACTCTGAATTTCCTCAATTGCCTGAGGTGGCAAAGGCGCTGCCTTGCCTTACTCACGAATGCTGCGGCGTGTAGGAGTCAATCTGTATCACTCTTGTTCATCTACTCAGTGCCACCATTCAGCAAGATCAAGGTTGGTCTTTGACCTTACGTTCCTGCATTTCCACCAATTCCTTTCAGATTCAGATTCAGATTCAGAAAACTTTATTGTCTGTCGTAACAGAAAATCTTTAACATCTAAAACAAAGTATTGATTTGTGCTTTGAATAAGTTCACAAATTATAGGAGTATGATTAGGCCATTCGGCCCATTGAGTCCACTCCGTCATTCAATCGTGGCTCCTTACTGCCTCCTAATCCCATTTTCCGGCTTTCTCCCCATAACCCTTGACACCCATTCTAATCAAAAATTGGTCTATATCTGTCTTAAAAATATCCACTGACTTGGCCTCCACAGCTCTCTGTGGCAATGAGTTCCACAGATTAACTACCCTCTGAGTAAATAAGTTCCTCCTCACCTCCTTTCTAAAAGAGCGCCCTATAATTCTGAGGCTGTGACCTCTGGTGCCAGACTCTCCCACCAGTGGAAACATCCTTTCCACACCCACTCTATCTGTGCCTTTCATTATGCTTAGTGACTGACCCTCCATAGCTCCATATCTGGACTGCTTGACTTTTTTTTGACACTGTGACCTCTTGTTTCAGACACTCCATCCAGGAAAACATCCTTGCATCTATCCTGTCAAACTTCTTAAGAATTTTGTACATTTCTATGAAAGGAACTCTCATTTTTTATAAGCTCTATGTCCATTCTGCTCAACCCCTCCTTGTGCAATGAAATTGTCATTTCAGGAATCAATTTGTTGAACCTTTGATGCACTTTCAATTGCGAATATATCCTTCCTTAGGCAGTGAGATGCCTGGCCTTACACAATTCAAGCATAAAGTCTCTTGTGCTCAATCCTCTTGCAACGAAGCCCAAGGATTGTTAGTCTTCTCTTTTACTTTCTGGTTCTGCTTATTACGTTTCAATGTAGACACAACGAACTGCAGATGCTGGCTTACAAGAAAAAACACAACATACAGGAGTAACTCAGTGGGTCAGGCAGCATCCATGAAGAAGGGTCCCATTCCAAAATGTTGCTTTTCTACGTGTTTCCGAGATGCTGACTGACCTACTGAGTACTCTAGCACTCTGTATCTTTCATTAGGCTCCAGTAGTTTGTGTACTCAGATGTCTTCTCAGAATCTCACCATTTGAAAAATAATCTAAGCTTGTTTTCCTTTGAAATAGTGATAGACGATTTGGTGATGGATGTTTTACACCTTGCCGGGAGAATGGAGGATAGTACATGGAAGGGCAGTGAGGGAGATCTGACAGTATGTAGGTCATGTGCTCTCATCCAGTGGCCGATTTGGTGTCGAGAAACTACACCAAAGAGGTTGGAGAGCCATGAAACCTCTGGAACTGATGGCCCGGCTAGAAGATGCAGTCATAGGTGGCCAAGTTTGGGGGGGGGGGGGGGTGACGGGCACAACAAAGAGGGACCATCGGGACTCTAATGATTACTTTTCTAACTTTGTTGACGCCAGATAAGTGGCGACTCTTCACCCTTGGTGCATGTGGGTGGCAGGAATATTGGGGGGGGGGGAACTAATGAGGTGAAATTTGGCGAAGAGTTGACAGGGATGTAAATGGGATTAGAGATTCCTGGAACGGCTTTGAGAGTCTGGATGTGGGAGGAAACCAGACCACCAGGAGGACACCATGTTATCACAAGCACAACATGCAAACACCAGACAGGCTGCACCTGAGGTCAGGATCAAACCTGGGTCTCCGCCGTTGTGAGGCAGCAGCTGTACCAGCTTCGATACCTTGCATTTGAATAACACCTTTAATGCAGTAAAATGTTCCAAGGCATTTTACAAAAGCAGTCATTGGATGGATGCCATTGATAAAGAGATACAGAATGACGATGAAAATTATCTCCTCTACTGTCAGTGTGATGCCCAACGTACATTGGAGGAACAGTACCTCATATTTCACTTGGGCAACTTACAACCCAGCAGTATGTGGGTTGTAATAGCACCGTGGAGCGGCCTCCAACCTGAACGACCCGGGGGCTCGGGAGACTGCGGAGCTGCGGACTACTCACCATCGTGGGGCTGGCCGGCCTCGGAGCGTGGGGAGCGGTGGTGACTCGCTGCTGCGACTCGACTCCTGGGGCTCGGAGGCTCCAGCAACGCAGCCGCAGGTCCGGTGGACTGGGACATCGGGAGCTCGCGGGTCCGGGGGGAGAGAGAGACCGCTTCCCAGAGCTCCCGCAACGCGACATCTCCAGCCCGTGTCGCGGGGTTGGAACGACCTGGAGCGGGGTTGTACATCGCCCAGCACGGCTTCATGGCCGTGGGACATTCCAGCGCCCGCCGGGGGCTCCAACTTTGTGCCATTTAGACCGGGAGCGGGGCCGTAAATCGCCCGGCACGGCCTAAAATGGCCGTGGGACTTATCATCGCCCGCCTGGGGCTTGGACATCGGGAGAGACATGGAGAACAGGGGAGAGAAAAGACTTTGCCTTCCATCACAGTGGGTTCACTGTGATGGATGTTTGTGTGAATTAAATTGTGTGTATGTCTAGGAAATTGTCTTTGTTTGTATGGCTGTGGAAACAGAATTTCGTTTGAGCCTCACTGAGGCTCAAATGAAAATAAATTGTATTGTATTGTATTGTATTGTATTGTATGAATATTGATTTCTCTAATTTCATGTAACCCTTGCATTCTCTCTCTCTCTCTCTCTCTCTCTCTCTCTCTCTCTCTCTCTCTCTCTCTCTCTCTCTCTCTCTCTCACCGTCCTTCCCTCACCCAAGACATCCTACTAGTTTCATTGTTCATATCCTTCATTATCACCTCTTCCCCAGCCAACAATGGACCATTGTGGGCTCCAACTTCCTTTGGTCATCGGTGCTGGCATTGATTTGTTCGGTAGCTTTTCATACCTCTAGTTTCCCTCTCGTCTGACACTCAGTCCGAAGAAGGGCTCGACCTGAAACGTCACCTATTCCTTTTCTCTAGAGATGCTGCCTGACCCGCTAAGATACCACAGCATTTTGTGCCTACCTTCGATTAAAATACTGGGTCAGAAAGGTAGATTTAAGGAGCTCATTAAATGATGAAAGGTGAAGAGAGGACCATGGCAACTGAGGACAAGGCTGTGCAAGCAGCTGCAAGAGGCGAAACATAAACCACTGCAAATCCATGTTCTAGACACAGAGCTGGGTGCACAAGGGCATATAGCACAAGGAGGACAAGCGAAATAAAGCTTTTGCTCAGTCTGTTTTATCTGGTGTCCCGAAGAACAATAGACTTCATTATTTAATTGCATTGCTGCTGTCAACATGACAGCTGTAACCAAGTACCACAGTTAAGGGGAGTCCAGTCTGTGTTTAGAATCACTACGCAAGAAGCAAATATCAGGGAGTGTTGATAGGGCACGAGCAGGCTTGTTAGTTCAGCGATGACTGATGGCTTTTACTTTTGTGCGAGACTTTCCAAAATGTCAGGGGCTACTCTTAACAACAAGATCGCAATTAGGGAAAAGAGCTGACTCAACAATCAGCGTCCGCTGCCGTACCAGGCTAAAAGCAGGTTTAAAGCAGGTCCAGCTTTGACTGAGGGGAAATACTTCCAGCATTCACCTCAACGTGCCGCGAGCGAGGTGAAAGGATGCTGGGTTGCTGATTGGATTGGAATTGGACTGGAGAGTCCAGGAATTAAATAATCATAAGTGGATAATACTTGCAAATGGGAGGGAAAACACAGGAACTCAAAGATAAATTGGTTTATTTATTTCTATAGAATACTGCCCTGCGTTCACAGGTCATGGTAGAATTAGACCATTCGGCCCATCGGGTCTACTCCGCCATTCAATCATAGCTGATCTCTGCCTCTTAATCCCACTTTCCTGCCTTCTCCCCATAACTCTTGACACTCGTTCTAATCAGGAATTTGTCTGTCTCTGCCTTAAAAATATTCATATAAAATATAAAATTAATATAAAATAACACTACCTGTTAAAATACTGACAAGGGGAAATAAATGGTAGTTTACCAAGTGGGTAAGCAAAACACTTTGCCCTTTCAAACTAGCCTGGCTTCAGCCAGGATGGATATCTCGGACTTTAGAGACATTACAAATACAACATGGAAATAGGCCCCTTGGCACACCGAATGCACCGATCAGCGATCACCCCGTACACTCTGACTATCCTTCTACACTAGGGACAATTTACAATTTACACAAGCCAATTAACCTACAAACCTATACGTCTTTGGAGTGTTGGAGGAAACAAGAGCGTCCAGAGAAAGCCCATGCAATCAAAGGGAGAATGTACAAACTCCGTACAGACAGGATCGAACCCGAGTCTCTGGGACTGTAAGGCAGCAACTCTACCGCTGTGCCACCGTGCTGCACCAGACAGCCAATGCCAGAGGTGTGGACGGGAAGCAGTGGAGGGCAGGAGATTGTGTTGAACCCCCCCCAGCACCACCATCATCTAGAGGGTAGAAACTCAGAACTGCAGATGCTGGTTCACAATAGAAAGGCACAAAGTACTGGAGTAACTCACTGGGTCAGGCAGCATCCCTGGAGAACGTGGATATGTGACATTTTGTGTCTGAAGGAGGGTCCCGCCCTGAAAGGTCAACTATCTACATTCTCCAGAGATGCTGTCTGACCCATTATGTTACTCCAGCGGTTTGTGTCAAGAGTTTGTGACCCGACAGGGGCCAGGTTGGAGAATTGGGGATGGAGTGGGTGTTGGTTGTGAGGAGCGAGGTTTCTTGGTTTCCTGGTCCTCCAAAATATTCCAAATGGAATTTAAACTGGAGGTGGTGGAGGGAGGACTTAAGTCAGAAAGGGTTCTTGGGAAGAAAGAGCTTACTTAAATTTAGTTGCATCTGGTTGGGTAACTATGGTAGGGTGAAGATTATTCCATGCTTTAATTGTGTGGGGCAAGAATGAATTGCTGTCCTCATCTCTCTTGGTAGCTGGTATCTCAAATTGGATCAAATGCCCTCGTCTGCTCCTAATTGGTTTGGGTTTGGTATAGGTTTTGTAATCTATGTTGAGCATGACCATTTAACATTTTGTAAAAACAGGTCAGACGGTGAGCTTCACGTCTGTCTTGGAGAGGGTTCCACTCCAGAGGTGAGCAGAGATGGAAGAGTCAGCAGTGGGCAAAAGGCATTTTTGATTTATCTTGCAAGAACTGCCATCTCCTGTAGTCATACAGCACAGAAAAGTGCCCTTTGGCACATTGAGCCTATACATGCTGCCAAACACTATCTATACTGATGCCATTTTGTTCTCCCCATTTTCCCCTCACCTTCTTCCAAATCAGACTACTCACTTACACAAGAGGCAACTTGCAGTGGCCAATCTACCAACTGATAAGTCTTTAGAATATGGGATCGATCATTCTGGTCACAAGAAGAACATGCATGCTCCACACAGACATAACCAGAGTTCAAGATTGATTACAACTCGCTTGAGCTGTGAGGCAGCAGTTCTACGAGTTGTACCAATTTGCCGCCCCAATTTGATCCTCACCAGAGACAGTCTGTAATTGTCCGAGAAGTACTACTAGATTTGTAGTTTTGCACCTGATCGAATACGTTGGTGGCATCTAAAGCAAAAAACGCTCTCGGTGGCTCATCGTAATCACCCACCACTGAACCATCCTATTACCAACTAGAAGGCGATCCTGTCCTACCACGTACCTCATTGGAGACTCTCGAACTACCTTCAAATGGACTTTATCTTTCACTAAACGTTATTTCCTTTATCCTGTATCCGTACACTACAGACAGCTTGATTGTAATCATGTACAGTCTTTCCGCTGACTGGACAGCACACAACTAAAATGCTTTTCATTGTACCTTGGTACACGTGACAACTAAAACTTAAACTAAACCATCACAGCCATTGGCTCCTGGTCTTACAATGCTCTGATTTTAACATTTTCTTCCCAATAACTCCGTGGTCTCTCCCTCAATATTTCAAAACTCTGTTCTCGCCCAAGTGGGCGGCACAGTGATGCAATGGTAGAGTTGCTGCCTTACAGCACCAGAGTCCCCGGTTCCATACTGACTATGGGTGCTGTCTGTACGGAGTTTGTACGTTCTACCTGTGACCGCGTGGTTTTTCTCTGGGCTTCCTCCCACATTTGAAAGACGCAGAGGTTTGTAGGTTAATCGGCATCGGTAAGAATTATAAATTGTCCTTGGTGTGTAGAATAGTGCTTGTGTACAGAGATAGCTGGTCGGCGCGGACTCTACCAGTCCACACAGTATCGCAAAGCGAAACTAATCTATCTATACATAACTAAAACTCTGATCTTGCTATCTTCCGGTTTGGCGGTCTTTCTATTTGCGCGAAAACGGTTTGCGATAGCACTACGATTTTTCGCCAGTTCACCTCACCGTTCTCCTTTGCTGCGAGCGCACCAAATTTTGTTCCGATTGGTTGAATGTTGTAAAAGTTAGCGAGGTTTAAAAATCTTAAAAACCGCGCATGTGCTGATCGATCTCTTCTTCTGCCAATCAGCGCCACGCGGATTAGTCTCTTCTCCTGTCACTCACCGGGGCGGTCCGCCCCTTCCTGCGCCATCGCGTCTTTACTGGAGCTGAAAATGGCTGGCGGAGGTTTCCAACCGGACTTTCGGAGGGACCCCAAGCAACCCGACCCCCCCCCCCCACCACAAACAACCCAGTCCAAAGCAGCCCCAACCCAGCCTAGCGTCGGAGACGCTGCCCACCCCAGCCCAGTGTGGGAGACCCAGCCCAGCCCGGAGATGTCACCAAACGGAAAGCGGGGTCCCTGATCCCGGCGGAGGAGAACGACCAGCGACCAGCGCTCACTGTGAGTCCCCATCACACTGCCAATTCCAGCCACTACCCCTCTGGTTCTCTTCGCTGGCTCCTCCCCCCTCCTCCAAGGCTCTTCCCCTATCTTCTCTCCAAGCTCACTCCCCTCCACCCACACATCCCTCTCCCCGCCGCCCACACAACCCCCTCTCCCCACACAACACCCCCCGCCCACACACACACAGCCACCCCCACACCCCCCCCACCCACACAATTCCCCCCGCCCCCACACCACTCTCCCCGCTCACACACCCCTCCCCCCCACAACCTCTCCGCATGCACACCGCTCCCCCCGACAACCCCCTCCCCCCCCCCCCCCCCTCCCCCGCCCCCCCCCCTCCCACATTCCTCCTCCCCCATCCCACACCCCTCCCGCCCATATACACACCTCCCCCCCAACGGGTCCCACTTAGTCTAGTCTACACTAATCTTTGAGCCTCTCCACCAGACCACTGCCGCATCCCTGATTTTAATAGCTCCACAATTACTGGAGGCCATCTGTGAATAGTTGATCGATGGTCGGCATGGACTTGGTGGCCAGAAGGGCCTGTTTCCATGCTGTATCTCTAAACTAACTAAACTAGACTGAACATGGCACATGGCCAACCCACCAAATAGAAAATTGACATAGGAAGGGATTGCAGATGCTGATTTAAACAGCAGGTAGACACAAAATGCTGGAGTAACTCAGCGGGACAGGCAGCATCTCTGGAGAGAAGGGATGGGCCTGAAGAAGGGTCTCGACCCGAAACGTCACCCATTTCTTCTCTCCAGAGATGCTGGCTGTCCCACTGAGTTACTCCAGCATTTTGCGTCTATCTTTGATAGAAAATGGCCATCTTTTCAGCTGCTTATGCTCTGAGCTCTCGAGTACCTTCCCTCAATTACTTTGCCTCTAACTCTTCCTGACGACATTCCACCTTAACCCAGCTTAACACAGGCCTTGTTCTCAAATCCTCTCACCTCAAATTTTATTTGACAGCGCAACTCAGAAGCAGGCTTTTGCTATATTAGATGTGACGTAAAACTGCAAGTCATTATTCGCCGGTACATTTTCCAAGCAATGCTGCATTCATCCAAACAATGTAAGATGTTCCCAGGTTTGACCCATCTGTCTGACCCTAGCAGGGAGGTTATAATTAAGTCTCAATGCCCCTGGGCAGGGAGTGGAATAAAGAAGGATCACCAGTGGCCCCTGCTGGAAAGTGTGTACATATGGACATCACTTCAGATGGATATGATGCTCTTTAGGATTGAGCAGCAAACCAACATCCCATGCAGTGTTTAGCTGCCTGTTGGACAGCACCGGGACCAGTCTGGTCACAATCAACCGAGAAAAAATGATATTACACGTTACAAACTGAGTGCAGAGTAAAAAACGGACTTTAACTTAGGAATTCGATGCAAGAAAACGAGCAAGCCACCAGTGGTCCCTGAGATACGGTCAGATTGGTAGAGAAACACAAGGAACTGTAGTGCTAGAAACCACAAAGTGCCAGAATAACTCGGCGGTTCAGGCAGCATCTCTGGAGAACATGGATGGTTGGCGTTTTTTGGTAGGGAACCCTTCTTCAGTCTGAAGAATGGTTCTAACTCGAAACATCACCTATGCATGTTCTCCTGAGATGCTGCCTGAACCAATGAGTTACTCTAGCACTTGTGTCTTACACTTTTCAAAAACAGTAATTTGCCCAAGAAACATTATAGTATTTACCGTTAAATTAATGGAATGGATTTACTTGAAGAGAGTTCAACCAATAGTGGGTGTAATTGTGAATCAGCACACCGGGCATTTGATAGGTGATGATAGGTGCTGAAGAAAGTCCCAACCTGAAGCGTCACCTATCCCTGTTCTCCAGAGATGATGCCTGACCGGCTGAATTGCTGCAGCACTTTTTTCTCAGTAATACAGTTCAGGTGTTCAGATTTATTGATTGCACCCCAGCTAGGTTGATAGATTGTCTTTCTCTGATGGCACAATAAGGCAGACAAAGGGGGCTTAAAGGGAAGGTACAATTCTATTGAAAAATAGCTGCAGGAGAGACAGGTGGGGCATGGAAACTCTCCGTTTGGACATCAGAGCCCCTGGCCCAGGTGAGCAGCATGAAAATGGAGGAATTATCGTTGGCAGAAGCTTTCCAGCCAACATTACACTATCCGGTTGATCAAATGAGAGGGATTCAGTGTCCACAACATGGCAGCAGTGCCTGCTTGGCCAACAGGGCACAAGTATTGAGAATGTGCCATCAATTCAATGTGACCTGAGTGAACGGCAACTCATAGACTAGCACCAAGCATCCCTTGGAAATAAGTACCAGGGCGGGCATCTTCAACAGGAAATTCAGCGGGCAGGAGCTGGAGTAGAGTGTGAGGCACAGGGTAGTTGCAATTGTAGTTGCAATTGAGATCACATTGTAGGGTCACCTCGAGAGGCCCAGGTATCTGAAGAGGGCTGTTGGATGAACGCCAGGATATTCCTGGGATGCTGGGCAGATTGCACATGCACGCACACACACACATAAACCTACTTTGTGGCATAGAGGTGTGCAACCTCTGTTGCTGTTTCATGGTGGAGTAGTGGTTGAGTTGGTGCCTTACAGCGCCGGAGATCCGGGTTCGATCTTGACAACGGGTGCAGTGTGCACAAAGTTTGCACATTCTCCCCGTGACCGTGTGGGTTTTCCCTGGGTGATCCGGTTTCCTCCCACAGTCAAGACATACAGGTTTGTAGATCAATTGGCTTTGGTAAAGATTGTGAATTGTCCCTAGAGCGTAGGATCTTGACTATGGGTGCTGTGTGTATGAAGTTTGCACGTTCTCCCCGTGACCGCGTGGGTTTTCCCCGGGTGCTCCGGTTTCCTCCCACGCTCCAAAGATGTACAGGTTGGTAAAGATTGTGAATTGTTTCTAGTGCGTAGGATAGTGTTCGTGTACAGGGATCGCTGATCGGCACGGGCTGACAGGGCCGAAGGGCCTGTTTTCATGCTGTATCTTAAAACTAAACTAAACTAAACACTCTGAGAATGGACATCGTTCTATATGAAAGCAGGCCGGAAAAAAGACTTGCTGGTCATGATGCGGTGCTCATCATAAAGGAGCCTCTCTGACAGTTTCTATGGATTGTCCCAAAGCTGTCAGTGAACAGTAAATCAGTACTCAGCCATATTGTTTATTCTCAGACTGAGTCTCTTCACTGCTGGCATTCTCTCCTGTCCCATGGCAACACTGTTGTATTAATTTGGAGGGCAGAGTTGTTTGAAAGTCTCCAGAAGTATTTCAATGACTTTGGTATACAAATCATGCTAAACATGATGGAGTAAATACACCCAGAGAAGCAGTATTTGCATTCAGCTGGCAAATTTTACAATTCATAAATATATTACAGTTATGAAAATGTACTTGGTACGTTCAGGATCTGTGATTATGTCTAGATCTACATGAGTTCCACAGGTACAGTGTATTTATCATGAACTTTTGCATTTGGATCTGAACAGTGATACTTGAAGCCCATAAAAGTCTAATTTTCCTGTGCTTGTTAATAGAGCAGCACAATGGCTTACCAGTGGTAACCTGGGTTCAATCCTCACCTCAGGTGCTGACTGTGTGGAGCTTTGACATTCTCCAATGTGACAATGAAGGATCTCATGGATTCCCCGGTTACCTTTTGCAAGTTAAAAATCCGTGGATAATGCTAAATGTTTGGAATCATTGCAAACTTATTTGCACTTGTGGTCCAGAATAACACTGTAGATATTAAAGCTGTGCATTTGTGAACACTCTATATACTGCCAATGTTGTAATGTCCGCCCAGTCACTAGAACCATTATGTAACTCATTGTAGCCAAAAGGCAATTCCACCCTCTTGAGCGAAACACAAAGACTTTAAACTATAGAGATACAACGCGGAAACAGGCCCTTTGCCCCACCGAGTCCGCATCGACGAGTGATCACTCTGTACACTATCTCTATCCTACACACTAGGGACAACCTCCAATTTACAGAAGCCAATTAACCTACAACTCTGCACGCCTAGTGTGGGAGGAAACTGGAGCACCCGGAGAAAATCCACGCAATCATAGGGAGAATGTATAAACTCTGTACAGACAGCATCCATAGTCAGGATCGAACCGGGGTGTCTGGCGCTGTAATGCAGCAACTCTACCGCTGTGCTACCGTGCTGCCCTCAGTACTGGAGTAACTCGGCAGGTCAGGCAACATCTGTGGAATGAATGGATAGGCAATGTTTTGTGTCACTACCCTTCTTCAGTGCCTGATGAAAGCCAAAAGTCACCCGATGGGAGAGCACAGGAAATGTCCACGTCTCGTCATGGTCTGCAGTCATCAGAGGCCTCTGAAGTACTAAACTGTGGATATTTATGGGTTGCTACACTCAAGGGCCTTCAAGTGGAAGAGAGTTAATGAATGAGGAAAAGGTTCACCATTACAGTCTTAATTACAGAGAACGTGACTGACGTGGAAGTATAATTAAAGTCCAGTTACTCCAGCTTTTTGTGTCTATTTTCGGTGTAAACCAGCATTTGCAATCCCTTCCTACACATTAAAGTCCTCAGCCTGGGTGAGATGAAGGCATATGTGGAAAACCAATAGAGGGAAGGCTCAGTGGTTCCAAAGTACAACTGATTTGGGTCAATATGCGGCCATGGGTTGCTCTCTCAATAACCTGGGATAGATCCCATCAGGTCTTTAGTTTAGTTTAGAGATACAGCATGGAAGCAGGCCCTTCGGCCCACCGAATCGGCAACGACCAGCAATCCCCACACATTAATACTATCCTACGCACACTAGAGACAATTTAAACTTATACCAAGCCAATTAACCTACAAACCTGTACGTCTTTGGAGTGTGGGACGAAACCGAAGATCTCGGAGAAACCCCACGCAGTCATGGGGAGAATGTACAAACTCTGTATAGACAGCACCCGTAGTCAGGATCGAACTGGGTCACTGGTGCTCCAAGCCCTGTAAGGCAGCAACTCTACTGCTGCGCCACCTTGCAGGTCCTGGGGATTTATCCACTTCAGTGTCTTGTTCTAAAACTGCTCTACCATATTTGTTTACCCCACTCTGATCTCATTACTCTCCAGTCCGAAGAAGGGTCTCGACCCGAAATGTCACCTATTCCTTTTCTCCAGAGATGCTGCCTGGTTCGCTGAGTTACTCCAACTTTTTGTGTCTATCTTTGGTTTAAAGCAGTTACTTCCTGCACTCTCCATGTCCTTCTCCTTGATGAGTATAGAGGAAAAGTAATTGCTTAGTACCTCACCTACATCATCTAACTCCAAGCATAAATTCCTAGATTCCTAGAGCGGTCCCACCCTCTTCCGAGCCACCCTCTTGTCTTTCAGGTGTGTATAAAAAGCCTTTTGGATTTTCTTTAATCTGACTTGCCAATGGCATTTCACAGCCCCTTTTGGCCCTTCTAATTTCCTGCACGAGTTATTTTAGTT
The DNA here is from genome assembly GCF_010909765.2 of Amblyraja radiata. NCBI lineage: Eukaryota > Metazoa > Chordata > Chondrichthyes > Rajiformes > Rajidae > Amblyraja > Amblyraja radiata. The sequence goes on along the minus strand of NC_045975.1, from coordinate 30,383,169 downwards.
TAGTTTAGTTTAGTTATTGTCATGTGTACTGAGCTATAGTGAAAAACTTTTTGTTGCCTACTAACCAGTCAGCAGAAAGACTATACATGACTACAATCAAATCATCCACAGTGTACAGCTACACGATAAAGGGAAAAAAGTTTAGTGCAAGATAAAGTCCAGCAAAGTCAGGTTAATGATAGTCTGAGGACCTCCAGTGAGGTAGATAGTAGCTCAGGACCGCTCTCTAGTTTTTGATAGGATGGTTCAGTTGCCTGATAACAGCTGGGAAGAAACAGTCCCTGAACCTGTAGGTGTGCGATTTTAAAATTCTGTACATCTTGCCTGATGGGAGAATGGAGAAGAGAGAGTGGCTGGGGTGAGACTCATCATTGATTATGCTGCTGGCCTTGCCGAGGCAGCGTGCAGTATAAATGGAGTCAATGGAAGGGAGGTTGGTTTGTGTGATGGTCTGGGCTGTGTACACAATTCTCTGCAATTTCTTGCGGTCTTGGATTTGCTTTCTTTGCTTCATATTCCTCTTGTTTGATTTTGATTTTCCTAAATTTCACATATGCTTTGTATTTTTATGACCGAACTTACAACATCTCTGGTCATCCAATGTTCCCTTACCTTGTCATTCTTATCCCTCATCCATACTGAAACATGCTGGTCGTGAACTCTAATCAGCTGTTTTTTAAATGTCTCCCTCATGTCAGATCTCGATTTACCCAATAACACCTGCTCCTAATCACTCTCTCCAGCTCCAACCTAGTGGTGCTGTAATCTGCTTTGCTCCAATGTTGTACTTTCCCCCAAGTTCCAGACTTATCCTATTCAAAACTATCATTAAACCCATGGTGTTGTGATCTTTCTTCTTAAAAGGCTCTTCCACTGAAACATCTGTGTTCTAGCCAGAAGATAAGACACAAAAATGTTGGAGTAACTCAACGGGACAGGCAGCATCTCTGGAGCTCTCTGGAGAGAAGTAATGGGTGACGTTTCAGGTCGAGACCCTTCTTCAGACCAGCCAGACATGCTTCCCAATACAATGTCCAGTAATAGTTCCTCCTTGAGTTGAACAACCCACATACTGTTTTGAGAAACCCCCTTAGGTACACCTAACAAATGCTGGGCCTCCTAAGCCTACCTGATTATGGTGTAACCAAGATTCCAACAAGAGGCTTCCAGATAGTAATGTCCTGAGGTTGTAATGACCCATGAGACTGTTCTTGCACGGGAAGGCTCGGGCCGGTTTTATGTGGGGAACTTTGGCTTTGACATTCGATAGCACGTGAAGATGAAGATTGTAAAATAGCCTTACACCATTAAAGGACTATTTGCCAAAGGGCTTTTCCCCCATAATCTCCTGGCATTAGAGGTGGTAGAGATCAAGAAGGAAGTGAGAAGGGGACTGGATTGGTAGTGTGGATGGGGATGAGAATTTCTGGTCAGAGGACCTGAGATACAATAGGGGACTGATTTTTACGATCATGATTGATGGAGCTTTGGACAGCTGCCTAATGTGAAGCAGAGTGTAAACGGAGCTCTTTCCCTCTTTATGTACTTTTGTTGTGAAGCATTTTTCTAATTCTATTAGAACATTTTTGAAACTTTTAGAGTCATAGTTTATACGACATGGATAAAGGTCCTTTGGCCCACATAGTCCACGGCCTCCATTAAGTACTTATTTGCACTAATCCCTTATTCTTTCCTTTTTTGGAAACTAGAACATTCCCACCAACTTATTCTATCTCAGCTATACCCCAGGAGCGATTTACAAAGAGCAAAGTAGAGGCCATCTAACCTAGCAATGTGCATATCGTGGGAAGTGGGACGAAAATGGAGCAATTATGGGAAAACCCAAATGGTCACAGGGAGAAGAGAGAACCCCAGAGGTCAGGACTGAAGGCAGGTTGCTGGAGCTATGAGGCAGCAGCTCTACCCGCTGCACCATGGTGCCTGCGGAGGTATGGAGGCAGTGCTGACAGCTATGTCATTGAGAAGGTACAACTTTACGATTATGCTGGGTTGGAGTTGCAGGTGGGGTTGAGGCATGCACCAGGCCAGGAGGTTGCCCACCTTGCAAGCAGTGACACAGCTGCTTGAGCTTCTATGTCCCAATTTGTAGCCAAAACACTATCCGTCAATACACTGCTCAATACAAAACCTCTATGCACTTGTGCACCCACGCACACACACACCTCACGCTACACACACATGCAGACACCACACATATACAGACAGACATGCACACACACACCGAGACACAGACACAGACACACAGACATACACCGACACACCCACACCTCACCAACGCATACATGCACACACCGCACCACACATACACACACAGGAGCACCCACACACCCAGACACGGACACAGACACACACACACCACACCTTACACACACATGCACATGTCATACCAACATACACACACAGGCATGCACACACAGGCATGCACACACACACCTCACCATTTACACACACATTTGCGCACACACATACACTCACATGCGCACACACACATCACACACACACCCAGACACAGACACACACATACACGCACCACACACACAGATCCACACAGACAGACACACACAGACGCACACACACACACACAGACACACACAGACACCACACACACCCCCCACACACACGCACACCACATACACACATAGACACACACACATACACACAGAGACACACACACACACACACACATGCACCACACACAACCTTTCTCAATTCCAGCTGGGATAACTCTGTGGCCAATGCAGAATGCATTTCTCAGGAATATCATCTATTAAACAAAATGTACAAATGTTTGATGAAATTGAGAGCAGGGTGCGTTTCATTTCATCAGGCCACTGTTGAAACTGAAGTGGTCTTGAGTTTTTAAATGCCGTCCTTTATATGCAAAATCAATTCCATTCAAGTCGGCGTGGAGTTTGCTGAACTCACTCAATTGTCCCCTGTCAAGTTTATTTTTGCATTAGCTCCTCATGGTATTGAAGTGAAACATGGTAAACAAACTCAAACCTACTAGTAATATTTAATCTGCTCTGCTCATTTGTCCTCAGGGCTACTCTAGTGAAGGTTCTTGGCTTGTGCTCACCTTCCATTTACTGCATTCCCACACCATTTCCCGAGAATAAGCATGACGTAACAGCTGATCACTATTTTTAATACTGCCAGGTTTGACATGGAAGCCCATTACACTGGAACAGATGAGAGGTTTTATAGTGAAGACTATATAACCTAGATAATCTGGGCGGCACGGTGGCGCAGCGGTAGAGTTGCTGCCTTACAGCGCTGGAGACCCAGGTTCGATCCTGACTACAGGTGCTGTCTGTACGGAGTATGTACATTCTCCCCGCGGCCGCATGGGTTTTCTCCGAGATCTTCGGTTTCCTCCCAAACTCCAATGATGTACAGGCTTGTATGTTAATTGGCTTGGTGTATGTGTAAATTATCCCGAGTGTATGTGGGATAGTGTTAATGTGCGGGGCTCACTGGTTGGTGCGGGCTCGGTGGGCCGAAGGGCCTGTTTCCGCGCTGTATCTCTAAACTAAACTAAACCAGGAACTGCAGATGCTGGAATCTTGCATAGAGTACAAAATGTTGGAGTAGCTCAGCAGGTCAGGCAGCAGCGCTAGAGGACCCGGACAAACGACATTCCAGGTCGGGACCCCTCTTCCGACTGATTGTAGAATGGGGGAGAAAGCTGGAAAAGAGGCAGGAGTGGAACAAAACCTGGCAAATGTGAAGTGGATAGAGGTGAGAGGGTGTTTAGATTGGCAGATGGGTGGACAAAGGCTAGAGATAAGGAGCCAAAAAGGGTGACAAAACAGGAATAAAGGAAATCAGGAGATAAAGGGGAGAGGAGACGAGGAGGAGTGAGTGGAGCAAAATGTAAAGCCAGCAGGAGGGATATAGGTGGAAGGGGAGGTGGGTGGGGTTTAGTTTAGAAATACAGCGCGGAAACAGGCTCTTCGGCCCACCGAGTCTGCACCGACCAGCGAACACCATCCTACACACACTAGGGACATTTTACAATTACACCAAGCCAATTAACCTACATACCTTTACGTCGTTGGAGTGTGGGAGGAAACCGAAGAACTCAGAGAAAACCCACGCGGTCACGGGGAGAACATACAAATTCCATAAAGACAGCACCCATCGTCGGGATCTAACCCGGGTCTCCGGCACTGCAAGCACTGTAAGGCAGCAACTCTACTGCTGCGCCACCGTGCCACCCATAATGGGGGTTGTGGGGGAGCAGGGAGGGTGGGATAGTGCAAGAAATAGGTGTCCACTAACATGGGCGTGCACCAACATTAAGGCATGAGGAGAAATGAGGGGAGATGTTATCTAAAGTAGGAGAATGAAATGTTCATACTATTGAGTTGTAAGCTTCCCAAGCGGGAAATGGGGTGCTGTTTGGAAAATGGGTGTGTTTAGTTTTTGTTTAGCGATTTAGTGCAGAAACAGACCCTTCGGCCCACCGATCTCACACCAACATGCGGTTCTAGTACACTCACACTAACCCGCACACTTGGGGCAATTTACAATTCTTACAGGAGCTAATTAACCTACACATCTGTACATCTTTGTAGTGTGGGAGGAAACTGGAGCACCTGCGGAAAACATGCGGTCATGGGGAGAGCATTCAAACTCCGTACAGACAGCACCAGCAGTCAGGATCAAACCCGGGTCTCTGGCGCCATAAGGCAGCAACTCTACCGCTGCGCCACCGTTAATGTTCCTTTTGCAAGGCAGCAGCTTCAGCAAGCGGTACTCCATTACGCTCTCTGGATGGTCTCGTGTTGCCATCGAGGAGCATTAATCCGTGACTTTCCATCTCCGAAGTGCGAGCTCTCCCAGCAAAGTCAAGCTGACATCTTGTAACAAACCTGATTTCCCGCACAATACATGGAGGTGGGCAGTGGATCTGTTGTTTAACGTGCTTCAGTTATTTTTCCAAGGAAGTTGTGGGCTTCCTGAAAGGTGGAAGAACCTCCTGGAATTTCAAGACATTTGACTCCAGCAAAGCAAGCGCTGGTGAATGCAAGTTGCTTAAAAAAAACTTGCTTAAAAATCAATTTGAAGACCTCTTAATCTGCCACATAACCCTTGCAAGCAAGCATCCAGGCTCAATATTTTGCATTCAAATTGGTTTAAATAAAGATTATTCTGAGGTTTGGCAGGAGAATTTGATATGTTCTTGTAATGAGCTTCATGGTTTCATTGCAGTTTTTTTTAATGAGGTTCTGGGCCTATCCCATTTTCGTGGCTCATTCACAGAGTAAATAAAAAAGCACAATTTGTATATATCACACGCAGCTTGGGGAGGGGTTAAAGTTATGGCTCAAGTCTCCACTCCCAACGACCTTCGAAAAGCAAACATACCTCTTCCCTTCCCCCAACACACACAAGTCTCCGAGCACGCAGTGAGCCTACGTGTAAATTGGAGCAACCCCCAAGCCCATACTTACAGTTGCTTTTGCAAACACCAACTCTATGCTCCCTCTGACTCATTTTAAACCTCAACAACAGAACAAAAGGAAGCCTGACTGCAACTAAAGAACTAGAGGCTGTTCGCTTTCTCTTGAAGAGTGTGCTTATGTTTACACATTTATATATTCTTTAAACTGAGCACAGCTTGAAAGTTTTTTTTTAATAGATGTGTACCAGATATTTCTTGGTGGAGTTAGCAAGAAAGATTTTTATTCAGCAGCTTTCACAACCTCAGGCCATCCCGAAGCACTTTTCAGCAATAAAGTACTTTGGAACTGTGGCCACAGTTGTAATGTAGGAAATATACCAGTCAATTTGTGCACAAACATCTGAGACTGGCAAAGGGATATATTTTGAAGGTTTTTGTAAATTGAACTTTTTTGTTTGTGTAGGCAGTAACTGCAGGTGCTGCTTTCTATGGATGATAGACACAAAATGCTGGAGTAACTCAGCGGGACAGGCTGCATCTCTGGAGAGAAAGAATGGGTGATGTTTCGGGACTTCACTCCAGAGATGCTGCCTGTCTCGCTGAGGTACTCCAGCATTTTGTGTGTATACTTTTTTTTGTTTGTTTCCTTATGTTATCTATTGAGTACCATGTATGCAAACTTGTTATGTTGCTGCATGTAAGAATATACAAGGCGGCAAGGTGGCCTGCGGTAGAGTTGCTGCCTTACAGCGCTTGAGACCCGGGTCTGATCCTGACCATGGGTGCTGTCTGTACGGAGTTTGTGCGTTCTCTCTGTGACAACGTAGGTTTTCTCTGGGTGCTCGGTTTTCTCCTACACTCCAAACACATAGAGGTTTATAAGTTAATTGGCTTTGGTAAGGATTGTAAATTGTTCCTAGTATGTAGGATAGTGTTAGTGTATGGGGATCGATGGTCGGCACAGACTTGTTGGGCCGAATGGGCCTGTTTCCACGCTGTATCTCTAAACTAAAACTAAACTAAACTATAATTGTTCCGTTTCAGTACATATGGCAATTAAACACTCTTGACTCTCGACTCTTAGTTGAACCGTGCAATCTTTGTAAAAAATAAAAAATAAATAAAAGCATAAAAAAAGGAATTGTTATTATGTTCACAGAGACAGTGAGAACGTCAGCGTGACATCAGACTGGTTTGACTGAGCAGGTCTCGGTTTAACGTAATTTTGAGGTGTTCATTCTACCTTGTCCACAATGCTAAATCCGGAGAACGACTTAAAATGAAACAACTGATCCCAACTGACCACTGCACACATCCGCCACATCCCACCAAGTTCTGACAACTCCCAGCTACGTACTGGGCAACACAACAATGGAGCTAGTAGAGGCCTTGCCTCACAGTGCAATCCTGACATCGGGTGCTGTTTGTGTGAGCCATTTTATAGTCGTAGAGTCATATAGCATGGAAACAGGCCCTTCGGCCCACCTTGCCCACACCTACCAACATCCCACCTACACTGGCCCCACCTGCCTGCGTTTGGCCCATATCCCGCTAAACCTATTCTATCCACGTACTTGTCTGAATGTTTCTCAAATGTTGTGGAGCTTGTGCATTCTCACTGTGACCCCTTGGATTTCCCCTGTGTACTCTGATGCCCTCCCAGATCCTAAAGTGTGGGGGTTGGAAAGTTATAGTCACAGCATCACACAGCACAGGAACAGACTATTTGGTCCACCGCATCCATGCTGACCAAGGTCCCATCTGAGCTAATCCCATTTGTCAAGCTAGTTATATACCTCTGAACCTTTCCTATGCGTGTATCTGTCCAGGTGTCTTTTAAATGCTATTATAGTACCTGCCTCAACTATCTCCTCTGGCAGCATGTTCCATATACCCACTACCTTCTGACTGAAAAAGTTACCCCTCAGATTCATATAAAATCTTTCTCCTCTCACCTTGAACCTATGTCTCTGGTTCTTGATTACCTTAACATACTCTGTGTGTTCACCTTATCTATCCCCCTCATATCTTTATGTCTCCTGCACTCCAACGAGTAAAGTCCTACGCTGCCCAACCTCTCCATATAGCTCAGGTCCTCAAGTCCTGGCAACATCCTTGCAAACCACCTATGCACTATTTCCAGCATATTGACCTTCTTCCCACAGCAGGGTGACAAAAACTGCCCGAATGTGGCCTACAAAGGCTTTTCCTTACAACGTTTCATAAATAGAGGAACAGTATTAGCCACCCTCCAGAAACTGGAAAGAGTTAATCCAGTGTTTAGAACAACATTCCCCCTTTAGTCAACACCAGTACAAATTTACCAGTCATTTGTCTCGTTTAGTGTTAATGTGGCCTAACTGCGTGAAATTTTTCCTGAACAATATATCCAGATTACAAGAATAACTACATTTTGAAAGCGGTTTTCTTGCTAAAAACCTGCAAATATTTAATCAATGGTATCAATAATCCATACCTAAATGCTTCAGCCTGTATGTATGTAATTGAAAGAAGGTGAGGAAAATATGTAAAGGTCTTGCTACTATGCATCTATTGACAACATTCACTTAAATCCGCTGGTCGCAGCTACTCATGAACAAAGCCACTAAATCTGATGCAATTTTGTGTTGAAGTTGTTGCATTGGAAGAGTCCACAGTCTAGAGACATTTATCTGATCGTTGCCTTGGTGCAGGAGAAGTCCTGTGTGCTGCCATAGGAGGGCATGTCTGAGGGATACTGGACACAGGCCAGTCAGTGCTACTGAAGCAACTTAAATCTCCTGCGACAAAAAAACAATCTAAAGCAATCCCTAAGCTTTGCTGAATCAAACATAAATATCTGCCCTTGTTTGCTCATGTCACAACATCAAGAGCTACTTTTTAAATATTCATTATCTTTGTGAAATTGAAAACAAACCCAAATCGACATTGTGGCACAGCGGTAGAGACCTAGGTTCAGCCCTGACTACTGTGCAGAATTTGTACGTTCTCCCTGTGAACACATGGGGTTTTTTTCCGGGATCTCCGGTTTCCTCCCACATTCCAAAGATATGCGGGTTTGAAACAAAGAACTGCAGATGCTGGTTTACACCAAAGATGGACACAAAGTGCTGGATTAACTCAGCGGGTTAGACAACATCTCTGGAGAAAAAGGGTAAGTGATGTTTCAGGTCGGGACCCTTCCTCAGACTTCTTTAGACCTTCTTTTGTGGGTCCCGACCTAAAACGTCACCCATTCTTTTTCTCCAGAGATGCTGCTTGACCTGCAGAATTTCTCCAGCACTTTATGTATCTCAGGTTTGTAGGTTAACTGGTTTCTGTAAATTTCCTCTGGTATATAAGATGCCAAAGTAGGATAATATAGAACCTGTGTACGGGTGATAACTGGTCGGCCTAAACTCATTGGGCTGAAGGGTCTGTTTCCATGTTTAAACTAAACTAATATGATAAAGCTATCATTATTTAGTCAAAAGCAAAAATGAAGCAGATCACTGAACACTATGTAAACGCATGATCTCATCGCATGATATATCTGGTTGAGTGTGTGTGTGTCACTGTGTTCAGTAAACAACTAGAAAACAAACCTTTCAATAAAAAGGACCTATCTTACATAGCTGTGTATGAAGGAACTGCAGATGCTGGTTCACCCTGAAGATAGACACAAAATGCTGGAGTAACTCAGCGGGATAGGCTGCATCTCTGAAGAGAAGGAATGTGTGATGTTTCGGGTCAAGACCCTTCTTCAGACTGAGAGTCAAGGGATAAGGAAATGACAGATATAGAACAAACTAGACCAAGTGCGGACCCGTTGGTCCCGCTCCACCCACGCAATATTCTACCAAACTGCGCATGCATGGCTTCCGCTTTCAAATTTGTGCCGTTGTCGGCTGAAATTAAGTTGAATTTAATAAAGTGATTAGAGGACCCGTGGAGGCGTTTGTAAAGTAGAAGGAAACTTACCCATGGAGCCGTTGGGACTCCGTTGTGAGGTCAGGCAAGTACACATGAAAACAAAAACATTCCAATTAAAAAAAAAAGAAGAAATTTGGGAGATCATTGTGACATAATTCTGACGTCGAACGTGGCTGACAGGCAGCGCAATTGGAAAAGTGATTTTTGTAATGTTTTTAAAATGTCAATAACTTGTAAAATATACCATCAATCTGAACGGAACTTGTTTCATTTACATCACAGGACAATGTGAGTAAGGTGGGCCGAAAATTGTAGCGCTATTGTGTACTGTTTTGGCGAGGTTTTGGGGCACACACACACACACACACACACACACACAGACACACACACGCACACGCACACACACGCTCAGATAGATAGATGAATGAAAGATATGCAAAAAATAACAATGGTAAAGGAAACAGGCCATTGTTAGCTGTGGGCTGGGTGAAAACGAGTTACAGACAATGAGACTACACAAGATGACTTTGAACCTAATACAATGAATTGGGTGTACAATAGATCTGCCCTGTATTGGAGAGACACAAAATAAAATAATCACAGCAGAAATATCACTGGAGGAGATAGAGTAAATAATTGGTAAGATAAAAACAAACAAGGCCCCAGGAAGTGACGGTTTCCCTATAGAATGGTATAAAATATTTCAGAATGAGCTGAACCCACTTCTTTGGAGAACCTTTAACTGCATTATCAAAGAAGGCAAGACACCCCCGACATGGAAAGAGGCAATTATATTAATCCCCAAAGAGAACAAAGACAAGGAAAATTGTACCAACTACAGACCGATATCACTTCTAAATGTGGACTATAAATTATATTCTTCAAGTATCTCTAAACGATTTGAAAAGTTCATGCCAGATTTAATTGATGAAGACCAGACTGGTTTTATAATAGGCAGGCAAACACAGGACAGTATTAGATGAACCCTACATATAATACACAAGATTCAAAAGGAAAGTACGCGCGCTGTCCTGATAAGCCTAGATGCGGAAAAGGCTTTCGATAGGGTTAATTGGGAATTCTTATATCAAACACTTAAAAGATTTGGCTTTACCAAAGATTCAATTCAAGTTATTAAAGCAATTTACCAATAACCTACTGCAAGAGTGAAGGTGAATGGGTCCTTAACTGAGAGATTTGTGTTAGGAAGAGGAACGAGACAGGGATGTTGTCTTAGCCCTATCCTGTTTGCTATATATATTGAACGATTGGCTCAAGCGATTCGTCAAGATAGGGAACTGAGGGGAGTAACTATAAGAGACAGAGAACATAACATTGGCCTTTTTGCAGATTACATCACGGAAGTAAACACCTCCTTTCCAAGGATGATGGGGATCATAGAGAAATTTAATTTTTATGCAGGATATAAAGTGAATATTTCACAAACGCAAACCCTCCTAATTGTGCTCCAGAAGAAATCAAGCAAAAGTATAATATTAAATGGGATTCAAAATCAATCAAATACCTAGGGGTATATAAAACAAAAAATATATAAATGTTGTATGGGGCCAATAATAATCACATCAGCCAAAACATAAGAAAGGATATAGAAAGATGGTCCACCTACCCAATTGATTTTAGTAGTAAGATAAATGTGGTGAAAATGAATATTTTGCCAAGACTATTGTACTTGTTTCAATCTCTGCCAATAGAGGTACCATTAAAACAATTCACGGAATGGGATAAATTAATATCTAGATTTATTTGTGGAGGAAAGAAGGCCAGAGTTCGATACACTACACTCCAGTTGCCAAAGGACAAAGGTGGAATGGCACTTCCAAATTTTAGGATTATATTTCTATGCAGCCCAACTTCGACCACTAATTAATTGGTGTGAGGACAGCTATATGGCTAGGTGGAAAGAGATTGAGACATATATCTTTGACTTCCACATTCAAACACTGGGAGAAAAAGCGCTTCCTGGACATATCAGGAGTATAAATGATCCAATAATGATACTTACTTTAGAAACCTGGTTCACTCTTACCAGACAACTTAAACTGAATAAAGGACAAAATGTATTTAGATGGATAGCTTTGGATAGTGAATCAGGGATGTATGACTCAACATCTAAAGAGTGGATGAAAAAAGGAATGACTCCATTTTGTACTGTTATTGAAAATGGAGACCTAAGACGTTTTCAAGATTTGAAGGATAGATTCGCACTTCGGAACCAAGACTCATTTAGATACCTCCAACTGAGAGATTATTGCAATAAAATGGTAAAAAGGGAAGCACTAGAAGAAAATATTCCAGTGGTAGAAGCGATAGTTAATGCGTATCATCAAAAAACATCAAGGATTATTTCTAAACTTTACCATAGTTTAATGGAATATCAAGCTAAAACTACATTTTATGTAAAATTTAAGTGGGAAAAGGAATTGAACCACAATCTCAGAAGAAGAATGGCATCATATGTGTGTAACACTACAGACATCCACTATTTCACAAAAATGGAGAGAAGTTAATTGGAACATTTTGATTTGTTTCTTTATTACACCTAACATAAAAAGCAAGCAGATTCTAAGGCAGCAAACATGCTGGAGGCAATGTGGCCAAACAGACGCAAATCATGCACATATCTTCTGGAGTTGCCCAAAAATAGATCCATTTTGGGACAGAATGAATTCAGTATTAAAGGAGATATTAGGATATATATAGTCTCCAAGGAGTGTTCCATTTTATACCTGGGTAATATAACTACATTGGTGCTGCAGGAAGATCATTACTTGGTTAAAATGCTACCCACAGCTGGCAGAAAGGCCATTACAAGAAACTGGTTTGTAGCGGACACACCCAGACTTAGACAATGGTTAGACATAGTACAGGAAATATTTGTGATGGAGAAAATGACATATTCTCTAAGGGTGAAAGAAGATGAGTTTAACAGAAAATGGGAAAAATGGATTAGGTATAGAAATAAAGACATCAACAATATAATTTTATTGACAATAAAGTAAGTTATTAGAAAATGTTTTAATAAGAAAATAGTTCTGTATGCTACATCGTTAATTGTAAACTGAACTGTTGTACGTTTCACTGTATTGTTGTATATTTCGTTGCGTATGTGTTTTATTTGTGTATGCATAAAAGCAATAAAGACTAAAGTGAAAAATAAAAGAATTGGGTGTGGGAGGGACAGAGAGAGAGGGGATGCCAGGGTTATTTGAAGTTAGAGAAATCAATATCCATACCACTGATTATCATTGGCATGCTGGGCCGAAGAGCTTGCATTTGTGAGGTGCAAATCTACGACTTTATAATTTCAGTCATTTCAGTTTGAACAGTTTATGAAATTAAATGGGATCAGGCATTGCATGACATCTTCTCATCATCTAGCCTTGTAGGGAGCAGCAGAAATTTGAGTATATATGGTGAAGAAAAGATCAGGTGCAAGATAGATTAGGTCTTACTGTGGGTCACCGACTCATAAATCATCCGAACTACAGATTGGGTCTGTACTGCAGAATGTCTTACTACAGAAGTGTTGAGCCTCACTAGGCACAGCATGGAATTAGTGTCTGGCTCAGCTGAACCTGGAAACACAGCACCTGAAACAAAGCAAACTCAATGACACATCCTATCAAGGGAGAGGTTGGGATTGCATCTCAGGCTATATGTGCTGAAAACACAGAGGCAGGTCAGCAGTAAGAAATGGAAAGGACGGAAAGAGTGTGCAGATAAATGTTTCCACAAATTATCTCAGAACGGATGAGGAGAGGTGAAGAAATGTCGCATATACTGCTGATGTCAGTGCCGCGTTCTGAAGTGAATGGTGATGAAAATTTTGAGCTTGAATACATTTCTGAAGTAAGTCCTTCCATTGCTGGAGACAAGTCAGCACATGAACAGAACGTGATTGAAGAGAGTCAAGAAGTGGTTCCTTCTTGGACCCAGAGTTGGTTGCTACGGCAACAACATCTGCCAAATCTCCTGGATCAACATAAGCAACACCAGTAATGAAGATCAAAGGGAATTCAAAACACTGTTAATTTGTTAAACTAGTTGCTCTCTCCTTTTGCAGGGGCAAGTCGTGTTGTAAGTGTGACATCATTGCATGATGTATTTGATAATGTGTGAATCATTGTGTGCATGGGTGCAGTCCAGGAAAAAAAACCTCAAATGAACCAGCCACACCTTCCAAATCTCTTCATATTCCCTGCATGTTGCGATCAACACTCTTCACGTTACTAGGCGAGAGACCGGGAGCCCACGGGGCCATTTATATGACAATCTCAAAGCCAACCTTGTGCTCCAATTTCCATTCACTGACTCTTGTAAAAGGAGACATTCTGTCTTTTAATAAAGCAGACTGACAAATACAAGCCTCATTAACAAGGAATTAATCTGTTTAATCAATAGGGCGATAACTGTATTCAGTTACAGCCAAGGAATATTGCATTTCAGAGTAGCCAAGACTTCATCGGTTATAGGGTGCTTTACAGGACTTATCTTTCACTAAACATTGTTCCTTTAACCCTGCATCTGTACTCTGTGGACAGCTTGATTGTAATCATGTACAGTCTTTCTGCTGATGGGATAGCATGCAGCAAAGAAGCTTTTCACTGTACCTCGGTACATGTGACAATAAATGAAACTAAAACTAAACCATGATGGCTCCTAGTCTGGCAATGATCTGATTTAAAAACATTCTTCCCAATAATGCCATGGTCTCTCCCTCCCTATTTCAAAGCTCTCCTCTAGCCCAAGTGGACAGCACATGTATGGCAGCAACTCTTTATTCACATGATGCTCAGGGTAAATAGTATATATGGTAATGCTAAATACAACAATGAATACAATGATGAGTGTAAGTCAGCAGAATAGTGCAAAGATTGTAGTGCAATCTGGTGTAATGTGGCAGGGGGGGGGATAAAGTTGGAAGAGAGGTGGGGGTGGGATAGTGAAAGGGAATTATCTGATTTTAAACAAATAACCTACAAACATACCCCTCCTTTCCCCTCACCCTTTTTTTTATCCCCTCTCGAACCTGTGTTCCACCTGGATGCGCACCCATTTTTCACTTCTCCCTGCTCCTCCCCTCCCCCGTCCCCTTTACAAGAAATTTGTGTCTTTCTTTGTAAACCAGCATCTGCAGATCCTTGCTTCAACATGTACATTAAACATTGACCTTGGCAGTAATGATCACATCTTGTGAATGAATTGTTAAAGAAACGAGGTGAATACCACAGCATCTTCACAATATTGTTCCCCCAACCTTGGCTCCTTGCTTCTTCCATTATTGGTTTGCCTCAGATCCAGTTGAACCCAAATAACAAGCTTGGACCAGAAATAGCAGATGCCTCACAAGGTTCTACATGGTATATTTGGTCCGCATGTAGTAAGTTCATCCAAAACTGAGCTCAAGAGTCTAGGTTCATTGAGTGTTCGAAGTATATATGGAGCTCAAGGGTCTAGTTTCATGAATGTATCAATGTACAGTATATATGGTGCTTCAGGGTGTAGGTTCATAAGTGTATCAATGTATGGAAACAGAGCATAAACTCAATAGAACTGGCTTCAGTTTCACAATTGTTTACTTGCTCTCAAAGAGGAAAAGAAAAATCCCCTTTCTTGCAACACTTCATGGTTTGTTTAAAGATAATGATCAGAAGAAATGAAAGTTTCAAAACTAAGTTCTATTGCGCAAAACAGAGAGAAATAAAAATCACAACAAAACCTGTCTCTGACATATTGTTACTGTGCTCAGTTGTGAATGGTGTAACTGGTGTAGAATTAGGTCTCTCCATTGTTTCTGAGGTTGCCCAACCACAGGACTCTCCTTAATGCATTTCCCTTCCTTGTGATCTCCTCTGTACAGTTTTCACAAGTGACATTAATCTCCTGATCCAGGGTCTTGACCTTAAATGATGACAATTCTTTCTCCCCCACTGCCCCACAGAAATTCAACAGTTTGTTCTTTACTTTCGAACTTAGACTTTAGAGATACAGCGCAGAAACAGCACCTTTGGCCCACCGTGTCCCCGCCGACAAGCGATCATCCCCCTACACTAGCACCAGCTACACGAGTACCCAGAGAAAACCCATGTGGCCATTTGGAGAACATACAAACTCCATACCGACAACACCCAGAGTCAGGATCGAACCTGGGGCTCTGGCGCTGTAAGGCAACAACTCTACCGCTGCGCCATCGTGCCACCCGGTGTAACTGGTGTAGAATTAGGTCTCTCCATTATTTCCAAGGTTGTCCTAAAACGGGACTCTCCTTAATGCATTTCTCTTCCTTATGATCTCCTCTTTACTGTTTTCACGTGACCTTAATTTCCTGATCATTTAAGGTATTGGCCTTAAATTATGATAATTTCTGAGCCTCCCCACCCCCCACCATCCCATTTAGAAATTCAAGAGTTTGTTCTGTGCTCCAGATTCCACCATGTGCAGCCTCTTGTATCCCCAGACCTTAGTGTCTGTCTTGTTCTGTACAGCTCCAGATCCCAAACTTGCTCAACCACATTGTGGCAAGAAACCGCATAAAAGCAAATGTCGTGCTGATGGAGCAAAAGCACGGATCAGATTTTCCAGGGAGTTGGCCCGCCAATCACTTCAAATGCAGGAAACCTGGATCCAATGATTTAACGCAGCCACGGTGATAGTGTTGATAATGCTACATTGCGAAGAAGTCTCCCTCCTCTTCGTGCTTCTCCTCAAAGATAAATTGCCAAGCTTGCATCAGCTTTAGTTTAGTTTACTCTAGTTTCAAGATACAGCGCGGAAACAAGACATTCGGCCCACCGAGTCCACGTCGACCAGCCATTCCCCTAGACTAGCATTATTCTACACACTCGGAACAATTTACAATCTTTACTGTAGCCAATTAACTTACAAACCTGTACATCTTTCGAGTATGGGAGGAAACCGGAGCGCCCGGAGAGAACCCATGCCGTCAGTGGCAGGATGTACAAACTCCGTACAGGCAGCACCTGTGGTTAGGATCGAACCTGGGGCTCTGACGCTGTAAGGCAGCAACTCTACCATTGCGCCTTATGTAGTTAATGTAAAAACTCAGGAATCCTGTTGTTCCCTTAAAGTCATTGGATAAAATGCCATAGAGGGAAAAAAAAGTTAGGACATTTTGTTTTTATATGAAGCAGGAGTTCACACAGAGTGATGAATAGACAGAATACAAGCTCCCATTTATTTGTAAAACAGCATGAGAATTAAATTTTCTGATGGTTAAGGAAACTCTGGGAGGAAAAGTGTGCTGACAGTACACTCCATCTTCATTCTCACAGCTTGCCGTGCCATATAAGGTCCCTGAGGAGCTATTACCTTGCAATGCACACATACCTTTTCCTGGATAAAGCACACAGAACAGTTTAGATGACTAATAGAGGTTGAAATGATTCATGACACTTCTGCACATTACTTGATCTTGAACGGGAAAAAATGAAAACCGCACTCATGCCAAGCTTTCGAAAATAATATTCACAAGGAACTATACAGATGCTGGTTTACAAAAAAAAAAGACTCAACGTGCTGGAGTAACTCAGCAGGTTACCTGGAGAACATGGATAGGTGTCGTTTCGGGTGACGGAGGGTCCCAACCTGAAACATCGCCCATCCTTGTTCTCCAAAGATGCTGCCTAACTCGCTGAGTTACTCCAGCAACTTTGTGTCCACTCCTATTCATAGTGCTGGAGTAACTCAGGGAGTCAGGCAGCATCTCTGGAGATCATGTACAGTCTTTCTGCTGGTGATGTTTCGGGTCGGGACCCTTCTCCAGTCTGACGATGGCTCCCGACCCGAAATATCACCTATCCATGTTCTCCAGAGATGGTGCCTGACCAAATGGGTTACTCCGGCACTTTTTATTCAATAACAGGGTACTTCTCCAAACATTACAGTATTTACCGTTAAATAACTGGAATGGATTTCCTCAAATAGAAATACCGGCCGGTTTTCCTTGGTCCTGAAAACTCCAATGAGCCAATTAAAATGCCCAGTCAGCGAAGGAGATTGCCTACGGCTGCCCTCGACTGCCTGTAACTAAATAGCGACCCCACTCTACTGCACTATGAGTTAAAAAGCCGACCAATTTTTACTCGCAGAAAATTTTTCAACATGCTGAAAATATTTCCGTGACCTAGCTGAGGCCGCGAATATGCGGGAACTTCCCTCGAGCATGAAGGAGAGTTCCAGTGAACTCATGGGACCTCCTAGCAAAGACGTGTCGACCATGCTGCAAGTTTGAGTCGAGGGCAAACTCTTCTAAACTCGCAGGTTAGGTCGCCGTAGTGGGACAGCCCCTTTATAATAAACTGTCAAAATATACTATTTTTAAACGATAGACATTTCACATGAACTTTATGAAACAAAGCCTGACACTGGGCCATGGAATGAGCTATTATAGAAGATAAACTAAGGCTTCAATAAAAGAAGTAGGTTTTAAGAAGAGGGTGTGAGAGACGATGACCTTTAGGGAACAACAGCGTGTAGGAGTTTGTAGTTTGAAAGTCTCACCGCAAAATTTAGAACGGTGAAATCATAGGTGTGTGAGATGCCACATTTCTGAGTTGGCAAGTATCGGTATGGTTATTAGTACTAGTTTATTATTGTTATGTGTGTTGAAAAGCAGTGAACAACTGTATGCGTGCGTTCTATCCAGGCATAGCATATACATTAGCAAGTGCAAAAGAGAAAATAAACTTAGTGCAGAATATGGTATTACAGTGACTGAGGAAGTTCAGGCAAAAAAAAAAAATGCAAGTGCCGCAACGAGGTAGATTGGGAGATCGGGAATTCATCTTTAGCATATGAGAGGTCCATTCAAGAGTCTGATAACAGTGGAGAAGAAGCTTAAATCTTGGATGTGCTTTCAAGCTTTCATTTTTTCTGTCACCTATTCCTTTTCCCCAGAGATGCGTCCTGTCTCGCTGAGTTACTCTAGCATTTTGTGTCCATCTTTAATTTAAACCAGCATCTGCAATTCCTTCCGACACAGACTGGTTTACATTACAGACTGGGCTGAGTTCACAACTCTCTACAACTTCTTGCTGGAGAAGAATCTATTGTTACGCTGTATACTATTCACTCTGTGAACTTTGTACAAACATGGAATGACATTGCACCCAGATGTATATGACAACAAACTAATCAGAATCTGAATGTGAAGGATTGAGAGATTAGGAGGTGAAAAGACATGGAAAGATTTTAAACCATCGAGAAGAATGTTAAATAATTCATTGCCACATCAATAGATATATTTCAGGTAGGGATTGGCAGATTCTTGATTAGTACGGGTGTCAGGGGCTATGGGGAGAAGGCAGGAGAATGGGGCTGAGAGGGGAAGGTAGATCAGTCATGACTGAATGGCAGAGTAGATTTGATGGGCCGAATGGCCTAAATCTCCTCCTCTAACGTATGAACTTATGAAATGCATGTCATAACTGGGACCCAAATTGGCTCAGCAAGAATAGAGGGGATAGACACAAATGCTGGAGTAACTCAGCGGGACAGGAGAAAAGGAATAGGTAAGGTTTCTTGTCGAAGCCTTCTTCAGACTGAGAGTCGGGGAGAGCAAAACGAGAGATAAAGATATAGAGAGAGCATAGATGAGTAAAGAATGGGTAATGAGTGAAGGTAAGTGAAGAAAGGATGCGGGCAGCCCTTTAGTTATGACCTCAAGTTCCAACTCATGTAAAATAAATTATCCGCAACTCTCTCCTGATTACTTTGCCAAGTTTCTGAAGGGTCAACCTTACAAACTGCTGACTCAGAGACAAAAGTCTCTTCACTGAGCCAAGTTCATGCATTAAATAAAACGCGTTTGAATTGTTGGCATGTAGGGTAGCGTTTGAGTTTTCATATTTACACATGCACAGACCCCGAGAGATATTAGAGCACGTCTCGGTTTGAAAACTGTCTAGGCCAAACAACACTGAAACCAGATATGGAAAGACTCCAGAGACTGCACTCAGCTTGCAAACAAGTTGAGAAAGGGTTGCCTTAAGTTAATGACACACAACTGCTGAAGCTGGAGAGGTGGGAGTGCAAGCTGGAACTTTATAAATTAATCAATTACTGATAATATGCCCCCGTGATGCAACTCAACATCCAGCAAGTTTCAATGAGCATTGCAGGGTAATAAAGAATTAGAATGATTGCTTTAATAACAGCTAATTTCACTTTTAATTGTTGAGAAGTATGGCAATATTAGATTTTTATCTAATTTGATTTGTCCGCACAACCACATCATTACAGGTCTCATGGAGGAATAATTGTTTTATGACTGTATAAGATCGTGAGAGCAATAGATCGGGTAGATGCACAGAATCTCTTGCCCAGAGTAGGGGAATCGAGGACCAGAGGACATAGGTTCAAGGTAAGGGGAAAAGATTTAATAGGAATCTGACGGGTAACTTGTCACATAAAGGGTGGTAGGTGTATGGAACAAGCTGCCAGAGGAGGTAGTCGAGGCTGGAACTATCCCAACATTTAAGAAACAGTTAGACAGGTACATGGATAGGACAAGTTTGGAGGCATATGGACCAAATGCTGGCAGGTGGGACGTGTAGCAGGGACATTGTTGGCCAGGATGGGCAAGTTGGGCCTAAGGGCCTGTTTCCACACTGTATCACTTTATGACTATGATTGGCTTATGCACGGAGGGGAGGAGGGGGTGTTTCTGAGGTGAGAACTAAAGATGAGATAGGTGTGAGAAAAGGGCTTGATCCTATTTCTCAGAAATGCTTCAACGACATGGCAGTTTTTTTTTTCATGCAACTTTTGAAATTATGTCAGCGCCAGAAACGTGGCGACTCTTTGTGTGCTGCCTAGGTGATTTTAACTGAACTGTATACTGCCACTGGATGTCACTATGCATAGGTGCATGTGACAATAATGTTTCATTGAATTGATCCTTAACTGAAAGGAGCAGTCATTTGAGTGCAGCAAGCATTCACAAATAATAACAAAATGAATGGTTGTCCAGCCTGTTGTTGATGCCGCTGACGAAAGGAGATAGTTAAGACACGTCGGGAGAACTCCCGCTATTGTTGAACAGTGTCACCACACCTTTAATAGGCAGTGTAATGAGCGGAAGCAGCCAGTTTAAATGCTTCTTATCAGCATGTGCCTCACTTAGTGTTGTACATTTTATCAGCTTGGATTCTTGCTGATGTGTTGGCTGACATTGAGGGAATCCAGCCTGGTCAGAAATGAAGCTTTAAACCCAGAAGCCATTTTCCTTCCGAAATCACTTGAAAGAACAACGATTTAGGAATAGTTTGAAGATATGAGAGAAGAATGTGGAGGCTTTGGAGAGGGTGCAGCAGAGGTTTTACTAGAATGTTAAAAGGGACACAAAGTGCTGGGGTAACTTTGGAGAACATGGATAGGCGACGTTTCATGTCGGGACCCTTCTTCAGACAGATTTTGGGAGTGGGGTAAGAAACATGGAAGAGGGGTGAGGCAGGACCAAGCGTGGCAGATAATAGGTAGACACAGGTGAGGGAGGTTTTTGATAGCAAAACGGAATTCCCTGCCACAGAGGGCAGTGGAGGCCAAATCACTGGATGGATTTAAGAAACAGTTAGATAGAGCTCTAGGGGCGAGTGGGATCAAGGGATATGGGGAGAAGGCAGGCACGGGTTATTGATTGGGGACGATCAGCCGTGATCACAATGGCTTGAAGGGCCGAATGGCCTCCTCCTGCACCTATTTTCTATGTTTCTATAAGCCATCCAAGCGGAATATCAGGTGCTTTTCCTCCAGTTTGTGTGTGGTCTTACTCTGGTAATGGAGAAGGCCCAGTCAGAAAGGGCAGCATGGGAATGTGAAGGAGAGTTAAAAGGGTTAGCAACTTGGAGATCCAGCAACAGGGCCATCTTAACAGCATTATAGGCCCCTGGGCAAAGCAGTGCACTGGGGCCCCTACACTTCCAGTTTCTTTATGCCGAATCAAATATGTCGTCATGCACTTGCGATGTTCTTCTCCGTTTTCATGTTCTACAATAACATTCAACAATAGATAGATTAGCATGGGGCCCCTATGCTCGTGGGGCCCCGGGCAACTGCCCAGCGTGCCCATGCGTTAAGACGGCCCTGTCCAGCAGGCCTTTGTGGATAGAGTGCAAATGTTCGGCAAAATGGTTGCCAAGTTTACGTTAGGTTTTGCTGATGTACTGGAGACCACATCTTGAACACTACGTGTGGGAGTCACAATGGGAACACCAGATACAGTAGCCATATCGAGAACTTTGGGAGCAGTGTGTGGCGTTCTGTTAGACACTCTCACACTAGCCCTCTGCTGTGATTCTGGCTGGTGTAGTGGGTATTAGCAGCAAGGAGACATTGATTATTTATTCTCAGAGGCAGAGTAGAGACCTGATGGAAGTTTATAACATTCTGAAAGGCATAGATAGGGTAGTCAGTCATAGGGTTCAAATCTCAAATACTCGAAGGCATAGACTTTAGATTTTAGAGATACAGCGTGGAAACAGTCCCCACGGCTCACGTAGTCTGCGCCGACCCTGTACACTAGCACTATCCTACACGCTAAAGCCAATTTATAATGTTTTTACTAAAGCCAATTAACATACAAACCTGTAAGACTTTTGAGTGAGGGAGGAAACTGGAGCACCCGGAGAACACCCGCTTGGTTACAGGGAGAATGCACAAACTCCACAGACAGCACCCGTGGTCAGGATGGAACCCAGGTCTCTGGTGCTGTAAGGCAGCAACTCTACCGTTGCACCACTGTGTTGCCTCATCATCTCACCCCCTATTAAAGCATAGCTTTTATATGAGAAAGGGAAAGTTTACAAGAGAGTATCGGGCAGGTTTTTTACAGAGAGAGTGGTGGGTTCCAGGAAGGAACTGCAAGGTGTGCTGGTTTTCATTTAGGTTTACGTATGTTTAAGTTGAGGTTAATTATTGTCACGTGTATAGATGTACAGTGAAAGGCTTTGTTTTCCATAGTATCTAATCAGATCAGATATAACTACCGATAAATACAATCAAACCAAACTTGCGTACATTAGGTTGAGCAAAGGAGAAGATACAGAGTGCAGAGTGCGGGTGCTGGTGTAAGGTGATACGATAGTGGCATTTCCGAGGCCTTTAGATAGGCAGGGATGGAGGGATAAGAACCACAGGCAGAAGGGATTATTTTAACATGGCATGTTACATGTTAAAAGTAGAATTTGACATGTTCGGCACAGATATGATGTGGGATGAAGGGCCTGTTCCTGTGCTGTACTGTTCCATGTTATACCTTCTAGGTCTCCGGGGTCTTGGCCAAAATTTATCCCTGAAATAAGACTCAGCGTATTTGTAGAGGGGCAGCAGAGCAATGTAGCAAGTTGCTATGCCACCTTACAACTCCAGTGGTCCACTTTCACGCTGACCTTGGGCACCGCCTGTGTGGGTTTTCCACCTTCTCCTGGTGAGGTTCCACCTTACTGCTGCAGTTTCTGCTCTCATTGGAAAACCACACTGGAAGGCAGGTCAATGATTACCCTGAGTTGCCCCGGAGTGAATAGTAGTGGAATCAGAGTGCAGTGGATGAACACATGAGAGAGAATAGATTACAGGGAAATTAATGGGAGGATAAAATTGTTGGGACAGTCAATTGGCCAAAGTAAATTACCCTCAGTGTGTAGGTTTTAGCTTTTAGGTTTTTTTTAGAGACACAGCATGGAAACAGGCCCTTCAGTCCGCACCAATGTGTAGGAAAGAACTGCAGATGCTGGTTTAAATCGAAATCCAGACTGAAGAAGGGTCTCAACCCAAAACGTCACCCATTCCTTCTCTCCAGAGATGCTGCCTCTCCCGCTGAGTTACTCCAGCACTTTGTGTCTAAGTCCGCACCAATCACCTGCACGCTAGTTCTCTCCTACACACGCAGGAACAATGTTTACAGAAGCCAAGTAACCTACAAACCTGCATGTCTTTGGAATGTGGGAGGAAACCGGAGCACCCGGAGAAAACCCACATGGTCACGGGAAGAACGTTTAAACTCTGTACAAACAAGGACCTGTGGTTGGGATCGAACCCGGATCTCTGGCACTGTAAGGCATCTGCTCTATTGTGCCACTGTGCTACCCAAAAGTGAGTGATAGAATTTGGTGGGAGCATAAAATAAAACAGGATTAATGAAAGATTGTATGTAAATGTTTGATTATGAGTGGTGTGGACTCAGTGGGCTGAAGAGCGTTGGATCTGTTAATGACTGCGTGATAGGATTGCGCTGAGAGCCAGCATAGGAATAGGAATACTTTATTGTCACATGTGACTAGGCACAGTGAGATTCTTTGCTTGCATACACAATGTATGCAAATAGCAGCCACTGACAGCGCTGACAAAGTTACTACAAAGTACTCCGCGGAGCTCCTCCTTTTGTTCTCTCCCCCCCAACAGTGGTTCCCCCATGCTGGGTCCCCATTTTCCATTTTTTCCCCCCACCCCCCCCCCCCCCCCCACGCCGGGTCCTCCATTGTACTTCCCCTCCCCCATCATGGTGGTCCTCCACGCCGGGTCTTCCTTTGTTCTTCCCCCCCTCACAGTGGTCCTCCACGCTCTCGTCAACCGCCGGCTGCGGGTCGACCCGCAAGGCATCACCGCAGCAGCGAGGCTTCACCACCGCCGAGGACCCATCATCGCGAGGCTTCACTGCTGACGATGCCTCACCGCTGTCGACGCCCCACTTCACGCCTCCGTGGTGCCTACCCGGGCCCCAGCCGCGGGCTCCGTCGGCCGCTTCGCCCGACGTGGGCTTCTACCCGCGAGGCCCCAGCCGGGCCCCGACCAGGGCTTCTGCGCTGCGATCCAGGAGGCATCGAGACCGCAGCCACTCGAGTAGGAGCTGACCAGGAGAATAACTGTTTGGCCTCAAAATCCATGATCAGTGTCTAGCTGTGATGAGAGGATGTCCAATGGACCAAACGACTTCCTTCTATGTCATATAATTGTGAAATATTTGTCTATTTATCATTTTAGTGTTCATGAGCCCTTGTCAGGTGCCTGTTGGTTGTCACTTTCCTATATTGGTTGCCCTATCAGAATTATTTAATTGGCTGCGTTTGATCATTTAATTGGATTGAGCCAGGGCCATGAAAGGCAATATTGAAATACACGCCTGTCAATGTTTATAAGTGTGAGTCCTAGTGACAGCCCACAATGAGCTCTTTAATCAGCCTCTAACCTGGGCTCTTGGTTTGAAGCACGCCTACAACTTGCACAAAACAAAAAGAACCTCTGATCCTAGACATCAAAAAACAAAAGAAAAGCATAATCAAGGACGAGTCGCACCCCAGCAACTCCCCTCTCACATCTGGCAAGAGGCACAGAAGTGTGAAAATGCACACCTCCAGATTCAGGGACAGTTTCTTCCCAGCTGTTATCAGGCAACCGAACCAACCTACCAACAAATTGAGAGTGGTCCTGAGTTACTTTCCACCTCATTGGAGACCTGGTTGAAAGTCCACACTTCACTGCACTTTATCTTGCACTAAATATTATCCAAGTTATTCCCTTTATCACATATCCATATACTGTGGGGTGGCTAGATTGTAATCATGTTTTGTCTTTCCGCTAATTGATTAGCAGGCAACAAAAGCTTTTCACTGTACCTCGGTACACGTGACAATAAACTAAACACAAACTCAAATGACATCGACCACAAAGACATCCTTGTCTTTGGCTACTACAAACATTTAGCACAGCGAGCGGCATGGTGGAGCAGCGGTAGAGTTGCTGCCTTATTGCGCCAGAGGCCCGGGTTCCATCCTGACTACGGGCGATGTCGGTACAGAGATTGTACGTTCTCCCCGTGACCTGTGTGGGTTTTCTCCGGGAGCTCAGATTTCCTCCCACACTCCAAAGACGTACAGGTTTGTAAGCTAATTGGCTTCAGTAAAATTTGTAAATAGTCTCTAGTGCGTGTAGGACAGTGTTAATGTGCAGGGATCGCTGGTCAGTGCAGACTCGGTGGACAGAATGCCTGTTTCCACACTGTACCTCTAAACGGAACTAAGCTAAACTAAACTAAGGTGAGAACTAGACAAGTGAGTTGGCAGATTGTTTTAAAACAGGAGAGGAGAAAACAAGAGTCCAAGAAGCTCTCCCTTTTCCATCTCTTGTGTCTCGACAGCCAGCACATGTTGTTTTGGTCAGCTGAACTGCAGCTGACTACAAGGCTGTAACCCCAACGTTGTGGTTTTACTTGTGGTGCAAATGCTGGTTGTTTTTTTTTGTTACGTCGCTGAGTGCAGCGGCTGGAAAGAGCAGCTTGCACGCACGGCCTGGATCACACTGTTTAAGACAAGGCTGTCCACAACATTTTTTCCATTACGGCTCAAGTCTGCCGATAATTTCTTTTGTTTTTTTCTCTCTCTCTTTTTCCATTGGTATTTGCCAGATTGGAGGGGGTGGGGGCAGGGGGGAGGGTGAGTGTGTGTGTGTGTGTGTGTGTGGGGGGGGGAGGGTGGGTTCAGCAGTTTATTTACATGGTGTTGGTGCAACATCATGAGCTTTGTGGAACTGCAATGCGTTTAACCGTTCAGTCAAGCTTTACTCCAGTGCTGGCCTATTTTTGTTCACCTCCAGTCACACAAAATTAAATTGCAAACTTAGTGGTTTGAGACCAATTTTCAGTCATTTAAAGAATGCTTCACTTCCTTCCCAATGTAAAGCTCTTTTTTAAAATGACTCGGCACTAGGTAGGGGAAGTGACTGTGGCGGTGGTCTCAGAGTGACGCCAATGGTGAAAATCGAGGGCAGGCGTCTGGCGAGTATTAGATGAGGGCAATGGCTGGGACTAAGTTCAGGAGTCGTTGCCTGAGGGCAATGGCTGGGAATAAGGGCAGGGATCTTAGACTGATGGTAATAACTGAAACTGATACAGGAGACTGAGGTCAACGGGAGGGACTGAGGGCAGGAATCTCAGACTGAGTGGGACTGGGTTCAGGAGTCTTAGACTGAGGGCAATGGCTGGGACTGCAGGGAGCCTCATAATGAGGGCGATGCCTGGGACAAAGTTCAGGAGTCTCAGACTGAGGGCAATAGGTGGGACTGAGTGCAGGTGTCTTAGTGTCAGAGAGTCAGAGCAATACAGCATGGAAACAGGCCCTTCAGCCCA
Organism: Amblyraja radiata; assembly: GCF_010909765.2. Lineage (NCBI taxonomy): Eukaryota > Metazoa > Chordata > Chondrichthyes > Rajiformes > Rajidae > Amblyraja > Amblyraja radiata. The sequence goes on along the minus strand of NC_045975.1, from coordinate 30,356,668 downwards.
ATGTGCATGCTGACCAAGTTGGCATTCTGGGCTGGTCCCATGTGCCTGCATTTGGCAAGTTAATGTCTAGGATAGAGTGCAGGAGACTCAGAATCGAAGGACATGCGATAGGAACATGGGATTTTAAAGGGTGGCATCCATCCATATTATTGATTAGTCAAAAAGCGTCAAGCGATTGCTTAATGCATTAGTAGTGAGTAGGGCAGCAAGGTTCAAGGATAGAACAACTCTCTGAAGGTGAGTAAAAGAGGAAGCTTGGGGCCATACGGGACATTGCCTCAAACCGATTGAGAGGGCGAACAACTTCTTGAAACGCTGTGTGAGAGGCTGCTTTGACCGACAGGACATTGTGGATATATACTGTCGATGGTGTGATTTAAATGAAGGCCACTCTGGGGTTAATTGAGCCATGACAATTTAAGGAGCGTGGATTAAAGCATGATAATTTATTACTATTTATAGTACCGAAACAATACAAAGTCTCCTTGAACATCCTCCTGTCCAATTAGAATCCAAATAAACAACATTTTTTAGACTCTGTGTCTCTGACTCCCAAATATTTTCTGCATTTTCTCAAACCACAATTATTTGGAGGTTTTCTAACACCAGGGGTATGTTTTCTTTCTCCACTGTGAAATGTGTTTTTACCCTGGAGCAGCATCAGTATTTATTAAGGCTTATCTGCTCTGATGGTTAATTTGATCAGTGCAATCTTTAACTAGGCTTGACTCCACTACATAGATCCTACAGTGCGATGCTGTGCCTTCAAAGCACTTTCAAACAACAAATCAATTTGTAAATATTAGGCTTTTAATACTCATCAAAACTGCAATGTTACTTAAATCACTTAAGATAACTCTACTCTATGAACTGTTAGGATGAGTGCAATACTCTAAAAAAGATGTGTTTACATATTTTGTGACTCAGTCTACATGAAAACAACTCTTTCAAATAAAAGTTTAGAAGTTAACTTTTTTTTAAAGTGGCACGGGTGGTGCAGCAGAAAAGTTGCTGCCTTACAGCGCCAGAGACCCCGGTTCGATCCTGACCTGGGGTGCTGTCTGGATGGAGTTTGTATGTCCTCCCAGGGACCTGTTGGGTTTTCTTCGGGTCATCCGGTTTCCTCCCACACTCCAAAGACGTACAGGTTTGAAGGCTAATTGGCTTGGTAAATTGAAAATTGTCCCTAGTGTGTAGGATAGTGTTAGTGTGTGGGGATCGTTGGTCAGCACGGACTCGGTGGGCCGAAAGGCCTGATTCCGCGCTGCATCTCTAAACTAAACTAAAGAAGTTAATTCCCATTCAAATAAATGGAAGCCCATAGTATTGAAGGGGCAGTGGAAAATAAGATACATAAAGTTCAAGAGAAGAACGATGGCATATGGACATTGGCTGGAGAGAGTAGAGTGGATTCCTCAATGTTAAAGTTACAACTGTTGTGGCTCAGAATGCAAAATTGACCAAGATTAGAATGTAGGGAAAACAGATTAAAAGTTCATCGAAAATATAAAACTTGTCAATGTGGCAAATAGTGAGCACGATTATGGCACCTTTGAAGAGGATGTAGACAGATGGTTATCAATACACAAAAGTGCTGGCCCAGCAGCTTCTGTGAAGGGAAATCAACAGGCAATGTTTGAGGTCGGGACCCTTCCTCAGACAGGTGGTGAAGTGGGGTTGCGTACAGGATGAAGATTGAATGAGATTTAAACCACGCTTCCCCCGGTCACCTTCCGTGAACTACAAGCAGAAGAAGGTGCAGACCTGGAGAAAGATCTTGCACGCTGAGTCATCCAGGTCTGACATGAAGCAGCAATGATAGGATGTTGAGGCCCGAGGAACTGCAGATGCTGGAAACTTGAGTAAAACACAGAGTGCTGGAGTAACTCTGTGGGTCAAGCAGCATCGCCAGAGGACATGGATAGGTGACGTTTTGGGTCCTGTTGTTTTGGATGTGAATAGTAGAAGTGATGGAAGGTCCATGGAAGATATGATCTCAGGGGCAAAGGATTTAATGTTCACACGTGACGAGGTTAGTGAAAGAGTTGGTATCTTTCATCAACCAGCATTCTGGGGCAGCATAGTGGAGCAGCAGTAGAGTCTCTCCTTACAGCGCCAGAGACCCAAGTTCGATCCTGACTGCGGGTGCTGTCTGTACGGAGTTTGTACGTTCTCCCTGTGACCGTGTCGGTTTTCTCCAGGTGATCCCATTTCCTCCCACATTCCAAAGACATGCAGGTTTGTAGGTTAATTGACTTCTATAAAACAGTCCCTAGTGTGTTGAATAGAACTAGTGTACGGGTGATGGTTGGTCGGCGTGGACTGAAAGGCCTGATTCCACACCGTATCTTTAAACTAAACTAAACAAAACTAATCTGGCGAATTCAACACACACTATTCCATGCATCACATTTCAACTAGCCACACAATAATGATATTTACCAATCTTCACCTTTGCTCAATAATCGTTTGCCTGAGACATGCTTTGGATGTTCTCAAGTACTTCAACATTTGGACATTACTCAAGCTTCCAACCATTCAACCCTGACAGACAGATTGCAATGAATTCACTAACACTGAAGACAAGCAGAGAAACCAACTGCACCCCAGTGGCTCAGGGAAGAGGTTCTTGGAAATCAGGATGTTGGATGCCAAATATCCTGTGGCCGGTGGTGGCTTGGAGATCGTTGAATGTGATGGTGCAGCTAATGTACAGCTAACCCTCGCAATAACAAACCTTAATATGGCAGATAAGGGTAAGTGCACAAGAGGCCAGAGATGTGAGAAGTGGATGGGGTGGCGGGTTCATTGACATGGGATGAAATGTGTTTACTGGTTGAATTTGCCCATGTTGGCTTATTGAGGACTGTGGATGATGGGAGGTTGTGGGAGAATTGGTACAATTGAGTCTGCAAATGCCAAGTCCAGAAATATCTTTTGAAATGGTTAGTGTGAAGTTATAAACTTGAATGTGTAGTTTTGATCTTCTGATTAGCACTCGGTCAGAAACCTTCATTCAAGTCTGCAATTTTCAAGCGAAGGGTAAATATAGGCGCACCACGATTAAGCCAGATTTTCTTTCTTTTGTGGGGAGAGAGGGGCCAGACTATTCATTTGTGACATCCTTGAATAAAGCAGGTCTGAAATACTGCCGTATATTTCATTCCTGGACAAGGGGCATGTTTAGATTATTTGTAGAGTTCAGATGAAGAGGATTACAGGACAGCAGAAATATATACCGGAGCTGGCAGCAATAATCATTTTCTATTTTCTTTTCGTTAGGAACTATTTTAACTAAGAACAATTGGAGGACTACAAATAGTGCTGATTTGTACGTCGTCAGTTACATCTTTGGAGAACAGCATGAACAGGTAGAAGGGTTAATAGATTTATAAACCGTCTGCCAGAAGGTGATGAGAAGTTTCTTTCAATGATCATAACTTTGATTAAGTCTGGAAGAATGGCGATTAGTACTTTTCAACTTGCATATTTTTGGGGATATGGCTGTTCACCTAGAACTCATACACTCTACACTTAGCTTGGTCACCTGCTGTGGGGGGTTTGACTGCTGACTGGAGTGGGATTGGTGCCACAAAAAGCTCACAGCTTAAAGTTGGTCAGGGTACAGTAACTTCTCCAGAAGCAAAACACAAAGCACTGGAGGAAGTCAGCAGGCCAGACAGCATGGACAGGTGATGTTTGTGGTTGGGACCCTTCTTCAGAATGATTGGAGTGGGGGATAGAAAGCTGGAAACGAGAGACTGGGCAGGACAAAGCCCAGCAAGTGAGAGGTGAATACAAAATGCTGGAGTATCTCAGTGGGTCAGGCAGCATCTCTGGAGAACATGGATAGTTGACGTTTCAGTTCGGAACCCATCTTGGGTAATGATGAAGGTTCCCAACCTGAAACATCATCTATCTATGTTCTCCAGAAATGCTGCCTGACCCGGTGAGTTACTCCAGCACTTAGTGTCCTTTTGTGTAAATCAGCATCTGCAGTTCCTTGTTTATACATAGGTGAGGGAGGGTGTAGTTGACAAATGAATGCAGTCCAAAGGAGACAAAAGGGTGTCAGATAAGAAGAAAGGTGGAACATCTCCACAATATAGTTTGAAGAGCTGGGAGAAAAACCAAAGTTCTGGCAGAAACATGTAGCTAGTTATAGTCTGACATTGTGCTCTGGCAGATCTATTGTAAAGGGAATCTCTGATCTCTGATTGACTGAAAACAAGTTCTGATGATGCAAAAGACAGGTTGTGTTATCTTAATCCAACCCATAATCCCCTCACTCCCTGGAAAATTGTTAGTGTTTGGTGCATTTAGGGTTAAATGGAAAAACATTTGCCCAGGAGTTGGATTGCATTAATACTGGTGCATAAACCATTGTTACATTTAGTACCAGCAGCAAATCAGGCTCCCCTCTGAAAAAGTTGTACAATTGGTCAAATACAAATGTGCAAAAGTATTAAATTGTGACCTTCACAGTTCCCAGTTGGAACAGTTAAATTCGACACAACTATGCACAATAAAGCTAAATTATGCACAGCAATTGGAGAGGGCTATCATTTCTTAAAGGCACACTCCCTGCTGTATCCCGATAGCAGCAAAACAGACCCTGCCAAAGTCCATGTGCTGGAGACACTTTAAGCAAAGCCTAGTAGGACGTGGCTCAAGATGGTTCAGTGGTAGCTGTGTGGAATGAGCTTCCAGTGAAGGTGGTGGAGGCAGGTTCGTTTTTATCATTTAAAAATAAATTGGATAGTTATATGGATGGGAAAGGAATGGAGGGTTATGGTCTGAGCGCAGGTATATGGGACTAGGGGAGATTATGTGTTCGGCACAGACTAGAGGGGTCGAGATGGCCTGTTTCCGTGCTGTAATTGTTATATGGTTATTAAAGAAGCAGAGTAATCACACGAATTTCCACGATCTCACAAAATTCAATGATACGTTATTGTCACATGCACCCACGTGCAGTGAAGTGCTTTGTTTTTGCAGAAAATCTGGTAAAATCATACAGCACAGCTCACCTCGGCAGTACATAACTGTTGCCATGTTTCTGCCGCTGACAAAGTTACGAAAGTACAAAGTAAAGGGCCTGTCCCACTTGGGCGACCTAACCCGCGAGTTCTGGCGAGTTTGCCCTCGACTCATACTCGCAGCATGGTCGACACGAGGTCGTAGGAGGTCTTTGTAACTCTCCTTCATGCTTAAGAGTAGTCCCCGTGTACTCGAGGCCTCAGCTAGGTCACGGTGTATTTTTCAACATGTTGAAAAATGCCCGCGAGTAAAAAAAGGTCGCCATGGAAAAAAATCAATATTATTTTTACTCGTAGGTTTAGTCGTAGTCGTAGGTCGGCATGTTATTCGTAGGTAATCGAGGGTAGTCGAAGGGAGTCGAAGGTAGTCGACTCTTTATGATGAAGAGTCGACTACCTTCGACTCCCTTCGACTACCCTCGTCAAAGGAAGGTCAAAGGGAGTTCGAAGGAGATTGAAGGAGGTTGTCTTAACTCTCCACTATTCGGTGTCCAATTTTCCCGAAGTTAGTCGTAGTTAGTCACAGCTAGTCAAAGCTAGTCTTCAACATAGTCAAAGGAGGTCGAAGGAGGTCTTCTACAGTTGAAGCGGGTCTTCAACATAACATTTTTTCAAACTCTCCTAAACTCTTCTGAACTCGCCAATTAGGTCACCCAAGTGGGACAGCCCCTTAACTTTGTTATGTCAAGGTGTGTGAAGGTAAGCTGCTGACTATCAGCAAAGTTGTTTCCTCTTATAGACAGATATATATTTTGTGACTTAATCCCTGACATTCCCATGCACCTCACCGTCTCCTGAACCAGCCTCAACCCTCAACAGATGACTGACCTCCGATTCCTTGAGGACAAACCTTCAAATGTATGATAATGAAAAGTCAGACAATGTTCATCAAGAAATATGAGACCTCCTGCCTCACCCCTCCACCCCCCCACTCCCCCCCCAACCCCCAACCACACTATACTTCAGGTGGTAGGATTCCTCATATAGATGGGAACCGCATGAGTGAGACTGATTGATGTGATAACATTGATCTGTTCAACAAGGTACTTCATCTAGAATCCCTGTTGCATTTAATTTCACGCATGTAAGGGATTCTAGAGTGGGATGGTGTGACATGACATTGATTACATCATTTGTGCTTCGGCAACGCAATTCGGCAGTGACAATAAACGTGAAGTGAAACTGAACCGAGATCGAGCCATGCAGTGGAACCTCAATGTCAGTCGACCAACACCATCCTCCATTATTGTCTTTGTGTGCATGACTGTCATTGTATCTCTGCTCAACTGCTGTGGCTGGACTGCAAATAGATGTCAGAGGCTGTGGCTATAGTGGCTGGGTCTTGGAGGACCAGACTTCGGGACAATGCAGGTTGTTAAAAGCGCACACACTCAGAATGAACTAGACGTGGAAACTGCCAGAAAACAGACTACTGTAAAAGCCTCATTATAACAGACCTCAGGGTGGGTGGGGGGGGGGTGGGGGATAGCGGGTCAGGCAGCATCGTTGGAGAAGAGGAAACGGAAAAGGAAAGGAATTACCTATTCCTTTTCTCCATAGATGCTGCCTGACCCGCTGAGCTACGAGTTACTCCATCAACTTGTGTCTATCTTCAGTGTAAACCAGCATCTGCAGTTCCTTCTGACTTATAGGGGGAGAATAATGTCCGTGATTGTCAGTTGTCCTCTATAACCGAGGAAGGGTTTGGTCCAACCATCATGAAATAACGAGCAGGTTTCAAATACAAAGTTATTTTTAATAGCTAAAAAATGTTTTTTGTTACTGCTAACTGGTCTGAAAAAGGGTCTCGACTCAAAACATCACTGATTCCTTTTCTCCAGAGATGTTGCCTGATCCACTCAGTTACTCCAGCTTTTTATGTCTATCTTCTGTTTAAACCAGCATCTGCAGTTCCTTCCCACACATGTTAGGGGTCAAAGCAGGCATTGCAAAGTGACAGATGTCGTCAGATACCGGGAAAACATCAAGATTGGGGACGCAGAACGCAAATGAAAATGACTGGTCCAATCTGGCGAATGCCGAGACTACACCCGGAGATGATTGCTTCGTTAGCAGATCGGTTTTGAATCGAGTAGTGCTGAATAAACAGCACTACGCGATCTGATTTCTAGGCAAGTCTATGGTAGAAAAGCAAACATATTTCAGTACCTTTTTCCGAACGAGTCTGTGAGACAAACTCCAGATGTTTTAAGGGAACGTTGCAAGTGTGGGGGAAGGGAAAACTGAAGTGGCATTAAAACTGGAATCACTCGAGCTCATTACTCTGCCTTATATCTTGGTACCGAATGTGTTGTCTTGCACTCCCACGCTCGGAGCAGGGCATGACTGAGGATGATGTTCCCACCCTCGTGTGCCAGCCCAATAATTGTGGGCATGTTCAGTGGTCAAATTAAACCTAATCAAATTACACCCTTCTATAGATGCGCCGTAGAAAGCGTACCGTCGGCTTGGATCACAGCTTGTTTTGGGAATAGTTCAAGTTCAAGTTCAAGTGAGTTTATTGTCATGTGTCCCTGTACAGGACAATGAAATTATTGCTTTGCTTAAGCACACAGAACATAGTAGGCATTTACTACAAAACAAATAAGTGTGTCCATATACCATGATATAAATATATACACACATGAATAAATAAACTGATAAAGTGCAAATAACAGAAAGTGGTTATTAATAATCAGAGTTTTGTCCGAGCCAGGTTTAATAGCCTGATGGCTGTGGGGAAGTAGCTATTCCTGAACCTGGTTGTTGGCAGTCTTCAGGTGCCCATGACATTGCAGAGAGTGTTGGAGTAACCCAGCGGGTCAGAAGGCATCTCTGGATAGGAGGAATGGGTGGCGTTTCCTTCCTACACATTGCAGAGAGTTGTAGATGTAACCCAGTCCATCACACTGACCAGCCTTCCCACCATTGACTCCATCTACACTTCACACTGCCTCAGAAAAGCAGCCAACATAATCAAATATTTGTTCCATCCTGGTCGTTCCTTCTTTTCCCTGCTCCCATTGGGCAGAAGGTATAGAAGCCTGAAACTGTGCACCACCAGACTCAGGAACGGCTTTTTAGCCTCTGCTATCAGGCTTCTGAAGGGTCCTTCCATAAGCTAGGGTACTGTTCAATTCATCTATATGCCATTGAGGACGTCGACCTAAGATAACTCATGCGCTACAATGCACTGCAATGAAAACTATATTCTGCATTCTGTATCTTCCCCTTTTCTCTGTCATACTTGAGTTTGAACTGGTTATCTCTATGCATGGTATCTGATCTGTTGCAAAACATGCATGCAAAACAATGCTTTTCACTGTACACAGTCAAGCAAGACATTGATGAGACCAAATTTAGAGTATTATGTTCAGTTTTGGTTACCATGTAATAGGAAAGACGTCGTCAAGCTGGAAAGGTTGCAGAAACATTTATGAGGATGTTGGCAGGACTCGAGGCCCTAAGCTTTTGTTAGAGGTTGAGTAGGCTAGGACTCTTGGAGCGCAGGAGGATGAGGGGTGATCTTAAGGAGGCGTACAAAATTATGAGAGAAATAGATTGGATAAATGCCCTGAGTAGGAGAATCGAGAACCAGAGGACATAGGTTGAAGATAAGTGGGGAAAGATTTAATAGGAACCCGAGGGTAACTTTTTTACACAAAGAGTGGTGGATAGGACAGGGTTAGAGGATTATGGGCCAAACGCGGGGCAGGTGGGACTAGTATAGATGGGCCGTGTAGGTTGGCGTGGGCAAGTTGGACCGAAGAGCCTGTTTCTAGGCTGTGTGACTCCAAGACTCTATGACTGTACCTCATACATGTGACAATAAACCGAAATCCTTGAAGCAGGATTAACTGATTCAAACATCCTACCACAAATGCCAGACAGCAGATAATATCACATATTTCAACCCATGACTACTGGTGTACCAAAGGAGCAGAGCATTTATTAGGTGTTCATTTTGTTTAAATAGTTGGCAGTCACACAATAGCCTTCATCCGTCCGATATATTTTGGCTTGATAATAAGGTGGGGAAAATAGAAAGGAAATCAAAGGCTCAATCCAAGAAATTGACGGCCAAAAGACAGGAAAGACCAGTGCAGATTACAATCTGTAATTATTTCAATGCAAAGCACAAAGTACTGGAGGAACTCAACTGTTCAGGCAGCATCTGTGGAGGGAATGGACAGACGGTGGTTTGGGTCTTAAGGTTCCGAACCAGAAACATTGTCTGTCCATTCCCTTCACTGATGAAGGGTCTCGACCCGAAACATCACACATTCCTTCTCTCCAGAGATGCTGCCTGTCCCGCTGAGTTACTCCAGCTTTTTGTGTCTACATTCGCAGTTGAGTTGCTCCAGCACTTTTTGTACTACTCAAGATTCCAGCATCTGCAGTTTCTTGTGCCTCTTTTTATTTCAATGCTAGGGGCTCAGGGAAGGAGAATGAGCAGGTGTGATGGAGAATGGGATAGTGGGATATTATAGCCATAACAGAAACATGACTAAGAGAAGGGCAGGACTGACTGCTCAATGGGATGCAAGCAGAAGCCTCCACGTGGCGCATCCCGGGCAATGCTGACCACAGAAACTGTACCACAGTGACTGACTGAAGTAGCCAATTCTGCAACCACTGACCGTCACCCGTCACTGACCGACGGGAAAGACGTGATATAGAAGATGGCCGGACACGAGGAAGAAGACTGCTCAATGTTCCAGGGTGCAGATGCTACAGGCATGATAGAACATAGAACAATATAGCACAAGAACAGCCCTTCGGCCCATAATGTAGGTGCTAAACATGACGCCCAAACCTTATCTCTTATCTAACTGCACATAATCCATATCCCTTCATTCCCTGCATATCTCTTTGCTTATCCAAAAGTCTCTTCAATGCCACTAACATCCCTGCCTCAAACTCCAACCTTGGAAATGCTTTCCAAGCACCCAAATCCCTTTGTGTAAAAAAGGTAGCCCCCGCACATCTCCTTTAAACTTTGCCCCTTTCACTTAAAACTATGCCCTTCTGATTTTTCCAAACTGGGAAAAAGGTTCTGACTGTCTACCTTATCTATGCCTCAAAATATCATACATTTCTATAAGGTCTCCCTGCAACCTCTGGCATTCCAGAGAAAACAATCCACATCTGTCCAGCCTCTAGTTAATACCCCCAAATCCAGGCATCATTCTGGTAAACCTCCTCTGCACCCTTTCCAAAGCCTCCATATCCTTCCTGTAATGGGGAGAGCAGAACTGCACGCAATACTCCAAATGCGGCCGAACCAATCCATGTCCCTCTGCATCTCAATGTCCCAACCTCGATCTCAAAGACCCACTAATTATTGCGAGATGCTAGGCACAGTGGTGCAGCGGTAGATTTGCTGCCTTACTGAACCAGAGACCCGGGTGCGATCCTGACTACTGGTGCTGTCTGTTCAAAGTTGGTACGTGCTCCCTGTGACCGTGTAGGTTTTCTCCAGGTATTCTGGTTTTCCCGACATTCCAAAAGCGCACAGGTTCATAGGTAATTGTCTTAGGAAAAATTGTAAATCGTCCCTAGTGTGTAGGATATTGCTGTTGTACAGGGTGATCACTGGCCGGCTCGGATATGGTGGGCCGAAGGGCCTATTTCCGTGCCATATCTCTAAAGTTTAAAGTCTAAACTTCACCTTGACCACACGTACCTCTTGGAAGATTAGTTGGAGCAGGTGCAATGATAACTTTGGAATGGAATTGAATTTATACTTTTCCAGGAATGGTTTGCATACATCTGTGGAAGCAGCAACACATATCTCATCTGCACGCTATGATTCTATAAGCAAGCCAGGATTTGCATTGTGTAAGACATCACATCTGTGACCAATTCAAATCTCAGCCAATGCACTTGCGTATGTGCATACACATGCAGACATATTTTGGAGCACAGGTATTACGACTGGAATATGGACCGGGCTTAATTTTCACATTCACAGCCAGAGGAATGCGGCATGTCCCAGTTCCCCCCCACACTCCCCACCCCCACCCCCACCACAATCAGTCTTAAGTAGGGTCCCAACCCCAAACATCACCTGTCCATTTCCTTCAGAGTTGCTGTCTGATCTGCTGAGTTACTCCAGCCCTTTGTGTCTATTTTTGTATATCAGCACAGTGGCACAACGGTAGAGTTACTGCCTTACAGCACGAGAGAGGTCTGCACTTTCCCATGTCTATGTCTTCCACCATATAATTTGAAGAGCTGAGAGTAAATACAAGGCTTTGGCAGGGACAGATAGTTCTAGCCTCACGGTTCGTTACCCCGGTACTTTGTGTTCTACCAACAACACAGTTGTTTCTTAGTTGTGATAATTTAACCAACTAAAACGAGTGGCGCTGTAGCGCCGCGCTAGTGACCCGTGTTTGATCCTGACTACGGGTGCTGGCTGGATGGAGTTTGTTCGTTCTCCCCATGGCCTGTGTGGGATTTCTCCGTAGCTCCGGTTTCCTCCCACACTTCAAAGACATACTGTTTTGTAGGCTAATTGGCGTGGTATAATTGTAAATTGTCCCTAGTGTGTGCAGGATACCATTAGTGTAAGTGAAAGGTGTATCACTGGTCGGCATGGACTTGGTGGGCCGAAGGGCCTGTATCTCTAAACTTAACTAAAGACTGGGAATCAAATCCACACAGACGCAAAAATCAGTGGAGAGAAGAAATGGTTGACGTTTCGGGTCAAGACCCTTCTTCAGACTCTAACCAGGATCAAATCCACGTTCTTTGTTTGCCTGCCTCCGAAGTATTATACAAGCTTAATCACCCACTGGAATTGATTCCCTTATTAATAGTTCTCTGGAGCAATAAGGAGCATATTCTGAGTGAAATGTTGAGCTGGTGAATTCAGCTTCACTTTATTTTTGGCCTCCACAGGGAGAGACAAGCCCTGTAGATTTTATTTTGCTCCTGTCCCTCTGGTTACTACTCTCTCACCGGTGTTTATATCCAGCACTCAAAATATTCTCTGTGGCTTTAGGTGGCAGAGTTCAGCTAATGGCTGTAACTGCTTCTAAAGAAAACAAGCATTCCCTAGCGCGTGCAGTCCCTTGTCAGAGCACTGCCTATTAGAGGCTTATTTTTGTTACGTCTGATGAGCAAGGAATTTGTAAAAATCACAAAATAAGAGCCTTCCACCATAATGCACATAACTCACATTATTCTGCGCATCCCTCAAGCTCTTACTCAAAACCAAAACATTTTCACCAGTCTTCGCCCATATTCCAGTGGCTTGAAGGGCAATGGGCCGCATGAGCGTTTATCCCTTGAATGAAGATATCCTTTCTCACCACATTGCAAACAGGGCTCTGGGCCACTTATATCTGGCTCCCTGCACAAATTTACCTGAATTTGCAGTACCAATTTGGACAGATGCTGGACCCCACTCAGAAAGAAAAATCATATCTCTGTAGAGAGGGAGCAAAAATGGTTCAACAAGTTGTGGCGGCACAATGGCACAGTGGTAGAGTTGCTGCCTTACACCGCCAGAGACCCAGGTTCAATCCTTACTACGGGTGCTATCTGTACAGAGACTGTGAGTTTCTCCCCGTGACTGCGTGGGGTTCCCCGGGTGCTCCGGTTTCCTCCCACATTCCAATGACATACAGGATTGTAGGTTAATTGGCTTTGGTAAAGATTGCAAAGTGTCCCTACTATGTAGGACAGTGCTAGTCTACAGTGATCGCTGGTTGGCACGGACATGGTGGGCGAAGGGCCTGTTTCTGCGCTTTATCTCTAAACTAAACTAAACCTTTGCTGGTGTGATCTAAACTCCAACACTATAGATGTATTAGAAACAAAGAACTGAAGATGCTGGTTAATACACAAAGGGGCACAAAGTGCTGGATTAACCCGGAGGTCAGGCAGCATCTCTGGAGAATATTGATAGGTGATGTTTCGGGTTGAGATTGAAGAAGGGTCTCGACCCGAAACATCACCTATCCTGACTTCGGTGGGCGGCGCGACTTTCGTCAGCAGCGGCCTCTGCAGTCCGTCTGCTTTTTTATTATTTTATGTCTTATGTTTTTATGTAGTTTTTGTTATTTTTGTTGGGGTATGTGTGTGGGGGGGTGGGGGTGGTGTGGGGGGGGGGGGGTGGGGGTAACTTTTAAATCTCTCCCTGCACGGGAGACCCGACCTTTTCTTTGTCGGGTCTCCGTTGTCGTTGGGGCTGCAACGAGGAGCGGCCTCCAACAGGAAGACCGGGGGCTGTGGTGCCGACTACTCACCTCACCGTCGCGGAGCTGGCCGAGTCCAGAGCGGGTGGAGCTGTGGTGGACGCTGCTGTGACCCGACCCCCGGAGATTCGGAGGCTGCAACTGCGGGTTTGGCGGGCGGCACCGGGAGCCCGCGGGTCCCTGGAGGGAGACCGCTTTTCAGGGCTTCCGCAATGGCGACTTCTCCCGCCTGAGTTGCGGGGTTGAAGAGCTCCTGGAGCGGGGCCTTACACCATCGCCCCGCGCGGCTTGGAATGGCTGCGGGACTGCGAGCGCGCGCCGGGGGCTCTAACATCAAGACCCGGTGTGCGGCCTTGCATCACCCGGTGTGGCTTTAATGGCTGCGGGACAATTCGCCATCGCCCTCCGGGGGCTTTGACTTTGACTTTGACTCTGACATCGGGGAGGAGAGTGCAGTGGAGAGATAAGTTTCTTTGGCCTTCCATCACAGCAATGTGATGGATGTTTATGTAAATTATGTTGTGTCTTGGGTCTATGTGTTTGTAATGTATGGCTGCAGAAACGACATTTCGTTTGGACCTCAAGGGGTCCAAATGACAATAAATTGAATTGTATTGTATTGTATCCATGATGTCCAGCGATACTGCCTGCCCTGCTGAGTTACTCCTTGGAGTTATTTGCTTCATTTAGTGCTTCAATGCAAAATGAGTGATCGTAAACGATCTTTTCATTTCACAAACCGTACGTTTTATTTTCACTGAATACCCAGGACCGGATTCATTGGTAGCTTTACGACTCAGAATCATTCCATTCTATTGGAAAATGCAATCCATTTAGTTCTCACTAATAAGAAATGCCTTCAGATTGAGAAACACACTTTGTGTTAACTGCATCCAGAGCTATGAAAACTGTAACAAATGCAAACGCTATGACTTTCCTTTGAAGCATTCCAGCCCGTTGACCAAGTTATAAATTCATATTAAAAAGGATCAAATATAGAATTTTACATGAACTGAAACTGGACGTGTCCCAGGACCCATCATAACATGCAGGAGCAAAAGACACACAAGTACAGATCAAAGCAAGTTATAATGTTGCTACTGGCACTGCCTGCCTGGAATATCATGTGCAGTTTTGGCGGCTCTGTCATAGGAAAGATTATATTCCTCTTCAAAAGATTCAGCTGCAAGAAATGAAGATGATTCTAGCTGGAAAGATTTCCCCTGTGGGTTATGTGCTGTGAAATTATAAACATATTGATAAAAAGCACAGGTGGGAAAATCCTGTGGATGTAGTCAACTGAAGTCTTCAAGGGAGAGTTGACAGATTTTTGTTTGTGAATCGTTTCAAGAGATTTGGATCAGGCTTAAGCACTGTCTGCCGTGGTTGGCTTCGGGTTAGGCAGTACAGACATGACAGTACAGATCTGTGAGGCTGAATGTCTGACACCTGTTCTTATTTTTTTGTTATGGTTCAGTTTCAGGATGGAAACATCGCTGATATGCCCAGTATTTCCTGGCCATTGCTGTCCTTGAGATGGTGGCACTGAGCTGCCTTCTTCAATTGCTGCTATTGAGAAGGGAATTTCCATGATTTAGACCAAGAATGAATGAAGAAACGGTGATTGATTTACAAGTCAGTGTTGTGTGTAATATGGAGGGGAACCTGCAATTGGTGGTGCTCCTGAAGTTGCCAGACCCGTTATCATTTTATAGCCTAGACAGACGTAGTCTTCTGACATTTTGGAGAGAACTGAATTCATGGAGGTTTGCATCCCAAAAGATCCAACCTCCCCCCACCCCATCGAGTACTCTCGAGCACCCCTCGAGTACTCTGCGAATCCTTCATACCACATGGAATCCGTAGAACCAGGTTGGAGGCAAGTGATCTTCAACTCCATGGGACTACTTCTGAAGAAGAATATATTGCAGTACTGAGCAAGTCTGGAGCAGGAGAAAGATATGAACCCAATGCTCGGGCATGGCTTAACCAAACTGCCCTTTCTTAGATATCCCAGTGCTGTGGGAGCTCTTTAAACACAAAATTAAAAAAATTAGGACATTGGCTAGGCAGGACTTTTTTTCTGAATCCAGAGTGGCTTTTGTTTCATAAATTACTTTTCTGCAGCTAATCCTTCTGAAAAAGTGCAGATCACTACATTGTCCATTGCCATAAAATGAATGGGCCGTAAGTTGTCTATGCATTAATTCCATGGAACTTAGAACAAGGTGATAGGACATTCAATCCAAGTTGTTATGTTCCTGTATAGGAAGGAACTGCAGATGCTGGTTTACACCAAAGATAGACACAAAATGCTGCAGCAACTCAGGCAGCATCTCTAGAGAAAAGGAATAGGTGACTAGGTTTCGGTCGAGGCCCTACTTCAGTACCCAAAACGTCACCTATTGCTTTTCTCCAGAGACGCTGCCTTGACCTGCTGAGTTACTACAACATTTTGGTCTATGTTCCTGTTTAGTATTCCATACAGTCTGCTGATCTCATCTTATCAGCATAACCTTCTGCTCCACTGTCCCAAGTGTATTTATCTAGATTCTCTTTAAATGCTTTGTTTATACTATCGCTTCCAGACCAGTATCTGTGTTCATGACGCTTAGTAACCAGTCTCTGATGTACTAGAGATTGCTTCTCTCACAGAGCTCAATGATAATGGATAACTCCGTTTCCCAGTCAACCCCCTTTTAGCATTCGGGGTGAGCACAAGAAAATCTTTGGAATGTTCTTGCGGATTGCAATTGGAGGAATAATGTAAAAACTCACTGTTCGCACTCAATGATCTGTTATATCACACTGATCCCACTGGATGAAGTAAACTGCCAAGAGGTTAAGAAAACAAAGTTATGAGCCAGGTTACTGGAAGACAGAGTTTAACTGGAGGACAGCCAGTTCCAATGAAGTTCAGGGTCAAGGATAATTTTATTTACTTGCAGTGTGAGCGTGGTAAGTGAGAGATAAGGAGGTCCTGCATCAGCCTTGCTGCAGGATATCATCAGACCGTTCTGTCCAAGCCTAGTTGTTGTTCTTTGGAGCTGCATAGCTTTCCTAACACAGCGCTCACAATAATTCAGCTTCCTTGCATATATTTATGCAGTCAGCAAAGCAAATCCTCACATGCATATCACATGCATGCAGCACAGTGGCACAGCAACAGGGACCCGGCCAATCTTGACCTTTGATGCTATCTGTGTGGAGTATACACCTGGAAATCATACAGGTGCTCGGGTTTCCTCACAAATCCCAAAGAGGTGCGGGTGTGTAGGTAACTTGGCCACTGTAAATTGCTCCTAACGTGTAGACCAGTGGGTGAGAAAATAAGATGACATAGAACTAGCGTGAACAGGTCGGCATCAATATCTGCCAGGCTAATGGATAACCAATTTGTTTCCAAATATTAATTGACAGAAGTATAATTAGTTGATACCATTTAATCAATTCTCACACTTCACCTTCAGCATAGTAAAATGTGACAAGTCTGCTCACATGAACACTTTCAAAGAATGTTTGCCTTTGGGGCATAGCCAGCTTAAAGAAAGAAACAGAGTGGTGGAGAGAGGAGGAGGGAAATGCAGGAAGATGTGGAAGGTATTTCCGGAGGTGTGGGTTCTGGAAATTGATACACCATAGCACAGATAAACACATGTGATTCTAAAGAGGAATTAACTGAACTAGGAGAGCAAACTATGGTAGTGTGTTGGACCCAGATCTTCAGCATTTACCAAGAACCAATTATGGGTGGCACACAGATGGTAGAGCTGCTGCCTCACTGCACCAGAAATGCAGGTTCGATCCTGACCTCGGGAGCTGTTTGTATGGAGTTTGCACGTTGTCCCTGTGACAGAGTGGATTCATCCGGGTGCTTCGGTTCCTCACAAGCCCCCAAGATGTGTGGATTTGTAAGTTAATTGGCCGCTGTTAAATTTACCTGAATGTCTAGAGAGTGGATACGAAAGGGAGATAACATAGAACTAGTATGAATGGGTGATCAATGGTCAGTGTAGACTCAGTGGGCAAACCAATTGTTTCCATGCTGTGTAGGAAGGAACTGCAGATGCTGGTTTACATCGAAGATAGACACAAAATGCTGGGGGAACTCAGCAGGTCAGGCAGCATCCCTGGAGAAAAGGTATAGGTAACGTTTCGGGTCAAGACCTGGGTCTGAGGAAGAGTCTCGACCTGAAACATCACCTATTTGTTTCCTCCAGAGATGTTGCCTGACCCGCTGAGTGATCCCTGCTTATTGTGTCTATCTTGTTTCCATATTGTATCTCTAAACTAAACTGACCCCCTAAAACATTCGTTTTTTCTTCTAAAAATATACAATTCCACACAATTTGTGAATATCTAATACTGTGGTAGCATTTGTCACCATTGCTAGTGCCAGACATTGCTCTGTTTGAGAACAAGATATACATGGTATCAGTATGTCACTGAAGGAAAGTGTGGGTTTGTTAGGTAATTGGCCTCTGTAAATTGTTCCTTGTGTGTAGGCGGTGGATGCGAAAGTGGGATAACATAGAACTAGTGTGAACTGGTGATCGATAGTCAGCATGGACTTGGTGGGCTGAAGTGCCTGATTCAATTTTCAGTTAAATTAAACTAAACTGGGTCGGGTAATAGACAAACAGTGGCCAAAAAAAGCTCATTATGGGCATCATCATCATCTGTAGTAGTTGTTATGAGAAATCTAACAATTAATCTCACTGACCTTGCTGGCTTTTGGTTAAGCACTCAAGCTATTCCCTCTTCTTGGTTGCTGTGGACAGCAGCACTTAATTATAATTATAGAATATCACCAGAAAAAATAATTACAGCAAAGAAAAATACCTTCCGCGCTCTCCTTTCCATGCCAGCTCCTTATAAAAGCACTAGAGGACCATAATACATCGGAGCAGAATTCAGGCCATTCAGCCCATTGAGTCCATTCTACCATTCAATCATGTCTGATCTATTTTTCTCTCTCAACCCCATTCTCCAGCATTCTCCCCATAACCCTTGACATCTTTACTAATCAAGCCCCAATGACTTGCCCTCCGCAGCTGTCTGTGTGAAACATATTCTACAGATTCACCACCCTCTGGCTAAAGTAATTCTCCTTCACCTCCATTCTAAAGGTACGTCCTTTTATCCCGAGGCTGTGCCCTCTGGTTCCAGACCCGTCCACTACTGGAAACATCCTTTCCATGTCAATTCTATCTAGGCCTTTCATTATCCAGTAATTCTTACAAGACCCATTCTCTGACTGCTTCTCCGCCATCTTCTTTACTCCATCCATAACTCAATAGTCATTTAGTCCACAGCCTGCAGAAGAACAATGCAATTCAACCCTCACCTCCCCAGAATGCTCCAAACTCTTTCCTTTCAGAGAAAAACATAACTGAACAGGCTCCCATCACTCTTTCCAGACGCACAAAACCCATTATAACGACTTGTGCCATGAAATGTTTTCCTTTGGTTCTTTCGGCAATTGCTTTCAGTGTGTACATGGAAACAGTTTATTTCTACTTAAGCTGCTGAGGTCCCAAATTAGCTCTCAACCATCTCAGTACCAGGGAGAACAAGTGAATCCCCACAATCTTTATACTTAGCTGGTCCCTCAGCCTAGGACCTTTCCAGTAAATATCTACTGCACAAGGAGAACATGGATAGGTGACATCTCGGGTCGGGAGCTTTTTTTCAGACTTGTTAGCGGCGCGACCGACGTCGCAGCGGCCTCTGCAGTCCGTCTGTCTTTTTTTATTTTATTGTCCTGTAGAGTGTAAAGTTTGTAGTGGGGTTTTGACTTTGTATGTGTGGGGGGCGGGGGGGGGTGGGTGGGGGAAACTTTTAAATCTTTTCCCTGCACGGGGACCCGACCTTTTCCCTGTCGGGTCTCCGTTGCCGTTGGGGCCTAGCACCGTGGAGCGGCCTCCAACAGGAACGACAGCTCAAGTCACGGAGCCTGCGGAGCTGCGGAGCTGCGGACCTACCATCGTGGAGCTGGCCAGCTTCGGAGCGTGGAGAGGTGCGGTGGCGCGCTGCTGCGACCCGACTCCGGTGGATGGTGACACCGGGAGCTCGCGGGTCCCCGGTGGGAGACTGCTTTGCGGGGCACCGGCAACGGCGGCTTCTCCCGCTCGAGTTGCGGGGTTGAGAGTGACCTGGAGCGGGGCCCTACATCGCCCGGCACGGCTTTAAATGGCCGCGGACTTGCTAGCGCCCGCCGGGGGCTCCAACATCAAGACCCGGGGCAGGGCCTTACATCGCCCGGCGCGGCTTTAAGTGGCCGTGGGACTTGCTAGCGCCCGCCGGGGGCTTTGACTTTGACTTCAGGAGAGGAATGGAGAGCAGGGGAGAGACAAGACTTTGCCTTCCATCACAGTGAGGAGGAGATTCACTGTGATGGATGATTGTGTAAATTGTGTTGGTGTGTGTCTTGGTTCTTTTCTTGTATGGCTGCAGAAACCAAATTTCGTTTGAACTTCATGTGAGGTTCAAATGACAAAGAAACGGTATTGTATTGTATTGTATTGTATTGTATTGTATTGTATTATTGAACTCAACGTTTGAGGAAGGGTCCTGCCCCGAAACGTCACCTATCCATCTTCTCCAGGGTTGCTGCCTGACTCGCTGAGTTACTCCAGCTCGTTGTGTCTTTCCTTGGTAAACCAACATCTGCAATTCCTTATTTCTAGTCTTTACTGCACGTCCTTTTAAGGCCATCGCATTTATCCTAAGGTGGACGCAATGCTCAAATGGTGGTGTAACTAGTAGTAATGAAATTCTTCCTTGCTTTTTCAGTCTCTCCGATTGCTCTGTTCTTGCACTCCCTGTAGAGTTGAAACTTTTCAATTGCATTACCTCTTCCCCTTCTTCCTACCCAAAAGCACATGCATTCCCTGTATTAATATCACTCACCACCAGCCTGGTCATTACAGCAGCAGTTCCTTTAAGGCTTTCACTGTAATCATCTCTATGTACTCTGTTCCATCATCTGCAGATTGTGAAATGTCAATCACTTGAAAATAATTAATGGATTAGTGTCAAATGCTGTCCTTGCCACGGCCCACAGTGAGTAATTAAAGTGAATATATATAAAGGAAACAACAGCATTTTCACTGATTCTTAGAAAGTACCTCTGCACCGTTAGTTTTGTTTTTAATTTAGTTCAGTGATACAGCATGGAAACAGGCCCTTCAGCCCACCGATGAAACAGAGAAACCGGAGCACCGGGAGAAAACCCACGCAGTCACAGGGAGAACGAACAAATTCCGTACAGACAGCACCCATGCTATGGATCAAACCCAGGTCTTTGGCGCTGTAAGGCAGCACCTCTACCACTGTGCTGCCACATATTTTTCTATATTTCCAGACTGAAATATTACTTATTCCACAGACAATTTCCTACGCTTGCTGACAATGCAACTTACAAAGTAATTTTTGGGACAACACTACATTTGTGGCACTTTAACCAATGTCTTCTGAAAGCTCATGTAAATAAAATCAACAGGATCACTCTCATTAATCCATTCTGAAATTTTGTCATAAAACACAGTTGTTAATTAGTGAAAGGCTGGGATAGAGTAGATGTGGAAAGGATCTTTCCACTGGTGGGAGAGTCTAGGACTAGAGATCATAGCCTCAGAATCTCCTTCCCACGGATGTTCCTTTGGGAAGGAGATGGAAAGGAATTTCTTTAGTTAGAGGAGTGGTGAATCTGTGGAATTGTTTGCCACAGAAGGCTGCGAAGGCCAAATCAATGGATATTTTTAAGGCAGAGTAAGATAGATTCCTGATTAGTACGGTTGTCAGGGGTGATAGGGAGAAGGCAGGAGAATGGGGTTAAGAGGGAGAGATAGATCAGCCATGATTAAACGGCGGTGTGGACTTGATGGGCTGAATAACATAAATCCTGCTCCTGTTACTTATGACCGAATGACAATTTTCCTTGAAAAATATTTGTGGCATTTTCTTTTTATTAATCTGCACTTGCCCAAAAGCCTGATTCATTTTGTGCTGTGTTACCAATTCCAACGTTGGCGACACTGCCAAGATTCGACTGACTGACTGGCCTGCAGATACTGGCTTTATCCGAGATTCCTTCTTTGAACAAGGGTGTAACATTGGCAGTTCTCCAGTCCTCTGGAACCACCAGAGGGAATGGTAAATTAGAGCCTCTACCTCGGAAAATTCCACCTCTTCACAAGCAGATGCATCTCCTCTGGCAATGCTGACATCTGCTTTAAGCGGAACTAGCATGTGAGAAAAGACATTCTTGCCATAGAGGGAGTACAGAGAGGGTTCACCAGACTGATTCCTGGGATGTCAGGACTTTCATATGAAGAAAGACTGGATAGACTTGGCTTGTACTCGCTAGAATTTAGAAGATTGAGGGGTATCTTATAGAAACTTACAAAATTCTTAAGGGGTTGGACAGGCTAGGTGCAGGGAGATTGTTCCCGATGTTGGGGAAGTCCAGAACAAGGGGTCACAGTTTAAGGATAAGGGGGAAATCTTTTAGGACTGAGATGAGAAAAACATTTTTCACACAGAGAGTGGTGAATCTCTGGAATTCTCTGCCACAGAAGGTAGTTGAGGCCAGTTCATACGCTATATTTAAGAGGGAGTTAGATGTGGCCCTTGTGGCTAAAGGGATCAAGGGGTATGGAGAGAAGGAAGGTACAGGATACTGAGTTGGATGATCAGCCATGATCATATTGAATGGCGGTGCAGGCTCGAAGGGCTCGAATGGCCTACTACTGCACCTAATTTCTATGTTTCTATGTTTCTAGCAGCTCTAGTACCTCTGAGTAATTAATTTTTAACCTATCCAGTATCACAACATCCTTCTCTTTCACTGTGACATTGGCAGCAGCATGTTTGTCGGTAGAGACTATGTTTAAACGGTGCTTTTTTGTCACGTGCAGATGCACAGTGATATTATTTTAATACATGCAGTTCAAAAAAGTATTGCCACACCTAAGCACAATCCCCGATTAGCAAAGTGTGCAAAAAAATTGTCCACTGAGCCGGCTTGCAACAGGTGCCAGGTTATGGTGCCATTATCAAAGTCCAATTTCAAAGACTAATGTAAAGTAAAGTGTATTTAAAACTAAGTTTTCCTCTCTGCATAGATATGCATAGATATCCCCAAAAGGTTGGACAGTTTAGAAAAAGGCCCTTTGGCCCACCATGCCCATGCTGATCTCACCTGTATTTATGCAGGAAGGAACTGCAGATGCTGGTTGAAACCAAAGATAGACACAGAATGCTGGAGCGGCTCAGCGGGACAGGCAGCATTCCTGGAGAGAAGGAATGGGTGACGTTTTGGATCAGGCCCCTTCTTTTGCTCGGTATTTTGTTCTTATCTCCCTGTATTTTGCTTCCACATCAGGTCAGCATTTCACTTGTATCCTCAACCTGGTAATTGGCTCACACCAGCTGACTCTGCATCTCTGCTGTTTTCAGAGGGAACATTGGCTTAGGGTTGTTCCGACCTGTTCTGCTGCTGGAAAAGTAACTGGACTGTTGACAAACCACCTCCTCTCCAATGACTTCCATTGTTTGATTACACCTTTGCCTCAGCCAATCTTTGATTTTGCTTACCCTCGCCAGATCTGCTTTCAAACCTCCCAAACTGGCCCTCCTCCAATCAACTTTTTATAAAGTCCTGATTGCGCTTTGTCCTTTTCCATAGCTAATCTAAACCTTATGATACTATGATAAAGTTTCCTGAACATTTCCCCACTGACACATGATCCACTTAACCCACCTCATTCCCAAGAACGATTGCTTGCAATATCTTCTTTATTCGTGGGCCAGCACATTTTCCCCCGAGTACACATTCTTATCCCTGTACACTATTACTACTCCAGACTGAGAATAGTTGAAGATTTTTATTGTCAGTGTTCAGAGGTTCTGGCATCCCAGAGTAACTTCCCAGCTGCTCCTCCATAGCTTTCCTGTTAGCTGGTGGCCAAGAATATACATGCATACGTAATGGCCTTCCAATATTTTTCAACACCATCTACTGAATCCTTCACCCTTCAGGGACATTTCTTTCCATCACAATAACATTCTTCTTCATCAATACTATCTCCACTATCTTCGCCAAGTCCTTCACGACGTGAGAAGTACTCAACACTCAATTCTGCCCGTTCGTAATGTTCTCAAACAGTATCACATTCCCACGTTTATTTGTCATGCATATTCCCTGCATTTACACATCAGCACTGAAAAGTGTAGGAAGGAACTGGACTGGACTGGACTGGATTCGACTTCCCACCTAACTTCTGCTTCTCACCCTATTGTGGAGCAGAGTGCCATTGCCTTGGCCTTGTCTCTGCTCCCAAAGCAAATATAGTCCTCACCGGAATTTACAATGTTGATTTGTATGTAGGGTGCACTCAGCAAGCTGCTTTCCAATATTTTTCAACACCATCTATTGAATCTGTCACATCTATAGTGTTTGCCCCTCCCCCCCTCCCACATGTTCTCAAGTGAGTGAAAGACCACCCCCTAATATGTCCCACTGCGAGGTCCTGCTCATCCTTCTGGACGCACGGCCATGATGCCAGCCACGACTAGGAGCAGGGAAATATGTAGGAAGGAACTGAAGATGCTGGTTTACATCGAAGATAGACGCAGAAAGCTGGAGTAACTCAGTGGGACAGGCAGCAACTCTGGAGAGACGGAATGGGTGATGTTTCGGGTCAAGATCCTTCTTCAGAGTTTGAAGAAGTGTCTCGACCCGAAATGTAACCCATTCCTTCACTCCAGAGATGCTGCCTGTCCCACAGAGTTATTCCAGCTTTTTGTGTCTATCATCTTCTTATTTAACTGACTGTTGGCTACGTCTGACATAAAGTCTGGTAATAATCTCCATAGTTGCAAAGTAAATGCTCTTCCTTCACTAGGTCATAAAGTGATCCAGCCAGAAACAATCCCACCTACCACGCTCACCATCAATACCCAATCTTTCATTCATCCTACCCAAACCAATTTTATTCTCAAGAGTCAAGAGCGTTTTATCGACATATGTCCCAGATAGAACAATGAAATTCTTACTTGCAGCAGCACAACAGAATATGTAAACATATTACTCTGCAATTATAATAAACGATGAATAAAAGGTTCAGTGTGTATGTATATACATAAACACACACACACACACACATACACACGCACACATTCTATTTTCCATCAACTGCGAGAGGTGATGTGCAATCAATGAATACAAATTTGGATGGGTTAATTGGAGTAATATTCAAAGGATGAAGAAGGTGTTCTGTTTTAAGGCCTAATCTTGAATCATTAATGTTTCCAGCATTTATAGGTTTTACATGAGAATATATCAGTCATAACATTACATTTGTCCTGCCAAAATCTCAATATATTTTTGACTAGTAGATCTTTGAATAGGATCAATGTTCAATCGTGTTCTACTTTTGATCTGCTTGAATGCGTTTGCTTTTATTTAATCAATGTTTTAATCACCTATCAGTACATTCGAATTTACTCAAAATCTGACAGCATGTAAAGATGTTTTGTTTCCCTTGGGATGTTTGGAAGTAAAACCATGGCAGGATTTTCACAGTTAACAACAGGGCCCGAGGGAATCTTGTAGAGGCACCTCAAAATAAAAGATCTAACTTTTTGTTACCCTGTTACCCTGGAAAGAGTGCAGAAGAAATTTACATGGATGCTGTCAGGACTGGAGGAACTAACCTATAGGCAGCAGAGGTTGAGCAGGCTAGGACTCCTTTGGAATGTAGGAGAATAGAAGTGCATACAATCATGAAGGACATAGATAGGGTTTGGTAATCAAATACTAAAGGCAATAGGTTTAAGGTGAGAGGGAATAGATTAGATAGGAACCTGAGTCATTGAGTCATAGAGTGTGGAAACAGACCCTTTGGCCCAACTTGCCCACGCTGACCAGCATGTCCCATCTACACTAGTCCCACCTGCCCGCATTTGGCCCCTATCCCGGTAAACCTGTTCTATTCATGTACCTATCTAATTGTTTCTTAAACATTGTGACAGTCCTTGCCTCGACTACGTCCTCTGGCAGCTCGTTTCATACACCTGCCACCCTTTGCGTGAAAACGTTACCCCTCAGGTTCCTATTAAATATTTTCTCCTTCACCTTAAACTTAAGACCTCTGGTTCTCGATCCCCCTACTCAGGGCAAGAGACTGATGGGGCGACTTTTTCAGGCGGAGGGTTGTTCATATATGGAATGAGCTGCCAGTGGAAATGGTTGGGGTAGGTATAATAACAACATTAAAAAGATATTTAGATAGGTACATGGATAGGAAAGCTTTAGGGGAATATGGGTCCAATGCAGGCAAAATGGAACTGGCTTAGATGGGAAACTCGAATGGTATTTGTCGAGTTGTGCCGACCAAGATGCTGCATGACTCTATGAGCAAAGTGCAATGGCAGCAGAAGTCACAGCACATGTTGTGAAACCAGGGCACTAGGGCTTGCTGCAGCTTGCATCCCTTATCCTCTCTGCTTGGTTTTACTTATCATGTTCTGGCATGTTCCTTTAGACTAATTCACTAAAACTTCAAAAGTGAAATCAGACATATTTTAAAGGAACATTGCCATTTCTTTTTTTTTGGCAATGGTCTGAGCCTCAATGAACCGTACATTTGGCAAAGTGGATGGTTGCACTGAAGCTGGCGTAACCTTTGATGATCATAGATTACTGTTTCTTGTTATTTAACTTTTTAGTCTCATGGAACTCAAACCAGAATATGGGCAGAAATCCCAAATTGAGATGAGGAGGGACCAAGCTCAAACGCCACCAAATCATTTGATAAACTATTGGCAAATAAGTCATCGTGGAGACAATTATGGATGCGCACTTCAGGGTGGTGTATGTTTAAATATGCAACGGGAAATTTGTAGTTTGTTCTACCTTGCCAAATATTTGGTTACTTCTTTCCCAAGAATATCAAGGGATAAGGGGTTAGTACAGAAAAATAGCAATGAGTTAAAGATCAGCTATGATCTTATTGAAGAGTAGACAGTTCATAAACTCATGTTATAGGAGCAGGATTAGGCCATTCAGCCCATCAATTCCACCATGCAGCCCATCAAGTCTATCCCCCCATTCAATCATGGCTGATCTATCTTTCCTTCTCAATCCCATTCTTCTGCCTTCTCCCCATAACTCTTGACACCACAAGAGGTCAAAAGAGTGTGAATAGATAACTCCTGATTTCATTTCTTATGTCGTGGGTTTGATTACTCTAATGGTGCGTACAGGTTCTGATTAATACCTACATCAACTTCTCAATCATTGGTAGTCAACAGAAACCCCTTACAAATAATGGAAGCATGAGGATGCAAATGTTTGAACATGGTTACACATGTTCAATCTGAAAACCATTGAGTCTTTCATGATTAGTCTGAAACAATCTGCCACAATCTGTCTCATCTAGAATCATTCTAATAGGCATCACAATACAATCAAAGTCTTCCTCAACTCAGTGATGAAGTCAACCTTCCTGGGTCCTGTCTGATACATCTAGAGCTATCTTTAATAATATAATGTTTGAAACCCTCTCAGGGTTCAGGGCTACCTCTTAGAGCATACTCCCCGCCATCTCTCCATAGCCTCATTTTCATGTATTAAAGGGAATCTAAAATGCACAAAGAAAATAAAAGTAGAATAGTTACATGGATGTTGAAGATGGTGAAAATCAGTTAATGTTCATAACTTCATAAGGTATAGGAGAAGAAACAAGCCATTCCACCCATCAAGTCTACTCCACCATTCACTCATGGCTGATCTATCTGTCCCTCTCAACCCCATTCTCCCGCCTTCTCCACAATAACCCATGACACCCATACTAATCAAGAACCTATCAATCTCCGCCTTAAAAATATCCATTGACTTGACGTCCAGAGCCATCTGTGGCAATGAATTGCATAGATTCAACACCCTCTGACTAAAAGAAATTCCTCCCCATCTCCTTCCTAAAGGGACGTCCTTTTATTCTGAGGTTCTGGCCTCTGGTCCTAGACCCACTAGTGAAAACATCCTCTCCTCATCCATTCTATCCAGGCCTCTGCACTCTTGTTTGCTGCATTCATTTAGTAACACTCGCCATGTTAAACTGTGTTTAATGATAATGGAGGACCACTCTGCATAGATATTCAAAGTAGAGGAAACGTGCTTGCTGGCTCATCACAAAGTCTTAGGACTTGTGCAAGGTTATGATTGTTGGAAGCAATGATACCTGCCAAGTTTGACATAACATTCAGATAAAATAAATCACATCCATGCGTACATGTACATCTTTGATTTCAATTTATTCCCCTGTAAATGTTTTCTAAAGGAATTGGATATAGTTTAATTTAATAATTCGATACTCTTTGAATCATTACAAGTGAACATTCTGAGCTGCATCAACAAGATAAATTCTGCAATTTATATCTCATCTTAATAAGAGCATTATTAATCTGTTTGTAATTTAATGTTTTGCAGATAGTATTGATAAATACCCACAATGGTGCAAATAACTTTTTTATCGATGAGTGGAATAATAAAGACTATTATTCATTTGATTATTGTCACGTGTACCGAGGTACAGTGTAATTTTAAGAGATGATTATTGAGCTTGTATCATTACATGTGATATATCCTATCCATGTATAATTCATAACTCAGGTAGAATGGGAGAAGAAACAAAGTTAAGCCAATTTGCCTCAACAACACAGGGTGGCACGGTGGCACCAGATACCCAGGTTTGATCCTGACTCTGGGTGCTGTCTGTACGGACTTTGTACGTTCTCCCCGTGACCGCATGGGTTTCCTCCGGGTGCTCCAGTTTCCTCCCATACTCCAAAGACGTACAGGTTTGTTGGTTAATTGGCTTCTGTAAAATTGTAAATTGTCACTAGTGTGTAGGATAGTGCTAGTGTACAGGGTGATCGCTGGTCGGCGCAGACTCATGGGGCCGAAGGGCCTGTTTCCACGCTGTATTTCTCAAGTCCAAAGTGTAAAGTCTAAAGATAAATGGACAATGCATGGTTGCATTTCCATTGAGTCTCAAAGCTCCAGCGACCTGGGTTCAATCCTGACCTGCAGTCCAGTCTGTGCGGGGTTTGCATGTTCTCCCTGTTGCTGGATGGGTTTCCTCTGGGAGTTCCTGTTTCTTTCCACATCCCAAACTGGTTTAGGTTGGTCAGTTAATTGGCCACTGCATATCGCCCTTAGTGCATGGGTGTGTGGCTGAATCAGTGGGAGTCAATGAGAGCATGGAGAAATTAAATGGGATCAGTGCGATAGGGTCGGTACTTCGTCGGTGCAGACTCGGTGGGCAGGAGGATACATTTCTGTGCTGTAATGACTCTATGAAACTGCCCATTGTCAAACAAATAATGTGGAGAGAACAATAGCTTGGGTTCTCTTATTGTCTGTGGGTTGATCCCTATACTGCCGTCCCACTGAAGTGATTCACAACTTGAGTGTAACCGTAGTGTAGAAGGAACCTAACCCAAAACGTTGCCTATCCATGTCCTTCACAGATGCTGCCTGACCCGCTGAAATACTCCAGTACTTTGTGAAGATAGACACAAAATGCTGGAGTAACGCAGCAGGACAGGCAGCATCTTTGGAGAGTAGGAATGGGAGACATTTCAGATCGAGACCCTTCTTCAGACTTCTTCAGTCAACCTGAAACATCACCCATTCCTTTTCTCCAGAGATGCTGCCTGCCCCACTTACTCCAGCATTTTGTGTCTACCTGCAGATCCTTCCTACACATTCCAGCACTTTGTGTTTTACCCGACATGCTAAAAGCTAATTAAGCTGTTTAAGGGTCTGACTGTCAAAAACTTAACTAATACATTTTATTTTTCAAACACTAGTAATCTTTATTAATATTAAAAATCTTAAATAATTGAAGATGTCATTTAAAACATTTTAGAGTATGCTGTGTCGATGCGTATCATCACAAAAATATACCCCTCGATAACGTTCAAGGTTTCTTCAGTGAAGCTTGAACAGATGAACTGCTGCCGTTGAGCTACAGATTGCATACAGTGGGTTTGAGTGCTTGTCAGAGAGTGGAAGACTAATTTTCTTACCGATCCAGGAGTAACCTTTAAAAAAAATTTCATGTCTGAAGCCTAATCAGTTCGTGCAGTCGAGTCAGCATTTCTGGATTTTTTTTTTTTTTGCAAACGGTTCCCCTCAATGTGAAAAATAATATCAATTATGTTCAAAGAGTCACAGTGCTCTTAACTCTGACTGCAGAGGAATGGAATGTCTTTCTCATTGATTCAGGGTGAGGAAGGTCACATCTTAGGTTCGTGCAAAGCCCAAGATATAGCACACAAGGCAAAAACAGTTATCGGCAAGGTTTTTGTATCACATTCTGTCAAAGAAATAACATGCAATGTGAACACTGCCAACAATCCTACTAAAAATACATTTGTGGATTGAATCATATTGATCGTTGAGTTACTCTGGTTTATGGAGGGCACTATTGTGAAAGTGTTTTCATACCTGCTTCTGGCCCCATCTTTTTACATTTTCTATTGTATAAAGTGAGCAAAAAAAAAGGACACGAGAATTCGCAATCCTGAAGGAAGCATTGTGAAGGAACAGAAAATTGGAGGAAAGACTTTGGGTGGAAAAAAACATTCGCCTATTTATTATTCATTGGAATATTTTACAAATAAAAATCTTATTCCTTCCTTTTGAGCACTTAAAAAAAACACAAGGATATCAGCCATGATATAATTTTGTGGCTCTACTGGGTCTGCCAAATTCTCTGTCACCCAATATTTAAGAGATGAAAGGATTGTCACACAGCCCACTTTGCAATTTTACTGCTTATCGCAGAGAAAAGTCTCATTTTATTTGAATCAAAGTTTCCTGATGGATGTAAGATATGGCACAAGGATAAGCAAACAGCATTTTATTTATGCCTGGTAACATGAGTGCACTCTCCATGTCGGCTAATTGCTCAGTTAAGATACTTTCATGTTTTGAACACTGTCAGTGTTTGGCCATTTGCTGGGGAGGTGGGAGGAAAGGGAAAATATATTTGTTTCCCAGAGGGTTTTCTTTATGAGTGCTAATCCCCTACGGCAAGGGAACTATCATGGGGAATGGCATCCACACATATGGAAGGACACAAAGTGCTGGAGTAACTCAGCGGGTCAGACAGCATCTCTGGAGAACATGGAGAGGTGACGTTTCGTCTGCAGAATGGTCCTGACCCAAAACGTCACCAGTGATGCTGCCCGACTCATTGAGTTGAGTTTAGTTTTGTTTCGTTTAATTTAGAGATACAGCTCGGAAACAAGCCCTTCGGCGTACCAAGGCCGTGCCAACCAGCGATCCCCATACACTAGCACTATCCTACACACTGGAGATCATTTACAATTTTTACCGAAACCTATTAAACTACAAAACTGCACGTCTTTGGATCAACATGGAGAGGGATATGGATAGATATAATAAATTAATCCTCATTCACAGGAGAAACACCAAGACGAGCTGGTCTGTCTTATAAGTTCATGTTCATAAGTGATAGGAGCGGAATTAGGCCATTCGGCCCATTAAGTCTACACTGCCATTCAAACATGGCTGATCAAACATTCCTAACCCCATTCTAGGATTCTCCCTTCTCTGGTTTGTAAATTCTCTGTGTTGCTATTTAATACATCTTGTCTGGAGCTCATGAGTACAGGAGTTGGGGGTTGTTGACTGACTATGGCTGCCAGCTATGAGCAGACATCTACTAGATGGTTTCAACATATGACTGGCCATCTTCGAGGACCCTGCCACTTCTCCCCATTCCCAGCATTCCCAAAACATTATCTGTCATTCCCTCCACAGATACTGCCTAACAACAGCGGCTCAGTGGCACAAGAGTGGCACAGTGGTGCAGCGGTAGAGTTGCTGCCTTAGAGCGTTTGATACCTGGGTTAGATCCTGACTACGGGTGTTATCTGTACGGAGTTTGTACATTCTCCTTCTGACCGCATGGGTTTTCTTCCAATGCTCCCATTTCCTCCCACACTCTAAAGACGTACAGGGGGGTTTGTAGGTTAATTGGCTTTGGTAAACATTTGTAAATTGTCTCTAGTGTATAGGATATGAAAGAGGCACTGTCATCAAGGTGCCTGCTACAATACACTCAGCCAGATAGGGCATTGGGTTGAGCAACATAAGAAACTAGAGAGGGATGTCGATTGTGAGATATACTTTGTCATTGGACCCACTGGCTGAACAAGCACTAATAAACAATGCAGAGGTTATTAATTTTTGCATTTTGCAAAGAATTCCACTGCTTGCAATGAAATGAAATTATACTCAGCATTTCTGGTGCATTTTGTGCTGAGATAGGCAATTAGGGCATTTTATTGGAGTCATGTGTAACAAGGGCAGTAAATTATTCCCAGATGTGAAAAATCTAAGAAGATTTACTGCTGAGTCGCCTGAAACATGGGCTTCAAGGAAAGTAGTGCAAACCCCAGAATAGGTCATCAACCTGGTCAATTTGAGGTTGTGACCTGACACATATACATTTTGGTGTTGACAAAGTATCTGTTTTGTGAAGTGTTCCTCCAACACGAGCTGAATCCTCAAAGCATGAAGTCGGGCCCTTCCGCCCCTCTCTCATTTTACACTTTACTTAAGCCCATCAAAAAAACAGGCAACAAGCAAGCTTACCAAAGTAGGTGGAAAGTAGAGGGTAAAGGGGAGGGGTTGCTTCCGAATGCGAGATGATTGAATTCCGTAGTTAAGGCTCGATAGTGCCTGCACTAACCTTAAATACAAATTATAATATGTCGGCCATCTTGATCCAAGTACCTTTGCTTATGCTCATGAGCTACAGTCCAAACTTCATGGATACATATCCCATTTATTCCCCCCAACTTTAACTATTAATCCACCCACCATTAATTCTCCTGCTTGCGATCTGAAATACTGAACATTTCGTTTTGCCTCTATTTTCTCTCATTCTAATCCCTTCAATCGCGCCAAACAGGAAAAGGTTACATCAATCCTGTATCAACACAAAATGCTGGAGTAACTCAGCGGGACAGGCAGCATCTCTGGATAGATGATATCGGTGACGTTTCGGGTCGAGACCCTTCTTTAGACTTCCTCTACATCAATCCTGTACCATTCCTCCAAATGACGAGGAAATAAACTCTTTAACCTCTTCTGAATTAAAAAAAAACACAGCTCCAATTTTAAAAATCAATCATCTACTTCATCAGTGAAAGGTCAAATAGCAATGGTTCAGGGTCCACAATGAACTATAAATGGATTGATTGAAGACCTCGAGAGATTATTTATGCTTGAAGCTAAGGCTGACATTTATGCCTCTCAGTACTTCAACAACATAGAGCAAAGTGTGTTTAGGAGATGGTTATTAATTCTTTCTTCCCCCCCCCCCCCCCCCCCCCCCCCCCACACACACTTATCCTACTCTGGGCTCACGCTTTGTAAACAGAGGATGACATCATGTTCTGCTATCACAATAGTGTCCGGGACACTCGGAGAATTAATCACTTACAATTCTCCTTGTTATGTATTTTATTAACCTCATCCCCAGTCCAGGTTAGACCCATTTTAAGCAACAGGACTAAGCTGTTTGCCTGATGGTTTTACACCCTGGTCGCCCCTTGCCCCCTGTTAGGCAATGGAGGTGGGGGGTCGTGGAATGGGAGTGCATGAAACCATGGACGGAACTCGCTTTTAAAACATGTGGGGAGGGACACAATGAGGCCTGACATCTAGGACAAGGGTTGGCAGCCTACGGCCCACGGGCTGGATCCGGCACGTAACCCAAAATCATCCAGCTCGCAGGCGTATTTTTTTCAATTAGTTTTCGCAGGTCGCCCAGGTCGGGAACTGCAGCCAGTCCTGGGGCACGCAGGCGATCTCGGCGCTACAGCCAGACATGCCAGCTGACCTGGGCGCTACATCCAGTCCCGGGGCACGCAGGCAACCTGGGAACTGCAGCCATACCTGGGGCAAGCGAGCCAACCTGGGTGCTACAGCCAGACCTGCCAGTCGACCTGGGTGCTACAGCCGGTCCCGGCGCAGGCGGCCTGGGAACTGCACGTCCTTTGGCCCACCGTGTCCGCGCCAACCAGCAATCACCCCGTACACTAGCACCATTCGACACACTAGAGACAATTTACAATTTACCGAATGACTAAACCTGCTACAAACCTGAACGTCGTCGGAGTCTGGGGCAAGCGAGCCGACCTGGGACTGGCTGTCGAGCCCAGGTCACAAAACATAGAGGGGATTGTCTCACACCTCTCAAAACATAGGGGGGACAGTCCCCCCCCGTCCCCCCCCCCCCTCCCCAGGATTTCCGCTCATGTATGAAACATGGCGAGGAAAATGTACTCAGGGATAGTTGATGACCCTTCTGGTTCTGCTGGGATCTCAGGGATGGAGGATTATAGAAGCCAGCTTCCGATGTTGCAGTATTAACATGCAAAATAACCATCTGTCCTTTAGCTGATTCAACAATGCTCTACAGTCAACTTACTGGTTTTTACATATACTGTTCCCCTTCCCTCCCTCACCCCACCACCATTAATCAAGGGGTTCAAATGGGTTTAGTGTCGTTTTGAGACCGTTCCTGCCTCTGCTTCTACATTTCACTCCCCATTTTCCTTTCTTATCAGATTCCATTACTTGCACCCTTTTCACTTCGCCACTTATCACCTACAGCCTTGGTTACTTTCTCCACCCTTCTCTCCCCCATTAACATCTCCCCCTCCATACCTGGAGCCACCTATCACTTGGCCAGCTCTTGCCCACACCATCCCCTCAGCTCTTTGTATCAACTACCCTTCCCACTATTCTAGTTTTGTTTACAGCATGGTGATACAGCATGGAAACAGGCCCTTTTGTCCACCGAGTCCGCGCCCACCAGCGACCTGCACATTAACGCAAGCCTACATACACTAGGGACAGTTTTACACTTACACCAAGTATACAAACCCAAACCAGTTAACCTATAAACCTGTACATCTTTGGAGTGTGGGAGGAAACAGAAGATCTCGGAGAAAACTCATGCGGACACGGGGAGAACGTACAAACTCGGTACAGACAGTACCCGTAGTCAGGATCGAACCCGGGTCCCTGGCATTGTAAAGCAACAACTCGACTGCTTTATAACTTATTCGAGAATATGATCAAGTTTTTGTAAATATTATTGGGCGGTACATTGGTGCATTGGTAGAGTTGCTGCCTTACAGCACCAGAGACCCGGTGTCTATCCTGACTACGGATGCTGTCTGTACGGAGTTTGTATGTTCACCCTGTGACTACATGGGTTTTCTCTGGATGTTTCCTCCCACACACCGAATTCTGTAAATTGTAAAAACAATTGTGCCTCATGTGTACAATAGTGCTAGTGTACAATAGTGCTAGTGTACAGGGTTATTGCTGGTTGGTGTGGACTTGGTTTCCATGCTTTATGTCTAAAGTCTAAAGTAAAGTAATGAGGCAAATTACAACATTTTTATCAAATTATTACCTGGTAATTATAATCCTTTAACAAACTTACACAAGTTGTTACCAGTGTGAAAACAAGCCCTTCGGCCCAACTTGCCCACACCGACCAACATGTCCCATCGACACTAGTCCCACCTGCCTGTATTTGGCCCATATCCCTCTAAACATGTCCTATCCATGTACCTGTCTAATTGCTTCAGAAACATTTCAATAGTCCCTGCTGCAACTGCCTCATCTGGTACAGGAGCCTGAAATCTGCAACATCCAGGTTCAGGAATAGCTTCTTCCCCACAGCTAACAGGCTATTAAACTCAACTCAAACAAAACTCTGAACATTAATAGCCCATTGCACTTTATCTGCTTATTTATGTGTGTATATATATATTCAATGGTATATGGTCACACTGATCTGTTCTGTATTTATTTATGCCTACTATATTCTGTTGTGCTGAAGCAAAGCAAGAATTTCATTGTCCTATCTGGGACACATGACAATAAACTCTCTTGAATCTCTTGTCCCATACACCCACCACCCTTTGTGTGAAAAAGTTACCCCTCAGATTCCTATTAAATCTCTCGTCCTTCACCTTAAACCTATGCCCTGCATAGTTCTATTTTACTTCACCATTTTGTGTCTATCTTCTATTTTTCTTTAGGTTGATCAGCTTCATTGACATCAATGTCCAATTTTGTGCAGGTACTTAAAATAAACCTCATTTTTAAATTGTATTAAATGGTTGCCATTTTAGTTTTCCACCATTGTAAAGGTCCTGTAAGGTCACAAAGAGAGGCCTCATGAATGCTGCCCTGGCCTCGACTCCCTTTCAGTGACGTGACAAAAGTCCTGCAACATGCCTCACACATGAGTACACCCCTCACTCAAAGTCAATTACCCAGTGACACCGGGCCAACAAACAATTAACAATCGCCTAGAGTCCCATGTAATTACCCACTCATTCCCTGACAATTACAGATTCAAGGAGTAGCCTAATCCAGGCTGGGCTCTTACAAAGGAATTGACAATCCATACAGTCAAACTCTTTTCAGCCCTTTCTAATGTATTGAGAGAAATAAACAGTGACCTCCTGTCATTTCAGTCATTTTATAATATCTCCTCTATCCTCCCCCTCCAGCACTTGTTGACAACGTTTACTTCCCACCATCACCAACCACTGTTCCCCCTCCTCGCCAACCCCTCACCCAACCCTCCCACTCTCTACCACGTTTCTCGACTGAGAAGGATAGACACAACCCAGCTCGCTACTGTCTGAAGAAGGGTCTCCACACATCACCCATTCCTTCTCACCAGAGATGCTGCCTGTCCCGCTGAGTTACCCCCCCCCCCCCCCGGAACAAAGAGGGATGGGCGAGGAGAGGGATGTGGTGTCCAAGGATGGAGATGGCTGAAGGCCCACAACAGCCTGGGACTTGCCTGGAACAGGCACCGCTCATAAGAACCAGATCATGGACTGGGAAAATGCCACCAAAACAGGCACCTCTTGCATGCGGGCTCAGTAGATATTGCAGTACACTTGCTAAATGGGGATCGAGGGTACTCTACTGGGCTGTTTATAAGACAAAGAACTTCACTGTGTTAGCACTTGGCACGTGTGACAATAAAAGCACAGTTAAACCATTAAACATTTTGTGTCGAGACCCTTCATCTACGCTGAGAGAATAGAGGGGCAATAAGTAGCCAGTCTGAAGATGAAGGGGGAGTTGTGGTGCAAGAGCTAGTAAGCAATAGGTGAAGAAGGGTTTCGACCTGAAACGTCACCTATTCCTTTTCTCCAGAGATGCTACCTGGCCCGCATTTTGTGTCTATCTTCGGTGTAAACCATCATCTGCAGTTCCTTCCCACTGCAATAGGTGGATGCAGTGGAAGAGACAGTCAGGTGGGAGAAGGAAGGGTGGAGGTGGTGCCTGAAGAAGAGAACTGAATGACCAAGTGACATTTTGGCTCAGGACCCTTCTTTAGACCCTGAAGAAGATGGCCTGACCCAAAGCCTCACCTATTCTTGTTCTCCAGAGATTTATGTATTCAAGTTACTTTAACTACTCTTCAGACCCTTCTCCGTGTTCTCCTGAGATGCTGCCTGACCTGTGGAGTTACTCCAGCACTTAGTGTTCTTTTCAATATCTTATCCTTTATATTTTTCAAAGAATTTGAAAGCGATGTGGCAAAGCAGGCTTGCAAAATTTCCTCAACAACCCATCACCAACTAAAATGCCTCAGCGTCAGGAGAGCAACATTGAAACTGCAGTAATGACTTTGGGGCATCTCAAAAATGTATAATATATTGGGTTTTTTACTGGTTTTGTTTCAAATCTTTTATCTTGATTTCAACTTGGCGTTAGGGTGTCCTTGGAGTGTTTAAAATTATAATGCAAGGTTGTTGATTGCTCCAGGTTTTCTCCACACATATGCTGCCTGACCTGCTGAGCACTTCCATTAATCTACCATTTTAAACAGTACAGGTTCATCACTGATTTTCCGGCAATGTTGGTTCCAGAGCCTTTCTAGATCTGTTCCAGTACCATTAGACTTCTGTCAGAGGCCAAGTACTCTGTTGGTCCAGCAAAATGGATTATCTAGAAAGTTGTTGGAAGGAACTGCAGATGCTGGTTTAAATCGAAGATGGACACAAATAGCTGGAGTAACTCAGTGAGTCAGACAGCATCACTGGAGAAAAGGAAAGGGTGACGTTTCGGGAGTCTGATGAAGGGTCTCAACATGAAACATCGCCCGTTCCTTTTCTCCAGCGATGCTGCCTGACCCACTGAGTTTTGTGTCCTGCAGCTTTTTATCTCCACCTTCGGTTTAAGCCAGCATCTTCAGTTCCTCCCTACACCATTCTAGATTATCCATATTGCTGGACCAACAGAGTTCATGGCCTCTGAGAAGTCCAATGGTACTGGAACAGTCTGCCTAGGCTGCCGAGGAACCAAGATATCGGTGCGCAAAGTCAGCCTCGCAAGTCAGGTACGGGAATGGATCTGCTAGCTCTGGCCGGGCCAGTGTTCCAGAGTCCCAGAGTCCCGGCCGCAGGGCCTGTTAATTCGATCCACCAATCGGCACAGAAGTCCTGATGAGATCAAGATCGGCCACCCCACCCAGCCTAGGCATCACATTTTTGGGGCGACCTCCGGGTGTATTTCAAGTACGCTCTCGTGATTTAGTCCGGATTAAAGGAGGTGCCGAATCCCTAAGTTGCCGGAAAATCAGTGGTGGACCTGTACATTAATACCTTCGCACTTAATTCCAACAGGATGTATTCCACATTGGGTATATCTGTCTACATATGCAATGGCAAATTGAAATATTTTAAACACTGTAAATAACAAAATTTAACTGAGAGATAACAAGTTGGAATAGCAAAGGCTTTTGCCTACATGTGTATCTATTGCCCAATGGATTGTTTCACAGATGAAGTTTGCTCGAATTTCTGATCACCTTCTGATGTTCAGTAACTTGACCTCATCCACAGCTTATGAATTCAGAAATGGCATGTACTGTAAATCTTCTGTGCTGACGGCACGCATGATCAGTATCTCCTCCTCCCCCCCCCCCCCCCCCAACCCCCCCACCCCTCCGAACAGCAGCTGGAGACTGCTGCAAGTTCAAAACCAACTACACAGCTTCAGGAGAGATTCTGTGAGGGCTGTGTTTTAACTAGTCTTAACATGAATTGCATGTGGCATCAACCATCTGCTTTCCCAAAAGTGTCAGGCAGAGGCTGCCAGTGCTTTACAGTTAAGCTCCGCCTGTTTCCGTGACTAAATGCAATCGCACGATAATGAACAGTGCAGGAATGAATCACTGCAGGTTGCTTGCATTTCCAGATAAAATAAATGGAAGCTGTCAACAAGGTCAGAAGACATTCCTAAAGGCTTGCATGTTGCAGATAGTTTGTAAAGGGTCCAAGTATAATCTATTGTTCTGATGAAAGTAATGGTATATCATCTGCAAGGACTTCAGACCATAATGTTAATAACTGTGCACATGCCATATAAAGACAATGTTATAATTCGGGAAACATTCGCAAGATTTATACTGATTTAGTTTTAGGTTTAGAAGGTACAGCGTGGAAACAGGCCCTTCAGCCCATCGAGTCCATGCTCACCAGCGATCACCAGTACACTGGTTCTTTCAGAGACACAATTTACAGAAGCCAATTGATCCTACAAACCTGCACGGCTTTGGAAAGTGGAAGGGAACCAGAGCACATGGAGAAAATCTACGCAGTCACAGGAAGAACGTATAAACTCCATGCGAACAGTACCCACAGTCGGGATGAAACCTGGATCTTTGCTGCTGGAAGGCAACATCTCTACCGCTGTACCACTGTGCCGCCATTTAATATCCTTAATGTGGGAACGTATGTAGAATTTGTTCCTATGCCAAATATTTGAGAATAAATTCCATGAAGATACCAAGTACTAATCCGTGTAATCATCTACAGAATCTGTCTGAAGAAGGATCTCGACCCGAAACATCACCCATTACTTCTCTCCAGAGATGCTGCCTGGCCCCGCTGAGTTACTCCAGCATTTTGCGTCTATCTACAGAATCTTTATGCCTATTTTCAATCATGAATGACAAATTAGAATCCATATAGACTCTAGCCTCATTATGTATATGAATATATGTAGCTTACACTGGCAGCTTCTAGTATAGAAAGTCTCCAAATATCTAATGTGTGTTTAGTTTAGGTCAGAGATACAGCGTGGAAACAGGCTTATCAGGCCACTGAGTCCGTGCCTGCCAGCGATCCCCGTACACTAGCACTATCCTACACAGTAGTAGGGACAATATATCATTATTACCGAAGCCAATTTACCTACAACCTGTACCTCTTTGGAATGTGGGAGGAAACTGGAGCACCTGGAGAAAATCCACACAGTCGCGGGGAGAATGGACAAACTCTGTACAGATAGCACCCGTAGTTAGGATCGAACCTAGTCTCTGGCTCTGTAAGGTAGCAACTCTACCACTGCGCCATTGTGGCTGTACATGACCTGCACTGGCTGTTTCTACTATGCAGAATCCTCAGCAAATCTAATTATTAAGTGCAGCCTCCAAAGGAGAGAGATCTCTAAAGAAATCCCCATGACTCCTTTGTATCTGGCATAGTTCCAAGTTTCTCAGTGGAAGCTGGAGCCTTCACGGAATGTGAGCAGAACAGCTAGTGAAGATGATGGAGAAAAATCAATGCAGGAAAACATTTCAGAAAGGATAAAAACTGCCAGCTTCTGAAGAGGTTACGTAGCAGGAGGTAGAAGCTCATACTCAAGTCACGTGAGGATTTGTTCAACTTTATTTCCATTGACTTTGATTAAAAAGAGACCGTTACCTTCCCTGGCAATTTGTTCTTCTCACGATCTCTGATATACGTACAAACGGTGAGTGATTGTTTCAGCAGGATGTTTGACGTCACTCATCCTTTAGGTCAATGAACAGAGGTCATGGAGATTCTAATTATCTTTCCCTTACTAACATTAGCTTCCAACTACGCAGCGTGGAAGAGAACGCATTGTATTTATACAGGATCCTGAACGCAAACGTCGCCAATCCATGTTCTCCTGAGGTGCTGCCTGCCTCACTAAGTTTTCTTTATTTCCTAAAATAAATGTTATTCTGAATAAATATATATACAAAACAAAAACTGTGCAAAAACTCTCCAGACATTCTCAGCCTTTATAGATTCATTAGTGTTATACTCAGTAGTAATTGTGCCTGTCTTTAACCAAAATACCCTTGCCACTGCTGATAGGCGCTGGGGTGATATCCATTCCCTTGTTTGAGGCGTATCCCCACCGGATTCTGCCCCTCAATGTTCAAGGACCCTAGATTGTGATCCTCCCCCACAGAACCTTGGCATTGGTTGCACCAAGCGAGTCCCTCAGCACATACTCCTGCGGTCTGAAATAGGCCAGTCGGCAACATTCCTTGAAGGACATCTTGCTGCGCTGGGAGGTCAACAGGTTTTGGGCAGACCACTGAGTTACTGCAGCATTGTGTGTTCCAGCATCTGCAGTTCTGACCTGAAACTTGACCCATCCTTTTTCTCCAGAGATGCAGTGTGACCCGCTGAGTTCCTCCAGCATTCTGTGTCTCTCTTTGGTATAAACCAGCATCTGCAGTTCCTTCCTACACATCCTGTCTGCAGTTCCTTGTAGCTTCATTGTATCTATACAGCAATCTTCACACCATCATCCCCAAACCCCAGAATGTTAGGACTTTAAGGTGGACAAAAAAGCTTTTGGCACTTTGGCCTTCTTCAGTCAGAGAATTGAGTGTAGAAGTTGGGAGGTCATGTTGCAGTTGTATAAGACATTGGTGGGACCGCATTTAGAATATTGTGTACAGTTCTGGGCAACATGTTATCGGAAAGATATTGTCAAGCTTGAAAGGGCGCAGAAAAGAGGATGTTACCAGGACTAGAGGGTGTGAGCTATAGGGAGAGGTTGAGTAGGCTGGGTCTCTATTCCATGGAGCGCAGGAGGATGAGGGGAGCTCTTATAGAGGTGTACAAAATCATGAGAGGAATAGATCGGGTAGATCTTTTGCCCATAGTAGGGGAATCGAGGACCAGAGGACATAGTTTCAAGGTGAAGGGGAAAAGATTTAATAGGAATCCGAGGGGTAACTTTTTCACACAAAGGGTGGGGGGTGTATGGAACAAGCTGCCAGTGGAGGTAGTTGAGGCTGGGACTATCCCATTGTTTAAGAAACATTTAGGACAGGTTTGGAGGGATATGGATCAAGCGCAGGCAAGTGGGACTAGTGTAGCTGGGACATTCTTGGCCAGTATGGGCAAGTTGGGCCGAAGGGCCTGGTACCACACTCTATGACTATGACCATAAATACTTGAAACAGAAGGAACTGCAAATGCTGGTTTATAAAAAAAACAGACACAAAGTGCTGAAATAACTCAGCGCTTCTCTAAAGGATATGGATAGGTGACGTTTTGGGTCACGTACTAACCCATGTACTCCAGGTTACTCCACGTACTAACCCATGTACTCCAGGTAAACTACCTGACCTGCTGAGTTACTCCAGTACTTGGTGTCTGTTTTTTTTAAATTATAGAATTGTTTCAAAGTCTTATCACTTACCTAATGTAAAGAAAGCCACAGCTAATTAATGCACAAGGTCAAACATAAACTTCAGTGTAAGCAAAACAAAGAAGTGTATAGGCTAGATAGCCAAAATAAAAATACAGAATGGTGGGAATATTCACGACAGGCAACGTTTATGCCCAAGATATGCTGGAGTAACTCAGCGGGTCAGGCAGCATCGCTGGAGAAAAGGAAGAGGTGACGTTTCGTGTCTAAACCCTTCTTCAGACTGAGAGTGTGTGGGAAGGAAACTAGAGGTATGAAAAGGTTCAAAACAAATCAGAGTCGGCACCGATGACGAAGGAATGGTGGAGCCCACAATGGTCCATTGTTGGCTGTGGAAGAGATGATAATGAAAGAATATATGAATGTGAACAGTGGAACTGGCAGGACGTCTAGGTTGGGGGAGCAGAAGCCAGAGAGGGACTGTCGGAGTTACTTGAAATGAGAGACATCAAGATTCATACCATTGGGCAGTAAACTACCTGCTGCCGGACCTGAAACATTAACTCTGTTTCTCTTTGCATGAATGCTGCCTGATTAGCAATCATTGACATTATTTTCAGTATTCACTATCTTTATTTAAGTTTCAGTGATGTTGGTTGAGGACTAAATACCAACGAAGGTGCTGGAGGCAAACATAGCTGTGCTATTTTAACATCTACTTGAAGGGGTAGAGAAGCATTGTAATATTTCATCCACAACACAATGCAGGACACACTTACTACTGTACCGGACTCACTAGAATGGAACTGAAATGCGTAGTTGGTTGATTTAGAAGCAGGGGTGCAATTCCCTAAATGAAACCCTGATTCTAACAATTCATTCACAAAACAGTAGTGGTTGGGAACTGCACTCTGCTTACAGTGTAATCAATAGAACTGAATTTTGGAGGCAAAGTTCAAAATAGCTCTTCTCTTTGCTTTTAGGGTAAGCGAAAGATGATTTATGACCTCTCGTTATGTAAACCCAGTAATTTTGTGGATAAAATTCACAGACTCTCATTCATGCATGTTAATGGAAGATGTTCTAAACTTTAAATTAGAATAGTCTTAAAGAGCAGAGTACTAAAATAGAATCTTAAGAGTTGTATAGCGTGGAAAAGGTCCTTCAGCCCAACTTGCCCACGCCAACCAACATGGCCCATCTACACTAGTCCCACCTGCCTGCGTTTGGCCCATATCCCTGTAAACCTGTACAATCCATGTACCTGTCTAAATGTTTTTAAATGTCACAATAGTACCTGCCTCAACTACCTCCTCTGTTCCAAACACCCACCATCCATTGCATTAAAAAGTCACCCCTCGGTTTTCTATTAAATCTTTCTCCCCTCACTTTAAACCCGTGTCCTCTGGTTCTCAAGTCCTCTGCTCTGGGCAAAAGGCTGTGCATTTACCCAATCTATTCTCCTCATGAATCCATTTGGATTCCAAGAGATGCTTTCCAGCATTTGCCCTTATACACTTTTACACTGACGGTAAACTTATAGCTATGGGTGAGAGGTCTGCCAGAGGCTGAGGGAATGATTGTTAGCATAAACAGATTTTGGGCAGTAGATGTAATAGTTGAGAGGAAATGCTTCAGAAGAGAACTTATTCACAATGTAAAACCAGCTGGTATTTTACTGTGAAGATTCAAGATCAATCTCACTACCCACACCTAACCCAGTCCTCTCCCTACAGAAAGAACGGAACAACCAGACCGCTTGTATATGACCCATTCCTTCTATCCAGAGATTCTGCCTGTCTAGCAGAGTTACCCCAGCATTTTGTGTCTATCTTCAGCTCGTATATTCCATCCATTCCAAAGTAGGACTGGAATAAAAGTTACTCAAACTCAACATCTCCTAGAAGTGAGAGAATTATTAATTTATTTCAGATAGAATACACCTCATATTTATAGCAATGCAGGAAGAGGCCATTTGGCCCATAGGGTTCATGCCAGCTTAATTCACGTAGTTTTCCACATTACCCAACTACTACCAGCCTGAAGATGGGTCCCAACCCAAAACTTCCCCTATCCATGACCTCCTGAGATACTGCCTGATCTGCTGAGTTACGCCAACTTTTTGTGTCATTCCTTGGCATCTATAGTACTGTGTCTGCTATATTTGCACATGTTTCCCTATTAATTTTCACTGTTAATCAGGTAGGTGTATGCTATTTCCTGACAGCATGGCCTCCTGATATGTATCATTTGATGATGGTGCAATAATTGCTCTGGAATCAATCTTTCAGCACTGCTGTTAAAAACAGAGCGGGCGACACCACACGCCTATTCAGGAAGGAAGCAGGCGGTAAACTAGCCAGATACAGATGCAATATTGTTCTCAGGATTGGAACAAAACACAGGGATCACCTGTCCTCTCTCGTGTTGAAGCCAATCTCGTAATTTTGCAGCCAACGTTTTCAGCTCTTCAATCCTACACCGCAAAGCCCTAATGATTTAATTCCATTCCCTGTCTGCATCATATTAAGGAAATATTGGAGGGGTAATTAGCA
This sequence comes from Amblyraja radiata, assembly GCF_010909765.2. Classification (NCBI taxonomy): domain Eukaryota; kingdom Metazoa; phylum Chordata; class Chondrichthyes; order Rajiformes; family Rajidae; genus Amblyraja; species Amblyraja radiata. The sequence goes on along the minus strand of NC_045975.1, from coordinate 30,312,282 downwards.
GAGGAGAATTCACAGCTGGGGAAACTTTCAACCCAAGCAGACACATTTCATAACATGGCCTCTTATTGTGTCATGACAAATCACAAACATTCAAAGCACATCATTTATCATTTAATTAAACAAAATAAGTTAGGTTTTATGCACATTTATCAACACAATCTTTCCATTGATTTAAGTTATCAACACCGACTCTCCATTTTATCCCCTGAACATCAATGCAATGTGAAATCTCCCCTGCACGTTCCCTCAATAGTAAACTATCCCACTCACTTTTGACAGGATCCAGTCATTGACGAGGCAAGTGAATAGGTGGAAGGGTCTCGACCTGCAACGTCTCCCATTCCTTCTATCCAGAGATGCTGCCTGTCCCGCAGAGTTACTCCAGTATTTTGTGTCTATCTTCGGTTTAAACCAGCATCTGCAGTTCCTTCCTGCAAAGGTTATCTTATTTGTCCATTTCCATTAAGTACTGTATCTTTCATTCTATATTTGTTTACTATTTCTCATTTTCAATAATCCCTCCAATTTGTGTTGGTTCATGAAAATTAACTTTCTTTATTGAATCGACTGCCTTATTCCAAAGATCTCATTGCATCTTGTTTAAGAAGGAACTGCAGATGCTGGAAAATCGAAGGTAGACAAAGGTGCTGGAGAAACGTTGCCTATTTCCTTCGCTCCATAGATGCTGCTACACCCGCTGAGTTTCTCCAGCACTTTTGTCTACCATCTCATTGCATCTCCCTTTCCCCCCTCTCATTGCCTTTAAGGAATGCTTGGCCTCCCACATAAGCTTTGTTCGGAGAATCAAAATGGATTCAAATTCCAAACAGTGGAACAAGAAAGCATTTGGGATTCTGATGGGCACCATAGCTAGTTCAACTATAATATCACAGACCCAAAGGAACTGCAGGTGTTGGAATCTTGCATAGACCACAAAGTGCTGGGGCAACTCAAGAGGTCAGGCAGCATCTCTGAAGAGGGGTGCCCACCCGATATGTCTCCTATCCACGTTCTCCAAAGATGCTGCCTGACCCGCTAAGATACTCCAGGACTTTAGGGTGGCACAATGGCACATCAGCAGAGTTCCTGCCTTACAGTGCCAGAGACACGGGTTCGATCCTGACTACGGGTGCTGTCTATACGGAGTTTGTACGTTCTCCCCGTGATCGCATGAGATTTTCCCAGGTGCTCCAGATTCCTCCCACATTCTAAAGACATACAGGTTTGTAGGTTAACTGGCTTCGGTAAGGATTGTAATTGTGTAGGATAGTGCTAGTGTACGGGAATCGTTCGTCGGCGTAAACTCGGTGGGCCGAAGGGCCTATTTTCCACACTGTATCTCTAAACTAAATTAAAATATAAATATATTATATATATACATACACCTCTCTCACATGGCCATGTTGCAAGCACTAACTGAAATTCAAAATGACATTTATCATCTCTTAAAATAAACAACAATTTGTGTCCATTAGTCCATTAGATCAAATTTGGAAAATGTTACATTTGTCTTCAGATCTGAAATGCTGATAAATGTGTGCAGAAAGAGCTCTTTATCACATCTCTTAGGGAATTGCAAATCGGATCAACTTTCCTGAAAAATGTTGATATCCAGCTTCTCTTGCTTTGTACAGGGATGTGTGGCAACCATATTTGGCACAGCAAGGTTCCGCAAACAGGACTGAGATGAATGAGTAGCTAATCAATTTTGCCATGCTTACAAAGGAGAGAAATCATATTGTACCAAAAGCAGCGCCACTAAAGGGAACCAAAAAGAACATTTGGAAATGAGGCAAAATATAAAAGAGGCAAACTAACACAATGAACGTGCAGAGGGAAGAAAAAGCGTAAATAAATAAGCTTCAGTGAAAAGCAGCCAGGAACAAGAGCAGTACATTATGAGGAAAATTAGTATTAAAAACAAACATACTCAGTTCCCTGGCTGTCAGAGGTCAAAGGTTGCAAATCAACCCCACTGTCTTGAATATTTAGTGCAGTCATTTGGAAGCACACTGCTCCCGTGCACACTCCCACTAATTCTATGTGGCACTTTGCGCTGATCCAGCGATCCAGCTATTAAAGAACTCGTCACGGGTAAATAGGATTGGAAAAAAGTGGGGCCAGCTCACCAAGAATCTGTGGCGACAAAGAACGTGTGCTGGCATGGTGCCAGCATATACTCCACCTACGAGGCTACCACCGCTCCCTTCCAACCCAACAACTAGATAACAATGTTCCGCACTCTTGCTATATGAATTGCGGTGTCATGAGGGGGGGGGGGGGGGGGGGGGCTGTCGGGAACAGAGATCAAGGCCTTTTAATATCCAGCAATTAATTTATCAGTATCATGGCAAAAATGCTTATTAGTTACATCAATCAATTTTGCAATGTAAATGTAACGAGAAATAAGCCACATAAATAGGCCAAGAACACATAGAGAGCCGCTGTGTTTTTAAAATAAGAGACAGGTAAGGCAGATAAAAAGAATCTGAACATCAAAGAAAACATTTAGTCACATAGTCATAGAGCATGGAAACAGGTCCTTCGGCCCAACTTGCCCACTCCGACCTACATATCCCTCTAAACCCTCTGGTCAGTCACGGTGGCGCAGCGGTAGAATTGCTGCCTTACAGCGAATGCAGCGCCGGAGACCCGGGTGCGATCCCGACTACGGGTGCTATCTGTACGGAGTTTGTACGTTCTCCCCATGAGCTGCGTGGGTTTTCTCCGAGATCTTCAGTTTCCTCCCACATTCCAAAGGCGTACAGGTTTGTAGGTTAATTGGTAAACATTCTTAAACATTGCGATAGTACCTGCCTCGTCTACCTCCTCCAGCAGCTTGTTCCATATACCCACCACCCTTTGCGTGAAAAAGTTACCCCTCAGATTTCTAAAAAATCTTTCCCCTTTCACCATAAGACTATGACCTCTGGTTCTCGATCCCCCTACTCTGGGCAAGAGACTGTGTGTACACCTGATATATTCCTCTCATGATTTTATACACTTCCATAAGATCACCCCTCATCCTCCTGCACTCCAGAGAATAGTTTAGTTTAGTTTAGTTTAGTTTATTGTCACATGTACCAGGGTACAGTGAAAATACTTTTTATAGCGTGCTTTCCAGTCAGTGGAAAGACTAAAATCAAACCATCCTCAGTGCCCAGATACAGGATAAAGGGAATAATGTTTAGTGCAAAATCCAGTATCTGAGAGGAGATTAAAAATAACATAGTTAGAGTATGAAATGCTTTTGTTGGAGCAGAGGTTTAAAAGAGTGGAGCGATTGTAATGAATGATTGAATACACTCAACGGGTCAGACAGACACTGTGGAAAAAGAAACAAAAGTTCACACTTCAGATCAAAGAGTCTTGATCCGTATAAATCTGGACTGAGCGCAAGCTGACATCAATCTATAGAAAAGGTGCAAGTGAAAAGAACTACAGGTGCTGGTTTAAACCAAAGATAGCCACAAAATGCAGTAGTAACTCAGTGGGTCAGGCAGCATCTCTGGAGAAAATGGATAAGTGACATTTCGGGTCACCTGAAACAGTCTGAAGAAGGGTCACGTCTCGAAACGTCACGTATCCATTTTTTCCAGGGATGCTGCCTGACCAGCTGAGTTCCTCCAGCATTTTATGTCCTTTATAGAAAAAGATCTGATGGCAAAGATGCTGGTATTCAAGGATCAACCATAACTGGGAGGAGCCGCAACAGTGAAGGACATGGTTCATGGTAGAAACGAACATGAAAAGGGCTACGGTGCCCTTCCCATTAATTACAGGACAAACAACTATCTTCATTCGCTGACTTGAGATCCCACTACCCTGGTTTGTCTGTAGTGTCCCATGATTTGTGAAGTCATAAAAGGCTAAATGTGGTTTGCTGTCATGTACATTCCCAGACTATTTTCATAGGCCACCGGCCACAATTGCAAGCAGCAAATCTAGTGCCGTTTGCGTTTAGAAAGGATTCCCATGACCAGCGAAACAGCAAACAAAAAAAAAGCAGGGGGGGGTGGGAAGGTGGCTCCTCCCACCCGAGGTCGCTTGATCTCATTGATGATCTTGGACAGGAAGGCATAGAAGATGACAAATCAAGAATCAAGAAATGCTAGTTCACAAAAAATGACACAAAGTGCTGGAGTAACTCAGCGAGTCAGGTAGCATCTCTAGAGAACATGGATTGGTGACGTTTCGGGTCGGGACCCAGCTTCACCATTTCTTGAGAAAATGAAGAGTCTACTATGAACTATGAATTCAAAGGCTTCTGGCACTATATGAGGAAACAAGAAGGAATTAGCAAAGATTCATGGAACGATACTGAAAGGAAACTGACGTTATTTTCTTCCCAGCTGTTATCAGGGAACTGAATCATCCTATCAACAACTAGAGAGTAGTCCTGAGCCACCATCTACCTCATTGGAGACCCTCGGACTATCTTTAATTGGATTTTACCAGACTTTATCTTGCACTAAACGTTATTCCCTTTATTGTGTATCTGTACACTGTGGATGGCTCGATTGTAATCATATATAGTCTTTCTGCTGACTTACTAGCATGCAACAAAAGCTTTTCATTGTACCACATGACGATAAACTAAACTTTGGCAAGTCCAAACGTAGACTAGGTGATCGTTTCGTTGAACATCTTCGCTCAGTCCGCCTGGACCTACCTGATCTCCCGGTTGCAGAACATTTTAATTCCCCTTCCCATTCCCACACTGACCTTTCTGTCCTAGCCATTGTCATTGAGTGATGCTAAATGCAAATTGGAGGAACAGCATCTCATGTTTTTCGCTTGGTCAGCTTACAACCCAGTGGTATGAGTATTGTTTTTTCTAGACAGACACAAAATGCTGGAGTACTAACTTCAAGTAACCCCTGAATCCCTCTCTCTCCATCCCTCCCCCACCCAAGTCATACCAGCTTCAAAGTCATCCTATTGAATCTCATTGTCTGTATGTTAGATTTAGCTCTTAGGGCTAAAGGGATCAAGGGATATGGAGGAAAAAGCAGGAATGGGGTACTGATTTTAGATGACCAGCCATGATCATATTGAATGGCAGAGCTGACTCGATGGGCCAAATGGCCTACTCCTGCACCTATTTTTCTGTTTCTATTCATTCTCGCCGAGCAAACAGCTAACAATGGCCTGTTTCCTTTACCATCATTACTCTTTTGCATATCTTTCATTCATTTGTTCTATATATCTTTCGTTTCCCTTTCCCCCCGACTCTCAGTCTGAAAAAGGGTCTTGACCCGAAACGTCTCCTATTGCTTTCCTCCAAAGATGCTGTCTGACCCGCTGAGTTACTCCAGCTTTTTGTGTCTATCTATAAACAAATCCACATTTTATTTTTCTGGAGCATCAGCGGCTGGGGAGTGACCTGATAGAAGTATATATATAAAATTATGAGAGTGGAGATGTCAACTGCTCTGGGGATAGAGGGTTTAGGATGAGTGGGATGCGGAGGGGGGTCTCAAAAATGTACAGGGGTGCCTGCAACACACATTAGAGGAGGTGATAGAACCATATATGATAGTATTGTTCATCGGGACATGTGAATGAACAGGAGGGAAATAAAGGCAAATGGACTATGTGCAGGTAAGTAATGAAGTTACAATCATGGTTAGTGCAAACACAGTGGGTTGAAGAGCCTATTCCTGTGTTGTACGGTTCTACATTTGATGCTGCATTGACGGAAAATTGCAGCTAATTTGACCACAGAAACTTTCCACACTCACTATGATGAGAGCTGGTTAACCATGTTGGTCAAGAGGTAAATACTGGCCTGTAAGGAACAACATTACTTCTTTCTGAGACTCTGCTATGAGATTTTAGGGCCCGGTTTATATGTATTTTTAAAGGTACAATACATCAGTGGAAGAATGTAAATAGCTGTCGCAACGCTTCACAGGTTTGGGAGCTGGGATTTCTCATCGCAGTCACATTCAGAAGCGGGAGGAGCAGGTGGCAAATGTTGGTTTGGAACGGGGAAGCCTGGGATATATTGCTGGTTCTCCACTTTTCTCTTTTCCCCCCCAGCCTCAGTTTCATTCACAGGCTGAGGTTATAAGAGGTTATCTTGGAGTGATCAAGAGTCAATGCGTGTAGACAAAAATGCTGGAGAAACTCAGCGGGTGAGGCAGCATCTATGGAGCAGAGGAAATAGGCAACGTTTTGGGCCTAACGTAGTCACTTGAGCCGTACGGCATGCGGCAAGCGCGACCAAACCAGAAGCGGGAGCTTCGTGGAGGTCGAGTGACATGGTGACGAGGTGGCTACGGGCCGGCAGGCCGTTGCTGCGCGGAATTTTTAAACACGGCCAGTTTTTCGAAACCCCGCGCGATGTCGGGACCAGCTCCGCACAACTCCATACGGCTCCGGCGATCGAAGTGGGACCGGCCCCGCGAGGCTGTACGGCTAAAGCGACCATGTTAGGTCGCGCTTGCCGCATGCAGGCGCATGCTGGTGGGACCGGCCCTTTAGGTCGCACTTGCCGCATGCAGGTCGCATGCTCGTGGGACAGGCCCTTTACTTGCAGAGCACAACAGAATGTTGTGACTTCAGAAATACAGCGCAGATACAGGCCCTTCTGCGCAGACCAGCGATCACCCCATACACTACCACTATCCTACACACTGGGGATAAATCAGATAGAACAAATTAGAATCCATAAAGTCTCTGGCCACCCTATGTGAATGTATGTAACGTGCACATGCAGCTTCTCGTATAGAAAGTCTCCAAATATCTAATGTATGTTTAGTTTAGTTTAAAGATACAGCGCAGAAACGAGCCCTTTGGCCCACCGAGTCTGCGCCAACCAGCAATCACCAACTAACCTACAAACCTGTACATCTTTGGAGTGTGGGAGGAGACCGGAGCACCCGGAGAAAACCCACGAGGTCACAGGGAGAACGTGCAAACTCCATACAGAAAGTACTCATATTCAGGTTCGAACCTGGGTCCCTGGCACTGTAAGGCAGCAACCGTATAACTGTAACCTTACAACTTATTAACTACAAGGTTGCCCCACTATGCCGCCCCTCACTCTGTAAGTGTGCCTCTGAGAGTACTCTGTAAACAATATAATAAAGGGAAAAAAGTTCACAAAAGACTTAAAACTTATTTCTACTCTCAAGCCTTTCTTGAGGTCCTCTGAGGGAGCGCTGTATGTATGTATCTATGTATGTATTGTTGATCTATGTACCACTGTTTGGTGCACATTGGTCAATGAGAGTTGTTTTTAAATGTGCTATAGAAATAAAATTGACTTGACTTGACAAACAAAAATCGAGCATGAAGACAAAAGCAATGCCCCAAGTCTAAGTCGTTCAGAGCTTATTAGAAGGTTGCAATGTTTAATAGTCTTATCCTGGGAAATCTCGTAAATCAGTAGGTTTAGTAACTATAATTTCGAGAACGTGGAGGGAACTGTGGAGATTTCGGTTTAGGAACCGACTCCCGCAGTTGCACCAGTATTCTGCTTTAGCTCCGTGCTAATTCCTGGAAGCCTCTGGAAATGTTGATGAAACTTGAAGCTATGCAGTCCCTGGCCCGGGTCCAGGCTTGAAACAAAAACAACGTATTTGTACAGCAGCGGCTGAGCGGGCAACCATGCAGGAGCCTCTCCCGCTCAGATACGCGGGCTTTTAATAACACTGACTGGGCGCACCGAGGCACGCTGAACGCTCAATGTGACCCGGCTCAACAAAGGGAGATAGATGCCTCGCCGTTAACCGAGAGGACAAGCACCACTTCATAGGGGGGGGGGGGGGGGGGGAGGAGAGAGGGAGAGGGAGAGGGGGGAGGGATGATCTGATCTTTGGGGAGGATAGAGAGGGGGAGGGAGGGAGAGAGAGAGAGAGAGGGGGAGAGAGGGAGAGAGGGGGAAGGAGAGAAGGAGGGAGAGGGGGAGGGAGAGAAGGAGAGAGCGAAGGAGGGAGGGAGAGGGAAAGGGAGGGAAAGGAGAGGGGGAGATGGAAAGGAGAGAGAGGGGGGTATGAGGGGATGAGGGGAGAGAGCAGGAACAGTGCAGGGAAGAATAATTCCATGTGTTTCAACCATTCGCGGTGTTAATTTCATCGGAGAAACAGAATGTGGAAGGCAGTGGGGGGGAGAGTGTGGGTTTGGGACAGCCCCAACAAATGCAGGGAGGTAGGTTTGCAGAGAGAGAGAAGGGGAATGAGGGGGAGGGGGATAGAAGGGCAGGCAGGGAGAGAGATGTGGGGAGGAGGGGGGAATGGGACAAGTTACGCCGGAGAGAAACTGAAGCCGGGAGCCGAGCCAAGGCAGGTTATGCAATCCAGCCGAGTACGGCTCAGCGCAGTTCACCTTTTGCCAAATAAAGTGCCTGTTTGCCCCGAGGGGGGTGGGGGGGGCTGGGATAGAAATGTTCCGTGATCCCGCACTGCTGAATGTGCACTATGTCGGCACGGCCCGTGCCAGCCGCAGTAAACAACCCCCTGTAACTCCAGAGGGCCGGGCGGGGCTGGGACGGTAAAACTGTTCTCTCTTCTGACTTCCAGGCGAAAGAAAGTACGAGGAGGAAGTATCACGGCGTTGAGCAGCAGTGTTAGTTGCAGCAGGTTTCAGTCCCACTGCCAGGACTCACCTCGCTATAACCCGATCCTTCAGAACCTTGCACCATCCCTGAAAACATCATTCCCTTCCCCACGAAGATAGATACAAAAAGGTGGAGTAACTCAGCGGGACAGGCAGCATCTCAGGAGAGAAGGAATGGGTGACGTTTCGGGTCGAGACCCAGGCAGTGTCTATCTTCGTTTTAAACTAGCATCTGCAGTTCCTTCTTACACATTCCCTTTCCCACCATACCATAAAAGTAACTATATCCTATCCATGTACCTGTCTAATTGTTTCTTAAACATTGCGATAGTGCCTGTCTTAACTACCTCCTCTGGCGCTCATTCCATACAACGACCATCCTTTGTGTAAAAAAGTGACCCTTCAGGTTCCGATTAAATTTTCCCCGCCTCACCTTAAACATATGTCCTCTGGTTCTCCATTCCCCGACTCTGGACAAGACACTCGGTGTGTTTTTACCCGATCTATTCCTCCTTCACTGCAAGGAATAGTACGAGTCTGCTCAACCTCTCCCTGTAACTCAGGCCCTTAGGTCCTGGCAACAACCTCGTAAATCTTCTCTGCACCATTTGCAGTTTGACAACATCTTTCTTATAGCATGGTGCCCAAAACTGAACATAATACTCTAAATGTGGCCTCACCAACGTCTTATATAACTGCAACATGATGTCTCAATTTCTATCCATAATACTCTGACTGATGAAGGCCAATGTGTCGAAAGCCTTTATGTATACCTGCACTCCTAAATAACCTCTGCTCTACAACACTCCCCAGAGTCATGCCATTCACTGTGTAGGTCCTGCCTACCTTAGACGTCCCAAAAATGCACCACCTCACATTTCTCTGTATTAAGTTCCATCAACTATTCCTCAGCCCACCTGCCCAACCGATCAAGATCCAGCTACAAATTTTGACAACCATCTTAACTATCTATAATACCGCCTACTTTTGTGTCATCTGTGAACTTGCTAATCATGTCATGGATATTCTCATCAATATCTTTGATATGGAACACTTTATTGTCACATGTGACTAGGCACAGTGAGATTCTTTGCTTGCATACACAATGTATACAAGTAGCAGCCACCTACAGCACATAAAGTTACAAATTACTCCGGCTCCTCCTTTTAGAAACATAGAAATTAGGTGCAGGAGTAGGCCATTCGGCCCTTCGAGCCTGCACCGCCATTCAATATGATCATGGCTGATCATCCAACTCAGTATCCTGTACCTGCCTTCTCTCCATACCCTCTGATCCCCTTAGCCACAAGGGCCACATCTAACTCCCTCTTAAATATAGCCAATGAACTGGCCTCGACTACCCTCTGTGGCAGGGAGTTCCAGAGATTCACCACTCTCTGTGTGAAAAAAGTTCTTCTCATCTCGGTTTTAAAGGATTTCCCCCTTATCCTTAAGCTGTGACCCCTTGTCCTGGACTTCCCCAACATCGGGAGCAATCTTCCTGCAGTTCTCTCCCCCCCCCCCCCCCCCCCCCCCCCCCCCGGCGGTTCCCTCATGCCAGGTCCCCATTGTCCTTTGTTCTCCCCCCCCCCCCCACAATTGTCCATTGTTCTTCCCTTCCCCCCTCACGGAGGTCATCGACTGTCGACCTGTGAGGCTTCACCTCCGCCGAGGCCCCATCATCGTGAGGCTTCACCGCCACCGAGACCTCACCACTGTCGACGCCCCACCACGCCACCGTGGTGCAGACCTGCACCCCAGCCACGGGCTCCATCGGCTGCTGCGACCCATTAGGGCCGGCTCCTCCATCCGACCCGTGAGGCCCGGCTCCTCCATCCGACCCGTGAGGCCCTGGCCGGGCCCCGACCCGGGCTTCTACGCGGCGATCAGGGAGGCATCGAGACCGTGGTGCCTCAATAAAGGTCTCCGGCTGCGTTTCCAGTCCACAGCCGCGGCCTGACAAACAGCAACTGGCCCAGGCACAACACAAGTCACAGGCCTCTAGTCCGAAAAGCAACCTTCCACCACCACCCTCTGCTTCCACCACCACCCTCTGCTTCCTTACATGAAGCCAATTTTCTCTCCATTCAGCTATCTGCCCGTGGATCCCATGGGATCTAGCCTTGCAGAGCATGCAGAAACTTGTTGAATGCCTTGCTGAAATCCATATATACAACATCTACATCTACAGCTCTGCCATTAACCTTTTTGATCACCTTCAAACACACATACTCATGAAGATAATCCTTAATGATGCTGGCTGCCTTTTTGAGGCAGCGTCTTCTATAGAGATCCCTCTGAAGATGGCTGTCCATTTTGATCCACAGATGCTGCCTGACCTGCTGAGTTCCTGGATCAGCTTGCTTTTAACTCTTATTCTGCACCTGTTCCCAACAGCCCTGAATTCCCTGATCTTTCAAAATTCCCTGATCTTTTACCCCCTCTTTAATTACCACCAGTGATGCAGCTTTAACAATCCTTGGAGGTAGAGAAACGTTGAGGTTCACGATGCTTCTGAAGAATAAATGTCCCTGATCGATCTTTTGCAAAAGTAAAACGTTTTGTTTTTTATGACCCTCTGCTTTTTTTTTCACTGGGGCACAGTTGCAGTGCTGATGCCTTACAGTGCCAGAGAACCAGGTCTGATCCTGACCTCAGGGGATGTCTATATGAAGTTTGCACGATCTCTCTGTGATCACGTGGGTTTCCTCGCACATCCCAAAGACGTACGGGTTTGTAGGGAAATTGGCTTCTGTAAATGGTCCCGAGAGAGTAGGATAGAACTGGTGTACGGGGTGATCGCTGGTCGGCGCGGACTTCCTGGGAAAAAGGGCCGGTTCCCATACAGAGTCCAAAGACTGAGGTGAGGAAAAACCTTTTCACCCAGAGAGTTGTGAATCTGTGGAGTTTCTCTGCCACAGATGCCAATTCACTGGATGTTTTCAAGAGAGAGTCAGATATAGCTCTTAAGGTTAACGGAATCAAGGCATATGTGGAGAAAGCAGGAACGGGGTACTGATTGTGGATGATCAGCCATGATCGTATTGGCTGGAAGGGCTGAATGGCCCACTCTTGCAACTATTTTCTGTTTCTATACCGTATCACAAAACTAAAACCAAACTAAACTCTGCTCTCTTTCTCTCGCAGGTACAGACTGCAATCAGTGACTGAGCCAGTGATGGATTGTCCTGTCTCTTTAAGTAATTATGACAATTGTGCCTTATTATGGCACTCAGGGTACGGTGCTGGCTAGATTACATTGCCGATTGAGTTTAGTTCGAGCTGCAGCTGACAGCTCTGACCTTTTTTAAAAAGTCTGTGTTCTGTGATTAAAGGGGCACTGCTTTGTGAGGGGGAAAAAAAACATTTAGCAAAATATCTTTTTCTCTTGCTCAGGCAGAGTGTTAAGAGGCAGTCATTTTCCACATGGGGAGAAATCCTCAAACCAATTTTTCATAATACGTAAAATCATGTTGGCAAGTATAAAGCAAAAACTCTGTGAAATTTGGAATCGAGAATTTGAGTCGCTGGAAACATTCAGCCCGGGCTGTAGGACCGGCGGGCCCCACGGCCAGATGCCCGACGACCAGCGACCTGTTGATGGAGAGGTGGCAAACTTGGCCCTGCTCGTACCCGAAGATCTGAGGGGCCACCTGGCACGGTCAGGTCAGGCCCAGGACAGGCCCTGGAGTCTCAGCATGGGGCTGAGGAGAGGTGGTGGGGCCGAGGATGAGCCACAGAGAGGTGGTGGGGCGGCAGAGTCCAGGCGGTAGGGCAGGGAATCCGGCATCGGTCCGAGGATGGGCCATGGAGAGGCGGTTGGCCCACGCTGCCGACGGCAAGTACAAAGAGGGACCAACGTGAGTAATGTAGGAAGGAACTACTGATGCTGGTTTAAACTGAAGATAGACACAAAATGCTGGAGTAAAGGGTCTGTCCCACTTGGACGACCTAATCCACGAGTTTAGAAGTCCCTAGACGAGTTGAAAAAAATGTCACGGTCGTGTTGACTCGCCGAAGTAAAAGACCTCCTACGATTATGTCTACAACCTCCTATGACTATGTCTACGACCTCCTACGACCCCCCTCGACCTCAGTCTTCCACAACTAAGACCAGCTACAACTAGCTACGAGTGGAAAATTATCATATAAGATTATGTCATGTTTGCTTTTTTTTTTTGCTTGGACCAGTTACCGAGCTATGACTACCTACGACTACCATCACAACCTACTACGACCTACCTACAACCTACCTTGGTGTCCTTGAGACTCTTGAAAGGCGCCTATAAATAAAATTTATTATTATTATTACCTGAGTAAAAACTCTCAATTTCTTCCATGCCGCCCTTTTTTTTACCCGTGGACATTTTTTATCAAACTGGCAAAAACGTCACGACCTACTTGAAGCCACGAGTGCGCGGAGACCACTCACGAGCATGAGGTAGAGTTACGAAGACCTCCTACGACCTCGTGGCGACCATGCTGCGAGTATGAGTCAAGTGCAAACTCGGCAGAGGTCACTAATTAGGTCGTGAAAGTGGGACAAGGACTTTACTCAGCGAGTCGGGCAACATCTCTGGAAAAAAGGAACAGGTGATGATTCGGGTCGAGACCCTTCTTCAGACTGAGAGTCGGGAGAGGGAAACTAGAGGTATGAAAAGGTTCAGAACAAATCAGAGCCGGCACCGATGACCAAGGAAAGGTGGAGCCCACAATGGTCCATTGTTGGCTGTGGAAAAGGTGATAACGAAGGGATTTAAAGATGCAAACAGCGGAGCTGACAGGGTGAATAGGGTGGGGGAGGGATGGAGAAAGAGGGAATGCAAGGGTTACTTGGAGACTCAGCCTCCTGTCCGAAGAAGGGTCTTGACCCGAAACTTAACCCATTCCTTCTCTCCAGAGATGCTGCCTGTCCCGCTGAGTTACTCCAGCTATTTGTGTCTATCTTTGACTCTAATGAGTACTTTTGTAACTTTGTCGGTGCCAGAAACATGTCGACTATTTGTGTGTACTTTGTAGGTAGACAAAAATGCTGGAGAAACTCAGCGGGTGAGGCAGCTCTGTGGAGCGGAGGAATAGGTGATGTTTCTGGTCGAGACCCTTCTTCAGCATCTGTGTTCTTTCTTAAACAATGTGTGTACTTTGTATGCAAAAACAAAGCATTTTCACTGTATCTAGGTACATGTAACAATAAATTATCAGTGAATCAGATTGTGTAGTGTGTCTGGAGAGAGAGGTTAACATGTCAAGTTAGTGGTCATGACAAATGTTAATTGACTTTAACAATCTTCGATCATCAGTCTTCTATATCCTATCCATGCTTTCATGTTTTTTTTATATCATTTCATTTTTCGGGATCTGGGTGTGGACCACGTGGGTTTTCTCTGGGTGCTCCGGTTTCCTCCCACACTCCAAAGATGTGCAGGTTTGTTGGTTAATTGGCTTCTGTAAATTGTATAGTGTCCTTCGTGTGTAGGATAGTGCTAGTGTACGGGGTGATCTCTGTTCGGCGCGGACTCGGTGGGCTGAAGGGCCTGCATCCACACTGTATCTCTAAAGTCGAAAGGCTAGTATTGAATTAGTGCCATTTCTGTCAGCAACAATAGTCTCATACAACAGAAAGTGCCAAGCCTGGAGCTAATGCCAATACTTGTACCAGACCTGCACAATGAAATGCTGGGACTAGCGTTAATACCAGTATCAGTACTAATCCTGTGGAGTGACATGTGAAGACTAAAGCTAGTGCCAGCTCTAAGCCAGTAAAATGAAACTCTCCGCCCAGAACCAGTCCCAGCTAAATTCCAACGTAATGAATTGCCCTGTCTCGAATCTGTGCCAGTCCTAAACCATTACAATGAAATGTCCTGTCTCGGACTGGTGCATATACGACTCTGACACAATGAATTGGTCAGTCTGCAGAAGCAGTGAAAGCACAGACATGACAAAGCACTTGGCCTGTTGGCATTGAGTGTGTGTGTATGTACTGCAATGTATGCTCACAGCAGCTGCTTTTCTCGACTTGGACACATTTGTTTAAAATAAGTACAAATTTGCATCACACTAGGAAGGGGGGGAAGAGAACTAACAGTTCAACATGTTGTTTTAATCTGTATTATTTGTAGTGCTTGTAAAATTCAGCCAATGAAATTGCACACACATTGGTTTCATTAACATTATTAGTGCGCTGAAGTTGTCAAAAAAATAGGGAGGCTGCACTGATGCCTGACCACAAAGACTGTTCCCGGGAAATTTGGCTACTCAGTGCTTCTCTTTCGGGTGCAAGCTGGCTACTAAGCTCCCAATTTGGCAAGTGAGAAGGATTTACAGATAGCCTATAACTGTACATCCCGTCGTATTGGGTAGGGTAGGTGTGCAGTTACAGTAAAGAATAATTAATTGAAACTTATTTTGGCGAGGGGGGGGGGGGGGGGGGGGGGGCGTTCTGATGGGGACTACCTGTACAATTTAGTTTATTGTCACGTGTACCAAGGTAGAGTGAAAACATTTTTGTGCCGTGCTATCCAGTCAGCATAAAGACAACACACGACTACAATCGAGCCGTGTCGTATACAGCCGTATACAGTGTATAGATATGTGATAAGGAATTACATTTAGTGCAATGTAAAACCGACAAAGTCCGATCAAGGATAGTCCGAGGGTCACTAAAGAGGTAGATAGTAATTCAGCACTGCTCTATGGTTGTGGTAGGATGATTCAGTTGCCTGATAACAGCTGGGAAGAAACTGTCCCTGAATCTGGAGGGTGTGTTTTCACACTTCTGTACCTTTTGCCTGAATGACCAGGGTGCAACTCATCCTTGATTATGCTGCTGGTCTTGCCGAGGCAACGTGAAGTATGTGTAATTCACCAGTAAGTGTCTGCTTTGAAGTTGCTGGAAACCCGATTATAAAACTTAAATTTTTGCAACTTTGAATATTGTGTCACACAGATGAACATCTCTACTATGGAAAAAATATGTTTGGCGCAATCTTTTAGAGAATTTAATTAATTTTTACCTCTTCTTTTTCTAGGTTGCCCTTTGCATTCAGTCATATCCGTCACATTTTTTTATGATGAACAACACTGTAAAAGATAACTGATTTAAGAATATAAAATAAAATTGTTGTCGCACTTTCAAATTATAGAGTATCTTCCTCAAATAAACCACCAAAGAAATACTTTTTCCGTCTAACGCGTTGATTTTAAACCTTCGTAACAGTCTACTGCTGAAAAAAGTGGTGATTTTCAGCAAGAATGGTAACTTTTCACCAACTTCCTCTAAAACAATATTAACTTCAGATGAATAGGCAGAAGCATACTATTCATTTATCAATTACAATTCATAATTATGGGCATTGTTGTATTATTTTACACATTATGAGCATAAAATACTAATGTGACGGATATGACTCGGCGTGCTGGAGATGCTCATGCTCGGAAGTGTCGCGTGACGGAGATGACTAAAGGGTGATCCCCCCCACCCCCCCACTGGGGAACAAGAGTTGAAGAGGGCCGGTAGTAGAGAGGGACATCAGGTCACACGGGAAGAGGCCTTTGTGTCCGTCTGGAGCTGGAGCTGTAGCTAGATGGCGATCGGGGGTTAAGTTACGGAGGTGGCCGTGACGGGTATGATGGCCCAAGCCTTTAGCCCAGGATGGCCTCGCCGGAAGGCCATGCCTGGCCATATCGTTTCCCGAATGGCACATGGCACGATTTGTTCTCCAGAGCAAATCAATATTTTAAATTTTTCCAAGAGTTCAGCACCGTTCGGAGGTGGCGCTGATTAATGGTTCTCACCCGTTATGCAGCAAAAAGCGGAGTTTTCATACGCTTCTCGTCCTGCAAATCAGGAGAAATTCACAAGGTAGGGAACTTTTGAATTCCGCGGTCTTTTGATGGCGGAAGTGCGCGACTATTCTATTTAAATCCATGAAGGAATGCTCAACAAAGGTCAGTGACGGTAAATGACCCCAATCGTCGGGAAAACATTTTTTTTTTCAAATGGTAAAATTTATAATTTTATAAAAAAATTTAAGGATAAATATATTGATAAATATTTTAATTATTATTACCTGCCATTTAAAAGTATTTTCATTTCAGATAGATCCCCCATTAAATAAATATGCCGATTTGAAATTTCACAAGTAACCATCGGGACATGCGGTTTTCAGGGGGGGGGGGGGGGGGGGGGGGGCATCGAACCGGGGGGAAAAAAAACACTTTATTCATTTACAGTTTAATCTTTATTTATGAGGATAATGTTTATTAACAATATAGAAAAAGAAGAAATGGGATAGAATTACGAATTTTCCTTATATACAGCATCAAAGTAGCGGGACATCGAAGTGGACAGTAATGCCCCTGTCCCACTTAGGAAACCTGAACGGAAACCTCTGGAGACTTTGCGCCCCGCCCAAGGTTTCCGTGCAGTTCCTGGAGGTTGCAGGTAGTGGAAGCAGGTAGGGAGACTGACAAAACCCCCCGAGAACCTCCGGGAACTGCACTGAAACCTTGGGTGGGGCACAAAGTCTCCAGAGGTTTCCGTTCAGGTTTCCTATGTGGGACAGGGGCATAACTGAAGAATCACCCATATTGGAGACAATAGAAGAGAGGATGGTACACAAAATTGCTGGAGGAACTCAGCGGGTGCAGCAGCATCTATGGAGCGGAGGAAATAGGCGACGTTTCGGGCCGAAACCCTTCTTCAGACTGATGGGGGGTGGGGAAAGAAAGAAGGAAAAAGGGGAAGAGGAGGAGCCCGAGGGCGGGCGGATGGGAGGGTGGGAGGAGACAGCTAGAGGGTGAAGGAAGGGGAGGGGACAGCACAGGCTAGCCAAATTGGGGGAATTCAATGTTGATGCCATAGGGGCGCAAGGACCCCAGACGGAATATGAGGTGCTGTTCCTCCAATTTCCGCTGTTGCTCACTCTGGCAATGGAGGAGACCCAGGACAGAGAGGTCGGATTGGGAATGGGAGGGGGAGTTGAAGTGCTGAGCCACCGGGAGGTCATGTAGGTTAAGGCGGACCGAGCGGAGGTGTTCGGCGAAACGGTCGCCCAACCTACGCTTGGTCTCACCGATGTAAATTAGCTGACATCTAGAGCAGCGGATGCAGTAGATGAGGTTGGAGGAGATACAGGTGAACCTTTGTCGCACCTGGAACGACTGCTTGGGACCTTGAATGGAGTCGAGGGGGGAGGTGAAGGGACAGGTGTTGCATTTCTTGCGGTTGCAACGGAAAGTGCCCGGGGAGGGGGGGGTGCGGGAGGGAAGGGAAGAATTGACGAGGGAGTTGCGGAGGGAGCGGTCTTTGCGGAAGGCAGACATGGGGGGAGATGGGAAGATGTGGCGAGTGGTGGGGTCACGTTGGAGGTGGCGGAAATGGCGGAGGATTATGTGTTGTATTTGCCGGCTGGTGGGGTGAAAGGTGAGGACCAGAGGGACTCTGCCCTTGTTGCGTGTGCGGGGATGGGGAGAGAGAGCAGTGTTGCGGGGTATGGATGAGACCCTGGTGTGAGCCTCATCTATGGTGGCGGAGGGGAATCCCCGTTCCCTGAAGAACGAGGACATTTCCGATGCCCTGGTATGAAATGTCTCATCCTGGGAACAGATGCGGCGTAGGCGGAGGAATTGGGAGTAAGGGATGGAGTCTTTACAGGGGGCAGGGTGGGAAGACGTGTAGTCCAGATAGCCATGTGAGTCAGTGGGTTTATAATGTATGTCGGTCAGGAGTCTGTCCCCTGCGATGGAGAAGAGAGGATGGTTTGTGTGATGGTCTGGGCTGTGGCCACATGCGGCAGCAGGCCTTGCTCACACCTGCAAGCAGAAGATAAAGCCGTTTGATGAGCTTTTTGTATGTTTGTTGGTGATAGAAACATGGCGTCTTTTGTGTACTGCCGAGGTGAGGTGTGCTGTATGATTTTACCAGGTTGTATGCAAAACAAAGCATTTCACTACCTAGGTACATGTGACAATAAAGTATCAATGAATCGCTGATATTTGTTTTGTCGGTTCGGAGTGCCTCGATTTCTCACTGCAGCAGAGCTCTGTCTATCACGTATGTAACCCTTACTTACAGACAGAACCCCATTTGAATGAGATTATGGAGGAGAATAGATGTACTTAACCACCCTGGATTAAAAGAATCCTTTCCCTCTTCTTCCACCCTACACCCCTAACAATAACATGAATAGTTATTCCTTCCTAAAGGCATCAATCTCCACCTTCTGCCTCAACCCCTCTACCCCCAGGGGCGGCACAGTGGTGCAGCTGGTAGAGCTGCTGCCTCACAGCGTCAGAGACCCAGGTTCGATCCTGACCTTGGGTGCTGTCAATGTGGAGTTTGCACGTTTTCCCTTTCACCACGTGGGTTTCCTCCAGGTGTTTCAGTTTCCTCTAATTTCCCAAAGATACGCATTTGTAGCTTAATTGGCTTCTGTAAATTCCCCTGAGTGTATAGCGCGTGGATGGAAAAGTGAGATAACATTAAAAGTTGTGTTCAGCGTGGACCTGGTGGACCGAAGGGCCTGTTTCCATGCTGTACCTTGCAATCAATCAACTCCTGAGCTAACTCAATCCTACTCTCTGAGAAGCTACCAGAACACAAGCAGTGGTCCCTTTATCAAATAAATGTTTTAAAACGTTGCAGTTTGCTGGAAATCTGAAATTAAAGATATCCAGTAAAAGCTAGAAACACTCAGCAGGTCAGAAATCATTTGTGGAAAGAGAAACAGCATATGTTGAGGACTCTTTGAGAACCATGAAAGATAAATACAAAAAGAGCTGAAGCAGCAGTTTGAAGAAGGGTCTCGAAACATCACCCATTCCTTCTCTCCAGAGATGCTGCCTGTCCCACTGAATTACTCCAGCATTTTGTATCTAGATTCACTATGAATGCCATGGTTTAACTTACCAAAATGCAACACCCTGCACTTATCTGGATAAAACTCCAATAACCATTCCTCAGCGCATTTTCCCAACTGATCAATATCCTGCTGTAATTTTGGATGACCATCTATTTAGTATACCACCCACTTTAGTGTTATCTATAAACAAACTAATCATGCCTTGCACATTCTCATCCAAATCGTTGATATAAACCGCATACTGCAACGGGCCCAGCATTGATCCCTGATGCAGTCCACTAGTCACAGGCCTCCAGTCCAAAAAACAACCTTCCACTATCACCCTCTGCTTCCTTCCATGAAGCAATTTTTCCCTCCTAGATCACATGCGTTCTGACCTTCCAGAGCAGCCTACCATGTCTTTCTCCAACTTGTTTTCTTTCTTTCCTACTCCTTTCTGTCCCTTGAACCTTGATCTCACTAATTTCAAGTAACCCCTGCATTCCCTCTCCCCCCCAGCCCCCTCCCCCACCCCAGTCGTCTACTGGTTCGACTGACTGCGTGCGTCCCTGAATTCCTTCGTTATTACCTCTTCCCCAGCCAACAATGAGCTACTATGGGCTTCACCATTCTTTGGTCATCTGTTGCCAGCCCTGTTTTGTTCTGGCCTTTTCCTACGTCAATCCCTCTCCCCCCTCCACCCCAACGTTCCTACTTTATGTCTGAAAAAGGGTTCCAAACCAGAATATCACCCATCCGTTTCTCCAGGGATGCTGCCTGACCCGCTGAGTTACTCCAGCACTTTGTGCCTCTCCTTCCCTCGACTTGTAACGCTGATCTGCCGAGTGTTTTCAGCGCTTTGATTTTTTTTAAATTTTGGGCCAACTATCAATGACGTCTCCACTGGCAGCTCCGAACAGTTTTGAGTTTTGAAGATTGAATTTCACTCGTCAATTGTAAAATATGGATGCTTAGTGCAGGAGGAGGTTATGTAGTGGGTGGGAAAAGTAACTTTTAAAAGAGCACTCAAAGTGGCAGTGTCTTTTAATGCTTAGTTACCACAGCCAAGTGTTGATTCTGTTTTGTGCTGCTCTCAGTATTTAACATTAAATCAGCATGACCATGGGAAAATACAGCTATGAGTTTTTTAGACAATCCATGGAGCGGCACAGTGGCGCAGCGGAAGAGTTGCTCCAGAGGCCTAGGCTCGATCCTGACTACGGGTGCTGTCTGTAAGGAGTTTGTACATTCTCCCTGTGACCGCATGGGATTTCCCCGGGTGCTGCGGTTTTCCACCCACACTCCAAAGATGTACAGGTTTGTAGGCTAATTGGCTTTGGTAAAGATTGTAAATTGTTAGTGCTCGCTGGTGGGTGCAGGTTCGGTGGGCTGAAAGGCCTGAATCCGCGCTGTATCTCTAAACTAAACTAAACTAAACTAAGTGAAGCTAAGGCCTAATATCAGGGGTGCTTTGAGTCTGTTTGTTCAGATGCAGGGAGGATTTCTAGACCTGCGCATAGCAGAATCATAAGATCACAGATCTTAGCCATCGATCTGAGTGTTACAATTGCCTGAGTGCTTTTAGATTTGGGAAGGAAAGTTTCTGCTCAATAACACAGTGGCCACTTGAGGGAAATACACTGGGCTTTGTGCCAAACCCTTCCCTCATGCACTCCCATGTCCAAATTGTCACCCGATACTACCCAAGGTTGCACTGAAACTCACCTACCCTGGAGGACAATCAGCATCCAAGCAACTAAAGCCCATCAAACATCAGCCCATTTCAGAGAAGGGAGAGGGGCGGGAGGAAAACTAAAGGTAGTGAGGCCTTTAGTGAGGGGTGTTTAAATTGTGCTGACTCGCTCAGATCATGTATGTTGCCAACTGCTTGATACAGCGTGTGAAATGGGTGCTTTTGTTGGAAGATGAGCAGGCATTTTTACACATGTTTTTGTTTTAAGTGTTTTTCTTAAATTACTGGTTGAGTGATTAAATTGTGCTTGTGGACTGGGTCTAATGTGTTAACTGCACCAAGAGACCATTAGGCACAGATGTTACACAGCAACACGACCAATTAATTATTTAACAATGCAGTAGTTCATTGAAGAACTGCTCCAGAAATATTAACCCTTAAAAGTCTGGAAAGAACTATCATTTATATTATTTAGAAAAAAAGGTCTTTGTACATCTCGCTGCTCTGTATCATTGTCACCCTGATTTAATGCTAAATACTGTAAGACAACAGCATAGACTATAATTAGAACGTAGAAAAATACAGCCCACAATGTCCGTAATGAACCTGAAAGCATCCATTTGTTCTATATATCTCTACATCACCGTCTATATCTCTCATTTCCTTTCCCCCTGACTCTCAGTCTGAAGAAGGGTCTCAACCCAAAACGTCACCCATTCCTTTTCTTCAGAGATGCTGCCTGTCCCGCTGAGTTACTCCAGCTTTTTGTATCTATATTCGGTTTAAACCAGCATCTGTAGATCCTTCCTACTCATAAGCAAAGTAAATTAACCTAATCTGCCTGTACATTATCCCTATCCCTCCATTCTCTGCACATCCATGTATCTATCCGAAAGCCTCTGAAAAACCACGGTCACAATTGCCTCCATCACCACCCATGGCAACACATCCAGGCACTCGGTGTAAACAACTTGAGTCCGCCATCTCCCTTAAACCTTACCCCTCTCTCCTAAAGTTATGCTCTCTAGTCTTTGACACTTCCACCTGGTAAAAAGGTTCTGACTCTACCCTATCTGTGCCTCTCATAAGATCATAAGCGATAGGATCAGAATGAGGCCATTCGGCCCATCAAGTCTACTCCTCCATTCAATCATGGATGATCTATCT
This sequence comes from Amblyraja radiata, assembly GCF_010909765.2. Taxonomy (NCBI): domain Eukaryota; kingdom Metazoa; phylum Chordata; class Chondrichthyes; order Rajiformes; family Rajidae; genus Amblyraja; species Amblyraja radiata. The sequence continues at coordinate 30,290,013 of NC_045975.1, read as the reverse complement.
CTCCCTCCTATCCCCATTCTCCTGCCTTCTCCCCATAACCTCTGACACCCGCACTAATGAAGAATCTATCTGTCTCGGCCTTAAATATATCCACATAATCCTATATATTGGTACTACTATCAAGCCACCCCTCAGCTTCTGGCGTTCAAGAAAAATCAATACAAATTAGCACATTACTTGTGCACACACTACCGATACAAGTATTTTATTTAAAGTTATGATTCTCACCAATTTTCAAACCACCACCTCCTTCAAACATCATTCAACTCAGACTTGAGGAGTGAGTTAGTTTGCAGTAATTCAAGGTGCAATTGTAGAGTCGTACAGCGTGGAAACAGGCCCTTCAGCCCAACTTGCCCATGCCGACCAACATGCCTCATCTACAATAGTCCCAGCTGCTTACAGGTTTGGCCCATATCCCTCTACACCTGTCCTATCCATGTACCCTTCTCAATGTTGCGATAGTACCTGCCTCAACTACCTCCTCCAAGTGGCAGAGGAAGTGAAATGAGCGTGTCGATGTTTTGGGTCAGGACCCGTCTTCAAACTTCAGAAAATCCTGTTGCACTGTTACAAAGGGCAAATGGCTACTTTGGATAACATTTATCTCTGGGTTAATATCACTAACACTAAAATATTGCTGCATTGTTTTTTGACGATCTTTGCTGCATTCAAATTGAGTGTTATGTCTCTTGCCATATCGCAGCATTTAAAAAATACTTAAGAGACATAGAGGCACACCATGCAGAAACAGGCCCTTCAGCTCAACTTGCCCACACCAACCAACATGTCCCTTTACACCAGTCCCACCTGCCTGTGGTTGGCCCATTTCCCTCTAAACCTGTCCTATCCATGAACCTGTCTAATTGCTTGTGCCTGATTGAGTTACCTCTTCCGGCAGCTCGATCCATACATCCACCACCCTTCGTGTAAAAATGGTACCCCTCAGGATCTCATTAAATCTTTCCCTTATCACCTTAAACCTATCTCCTCTGCTTCTCCATTCCCCTACTCTGGGCAAAAGACTCTGTGTATTTATCCAATCTATTCCTCTCATGATTTTGATATGTAGTTCCACCTCATATTCTCTCCACAATCCGTGGTCACTGGAAGTAACTACAACTTCCCTGCATCCATCCCAGCTAAGACCAGCTAATTTGGAGCAGGCTGGAGATGAAACCTTGGACATTTATGCTCTGGACACAAAGTGCTGGAGTAACTCAAGGGGTCAGGCAGCATATCTGGAGAACATGGATAGGTGACGTTTCAGTTCGGGAACCTTCTTCAGACTCAAGGGTCCCGAAACAAAATGAAACGTCACCTATCCATGTTCTCCAAATATGCTGCCTGACCCATTGCATTAGACTTTAGAGATACAGCGTGGGAACAGGCCCTTTGGCCCATCTAGTCCTTGCCAACCAGCAATCACCTTGTACACTAGCATCATCCATATGCACTGGGGGAAATTTACAATTTTACCGAAGCCAATTAACCTACCAAACTTTGAAGTAAGTCTTTGGAGTGTGGGAGGAAACCGGAGCACCCGGAGTAAACCCACAGAGTCACAGGGAGAACATGCAAACTCCATACTGACAGCAGCTGTTGCCAGGATTGAACTCAGGTCCCTGGCACTGAAAGTACAGCAGCTCTACTGCTGCGCCATCATACCACCTCTGTTACTCTAGCACTTTGTGTCCTTTTGTGTAAACCATCCTTATAATACCTCTGTTTCCCTGTCTCCTGACTCTCAGTGTGACGAAGGTTCTCAACCCAAAACGTCACATATTCCTTTCCTCTAGAGATGCTGCCTGACCCGCTGAGTTCGTCCAGCATTTTGTGTCTGTCTTCGGTGTAAACCGGTATCTGTAGTTGCTTGATCTATGATCTGGATTGCTCAGATACTTGCTGTTACAAGCTTTAAATAGCAGGGGTGTGACCGTTTGTTGCTACACTTAGCTCACACCTCCCACATCTCAGCCTTTCCTCTTCATCACTTAATTCAACATTTTCCATGCCACGATGCACAAATCTCATGTCTCATGGTCTACTGTGGTTTTTCAGTCTTGCAGAGGCTACTGACGCGGTCAGCAATCAAGTTCCATGCAACATTTCTATGAATCCAAAGTTCAGTGCTGAGTTTCAACTTCTGTGGAATCAGTTTAGTTTAGTTTAGTTTGTTATTGTCACATGTACTGAGGTACAGTGAAAAGCTTTTGTTTGCATGCTATCCAGTAAAGGAAAAGAATCTGCATGAATCAGGGAGAGGATAAAGGGTACAACATTTAGTACAAGGTAAAGTCCAATAAAGTCAGATTGAAGATAGTTCAAAGGAATTCAATGAGGTGGATGGGTGGTAGACAAAAAATGCTGGAGAAACCCATAGATGCTGCCTTACCCGCTGAGTTTCTCCAGCATTTTTTGTCTACCTCATTGAATTCCTTTGAACTATCTTTAATCTGACTTTATTGGACTTAACCTTGCACTAAATGTTGTACGTTTTCGCTCTTCAATGCCGATATATGTCTATTTCACAAATGTATTTGTGCATTGTACAAGCTACAGTATATACATCAGCATTACAGATATCACCAAGTAGCTGACACAGAATATTGCAAAGCCCCGACACATTTTTTATTCTGTTCCCTTGAAGGGTGTTCATCAGAGCACTCTATCTTTGGTAACCACAGGGTCTCGAGATGAACAGTGGAAATTTTACAGCTCTCGCACATTGTTGGCTAGTTGTGGCTCACTTGATCAAACTCAGCAGTCGGTATTTACACCATGCGACTCTTTCGGGCAATTTTACAAAGCTATCATTCAGCAGTATTTTATGGAGCTCTCAATCCTGAATCTTAATCTGTCTACAATCCAATTACGAAAACTGAATAATTGATATCATGCAGTTAGACTGGGTAACCATCAACAAAACCAAGGAGCTAATCGCTCCGGGACTTCAGAATGGGAAAGTCAGGAGATCACAGTCCAAAGATAGACACAAAAATCTGGAGCAACTCAGCGGGACAGGCAGTGGGTTAGCGGTGGAGAGAGTTAGCAGCTTCAAATTCCTTGGCATTAACATCTCGAATGATCTGTCTTGGGTCCAGCACATAGATGCGATAATGAAGAAGGCATGCCAGCACCTCTACTTTATTAGAGGTTTAAGGATATTTGTCAAATCACTAAATACTATAAGTGTAGGAAGGAACTGCAGATGCTGGTTTACACTGAAGATAAGACACAAAATGCTGGAGTAACTCAGCAGGTCAGGCAGCATCTTTGGGGAAAAGGATTAGGTGACATTTCACATCAAGACCCTTTTCAGTCTTGACCTGAAGCATCACCTATATCCTTTTTCCAGAGATGCTGCCTGACCTGCTGAGTTACTAAATACTATAATGTACACCTCCACTGTAGAAAATGCCTGACTGTTTGCATTATGGCCTGGTGCAGCAATTCCAATGCACAGGAACACAAGAGGCTGCAGAAAGTAGTGCCACATGGCCAATCAACTGGGACTGCAACCACTTTGTCCAGGCTACTGTGTCCTCCAGGCAACAAATCTTAAACTTGAGTGGAGTCTAGACATCCATCATAGCCAAGATGATCCGTCTGACCAAGTACAATGGAAAAACCTCACACCACTCAGAGGGAACATAACACAGAGCTGAAGAAGGGTCTCGATTCGAAAAGTCCCCATTCGTTCTATCCAGAATATCTCTGTCCTGCTGAGATACTCCAGTATTTTGTGTCCATCTATAGTGCAGAGAACATCTGACCCAAAGTGCAGTCCTTGAAAGATAATAAACTGATTAGTGAAATCAATCTAGAGTTATTGTTTAATTAGGGGCAGAAAGCATACCATTACTGCTAGAAGATTTGTTAAAATCTTTAATTTAATCTTATTAGTTTTAATCTAAACTAAACTGCAGATAAGACACAGATGACAGCAGTGGGAAGTGATGGGGTAACTCAGTGGCTGTGAACATTCAGCTAGCTCATCTTCGTTATAAACCAGTTTCTGCAGTTCCTTCCTACACATTTAGCTGGGTCTTCCTTATACGATTAGAATTCTGCTGGTTATGGAGCAACTAAATGGATGTGTGGTATATTTTTAACTGTGCTGTAGGTGTAATTCAGTGGCAAAACCTGCTGCTGGATGCATTGTATTTGTTTTCACCTTCTCCCCACCCCCTGTAAGTAAACTATTCAACGTACCAATTCCATGGAGTATTTCAACTTCCACTATTTGTTTGTTTCTTTGAGAAACAGGATGTGGAGGAGACGGCAGGTGCAGTGACAATGGACAACACAGAGCTTCATTCAGAATAAAAATGGATGCGCGTTTGTTTACAGAGGAAATCCTCACTTGTTTTAGTTAACAGCCATGATCTAGAAAATCTAAGCATCGGGACGGCTGCTACGGAGAGGAGATGGTTAGCCACCTCTTTGCGGAGTGTGGATTTGCAAAGAGACTTTGGAGAATGATGCATGGGTCCCTGTCATGGTTTATCCCGAACAGCTCTGTAACAGAGGATTCTCTGATGTGCGGACTGTTCCCAGACACACATTCGAAGTCAGACATCGAGTGCTGCTGGAAGTTCCTCAACTCAGTGAAAGACGCTCTTCTGTCTGCCTGAAACTTGTTGACCTCCCAGCAGAGCGAGATGTCCATCGGGGACTGTTGCCGACTAGCCCGCTCCAGACTGCAGGAGTACGTACTGAGGGACGCACTGAAGCTTGGTGCAGCCAACGCCAAGGCTCTGTGCGGGAGGACCACAGTCTGGGGTCCTTCCTCTGCTGGACATTGGGGGGCAGGGTGTGGTGGAGACGCCCCTCAAACGAGAGAAGGGATATCACTGCAGGGGGCCACATGAATGGCAAGGGGGCCGAGTAGAATAATAGTTTTGTGAACACTACCAAATACAACGATAATGAATGCATGTATAGCCGCTGAGAACGTCGGAAGAGTTTTTTTCACACTTCTTGTATTGTATATACTTTTTACTCTGAATAAAGTTTATTTAAAAAAAAAAAAGACTTGGAAAACCAAGAATGTGGTAATGTTGGCTCACAGTGCAGCCTATCTCTCAAAGTTTGATGCTAAACTTAGCAAAAAGCAACAAAGCTGCCAGTTTAGTGTAGCCAGATACAATCCAGATGCATATCTCTTGCTGTTTTGGTGCAGATTTCACAATCGATGAACAGCACCCATAACTTACAATGACTTCTTTCTCTCCCCAACTGGCTATTCATTCATTCACGGCTCACAATCACCTAGCAAACATCGCTGAATGCAGTGCAAGGTGAAAATAAGAGAATAACAACAATAAGAAAAAAACGGAAAATGCTGGAAATACTCAGCAAACCAGTCAGCAGCTGTGAAAGGAGAAACAGTTTAAAATTTCAGATCAGAAAAACTGTCAGAAGTGGGAAAGAGAGAAAGCAAGCTTGTTTTCAGAGCAAAGAAGGTGTGGGGGAAAGTGTAGAATAAAGGCAATGTCTCGAATAGACTATAGAGATACAGCTTAGAAACAGGCCCTATGCACCAACCAGTGATCACCCTGTATACTAGCACTATCTTACACGCTAGGAACGATTTACAATTTATCAACGTCAATTAACCTACAAATCCTAATGTCTTTGGAATGTGGGAGAAAACTGGAGCACTGGGAGAAAACACACATGGTCACAGGGAGGACGTGCAAACTTCATACAGACAGCGGCCGTAGTCATGATTGAGCCTGGGTCTCTGGCACTGCAACTCTTACTGCTGCGCCACCGTGCCTAGGCTGTCATCAAATGGTTAAAATCTGAAAAGTGAATAGAGTAGCAGTGAGAAGAGCATTTCATTGTATATGTGATGTGTTGTTGTAATAAGGCTGTGGGACATGCCCAACAAGTCAGACGATACCAGTAGGCCAAAACGATGATAGACTGAAACAACTTCTAATACAGACTGAAACAAGTCGTTAATTACAGGTCACCTATAGGTTCATGTGAATGGTTCGTAACTCTGTTTTAAGTCGGAACCAAATTCCCATAGGGCAGAAGATGACTGCTACCACACAGCAGTTAACAAATAGAGTCATTGAGTCATACAGCATGGAAACAGGCCCTTCGGCCCAACTTGGCCATGCCGACTCTCATGCCCCATTCACATTAATGCCACCTGCCTACCTTTGGCCTATATCCCTTTAATCCTCCCCTATCCATGCACCTGTCCAAATGTTTCTTAAACGTTGATAGAACCTGCGAATCCATCCCGCTAGTCTCCCAAACACTCGTTCAAATGTATGGGCTGTACATAAGTCACGTGTTTGTAAGCTGGGGATTATCTAAATTGGTGAATTCAATGTTGAGTCAGGAAGGCGGCAATATGCCCAGATAGAAGATGAGGAGTTGTCGTTCATCGTGTGCTGGGCTTGGTTGCAACAGTGCAGGAGGCCACAGGCAGAAAAGGCAGAGTGGGAGCGATGTGGAATACTGAAGGGGCAGGCAAAAGGATGCTCAGGGTCTCTCCTGCAAACTGAACATATGTGTTCAAAAGGGAACTGCAGATGCTGGAATATCGAAGGTACACAAAATTGCTGGGGAAACTCAGCGGGTGCAGCAGCATCTATGGAGCGAAGGAAATAGGCGACGTTTCGGGCCGAAACCCTTCTTCAGACTCTGAACATATGTGCTCTGCAAAATCACCACTATTCTGCCCTTTGCCAGAGTTCCTCTTTTGTACGGAATGGGCGACACAGTGATACAGCGGTAGAATTGCTGCCTTACTGCACCAGCGACCCGGGTTTGATTAGGGTGCTGTCTGTGTTGGGTTTGTACATTCTCCATGTGATCGCGTGGGTTTCCACCCTGGGATAAAAGGCATATTAAGGCTTTGAAAATGACATTCCCAGAGGATAGCATGGGGCGCGGCAGTATAATTGCTTCCTTACAGCGCCAGAGACCCTGGTTTGATCCTGACTATGGGTGCAGTCCGCACAGAGTTTGTATGCCCTCCCCGAGACAACGTGAGTTTTCCCCGGGTGCTCCGCTTTCCTCCCACACTCCAAAGACGTACACGTTGATAGGTTAATTGGCTTCGGTAAAAATAGTAAATTGTCCTCAGCGTGTAGAGGATCGCTGGTCGGCGCAGAATCAGTGGGTTGAAAGGCCTGTTTCTGCGCTAGAGCTCTAAACTAAACTAAAAGGACTAATGGTAACCGTATTAACGGGAAGGGGAGACTTTCAAGTGGAAATGGAAATTCTCCAGACAAATGATCTATAATAACCCGAGCCTGTGAATAGTTTACTCAAGCAAAAAAAATATAGGAGGAAATAGTGGGAAAAAAAAAATTTGATCCGTCCCTGGACAAGGAAATAGGAGCTTTTATTGTTGAAAACATTACAAGGATTTTTGGTTTCCTTGCAAAATCTTAACCAGGTGACTGGAAGGTTTATAAGAAAGTTTCAGCATCTAAATCAAGCTAATCTAATCTCACATGCATGTTTTGATTTTTAAAACTTTATGCAAATTTAGTGGGGGGAAAAAAGCTCTGCAGCAACTAGAGGATTTTGGTTGACAATAATCCATAATTAGAAAGTGCCAGAGTGTTGCCAATGTAAAGGTGATTGTTACACCATGTCACAAGTCTGTTGCTCAGATTATTAATGCCAGACTCACAGAGAGCAAGGCAAAGGCAACTGAACCGTCGGGACAGGGAGATGTAGAAAGAGGGCAAGTGTGGGAAAGTGCAAAAGATTTTTAATTTAGTTGTTCTTTGTTGAAAGATAAAGCGTGGAAAGAGGCCCTTCGGCCCACCATGTCTGTGCCAACCAGCGATCCCAATATACCAGCACTATCCTACACACCAGGGACAATTAACAATCTTTAACAAAGCCAACCAGCCGACAAACCTGTATGTCTTTGGAGTGTGGGAGGAAGCCAGATCACCCGGAGAAAACCCACGCGGTCACGGGGAGAACGTACAAACTCCGTACAGACAGTACCCGAGGTCGGGATCGAACCCGGGTCTCTGGCGCTGTAAGGCGGCAACTCTACCGCTGTGCCTCCGTGACTGCCCCAATGGAGATGGAGAAGTGTAATAAAGGAGTGAATTATGAAAAGGGAGCCAACAGGAAAGAAGGGTGGCATATAAAAGAAGTGGTGAAGGGACAGGGAGATCAGTGCCATGAGAGATAGAGATGGAAACAGATAGCAAGGGAGGGTTAACAGAGAGAGTGAAATCTGGAAAGGGTATATAAAGAGAAGGGTAGAGGAAATAAGGAGACAAAAAAGTCAGGGGCTGAGATGGAGAAAGATACGGAGGGAATGCGAGAGGGAAAGGGGTAGAGAAAAAGCATACGTATTGGGAGAGAGTGAGTGAGTGAGTGAGTGAGTGAGTGAGTGAGTGAGTGAGTGAGTGAGTGAGTGAGTGAGTGAGTGAGTGAGTGAGTGAGTGAGTGAGTGAGTGAAGAAGCTGGCATGAGAGATGGCGAGGAAGATGTTGCGGATGGGGAGCACAGTGTCTGGAGCCAGTCAGGGCACGGGAAGGAGAAACGGTTGAGTTTGTCGGCAGAAAGTCACCCGTTAACCTCTTGCATTCCAGCTATGACAGCATGGAGAGTTGATAGCGATGCTTTTAAGCAAAGTGGTGCGATAACAGAGGGCATGAGCTATATCTGTCGACCTCTCCATCCCAACAACACTTGCGACGTCAAGAGACCTACACATATCAAATAATATTTTTTCCACCGATCTGCTTCAGAAACAAAATACCACCACGTGGTTTACAAACCTCAAAACATAAGCTGCTTCCTAGAAATAATTATTAAACAATTATTTAGATTTTTTTCCAAATCTAATAATTCCAAGAAGAGTTTCGCAGAACTGGGTCCCCTCAGCATTTCTACTTTACCGGTCTGCTCTGCACTCTGCAGCCTGTGCTGGGACTTTCCCCATTACGTACTTCCCCTGTGATCTTTACCAGAGTGGGGGAGGGGAGGGGAGGGGAGAGTAGCTGCAACTTTATTTCCATTTTTCATTTTTAATACAACTGGCAAAGGGGAGGCAAGGCAGGGGAACTTCCTTATTGTGTAACACCTTTGTGAATTATGGAAGGCACCGGCTGAAATGCAGAGTCTTCAAAGGGAAATAGCGGAGCAAATTGTAACCGATTCCCCATCCCATGCCCTCACAGACTCGAGTCACTCTGTTTCCCTCATGCCACATCTTCCTCGCCATCCCCCACTCTTTCATGCCAGCTCTATCACCCACTCACTCTCTCCTAATACATATGTGGGTCTCGACCCAAAACGTCACCCATTCCTCCTCTCCAGAGATGCTGCCTGTCCCGCTGAGTTACTCCAGCATTTTGTGTCTATCCTCGCTTTTACTCCACCCCAATGCCACTTACATCCCCTCTGTATCTTTCTCCATCTCAGCCCCTTGCTCTCTTTTTTCAGTCTCCTCAATTCCTCTGCCCTTCTCCATTATATACTCATTCCACATTTCACTCTCTCTTTTCCACTCCACTGCTCTTTCCCCATAGCTTTCCCCCTGAAAGCAAACAATACCTGAGAAGACAATGGGGAAAGTGCAGAGGAGTGGGACGAAGAGACACATGGGACCAAGGGGCAACTTCAGTGCTGCAGCTTCTATGTCTCATCTGTTCGAGCTACATAGAGGTGTGCAGGGTCATTTTCTTGAGGGAGTACATTAAACTGATGCATGCTGATGATGACATACTCACAGGTACATGTCCTCAAACTGCATAAAGATATTCGGAAGGATGAAGTGTCCATTCCTTGTGTCTTTGTAGAACCATCTTGCATCGCACAGAGCAAGATGGTCTGCGCATCTCTACTTTATCGTGCACTGTATGCAAACGTAGTTGGATGCCCTGTCAAAAATGTTAACCTTGTTGGGCGACTGATAAGGTTTGTGTCACTTCCCATCCAATGCCAACACCATACATTAATTAATGGAGATAAGACACAAAATGCTGGAGTAACTCAGTGGGACGGGCAGCATCTCTGGTGAGAAGGAATGGGTGACGTTCAGTGTGAAGAAGGGTCTCGACCCGAAACGTCATCCATTCCTTCGCTCCAGAGATGCTGCCTGACTTGCTGAGTTACTCCAGCATTTTGTGTCTATCTTCGGTTTAAACCAGCATCTGCATTTCCTTCCTACACATTAATCAATGGAGATGATTAATCAATGCTTGGTGATGCGGGGTGACATTCAACACAGTACTACGTGCTTCTCGGCCTCTAGGTCCGGTTAGAAGCCTCACTACTTTCCCACCTTGCATCGTCACTGTGTGACTCAATCCAGGACAAGCTGCCTTCTTTTCCCTCCATACCATCCACCTGAAATGTAGCACTGTTCTCCCAGAAGTGACATTAGAAACCACAGCCTCATCATGAATGACTCATTTAATGAGAAAAGAGATGGGTTGGTAGGGGATTAACACAGTAGTTTGCAATGCACCATTGAACAAGTCTGGGACCACAAAGTGTCGACACTCTGAGAAAAGCAATATTGATTTATTTTCGCTATTGAACTGAGATTTCTCAGAACGCAGAATGCCAGATAATAAGACCTGATAAAGCAGTGGTTGCTCACAACACAGACGATGTTTATCTTTGCAAAAATAACTGACACAACATACAAATGCAGTTTTATTTCTTGCATTAAGAAATAATTGAAAGCCTTTAGTGCGTGCTCAAAGGTCTGCACTGAATTACTAATACTCTGCACCGATTACAATTCAGTTATCTTGCTGGAGTTTCACAAGATGGCAAAACAGTCTCCTTGAACTGTTAGTTGAAACTAAGATTACGGATGCACAAAGTCGGGCACCACATTAGCATCTCATTGCAGTCACCATTGTTTCTTTGCCTGGGCAGAAAAGGCAGATGTCACTGCCATGGCTGGACTAGATACGATGCGTGATGTGAAATAATTGGCTAGACATTGCCCATGATTTTATGTCCACAGATCCCTGTGGGCAGAAACGTCATCAAGGACTTACCTGGTAAATCGCTTATTGTGTTTGAAGTTTCAATGATCCCTGATCTATTGTTCCCTCTCAAGCCCATTCTCCTGCCTTCTCCTCATAACCCCTGACACTCTTACTAATCAAGAATATGTCAATCTCCACCTTAAAATTATCCATTGACTTGGTCAGGGATTTTGTCATCAGTCTTGGAAAATCTAGTTCCTTATGCAGGTGATGCAAACAGCCATGGCTGAGAGTGAGGTGACCGTACACCTGGACACCATTTGCACTTCGCACACCTGACCACCAGGGAGCGCAAAGGAGCAACAAGTGATTTTCTTCATCTCGTCTCCCTCCCTCACATTGGCTCTGCCATCTTCTCCAACACAGCACATGGTGGAGACGAGAAGCTCTGGAGAAGAACTGGACTCAAGTTGCCCACTGTCATAACTGTACAAGAAGCAAAATGATCGGTGCGTGCTCATCGATTCCATCGGAAGAGCGAAGGCCCTTCAAAATGGCAAAAACTGGTCATTGTCGAGGTATTAGTAGGATATGTGTGAACTCAGTTTGCTGAATGTATTTACCACCTCATGATGTGTTAACTGTAAAGCCGTCTTACCTTCTCTTCTACCCTGTTAAGTCGAGCTCCGATTGTGTTCTTTCCTCTGTCCTGGCTCTTTTCTGAAACATACCATGAGAAGAAGAATGAAATCATGAGTATTTTAAATGATTTCACAGAAAGTGATAGCAATACGTTTGGATAAATATTTTTACAACTGATAAGAATAAATTGCATCAGAAATCTCTGAAACTGCAAATCTCGTTAAAGTCTCAAATTCACATTTTTGAAATGATGCCTTCTCACAAAGAGTCCCTGCTGTAAACTAGATTAGTTTTCAGGCTGGATTGGGCTGTCAAGTCTTAAGACTTTACAACCGGCCTGCATGTTTAACCACAGTACATGAAACTTCCCAGGTAAAGATGTAAAAGTACTTCTCACCACGAGAGATGAATTAATTCTGATTTTCATTGTGCCAGGTCAGATATAAGGTCAATTCATTAATAAATAATGTTCAATTACCTGCGACACAAGGTGTAAAAACATACTTCAGTGCCTTGGCTGGAGTTTGGTTTTGAGAGGGAAGGAATTTCTCTGCATCATTTAATGGGGAAAGGCAGGAGTGCAGCAGAATGCTAGATTTTCCCTGATGTCAACACAAAGGCCGAAAGGTCAAGTGGAGCATGATACTTGATGCAAAGTGAAGTTTCCTCTATGCTTCTGCAACCTCAGAATGCCTACTGCCAATTGCTTTTGTGGAATATTTCCAAGCTGTTCTCCTTGTGGCCTCTCTGAATGAGACTGACAGCTTAGTGCCAATAAGTGCTGGATTGTGTTGGAAATGTACTATGGACTCATGCATAAAACTGCAAATAAATTAGGCAGGCTTTACATTGCCAACTTACCTCACTTAAAAATTTATTCCTCATTCATTCTGGATTGGGTTCAAACCCAAATCTGCATTTTCATGCCATTTTCCTCTCATCCGTCTTCCTCTGCTGCTGAAATCATTGATTTCTGCCAGAGATTTGGATCCACAGGTGCTGGACGCCCATTGATGCCTTATCCACGTGGATAATGACCAGTGGCAGGTCGGCAGGGTGGCGCAGCGGTAGAGTTGCTGCCTTACAGTGCCAGAGACCTGGGTTCAGCCCTGACAATGGGCACTATCTGTACAGAGTTTGTGCGTTCTCCCTGTGACCGCATGGGTCTTCTCCAGCTGGTCCAATTTCCTCCCACACTCCAAAGACGTGCAGGTTTGTAGGTTAATTGGCTTCTGTAAATTGTAACTTGTCCCTATTGTGTAGTGCAAGTGTATGGGAATAGCTGATTGCCCAGACTCAGTGGGATGAAGAGTCTGTTTCCTCGCCTTATATCTATAGTCAAAAAAGGTTTAAAGTATTAAGGCACCCTGTTCCATTGTGGGGCATTGCAGACTGAGCCTATCCATATCCTCTTCTGGTGCCCACATACAGTGGCGCAGCTGGTACACTGCTGCCTCTGTGCCAGAGACCCAGGTTCAATCCTGACCTCGGGGCCTGTCTGTGTGGAGTTTACACATTCTCACTGTGAATGCGTGGGTTTATTCTGGGTGCTCTGGTTACCTTCCATATCCTGAATTGTAGCGCAGATTTGTAGTTTAATTGGCCTCTGTAAATTGCTTTTAGAGTGATAAAATGAGATAACATAGAAGTTGGTGTGAATGGGTGATCGATAGTCAGCATGAATTCGGTGGGCTGAAGTGTCTGTTTACGTGCTGTATCTTTAAACCAGACATGGTTTACCTGCACATGAACATGAGTACTGGCCCTCTCTCTGACCTAAAGCTGATTTTAACAGTATCTCCCATTTACCACCTTCCACTTAAATACTTTCCTCCACGTTTGATAGTCATCACTTTAACATTATCAATTTGCGAGATCTTGTATGCAATAAAGTCTCTAACCAAGATCCAGTTCTGCCATTAGTTTAAATCACCTGCCTCATCATCATTTATTTGTTTTGATTATATATTTTCTCTTGGCATAGAAAGAGGCTATTGACACATCGAGGCTATGGGCAATCCCAACGCCCCATTTATTCCCATGTACTCTGTTCTCTCTCCCATGCGAATGAACTCCACCTAACTCTCCTACCACCCACCCACACTGGTGGCAATTTACCTATGACCAGCACATGTTTAGGATCTGGGAGGAAACTGAAGCCCCCGGGGAACTTGCAAACTCCAAAGTGGCAGTACTTGAGGTTGTGATTGAATTTGGTACACTGGAGTCACTATACGGAGTAAAATGACAGGAATGCACAGCCAACCCTCAAGGGAATCAGAATGTGTCTTGCTGAACCACTCATGGAGTCATACAGTGTGGAAACAGGCCCTTCGGCCCAACTTGCCCATACCGACCAATGTCTCATCCATACAACCCCACCTGCCTGCGTTTATCCCTCTAAACCTATTCTATCCATGTACTTCTTTCTTAATCATTGCAATAGTACCTGCCTCAACTACCTCCTCTGGCAGCTCGTTCCGTACACCCTCCACCCATTGTGTAAAAAGGTTACCCCTCAGATTCCTATTAAATCTTTCCCCCCTCCCTCACCTTAAACCTCCTGAGCCATCATCCATTGCCATTCAGATTTCAACCCATTCAAAGCCCTGTTGGCAATATTCCATTCCACACTAATTTGTGCTGCACTGCTATCCCATCGCATCTCAATCTCACACGTCTTCATACTAGACTCAGGGACAGTCTCTCTAAATATCTCCATCTCTGGCTGGATCTCACACCATCGTCAAAACCCTCTTTAAAATGTTACTCTTTGATCCTGCTTCCAGTCCCTCTCACTGAAGTGTATAGTACATCGCAGGCTTCCTCACTCCAGGTCAACAACTTCAGGTAACTTGCTTCCCCTGTTGCTAGTCAGTTCTTCTGTAGGTCATCAATTTGTAATATTGGGCCAGTGTTTCATCTCCACCAGTGCAATCTGACTAGTTGAGCATTTCCTACAGCTCTATAATTCACAGCTTTTTACATTCCCCCATTTGTGCTTTCTCTCACCAACTGAGTTTTCGGGGCAGGCTGGGCAGGCTAGGACATAGGAGGTTGATGGGTGATTTCATAGAAGTGGATACAATTGTGAGGGTCATAGATGGAGTGAATGCACAGTCTTTTTCCTAGTGTTCAGGAATCAAGAACCAGAGTGCATAGGGTTAAGGAGAGAGGTAACTGAATTAATAGGAACCTGAGGGACAACTTTTTCCACACAGAGGGTGCTACATATACGGAGCGAGCTGCCAGAGGAAGTGGTTGAGGAAGATACTATAACAACATTTAGAAGATATTTGGATATAGATAAGAAAGGTTTCGAGCAATATGGGTCAAATGCAAGCCATAGCGTGGAAACAGGCCCCATGCCCCCTATTTGCCATGCCGACCAACATGCCCTATCTACACTAGTCCCACCTGCCGGTGCTTAGCCCATATCCCTCTAACCCTGTCCTATCCATGTACCTGTCCAATTGTCTCTTAAATTTTATTATAGAACCTGCCTCAACTACCTCCTCCAGCAGCTTATTTCATATACCACCCTTTGTGTAAAAAAGTTACCCTTCTGGTTCCTAATAAATTTTCCTCCTCTCACCTTAAACCTATGTCCTCTGGTATTCGTTTGCCTTACACTGGGCAAAAGACTGCTTTCACCTGATTTATTCCTTTCAAAATTTGTACATCTCTATCAGATCAGCCTTCATCTTCCTGTGCTCCAAGGAATAAAGTCCTAGCCTGTTCAACCTCTCTCTCTCTCGAGTCCTTGCAACACCCTTATAAATCTTCTCTGCACCCTTCTCAGCTTGACAATATCTTTCCTATAACATGGTAATCAAAACCGAACACAATACTATAAATGTGGTCTTAGTCAGCAAGGACGAGTTGGGCCGAAGGGCCTGTTCCCATGCTTTATGGCTGTATGACTATATAATTGAAGTCATAGACCTATTAACCAGATAGATTTATCACAGCTTATCATGATGGCAATGCTGGCATCAGAGATATCCCCATTGTCCAATTCCTCCCCCCCCCCCCCCTTTCTCTCTCCACAATTTAAAACTAACTTGTTTATTTCTTCCCTAGTTCTGATGGAGGGTCTCCGATCTGTCAATTTTGTTTCTCTCCCCTCAGATGCTGCCTAACCTGCAAAGATTTTCCAGTATTTTCTGTTTTATGCTGGTGGTGCCACCAGCAGTGGCTGCCTCGCCAACAGTCTGTCCTTTCTTTTTGTTATTTTTAGTATGCGTTTAAAGTATGTTTTAGTGTTCCTTGGTTTGTTTTATGTGGCGGGGATTTGGGGAAACCTTTTTTCAATCTCTTACCTCGACGGAGATGCGATTTTTTTCCGTATTGCATCTCAGTCCCCACTGCGGCCTAACATTGTGCAGTTGGCGGCCTTTCCTGGGGACCGACCCGGTTGACCAGGCCGCTTGAGTCTGCGGGACTTTAAAAATCGCGGAGCTTGCGATCCCTTTGACGGGGAGCGAAGCTCCAACCGTGGGCCCTGTGGGCTTTAACATCGTGAAGCCCGCGGTCTCTGGTAAGAAGAGGCCGACTCGGAAGCTCCATGTCGCGGAGTTTCAACAGCCCCGACACGGGAGTTTCGATCACCCCGACGGGGGCATCGATCGTCGGCTGCAGGGACTTTGATGGCCCCGACTGTGGATGGTTTGACTGCCCCGACCGCGGGAGAACAAGGAGTAAGAAGATGAACGTTATTGCCTTCTATCACAGTGAGGAATGTGGAATCCACTGGGGTGGATGTTTATGTTAACTTTTATGTGGTTGTGTGTCTTGTAGCTTTTCATTTAGTATGGCTGTATGGGAACTCAAATTTCACTGTACCTTAACTGGTACATGTGACAATAAACTGACCTTGAAACCTTGAGATGCAGATTCATGTTTAGATTTTTATCATCTGCAGATTTTGATTTTCCGTACCGCATTGTGGCTGGCTACTTTATTCTCACCATTGATAAGCAGTTTATAATGTTTTACTTTGTTAAAACTATCGTTGCAGTCTGAACATTGTTGCAATATTTTGTGGTTTGCACTAGTTTTGTTCGGAGTGAAACAACAAACTTACCACGTGCTGGGTTTTAATGCGAAATATCTCTGGCTCAACTGTCCACTTTATAGTGTTGGAAGGAATTGCAGATGCAGGTTTATACCGAAGATAGACACAACATGCTGGAGTAACTCAGTGGGACAGGCAGCATTTCTGAACGGGTGACGTTTCAGGTTGAGACCTTCTTCAGACTGTGCTTCAGGGAAGAGGGTTATTCCTTTTCTCCAGAGAGTTACTCCAGCATTTTGTGTCCACTTTAGTCATTGTTTGCTGAAGTGTGGGGGGTAAAGCTTCCCTGTATTTCAATATTGAAGATGTACTTCTGTGTTCATTTCAGTCAGACTGCAAGATGTGGTTGATATATTTACCTGACACAGATTGGAACATTGTTGGTTTTCCCAAGGACTGGTCTAACCTAGAAAGCAAAGTAAAAGCTGAATTAACAATTCATGCAGCAAACACGTAACACAACACACAAATTATGGTCAAAGATCCACCAACTATGAGTAATATAAAAGATAGGCACAAAATGCTGGAGTAACTCATCGGGTCAGGCGACATCTCTGGAGAATCCTTTTTCTCCAGAGATGTTGCCTTACCCGCTGATCTATTCCAGCACTTTGGTATAAACCAGCATCAGCAGTTCCTTTCTACACATATGAGCAATATAATGTTGATAAGAAAGATACAAGGGGTTAGTGTCTGTGCCTTGGGTGTTATCAGTCATCTTTCTGACTTTACATTTGACTTGCAATATTAACCCTTGCAAAAGAAATGTTTAGGTTAGATATAAAGCCACTTCTCAGCAGAAAAGATCTGCACTCGGTTTACACCAGGTCATGTCTCTAAAATTTCAACCATTTTGAGAAGTTTTGTGTCCTCAAGAACACTTTATTTGCATTTTGCCGAGTATTGTCCATGAAGAACCAGTATAATTGGTAAATGTTCAAAAAATATATTTTTTTCATATATTTTTTAAAAACCCTTGTATTTGGAGCTATCTTGAGGAAACTGAATATACGTGACTGAAAATGGTTTAAAATAACATAGAACCGTTTTCTGGTTACATTCATTTGCTGTGATCAATTGCTTAATACATCAAAAAAAATTATATTCAAATGCTTTGAAACGTTGCCAGGTTAATTTTAAGCCCTGAAAGTGGGCGCAATTACTGGAAACTCCCAATGCTAATTAGTTCGATCTGGAGTATGGCCAGTTTTGTGGATGGGGCCAGTTTTGTGGATGGGGCCAGTGTGCAACATGACGTTAAGACCAGCACAAAAGCTTGCAGCAAATCGATTTGCCATGGACTTAACTTATGTTTGAAGTTCTGTTCATCAATAACAGTGCTCTGGTCAATTTCAAGCAAATTGCACTGAAACAAATAGCCCAACCCAATGGAAAAAGCAACCAAAATATGGAAGATGGTGGTGCAATGTAGGTGTGGGCGGTAGAGCGAATGCCTTACAGCGCCAGAGACCCGGGTTTGATCCTGACTACGGGTGCTATCTGTACAGAGTTTGTACGTTCTCCCCGTAATCTGCATGGGTTTTCTCCAAGACCTTCGGTTTCCTCCCACACTCCAAAGACGTACAGGTTTGTAGATTAATTGGCTTGGTACAAATGTAAAATTGGCCCCAATGTGTATGTGGGGTAGTGGTAATGTGCGGGATCACTAGTTGGCGCAGACTTGGTGGGCCGAAGGGCCTGTTTCCATGCTGTATCTCTAAACAAAACTAAACTACTGGAGGAACTCAGCGGCTCAAGCAGCAAGGAATGGACAGATGGTGTTTTGGGTCGGGACTCTTCCCCAATGTAAATCGAGTGGCTTCCTGTACATCGGTGAGACCAAGCGTAGAGTGGGCGGCCGTTTTGCTGATCGTTACCGCTCGGTTAGCTTAATTTTCACCTTTAAAATTCAGATCTATGCACTCTTTCACAAATTCTCATTTTACATGATCTCCTGGTCATCTATTAGATGCAGAAAGAAGGCTTTGACATTATATTTCCTTTTTTCAGTCTGGATCAGTGATTTTGACTCTCTAGGTAGTTTACGAGTGCATGAGAAAGCAGACACTGCTGCAGCTCCTAATGTTAGGAGACAGGCACTGAAATGTGTCCAATTCCTTCCCAGTGCTAATCCAACAATGAAAGAGACTTGGTATGCATACAGTGTGCCTTACAGTGAAACAGCTCCACTGTCTGGTAACAATGAACATACAGTGCCCTCCATAATGTTTGGGACAAAGACCCATCATTTATTTATTTGCCTCTGTACTCCACAATTTGAGATTTGTAATAGAAAAAAAATCACATGCGGTAAAGTGCACATTGTTCGATTTCATTAAAGGCCATTTTTATACATTTTGATTTCACCATGTAGAAATTACAGCTGTGTTTATACATAGTCCCCCCATTTCAGGGCACCATAATGTTTGGGACACATGGCTTCACGGGTGTTTGTAATTGCTCAGGTGTGTTTAATTGTCGCCTTAATGCAGGTATAAGAGAGCTCTCAGCACCTAGTCTTTCCTCCAGTCTTTCCATCACCTTTGGAAACTTTTATTGCTGTTTATCAACATGGGGACCAAAGTTGTGCCAATGAAAGTCAAAGTAGCCATTATAAGACTGAGAAACACAAATTAAACTGTTAGAGACATCAGCCAAACAATAGGCTTACCAAAATCAGCTGTTTGGAACATCATTAAGAAGAAAGAGAGCACTGGTGAGCTTACTAATCGCAAAGGGACTGACAGGCCAAGGAAGACCTCCACAGCTAATTACAAAATAAATCTCTCTATAATAAAGAAAAATCCCCAAACATCTGTCCAACAGATCAGAAACACACTTCAGGAGTCAGCTGTGGATTTATCAATGACCATTGTCCACAGAAGACTTCATAAACAGAAATACAGAGTCTACACTGCAAGATGCAAACCACCGGTTAGCCGCAAAAATAGGATGGCCAGGTTACAGTTTGCTAAGAAGTACTTAAAAGAGCAACCACAGTTCTGGAAAAACACTGCTGTGATCTCTACATGCTAAAACCAAAATGTGTAAAAATGGCCTTTATTAAATCTGACAATGCGCACTTTAGCCACTCTATTACGAATCTCAAATTGTGGAGTACAGAGGCAAATAAATAAATGATGGGTCTTTGTCCCAAACATTATGGAGTATGTGCAAAGTCTGGAGATATAATGATGTTTTCCAAATCCCATTTAATATTCTCCATTTAATATTCAATTACACTTTATAAAATGTCTAGATGTTTTATCAGTGTAACAGATATAATTTTTACAATTAAGCTTCAATCAAGCTGCACTTCTTCATTTCTTGGGGCAAGTCAAAAGATATCCATCCCTCTGATCCCACTCCTGAATGAAGAAGCAAGGCGGCACTGGTCCTAAAAGCATTCTATTTCTGAGAAAAATAGAATTTAGAAATTCAATACATTAATATTAGCTGCATAAACAACGAAAGGCTCTGACCTCCTCTGATCCATCTCACGTGTATGTATGTCTTTGTAACATGCAGTCCCACTTTTGAGAATCAGAATGTCCTGTTACTCCACCCGGTCACATTGATTAATTAATTGAACATTTAACTGCATTGGGCCTGTACACGTTGGAGTTTAAAAAGATGAGGGGGGACCTCATTGAAACCTATTAAATAGTGAAAGGGCTGGATAGAGTGGATGTGGAGTGGTAGAATCTAGGACCAGAAGCCATAGCCACAGAATAAAATGACGTAGCTTTGGAAAGGAGATGAGGAAGAATGTCTTAAGTCAGAGGGTGGTGAATCTGTGGAATTCATTGCCACAGAAGGCTGTGGAGTCCAAGAGAATGGATATATTTAAGGTGGAGATTGACAGATTATTGATTAGTATGTGTGTCATGGGTTATGGTGAGAAGGCAGGAGAATGGTGTTGAAAGGGAAAGATAGATCAGCCATAATTGAATGATGGAATAGACTCGATGGGCCGAATGCTGTAATTCTGCACATAGAACTTATGAACTTACGATCAATTGTTCTTAGAGTTTGCACTCATCCCTTAAAGGACAGTTTAAAGCAGGCCTGGCTTGCCAATCAGACTGAGCTGCCTGATTAACTGTCTTGCAGGCCACAACATGAACACACCCACTACTGCTTTACCATGTGCTCCCATCACTCATTAGCTAAGTGGGAGTTAATCCATCCACACACAGCACACAGCCCGTGCACATCTCCCTGGATGCAACTAACCTGCAGCAAGTCAAGGCAGAATTCAAAGCCTCACCTCCCCCGTGTTGAGTGAAGTCATGCATTTTTGATTCAGAAATAGGAATGTTCCCCCTTCCCATTCTCCTATCGAACTTTCTGTTCCAAAATCAACTCACCTTTCCACTCTCCTACTGACCTTCCTGTTCTGGGCCTTCACCACTGTCAGAGAGAAGCTGCACGCAAATTGGAGGAACAGCACCTCATATTTAGCTTGGGCAGCTTACCACCCAGTGGTATTGATTTCTCTAATTTCAAGTAACCCTTGCATTCCCTCTCTCTAATTTCACTGTTCATTATCTCCTCTTCCACAGCCCACAATGGACCATTGTGGGCTCCAACTGTCTTTGGTCGTCGGTGCTGGCTGTTTGTTCCGTACCATTTCAAACCTCTATTTTCCCTTACCCCTAGCTCTCTGCCTGAAGAAGAGTTTCGACCTGAAATGTCACCTATTCCTTTTCTCCAGAGGTGCTGCCTGTCCCGCTGAGTTACTCCAGCATTCTGTGTCTATCTTCGGTGTAAACCAGCACCTGCAGTTCCTTCCTACATGCATGCTCACATTAAGCCAGAGGCTCATTCCTCCGTAGTGCAAAAATTAGAGGTGCGTTGTTTTGTTCGCAATGGGTTTCTAAATGGACATAGTTTTAACATGTATTGTAATGTTCTGACTTAATGGAAGTTTATGCGTGGAAGCCAATGTCCAGTTGCTTCAGCACATGGCCAGCCATCTGGGTGTGGTGGAAGCGAAGCAGTAAAATTACAATGTTGTTTGGCTGCTCTATACAAGCAAATTTGCACCAGAATTATTGCCCTGTAAATGCATTGTAAAGATCAGGTGTAACCCAGACGTTGGTGCTCAACTTTGGCAAGTCGTGGAGAGCGAATATCTGGGCTGCAGATATTTTTGAGTATTGGGTCAGAGGAATTAAATCTTACCTCCATTTATTTATGGAAATCCTTGATCAACTCTTGTGCTTAGTCATTGTATCGTAGGGTGTCACAATGGTGACAACTCCAAAGTTAGGGGTCCCATGTTCAGTGAAGAGGTGCAAAGTGAGCATAATTCCTGCATGCCCTCCAAATTGGCTCACTTATTGCAATGTGAGGAGTGTCAGGCTGTTGTGCAAATTAACTTAGGCTCAAGCGTAGGAAACACATTCACAAGCAAAGAGGCCATGTGCTACTGGATGTTGCATTTGCTAAAACAGACTTTTCTCTGTTTTAGCACACACTTCCTAGAGGTCTCAAAACCCAATCTGCCCATCAATCACACATACGTTCCCTCTATCCAATGTTTCCATCTGTCCACCATCCATTGTTTATTTGATTCCATTCATACTTTTTATCTTAGAAACATAGAAACACAGAAAATAGGTACAGGAGTAGGCATTTCGACCCTTTGGGCCAATATGTTCAATATGATCAACCAAAATCAGTACCCCATTCCTGCTTTCTCCCCATTTCCCTTGATTCCAAGCTATATCTAACTCTCTCTTGACTACATCCAGTGAATTGGCCTCCACTGCCTTCTGTGGAGGAAATGTCATAGATTCACAACTTTCTGGGTGAAAAGGTTTTTCCTCATCGCAGTCCTAAATGGCCTACCGCTTATTCTTAAACTGTGACCCTAGGTTCTGCACTCCCCAACATTGGGAACATTTTTCCTGCAAACTTATCTTATTCAACATCTGCAGCCCTTTGCTGGCTCCACATGCCCTCCCAGCATCCGTCGTTATCTTCATTCTTCCCAGTCCCATCTGACTCTATCTGCCCCTCCTCACTGGATCTACATGTCCCTTGCCCCATCCCTCCTCCACACCTCTTTGTACTGGCTACCTCTTCTCTTTCTGACCCAAAATCTTGTCTGTCCATTTCCCTCTGCCTGGGCTGCAGAATTCCTCCAGCAGTTTGTTTATTTTTTGTTCCAGGTTCCAGCATCTGCAGTCTCGTGTGTCTCAGATCATTCGATATGTTAGGTGGTTCTTTGGCTGGGTTCCTACTGGCAAGCAAGAGGCACCTGGATAATTCATGCAATGCTTCAATGGGTACACGTCAACAGTGTGACTAGAGAGAGCAAGCAGCCCTAAAATGGCAGATGTGTTCCAAAATGAGGAGGCCATTGCTTTTTCGGCCTCATCCAAGATTCAAATGGATAGAGATTTTTGAATCAATGGGTGTCAGGGGGATTTTTTTCAATGTGCTGAAGACATTCCCTAGACAAGGGAAGATGGCTTTTGTTGTTTTCAGTTAATTATGTCAGCCCCAAGATTTCCACCGGGCTATCTCCAACCTGCTTCAGTTCTTTCATTTGGTCAGGAGTGTAGATGTTCACTGACGATTACGGTGTAATAATTGCAGCACTTTAGATAACAAATTTTCCATGTTTCATAGCTTGCACCAAGACCTGGACATCATTCAGGGATTCCTTGATCATTGAAAAGCTGCAATTGACATGGTTAGCCTGTCCTATAAGGAAGGGTTAAAGTAGCATTATGTGTAGAAAGGAACTGCAAATGCTGGTTTATAACCAAACATAGACAAAAAGTGCTGGAGTAACCCAGCGGGTCAGTCAGCATCTCTGGAGAAAAAGATGGGTGATGTTTCACGTCGGGACAGAATTCTGAAGAAGGGTCCCGACCCGAAACATCACCCGTCCTTTTTCTTCAGAGATGCTGCCTGACCCGCTGGGCTATGCCAGCACTTTGTCGATCTAAGTAGCATTACATGGGCATGTAGAGGCATTATCATCACCAAGATCATCACCTTCTATGGTATACATGTCACCATTAACCAGAAAGTTAACTGAACCAGCTATATAAATCCTGCAGCAAGTGGGAGGCTTGATATTCTCAGGTAAATTACTCTCTTCCTAACTCCCCAAAGTATTTTCCATCTACAAGGCAGGAGTCAGGTTTGTGATGGTATATCGAAGATAGACACCAAGGAAAGGTATGAATATTGATTTCTCTAATTTCAAGCAACCCTTGCATTCCCTCTTTCTCCACCCCTCCCCCACCCTAGTCATCCTGTTAGCTTCACTGTTTGCATCCTTATATCCCATCGTTATCACCTCTTCTACAGCTAACAATGGACCATTGTGGGCTCCACCTTTCCTTGGTCATCGGTGCCGGCTCTGATTTGCTCTGAACCTTTTCATACCTCTCTCCCCTGACTCTCAGTCTGAAGAAGGGTCTCGACCCGAATCGTCACCTATTCCTTTTTTGCTGAGATGCTGCATGACCCGCTGAGTTATTTGTGTCTATCTAGCATTTTGTGTCTATCTTCAGAGCAAACCAGCATCTGCACTTCCTTCCTACACATGTTGTGATGGAATATTTTACTTCGGAGTCACGTGAGTGACTACGTGAAGAACCCGCTCAGTGCGCAGGCGCGGCATTACGCCAGCAGTGCAACAGCGGCTGCCACGGGATTTAGGCTGTCCCGTTACAGGCTGTCCCGACACAATTTAGGCTGTCCCGTTACAGGATGAACCGGACCGTCAGGTGAGTACCCTGAGGTCGGGTTTTCTTTTACAGGTGAGCCTTTTTCTGCTTGTGTTTTTTACAGGCAGAGAAAAAGGCTCTGGAACAAAACTGTCCCCCGTTTTCCCGTCGGGGAGGGGGGCAGCAACAGGCGGCAGGAGCGTTACCCGGTGTTCCGTAATTCCCCGACACCGTGCCGAGGCCAGCCCGCTAGTACCTGAAGCAGCGGGCTGGACGCATAGCCACTCGAGAGGCATCCGGCAGGTGTTCCCGATGTCGGACGGGACGTCTCTCCACCCGCACGGGGGGAGAGAGAGCCGCCTGAGCCGCTGGAGCGGCTCACGGAGCAGGTGCCTGCGAGACGCGCTGCTTGAGGGGCGCTCTCGCTACTACAAGGCAAAAGCTCCAGAAGAACCTGTCCCCCGCTCGACTCCAGCGGAGGAGCGTTCCATTGCAGGGGGGGGGGCAGCAACAGGCGGTAGGAACAATTACCGGTCGCCCCGCTATCCCCATCACCGCGCCGAGCCCAGTCCCGCTAGTGCCTGAACTGCGGGCTGGATGTCTAGCCATCCGAACAGGCATCCGGCCGGTGGCGTCCGATTCGTCGGACGGGGACATGTCTCCACCTAAATGGAGGAGAGACAGCCGCCTGAGCTGCATCCAACAGCAATTGGAGCAGCTCCAGCGAGATGCGCAGAAAGAGCGCTTTCGCGGAGGGAGGTCAGGCACCCCCTCCACAGTGTTCTGTACACTGCCCTCTGCTCCCTCATTACTGGAGGCTAGCATTGGTGACCAGGGCTGGGCTGGTCTGGAACAGGGGCAGGCGTACGAATTCGGGAGTATGCCAGGGGTGCAGGAACATGAAGAGCTGTTGGGTGTGATGGACCGCTTGTAGCAACCCCACGGGCTGGAGCACCGCTGGAACCAAGAATGGCGGCCAGCATCAACCATTACTGGAAAAGGTGCTCGCTGAGGTGCTGAAACAACACAGCACCAGAAAACGGTGAGGCCCTCAAAGTAAAAAGTGTCAACAGCCAAATCTGGGGGCATGTGGGTCACACATCCAGACCCAAGAACTCAAGCTACAGCGGATCCTAAGGCTCCTGACGTCAGCCATCATAGCCTTTGCTCGTTCCGTGGAGACCACGGAGATGGATACCTGCCTGCAGGATGTGCTGGCATTAATGTGTACCACACAATTTGAGATCAACAATCTCCGGAGGGAAACATAAGACCTGCCCTCAATCCCAAATTTGCTGGCTTGTGTAAAGCCCCAGCTGCGGAGACGGACGCGCTGCTATTTGGGAAAGATTTCAATAAAAAACTGAAGGAGATGCAGGAAGCATCAAAAACCTTCGGCCTAATGAGGGCAGGCCCCGGGACGAGCAAACCAAGACCTCCGATACCCAAGCGGCAGCACCCCACGGCATCCACCAGTCGACGTCCGCAATATGGGACTGGTGAACGCTTGGGGTCCGCACATTATCCCCAAAGATCTTTCAGATCAGGGCCCGCAGCGGACCCTCTGGAAAATGCGCCTCCCCCCAACATCGCCAGCACGTCAGAACAAAATCTTCAGGAAAATGAAGAAACAGAATCGCCAATAACCATGGAGGTAGGTGGGTCTGGTCCCTACCAGCATATAGAAAATAAGGGTGCTTTATTAACAGGGGGGAGATTACACTTGTTTAAAGAAGCATGGGGTATGGTCACGAGTGACAAGTATATACTCAACAACATTACAGGATATAAAATACAATTCATGTCAGAAAAAACGCCGCCAGTTCAACAATGGCCCCAAAGGGTATTTCTCCCTCCGTCAAAGAGAAACGTGAGGGACAAGCTGAACTGGTGAGACTTATCACAAAGGGGGTCATCGAAAAGACCAAACATGAACCTTTGGAATTTGTATCGAATATATTCACTAAAACCAAAAAAGATGGTGTCTGTCGCATCATCATTGACTTAACATCACTAAACAAATTTGTTAAGTATATACATTTTAAAATGGAGACATATGTTACTGCCAAACAACTGAATTCCAAAGGACACTTCATGGCAAGCATTTATCTTAAAGATGCTTACTATCTAGTACCCATATACAAGGATCATCGCAGATACCTAAAATTTATCTGGATGGTACAAAGCATTGCCCTATGGGCGAACTTCAGCCCAAGATTATTCACCAAAATATTGAACCCAGCCATGGCAATACTAAGAAAGCAAAAACATATTGTCATGGCATATCTGGAGGATATTCTCATAGTAGGGAAAACGATGGAATTGGCTGTGGCAGCAGTATCAGCTACAAAACAGCTCCTCGAAACTCTGGGGTTCGTCCTACATCCAGATAAATCTAAGTTGAAGCCATCCACTATCATGAACTACCTGGGCTTCACAATTAACTCAGTCCATATGACTGTTACCTTGCCAAAGGCAAAAATGGTTGAATTAGCACAATCATGCAACAAATTAATGGTCAACGAGCGACCAACTATTCGACAAGTAGCAAGAGTAATTGGGGAAATGGTAGCAGCATTTCCGGCTACACAATTCGGACCTTTGCACTATCAAAAAATTTACAGAGAGCAAAGGTACGGGCAATAAAACGACATACAGATCACTATGATCGTGTCATGAACTTACCCACTGAAGCAATATCAGAGCTACAGTGGTGGGCAGAAAACATTTGGCATAGTTTCAGCCCTATCTTTATCACTAACCCTACTTTAGTTATTCAAACAGATGCCAGTGCTCAAGGCTGGGGAGCGACTAACTCCATATCCAGCACAAGTGGTAGATGGACTAAACTAGAGTCATCATTACTACTTACACTGGGCATTAACTATCTAGAGATGTTGGGCGCCTTTTATGGTTTAAAAGCATATTTATCTAATATGCAGCACTTGCATGTTCGGTTACAAATTGATAAATACTACGGTGATGGCTTATATTAACCATATGGGTGGCATAAAATCATTATCATGCGACAAATTGGTCAACATGATTTGGCAATGGTATGTCGAAAGACATATTTGGCTATCAGCTACTTACCTACCAGGTAAGCTAAACACCCATGCCATGAGAAAATTAAACGCCTGGGTTGCAAGTTTGAACAGACCTTACCTGGAACTGGGATTGTCCAAACAAACCATCACCACCATGTCGGCTTCCCTTCGAACATCCACCAAGAGGCAGTACTTAACCAGCATCAAAAAAGGGAGAAGTACTGCCAGGAAACATGGACAACATAAGCAACAGCTACAGCCACCAACATACTGGAGTTCCTGGCCATCTACACCACGATGTAGGGATCAGCTACAGTGCCATCAACACAGCGCAGAGTGCTCTTTCTGCTTATCTCAAACCAGCGGCAGGACAACAGGCGATGGGATCCCATCCACTGGTGGTAAAACTGATGAAGGGCATTTACAATATCAAGCCCTAAGCCCAGGTATACCCATATTTGGGATATCAGTGTGGTCCTGACATATCTCAGGGAATGGCCACCAGCCAGATCACCCGGCCTCGAGCAAGCTACACTAAAGACGCTCATGTTGATGGCACTTGTATCCGCTCAGAGGGTCCAGTCACTACACCTATTGCGACTGGACAACATGATCACAGCTCCAGACCAGATCTGTCGTTATCCAGCGACTGGTCAAACAGAGCAGACCAGGAACACCTAATCCAGTCGTGGCTTACCCACCAGAACTACGGTTATGTGCCATGACCCACCTACTATCCTACATAGACACAACCAGAATATTCGAGGGAGATGAAAAGCCTTGTGGGTCAGTCACAAAAACCTTATGGTGGGGTACGAGCCAAACCATTGCGAGATGGCTCAAGCAGGTGCTAGAAACTGCTGGGATAAACACTAACATGTACAAATTTTATTCCACCAGGGCAGCATCCATGTCGACGGCTAAAGAATGGACATGCCTATAGACCACATCCTGGCTACAGCAGGATGGTGGGAAGGGAAAAGACCGTTCAGAAATTTTATAATAAGCCGTTGGCAAAACCTGGTTTATTTGCAGTAAAGATTTACGAACTGCAAATATTTAATTTAAGCCCAGGGGAGCAACTTAATTCTTTGTTGTTATTGTTTAAAAAATACCATTGTGTTTTTCTACAAATAGACTCATTGGTTCATTACGATAACACTTCCTCCCACAAGAACTTCGGCAGTGAGTGAAATGAAACTGTTACACGGTTTGAAATCACAGAGCTTTGAAATCTTCACGTAGTCACTCACGTGACTCCGAAGTAAAATAGTAAGATTAAACGAGAACTTACCAGTTTGAAGTTTGATCTGTATTTTATGAGGAGTTACGATGAGGGATTACGTGCCCTCCGCTCCCACCCTCATTATATGGATCAAACTAATAAATTGATGTCTCCTTATCTTTACTATGTTTACTTCAAAATAACTGTGTCTATCTGTGATTCCACACCGCTGCTTGGAAGTATGCAGCGCCTGCGCACTGAGCGGGTTCTTCACGTAATCCCTCATCGTAACTCCTCATAAAATACAGATCAAACTTCAAACTGGTAAGTTCTCGTTTAATCTTACTATTATCTATTGGCCTGGGTGAGTGCAGTTCCAACAACACACAAAAAGCTGGACATTGACCAGAATAAAACAGTCTGTATGTTGAGCATCCAAGATAGAAACAAAATGCTGGAGTAACACAGCAGGACAGGCAATATCTCTGGATAGAAGGAATCGGTGATGTTTCGGGTCAAGAACCTTCTTCATACAACCCTCCTCTCTAACATTGCACATCGATCAGTACCAGACCACCATGGCTGTGGCCGTACCATCTACATTGTGCATTTCAGCAACTCACAAAGACATCTGTAACGGCGCCTCCCATCTCTTCCACCATATATTTAAAGACCATGAATTCTCCAACAAATAAGCTTCATCCACACCACAGCCCAGAATTCTCCAAAAACATGTTGAAAGAGGTCAGGGTTAACAACTCATTTCAGCTTTTGTGTTTGTTCTGCAGTGTGTGTCTAGACCCTTCACATGACACTACATTTATTGAAAGTTCCAGCTGGATAATTCCACAATACAGGAAAGAAAAGAAGATAAACAGGGGGAAAATAACTAAGCCAAGGAAAAGAATGCTACAATGAAAAAAGGTACAGAAGCCTGAAGTCCCACACCACCAGGTCCAGGATTAGCTACATTCCTACAACTATCAAGTTCTTGAACCAACCTACAAAACCCTAATCCTACCTCGACAAGGAACACTACACGACAACCCTTGCGCTACCACGTCCTTATGTTTTTCTCTTGCTGTGTTGTGCACTAATGTCTTGTTTTTTAAAAAGTTTTCTTTCTTTTGGAAATATTTTGTGTTATTTATGTGCAATTTATGTATAATTTAATTTTTGTGTATAGTTTAGTTTAGAGGTAGAGTGCAGAAACAGGCCCTTCGAACCACCAACTCCGTGCCGACCAGCGATCCCCGAACACTAACACTATCCTAAACTGGGAACAATTTACATTTATACCAAGCTGATTAACCTACAAACTGTACTTCTGTGGAGTGTGGGAGGAAACCGAAGAGCTCGGAGAAAACCCACGCAGGTCAGGCGGAGAACGTGCAAACTCCGTACAGACAGCACCCGTAGTCAGAATCGAACTCGGGTCTCTGGCACTGTAAGCGAACAACTCTACTGCTGCGCCACCGTGCCCCCCACACAGTTGATTTGCCTGTGTTGCTGCAACAGGCAAGATTTATCATTCTGCTTGTACCTCACCATACTTGTGCATATGACAATAAACTTGACTTGTTCTGACTTGATTTGAAAGTCTATTTATAGAAAAACTGGGAGACTGGAAGAATTATAGGGTTAAAATTTCCTCTTTGGAAATGGTAGGAATGTTAACTCTGATTCTTCAAGATTTACTTAATCTTTCAATATAATCAAAAGTAATATAGGGATGCTATCAATACTCGGCAGGTCAGAGGGCACCTGTTGAGAGACAACATTACAACTCTTGAACTGAAAGAGGTAAGAGATAAACAGAGTTAAAGATGTTGAGAAAGATGGGAGAATGTAATGGAAATTCCATGATGGGATGGAAGGCAGGAGCCATTTGAAATAATGGATGACTTTCAAAGATAGAAAAACTAGTGCCATTACAGAATCTGAAGTTCTGAAGGAACGGGAAATGGGAAATCTGAAACACAAATGCTGGAAATGGTAATGCGAACATGCAAACTGGGAACAGGCATAGGCCACAGAGCTGCTCTTCAAGCTTGCTCTATCGTTCAATAAGATTCTGGTTGATCTGGTTACAACCTCAACTGTGCAATATTCCTTATTAAGAATCTTTCCTTTACCTTATGAATATTCAAGGGCTTATCTTTCACCACACTTTGAAGAAGTGTTCACAAGGTCTGAGAAAAAATGTCTTTCCTCATCTCTGTGTTGAGTGGACCAGTGACAAGGTAGAAACAAGGAAGTGCAGATTATGGATTGCAATACCAAGACGCAGAGTGCTGGAGTAACTCAGTGGGTCAGACAGCATCCCTGTAAAACATGAATAGGTGACATTTCAGGCTGGGATTTTTCTTCAGACTGAATGGTGTCAACCCAAAGCCTTATTGATCCGTGCTCTACAGGGATGCTGCTTGACCTACTGAGTTACACCAGCACTTTGTATCTTTGTTTCCAAAATATTGACTCTTAGTTCTGACCCCTCTTCAAGAGAAAACAGTCTCTCCTCCTGCATACAATCAAGACCGCTCTGGTTCTTATTTGCTTCAATCAAGTTGCCTTTTATGCTTCTAAACAAGTAAATACAAACTGAAGCTGTCAACATTTTTCTCAGAACTCAACCAACCATTCGATATATCATTGGTAAAGCTTCTCTGAGCAGCTTCCACAAGCATTTATGTCCTTCCTTTAGAGAAGATGAAAACTATGCACAGATATCAATGGTGGGAAGGGAAAGGGAACGTAAAATGGCAGGTGTTGCATCTCCTGCAGTTGCACAGGAAAGTACCATGATGACGAGAATGGGTGCTAGAGGTGAAAGATTGACGCGAAGCGTCAGAGAGAACAGCTATGATAGAATCCTTAAAATGGGTGGGAGCTGTAGACTGGCCTGCATCAACAACTCTCTGCAGTTTCTGGCAGTCTTGGGCAGAGCGGTTGCTATACCGAGCTGTGATGCATCTCGATAGGACATGTCCATCCTGAGGAACTATGGTGGCTGGAGTGGATAAGGAATAAATTAAATCTGAAGGCTGACCCAGTCTCGAATCATAATGCAGCAGGCCAGAAAATATTGAAGTGAAGAGCTGACAGAGTTGGACGAGAATTAAACTTACCTTCTCTTCCATTTCCATTGAGGAAAATTGAATCCTGTAGCTTTCAAGGTCATATACAGCATGTCAACAGGCCCTTCAGTCCAACGTCCATTCAGATGAAGATGCCCCATCTACAACTGCCCACCTGCCCATATCCCTCCAAACGTTTCCTATCCATATACTGTACCTATCGAAATGTATTTTATTTTAATGGTCAATATATGATGAGTGTTTGATGGCACTGAGCTTGCACTTGCTGGAGTTTAGAATGATGAGGGGGGACCTTATTGAAACTTACAGAATAGTGAAAGGCCTGGATAGAATGAATGTGAAGAGAATGTTTCTACTAGTGGGAGAGTCTAAGACCAGAGGCCATAACCTCAGAATAGGACATACCCTTAGAAAGGAGATGAGGAATAATTTCTTTAGTCAGAGGGTGGTGAATCTGTGGAATTCATTGCCACAGACATCTGTGGAGGCCACCAATTGATATGTTTAAGGCAGAGATTGACAGATTCTTGCTTCCTAAGGGAGCCAGGGTTAAGGGTAGAAGGCAGGAGAATGGTGTAGAGAGGGAAAGATAATCACCCATGACTGAATGGCTGAGTAGACTTGATGGACCAAATGGCCCATTTTGCTCCTATAACTTATGAACTTATGAACATATCTGGCATTTGTATAATTCGACATTCATATAATATATGAAGGATTTTAAAGCCAAGCTAAGGATTTTCTCAAAATTTAATGAACATCCTTTCCTACTCAGATTTGTTGTGGAAGTTCCAGCTGGACTTTTTGGAAGAGTATAATCTTAACACAGTGGCGCAGCGGTAGAGTTGCTGCCTTACCACGCTTGCAGCGCCAGAGAACCAGCTTCAATCCCAACCACGGTTGCTGTCTGCACTGAGTTTGTACGTTCTCCCCGTGACCTGTGTGGGTTTTCTTTGAGATCTTCGGTTTCATCCCACACTCCAAAGATGTACCGGTTTGTAGGTTAATTGGCTTGGGTTTGTATACTCGGTATAAGTATGAATTATCCCTAGTGTGTGCAGGCTTCTGTTAATGTGCGGGGATTGCTGGTCTGTGCGGGGATCGCCGGTCGGTGCGTACTCAGTTGGCTGAAGGGCCTGTTTCCGCGGTATCACTAAACTAAACTAATTCAAGAGCCCAGGCACACACAATGCAAGGCAGTCCCAAGGCTGAAGTGAATTATTATCCCTGTGCCATTTCAGCTCACAGGACAATGTGTTTTTCTGGCCTGTGGTGTGGTGAAGCTTTCTTGCCCACTGATTCAGCCTCTTTTAATGCTGTCTACAGAAGGTCCTGTAATATTCGTCACACGCTGCAAGTAAAAGGTGTTTGTTCACCTACTGTTTGAATTTGAAGGCAGAAGTGAAGGAAAACCAGCTGTGATAATGTTTTCTTCACGCTTTTCAAACTTTTTTAATTGGCGCTCTAAATGGCAGATATTCCAGAGCTCACATTGCTTTGTACAAATGGAGAAAAATACTCAGAAAGCTTAATTCCCAGACCAAGGCGAAGGGATTTAATCAGCCCTGTTCTGCAATGCATGTGCTAAACTTTGCAAGCTGGAGGACTGAGGGAAGGAATAACAGCTCATTAACTTTCACTCAACCCATGAGTATAGCACCAGGCAACTGGGCAGACCAACATGGAGTCACCTGCTATGGAGGATGATAACTACCAAAGACACCTCCGTCTCCCCCTCTACATTGGGGTTCTGGGGTGGAGGTTGGAGGGTACTGCACTGAGGAGTCCCCTGCAACCTGTTTCTCTGGCGTTTCACAGACTCGCCAGCCGCCTGCCTCGTTTGCGAGTTGGAAGAGTCTGTGTGCCACATGTATATGGAGTGTGTGAGGCTGCAGCACCTGTTCCATCTAAAGGGGCTGCTCCTTGCCTTCTGGCTGCATTTCTCACCCACCATCCTCATCTTTGGACACCCTGTGCGTAGGGAAGAGGGTAGGGCCGAAGATATCCTGGTTGGATTGCTCCTGGGCTTGGCCAAGCTGGCCATCCGCGAGTCATGACGCCAGGCGGACGAGGGTTCTGCCCGAGCCGGCTGCCTGCCCCTTTTCCGGGGTTACGATCGCGCCCGGGTGGTGTTAGAGGGGGACTGCGTGCTGTCCACGGACAACCTGGGGGATTTCCGGGACCGCGGGGAGGTTGAATGCATCCTTGACAAGGATTGTAACATAGTCGTGTAGTAGTTTATTTAGTATATTTGTTTGTCTTGTATTATGGTGGTGGGTTCTATTTTGTTTTATTGTATTATAAATATCATTTTTAATTATTTAATACATTTTTTGATTATAAACAAAATGACACCTCCGTGCGATGGGATGCTAAGTTACTTTTGTGCAAAAAAATATCACTCCTATTTTATCATTTTCTATAACCATCAGGCTATTAAACACTACAACCTCCAAATAAGCTCCAAACTAGATACATTGGCAAGAAGGCAGGAGAATGGGGTTGAGAGGGAAAGATAGATCAGCCATGATTGAATGACAGAGTAGAAGTAATAATTTCACTGTTTTGACTGGGACATGTGCCAATAAACTGCTCTTGACTCTCTTGACTCTCTTGACTGATAGAAAGAGGAGGAGCAGGGAAATAAGCTTAAGGTTAAGACATTGTATTAAATGTCAGAAATAACAGAAGAAAGTAACTTTTTGCAGGCTATGATCGCAAAGATTAACGGTACAACATGCAAAATCTAATAAAACTTTGCAACTTACTTTACAAACACACAAATTGAGAGCAGTCGTGGACTGTTCAGCCCCAGTTAATAAGATCATGGCTGATCTGATTGTGTCCTCTACTCTGCATTACCATCGATCCTCTGCAACCTTTCAGCCTCTTGAGCATCAACAATCTTTCTATCTCTGCTCTAAAGACATTCAGTTATTAGCTTCCACTGCCCTTTGAGGAACAGTCCCAAAGACACATGATCTTCAAAAGAAAATAAACTT
This sequence comes from Amblyraja radiata, assembly GCF_010909765.2. Lineage (NCBI taxonomy): Eukaryota > Metazoa > Chordata > Chondrichthyes > Rajiformes > Rajidae > Amblyraja > Amblyraja radiata. The sequence goes on along the minus strand of NC_045975.1, from coordinate 30,255,276 downwards.
TACATCAGCTCTGCCTTAAATGGGCCAGTCCTCGATTTTAAAGAATGGCCCGTAATTCTAGTTATTCCCAGAAGAGGAACTATCCTCTGAATAAGTCCAGTCTGAGGAAGGGTCTCGACCCGAAACGTCACCCATTCCTTCTCTCCAGAGATGCTGCCTGACCGGCTGAGTTACTCCAGCTTCTTATGTCTATCTTCGGTTTAAAGCAGCATCTGCAATTCCTTCTTACACATTATCCTCTGTATATTTACCTTGATCTTTACTTCATTTACACTGGAGTAGAAATGAGTGCCCATTGATCTTGTTTGCGTTTTGGGTGTATGGTGTGGGTTGTTCAGTGTGTGAGTGGGGTGGGAGATTGCAACCTTCATGTGGTCCACCCTGTTTCGACTAATGCAATCAACTCGACGTGCACAAACAAATAGATGTAGTGTTTTGTTAGGCTGCGCACGTCATATTCAAGAAGAAGAAGTGTGTGAGTGTAAAACACACCCATTTGGCTTTGGGGTCTCTTGCAAATGACGTTGATCTTACGCCCAAATTTGAGAGTCCATTTTTGCACCCATTCACAGAGGAAACCTGACAAAGACAAGTTACAACCCTGACGTTGTAATTAGAGGCAACACAGTTGTCACTTTGGCCCCTTTGAGATAAAGCTCCAGATGAGTGAAATTGACAAAGGGCCTGCTCATGGACCTTCGGGATAGAGATCAAAGTGGTAGTGGAGGGGCAAACTGAACACCTTTATGATCTGGGCCCATTTCCGGCTTCTCATTAGTGACTTAGTTCCTGCAGCAGTGGCCATGACAACTGTACACACCTCCGGTTTGCAATAAATTGCATGAATGGTGGCAACACATTTATATCATAGAGAACGTAGAAAAGTACACAACAGCAACAGGCCCTTCGACCCACAATGTCCCTACTGAATATGATGCCGTTAAACTAATCTTCTCTGAGCACACATAATCCACATCCCTCCGTTCCCTGCATATCCCAGTGCCTATCTAAAAGCCTCTTGAATGCTCTTATCGTATCTGCCTCCACCACCACCCCTTGCAGCGCATTCCAGGCACCTACCACTCTCTGTGTATAAAACATGCCCCCACATCTCCTTCAAACTTTGTCACTCTCATCGCTGAAGCTATGCCCTCAAGACTGTCTACCCTATTTATGCCTCTCATAAATGTATATACTTCTATCAGGTCTCCCCCCAACTTGTGACGTTCCAGAGAAAACATTCTAAATTTATCCAAACTCTCTTCATAGCTAACCCAGGCAGCATTCTGGTAAACCTCTTCAGCACCCTCTCCAAAGCCTCAACATCCTTCCTGAACTCGGCACACAATTTTCCAACAATGTCCTCTTTGTGTTCATGCTTCCAAATCCTGCCCATCCTTTATTTACTTATTCCCTCTACGAAGTAAAGTTCTAATTCTGTATTTGTTTCTGTATCCATCTAAACAAGATTTTCTTGTACATGTGTTTCAAACTCTTCAAAATACTGATGTTCCCTGAACCCATTTTAGTGGAGGAGAAAGGCTCTTGTGTAAAGGAAATCGGACTACTCTCTAACACCCTCTGCTGTCTTTATAAATCTTTTTTTAATTAAAAGTGCTCACTGGCTACACTCCAGTCCTTTAACAGAGCCACAATAATCTCTCTGATAAAATATTTGAGAAGTTTGCAGCATCGTGTATTATGTGGGAAGGAACTGCAGATGCAGGTTTAAACTGAAGATATATAAAAAAGCGGGAGTAACCCAGCGGGACAGGCAGCATTTCTGGAGAGAAGGAATAGGTAATGTTTCAGGTCGAGATGCTTCTTCAGCCTGAAAATCATGGGAAATTAGAGATATAGACGGTGATATAGAACGAACAAATAAATGAAAGACGTGCAGAAAACAATGATGATCAAGGAAAGATGGAGCCCACAATGGTCCATTGTTGGTTGTGGGCTATGTGATAACGAGATACACAGACAGTGAAACGCAACAGGACGCCAGTGAAACTAGAACGATGACTAGGGTGGGGGAGGGAGGGAGAGAGAGGGGATACAAAGATGACTTGAAATGAGAGAAATCAATATTCATACCACTGGTACGTAAGCTGCCCAAGTGATCCATTTGCATTTGGCCTCACTCTGACAATGGAGGAAACCCAGGACAGAAAAGTTGGTATCAGAATGGGAATGGGAATGGGAATGGGAATGGGAATGGGAAGGGGAAGGGAGTTAAAGTTTAGGAAGGAACTGCAGATGTTGGTTTACCCCCGAAGATAAATACAAAACGCTGGAGTAACGCAGCGGGACAGGCAGCATCTCTGGAGAGAAGGAATGGGAAAGAAGGAGTCAAAGGAATCTGTAGGAAGGAATTAATCCCAAATGTCTCCCATTCCTTCTCTCCAGCGATGCTGCTGTTCCACTTTCAGATACTCCAGCATTTTGTGTCATCAGGGGAGCTTAAAGTGTTTTGCAACCGGGAAGTCACATAGGCCAAGGCGGACTGAAGGAAAGTGTTCAGCAAAACCTGACCTCCGGCAGGAGACTGGCAGCTCGACGGATGTGGTTTGCAAAGTAGCCCTGGCACTTTGTTGTAAATATTGGCTAAATATAAGATCACAAAGATAACAAGGCCTGTTAATTGGCCTTCATTAACCAGTCCTCAGGCAATTTCAGTTGAATTGATTTTACATCATTGGTATAGAGATTAACCAAGTTTTCACACCGGTTTCATTTTGTTACTTGGCACACCAAACATGGTCAGAGGCATGTGTCTGAAGAAGGGTCTCAACCCAAAACGCCACCTATTCCTTTTCTCCAGAGATGTTGTCTGACCTGCTGAGTTGCTCCAGCTATTTGTGTTTATCTTTGGTTTAAACCAGCAGTTCCTTCCTGCACACGCAGTCATTGGCATATTTGCTGTTGGTCAATAATTATGCTCTTAGAGCACTGTGAAGTGGGCCCTCACAACTCTAACTTTGAGTGGGGTTCCTCTGTCCTCAGAAGCTTTTAGACCATCTATGTGAATTACATTGCACCAGCAAAGGTGTTTGAATATTCAGAGATGTCTTGTCAGTTATTGTGTGCTCACATTGTAAGTGTTCAACTGAACCATTTGTCAGACACAACATTTTGCAGCAAACAATGTCATTGCAGCTATTGAAGTTGGGTTGAATCAACTCTTATCTTTGCTCTTAAAGCGTCTAAAAACCTGATAGACTTTGAGTTAGAGAGACTCTGCGAATGTTTCCAAAAGAATGTCTGATTTTCATAAAATAAATACTCTCTGAGTTATGGATTGTTCCCTGGGACACATTTGGAGACAGACATCAAGTTTAGTTTAGTTTAGTTTAGAGATACAGCAGGGAAACAGGCACTTCAGCCCCCCCCGAGCCCCGCACTGACCAGCGATCCTCGCACATTAACTCTACCTTCACACCAGAGACAATTTGTAATTTTTACTGAAAGCCAGTTAGCCTACAAACCATTACGTATTTGAAATGTGGGAGGAAATTGGAGCACCCAGAGAAACCCCACATGGTCATAGGGAGAACATACAAACTCTGTACAGACAGCGTTTGTGGTCAAGATCGAATCTGTGTCCCTGTCACTGTAAGGCAACAACTCTACCGCTGCGCCACTGTGCCGTTCCTTTTTCTACATGACTTGGCAATAACAATGACCTCAAAATTGAACAACTATGTTTCATCTTCTGCTTTCTCTTTTATTATTCTGTCTTGGGTATTTAATTGGTCCCAGAAACACATAGGGAGTTCCAGATGCATGCTATCCATGTGAGAATATTTCCTTCTTTCACCACTTAATAGCCGAACTATAATATCAATGGATGCTAAAAGCCCTGTCCCACGGTACGAGTGTACGAGTTCATTCCAAGAGCTCTCCCGAGTTTGCCCTGATTCGAACTCGGAGATTTACGGTAATGGCCACTCGTCGGTACTCGGGGCTCTCGTGGACATTTTTCAACATGTTGAAAAATCTTCACGAGTCTTCCAGTACTTACCTGCCATTAGCAAGTCTTCCCGAGTACTTGCCGTTAGCGGTACGAGCCGCTAAGAGACGTCCCCGAACTCCAACGTACCCGCTACATTCATTATCCGTGCTTACCACGAGTTTGATTTTTTTTTAAACTCGGGAGAGCTCTTGGAATGAACTTGTACTGTGGGACAGGGCTATAAGACTAACAAAAATCTTTTAAAGAGTGCTTTTGTTATTGGTGATTGGATTGAAGTTGACTTCAATACTTTTAAGGCCACTGAAGATATCTGCATTTTTGCATCCACCTGCATAGATGTTATGTTAGGCGGGAAAGATGTAAAGGGGATTTCAGGAGAAGGTTTTTCACACAGAGGGTGATGGGTGTGCAGAGTGAGCTTTTGGTGGAAATGCAGAGTCAGGCACAATTACATTAAAAATACATTTGGACAGCTACAGAGATAGAAAATGTTTATAGGGATACGGGCCAAATGCAGGCCAAGGGGACTAGCTCATGTAGGCAACATGAGCTAGTTGGCATGGATGAATTGGATCAAAGGGTCTGCATTGGTGCTGTATTCCTCTCTGACTATGAGCTAGGGATGGTGAGAATCTGTTCTGGAACTATCAATGGGCTTTGCCTCGTACACTGAATCTCCAGGGAGGAATTATTAATTGCAAAGCTGTACAAGGATAATAAAGGTCATAAAGGAACAGAATGGCCCTGGAAGGCTTGTTCAGAGCTGGCTGGGCAGTCTAGAAAACTAGTAAAAAGCAGATTGCTTCCCTTTTTTAGCTGAGCCGTAGGATATTAAAACAGGAGATTATGTTGCAACTGCGTCAAACCCTGGTTAGGCCACAGTTATGGTACTGCATCAGGACTGATCATCATTTTACAGGAAGGATGAAGGCACAAGAGAGGGACTGAGGCTGTTTTGAGGATTATAGCAGGGCTGGAGAACTGATTCTAAAACAAAGAATTCCAAGCGAACATTTATTCAACCGTTCAAGACGTGCAAGTTGAAATGTTAGGGTGGCACAGTGGTACATCTTGTAGATCAGCTAACTCACATATCCGTTGTCTGTATGGAGTTTGGCCTGGGTACTCCTTCTCCATGGATACTTCTTTTTCTCCCATGTTTCAAAGACGTGCAGGGTTGATCGGCTAATTGGGCCACTCTAATTTGCCCCGAGTGTGCAGGTGACTGGCAGAATCTTGGGGGAGTTGATGAGAATGTATGGAGAATACAATCGGCTTCAATGGGTGTTTTACAGTCAGCATGGACTGAGTGGGCCATGGCTCCGGTTCTGAGCTCTATCACTCTATGACTATTTCACAAAGAGTGTAATAGAGCTTTAATAGATTGACGAAGGCAACTATATTTGCTCAGGCAGAGAGTCAAAATTGAGACAATACAAATTTAAGTTTGAAAAAGACCAGTGGACATTTAAGTATTTATTTGCCATGGAAAGAGTGGAGCAGTTTGGAACTAGCTACCTGAATAAGTGGTGAAAGCTGAATCCCTCAGCACATTCAACAAATACCATGAGGAGCTTCTAAGAGGCTCCAACCTATGAGGATGCACACAAGCTGGGAGGCAGTACACTGGGTGGAGTTCTTTTTTATCTGACAAAGTCGTCTTAGGCTGAATTCTTCCCTGTTGTGCTGCAATTTTGATCAGGCATCTGAACCATCCTATCACCAGGATGGTCGCCCTGACCTCCCATCTACCTCATTGGACACCCTCAAACCATCTGTAATCGGACTTTACTGGACTTTACCTTGCACTAACGTCATTCCCTTCATCCTGTATCTACACTGTGAATGGCTTGATTGTAACCATGTATATAGTCTTTCTACTGACATAGCAGGCAAGAAATAAAAAGCTTTTCACTCTACCTTGGTACACATGACAATAAATTAAACTAAACTGAACTAAACTAATGAATTATTAATTTCCTGGCCATTTCATAGGTGGGATAATAGAGCTGTTACTGATCCCAAGGCAATATCCTACACTAAAAATATTCAAGATGACACATTCCTTCTTCTGCTGCCTGCTGCCTGACCGGCTCAGTGTTTCCAGCATTCTCTTCTGACCTTCCCTACCCTCTCACACCCAAGTCATTCTAAGCTCCTACTTTCCCACCTTCTCCAGCACAACTATAACATGTTACACAGGAGGTTTGTTATGAACATGACAGCGGCCATTTTAAGAGATGACTGCATCAGCTCCAAGAGGTCAAGGCTGAAAAGGTCAAGGAGATGGGTGAGCTGGCTCAGTCCACAACCCCAATGTGATGAGTCCCCTGGATATATAAGGTCACCAGTACGTACGCTCAATATCCCGCAACCTGTTTACATTTTACAGTCAATTCTCAGGGTGCCAATTGTAGAGTCATTACAGTTAAATACCTTCTCTGCAGTTCCTTGATTCGCACCATCAGGTTGAGATGACCCTGAGAATACTGTTCGATTACATCTCTGACATCGTAAGGCTTTCTGGCTTGCTGTGAAACAAAACAAATATTTGCAGAACTATGAGGCAAGGTAAGGATGGAAAGTTTGGTGTATTTTTTTCCGCCAGTATGCTTTGAATAGGGAAGTAATTGCTTACTGGCAACGGGAAGTCAAAAAGAAACCGTCTAAAATGCAATTGTATTCAAGACCACTGGTGATTACTGACATGAGGTGAAACTAGTCTCAACCAAATAGTAATTGAAAGGAATAGGGGCTGCAGGGTGGCACAGCGGTATAGCTGCTGCCTTACAGTGCCAGAGACCCAGGTTCGATCCTTATTATGGGTACTTTCTGCTCGGAGTTTGTATGTTTTCCACGTGACTGCATGGGTTTTTACGGATGCTCCGGTTTCCATCCACACTCCAAAGATGTATATGTTTGTAAGTTAATCAGCTTTGGAAAAATTTGTAAATTGTCTCTAGTGCGCAGGATATTGTTAGTGTATGGGGGTCGCTGGTCGACATGGACTCGGTGGGCCAAAGGGCCTGTTTCAGTGCTTCCCTAAGTATCAAAGATCCAGTCCTGCTGTATAACAATGTTTCATTGACCTTAACGGAGAGTCAAACCAGTGAGCTGTGAAGTATGTTGTCCTCTGCGTTGGATAGTTAGGCAAGACCAATCGCACCCCATTACAATCGCATGGTTTGATGCAAACATGGGCTTTTAATATTCAGATTGTAACCGTATATTTTCCCCAGGACTTGTGGATTTATTTGCAGTTATTAGTGCCTAAGCTATTATCAACCAATTGTGACCATTTAATAAGAATCCTGAGGAATTTTATGCTTCACAAGTAAGGAAAATAAAGATCTTTGTGGCCCCAGTAACATTAACAAACCAAGGCTGATGTAAGCCTGTGGGGGATGTTAGAGCAGAATGATCAATTCCAAATATTTAAACATGAGCGGCACAGTGGTGGAGCTGGTGGAGCTGCTGCCTCAGTGTCAGAGACCCTGGTTCGATCCTGCCGTCCCACAATGCCAGAGATACAGCTTCTTTAAAATTTAAACTTTAGAGATACGGCACGGAAACAGGCCTTTTGGCCCACCGAGACAGCACCGACCAGCGATCACCCCGTACACTAGCACTACCCTACACACTAGGGACATTTTACAATTTACCAAAACCAATTAACCTACAAAGCTGTACGTCTTTGGAGTGCGGGAAGCAACCAGAGAAAACCCATGTGATCACAGGGAGAATGTACAATTCCGTACAGACAGCACCCGTAGTCAGGATTGAACCAGGGATTCTGGCGCTGTAAGGCAGCAACTCTATCGCTGAGCCACTGTGCCGCCCCATGTGTTCGACCTTGCTGGCACACAATGCCAGAGTCTCGGGTTCGACCCTGACCTATTCCATAACTATGTGGCATTTGCACGTTCTCCCTGTGGCCGCGTATTTCCTCCAGGTGCTCCGATTTCGTCCTGCATCCCAGAGACAAGTGACCTTGTAGTAAATTGGCCTCTGTAAATTGCCCCTAGTGTGCAGGGAGTGGATGAGAAAGTGGGATAACATAGAACGGGTGATCGATGGGTTGGTGTGAATTTGGTGGGACGAAGGGCCTGTTTCCAACCTGTCTCTTTCAATCAATCACTCAGTCAATGAGCTGTGTAACAAGGAACTGCAGATGCCGACTTAAACCGAAGATAGACACAACAAGCTGGAGTAACTCAGCAGGACAGGCTCCCATCTCTGGAGAGAAGGAATGGGAGACGTTTCAGGGCGAGACCCTTCTTCTTCCAATGAGGTAATCATACTAAGTTTCATTTCAGCCTTTTATCACCAGTGAGAAACTGCCTGTCCAAGAGACCAAATATTTCAAGATGCGTTTTAAAACTGAACTGTCCCAGAATTCCCCAGTGTGAGAGCTCTGTCCATTAATCAGTATCTCTCTGGTTGGTCTCAATATATCTTGAGCTTCTGATCAGAAGCAGTAAATATTTAGGGCTATATGAATGAATGAATGAATGAATGAATGAATGAATGAATGAATGAATGAATGAATGAATGAATGAATGAATGAATGAATACGTTTATTGTCATTGCACAATACTGTGCAACGAAATTCCATTGCATCTCCTCCGGTTAAAAAATACAAACACGACAACCATTGACACATATGTACACTTATTAGTAAAAATAATAAATAAGTATTTAAAAAGAATTTTAAAAGAATGTTGCATTTCTTGGAATTACATTTTGCTTCCCCAGTGTTCTCTGTTGGAATTAAGTTCTTTTATCGCACATGGGTAAAAACTATTTTTTAGCCTTCAGAGACCTGAATCGCCTCCCAGAGGGTAGCAGAGTGAAAAGGTGGTTGGTAGGGTGGGATGTGTCCTGCTTGATGTTTGTGGCCCGGCGCAAGCATCGGGCCCTATATATATCATCCAAGGAGGGCAGTTGAGCGTTTGTAATGCTCTGTGCAGTTTTTATAACTATATTCTTTGAACTTGAAAATTCTCAGTGTTTCCAGCCTGTCTTCAACAGCCCTTGTTAAATCATGAAACAGGGGTGCCAAACGGCAAGGAATTGCCAGCCATCCTATTGATACAGTGTAGAAACAGGCCCTTTGGCCCACTGAGTTCACACTGACCAGCGTTCACCCCATACACCAGCACTATCTTACACACTGGGGCCTATTAACAATTTTTACCGAAGCTAAATTAACCTACAAACCTGTACGTCTTTAGAGTGCGGGAGGAAACTGGAGCAACCGGGGAAAACCCACGAGGTCACGGGGAGAACGTACAAACTCCGTATAGACAGCACACGCAGTCAGGATCGAACCAGAGTCTCTGGCGCTGGAAGGCAGCAACTCTACCGCTGTGGTACCATGCTGCCCCTGTTTGTTGATTGCTATCCAGTCTGTGGAAAGGCTATACGTGATTATAATTGAGCCATCTACAGATACACGATAAATGGAACTTAGGGTAAAGGGACGTGCAGTTTAGAAGACAACTTGGTTGTGGTAAATTGCCCCTAGCACAGTGGTGAGTGGTAGCATCAGGGAAGGGTCGTCAGGAATGTGGGAAGAACAAAAGGAGATTAATGAAAGATTATCGCCACTGATCGGTGTGGATTCAGTCGGCTGAAGGGCCTTTTACCTTGCTCCGTGACTCTATTACTGAACCAAGTAAACAACCTATCAATTTACAGTAATTACAAAACGTAAAATGAAAGGTAAAAATGAAGAATGGGAGCACGTGTAAAAACGGTCACAGCTCTACACAGCATCAACTGGGAAAGGCATTAGTTAAAAAGTAGGACAGAAAATAGCACAGACTGGTTCCTTATCTTTGTAATCAAGTAACTTCACACAATCAGTGGAAGCGACTGCATAGCTGGTGAAAAGAAACTGGAATGTGTTAGTGGAAAGTGATATAGGTGCTGAAGTTGAAGAGTCAAGGTCATAGTAGAGAGAGAAATAAATTACATGTAGCCAGGTCGAATTTCAGCAGCCCCTGTTCTTCCAGTCTTCCCTTCCCCATTGAGACAGTCTCCCCCATTGACAACGGTGGAGAATAGAGGGTGTAACATGCAGCCAGACTACTGCCAGACTTTCTTATAGGGTCCAAGTGAGACAGTAGGAAAATGTTTTTGACTTCCCCTTCTTTCATTGAGGACTCACCTGAAATTTCTTCTTCGCGACAAAATACTGTATCCTTCGAATCACCTTGATGGTGGTCCTATGGGAATCTCTCAGCCTGTAAACAAAGCAGGATTGTGTTAGGAGGGAAGATCTTTGGGGAAAAGACTTCACAATTAAATTTTATTTTCTGAGTGTCATTTTTTTTACAACCACAAGCACATTTAGTTTAGTTTAGTTTAGAGACACAGCGCGGAAACAGGACCATCGGCCCACTGAGTCCGCGACCACCACCGATCCCCGCACACTGACACCATCCCTCCTGCACACACTAGGGACAATTTACAATTTAACCAAAGCCAGTTAACCTGTCTTTGGAGTGTGGGAGGAACGTGGTCACAGGGAGAACATACAAATTCCATACAGACATCACCCATAGGCAGGATCAAACCCAGGTCTCTGGCACTGTAAGGCATCAACTCTACCACTGTTGACACAGAAATTCTGTGATTTTAATTTTGCCTAAAATTACATAAAGCACATTTTTTTTCCATCCCTTTATTTTCCCCTCCTCCCTCTTTCTCTGGAGTTGGAACACCATTTCATCAGCACCAGTCTTCATTTAATCTGCGTTATTTTTATTCAGCTTTTAGTTGAGAGAATGAGCACTGGGTATATGCGACAATGAGGAGTTAACTTAAAGCCGATCGGTTAAACAGAGTCTCTTTACTCAACATCTGTAAGTATCGATGCATGGCTCATAGACCTCAGGGTCAAATAAGAATTATGAGTGACGAAGGCCTTTTATTGGTCTTACAATGTGACCCGGGTTCAGACCATCTGATCAAAGCAGCATCTTTGGCTCAGCTGCCCACTAGGTACACACACTGAATATAGTTGTGCTTGGGCAGGAATCTTCAGCAGTGAAATATTGGTACACGATGGGAGCAGAATTATTTGGCTAATAAAAACCATGAGGTTGACATTAAGGGTGACACAGTGGCGCAGCAGTAGAGTTGCTGCCTTACAGTGCCATGGACCTGGGTTCGATCTATGGGTGCTGTCTGTACGGAGTTAGTACAATCTCCCTTAGATTGTGTGGGTTTTCTCCGGGTGCTCCGGTTTCCTCAAACATTCTAAAGACGTGCAGGTTTGTAGGTTAATTGACTCCTGTAGTGTGTAGGATAGAACTAGTGTATGGATGAACATTGGCTTAGACTCGGTGAGCCGAAGGGCTTGTTTCCACACTGTATCTCCAAACTAAAACTAAACTACACATTCAACCTTGAATGCAAGGACTAAATGTATCCTGCCATGGCTATGGTACATTGTACTCCTCCCATGACATTTTGAAATTCATTTCCTTTAGATTCAATGAATACATTGTATGTTTGCAAAGGTGTGGATTGAGTGATTTTGAACAAACTTGAACTTCAAATTCCTTATCTTTGTGTTGAGAGGCAAAATTCTATCCCCAATGTGTTTTTTTTCCGATTTCTTTCAATACCTCATGTAGGAAGGAACTGCAGATGCTGGTTTATAGACGTCAAATAGAATAACTCAGCGAGTTAGACAGCAACTCTGGAGAAAAGGAATAGGTGACGTATTGGTTCAGAACCCTTCCTCAGACTGAAAATAGAGATGTGGAGGTGGGAATAAATTGGAGGCAAGAAAAGGCCAGAACAAATCCCAAAAACAAATGGATTTGTTCTTTTTCTCGCTTCCATTTTATTTCCCCCATTCCCCCCCACCTTTACTTTCAGTCTGAAGAAGAGTCTCAACCCGAAACATCACCTATTCATTTTCTCCAGAGATGCTAACCTGACCCGCTGAGCTAACTCCAGCATTTTGTGCCTATCTTCTTTTAATACTTTTGTTGATTACAATTTAGGTAAAATGGGATTTTGCAAAACAGTGCTGATTTTACGTTCTAGATATACAGCTCCTTTTCTTAGAGCTATTTCTACAGGCCATAAAGTTTCCAAAAAAAAACACGTTGAACCTCACTTGTCACAGCCTGCCAACCTGAGAATGACCTGTTTATTCTCACCTATTGCTCTCTGTCTTATCGCCAATACTTGATAACAAGGAACGAGAAAGAGAAAGGCTGATTGCCTGTGCTGGGCAGTTAAAGATGGGAGGTTATGTGATGAATCCCCAGGATACATATTGTACAACCCTTAATGTCATTTCTAAAACCTCACAGTCTATAGATAAGGAGTTTGAACTTCAAGTAAAGTTACTCAATCCTCACCAATTTATACATTGTCATCACAAAGACTTCAACAATTACCTATCTGGTCACTGGACAGACACAGTGTGAAAAACTAACGGGTTCCATCTACCTCTGATATACTTAAGAAGGTGAACAGTGTCAAACATTTAAACTCCCTTTCGCATTCCCATACTGATTTTGTCGTGGGTCTCCTCCACTGTCAGAGTGAGGTCACATGCAAATTTGAGGAACTGCACCTCAAATTTTGCTGGGGCAGCTTACAACCCAGTGGTATGAATATTGATTTCTCTCATTTCAAGTAACCCTTGCATTCCCTCTCTCTCCATCTCTCTCCCACCCTAGTCGTCCTGCTAGTTTCACTGTTTGTATCCATATGTCCCTTTGTTGTCACCTCTTCCGCTGCCAACAATGGACCATTGTGGGCTCCACCCTTCCTTGTTCAGCGGTGCCGGCTCTGATTTGTTCTGAACCTTTTCATACCTCTAGTTTCCCTCTCCCCTGACTCTCAGTCTGAAGAAGGATCTCAACCCAAAACATCACCTATTCCTTTTCTCCAGAGATGCTGCCTGACCCGCTGAGTTACTCCAGCATTTTGTGTCTATCTACAGTGATTTGCTTTGTGTCTAATATCTGCAGAGTCCCCATTTTGGAATCAGAACCTTTAAGTAGTTAAACTATCTATTTGTGCAATTGACATATTCCTGCAACATTCCATTTACACAGGATATATATCATGATGATTTATTGAGGGTGCTGGAAAAACAGATTCCACAGCTGAAATTCTAGTAATTCATTCATTTAAAAAGTCTCCCATTCAAATTTATGTCCTAGCTGCTTTAACTAGTGGCAATTTTATGTAGTTTAAAAACATACAGGATATGAACACGTTTTAGGGAAGATAGTTTTTTTGCAAATCTGTGACTATTTTACTTTCTGGATTTACAGCTTTTTTTTAGTGCTATTTCTGCAGGCCATAAAGTTTCCACAAAAAAACATGTTTTTCCAAATTAAATGCCCATCTTCAGCACAATGGCAATTACAGACTGCCACAGCAAATGTACAGAGGCTTATTTTGCAGTTTGTGAACAACTGCTAACATCAGAAAGTTGATAGTCCCACTGAGTTCTCACTCCTGCTGAAACAGTTGGATTAATTACAGAAATATCCAAACTTGGGTCATAAACAGTCAAAGCCAAACGTTGAGTAACTCATAATGCTATAAGAACAGTGTTATGTCTACTATAAAACTGGGCTTAATTTTAAATGTTCTTTCTCCAAAATGTAATATTTCAGTAACAGTATCTGCTTAAGCAAAAAAGAAGTGGGAGTGGGGGGGAAGGTGGCGGGGGGGAGGTGGATCTTCAAATGGGATTAAGAAAGGAAAATACTGAGAGAATTGGTGAGCCAGATTGAAATAGCGGCAACGAATAAAATTATTACACATGGAGGTAAATGAAGTAGTCACGGAAATAATGAAGGAATTATAAGAGAAACAGGTGGAATCAGTCCAAGATGGTGGCCAAGCCAGGCGCCTCTTTGTGTGTTAGTCGCAGAAGTGGATCTGCAATCACGAATTATGATCACTCTACTCTTTTAATTATCAAATTCACGTAATTCCCTTTACTATGTAGCTGTACACAGTGGATGGCTCGATTGTAATCACGTGTTATCTTTCCGCTGAGTGGCTAACACACAAAAGCCTTTCACTGCACCCCGGTACATGTGACAATAAACTAAACTAAACTAGACTTTAAAAAAAAGGCATAGAAGGGCAAGCAAACCGAGAAAGAAAACACTGAGTAGAAACAAGGAACTGAAGATGCTTGGTTCACAAGCAAAAGATACAAAGTGCTGGAATAACTCAGCGGGCCAGACAGCGTCTGTGGAGAACATGGAGAGGTGATGTTTCGGGTCGGGACACTTCTTCAGGCTGATACAATCATACAGAGAAGAGGAATCGTTCAAAGGGAAAAGGGGAAAGAATGATAATCAAACAAAGCAAAAAAAAATGACACAAAAACAGAGCAAGATATACAGTACAGAGCACAGGAGGCAGTTCGAGTAAGTTTGCAGATCAAGACACGAAGTGAAAGGGTGAAAGAGATCACTAGATAGACAGAAAATAGGACAGAGAAAGTAAGAAAGACAAAAGTAAAGAGAGAGAACCGGAGGGAACAAAGCACTGATGGAGAGCAAGATAAAAAGACAGAGAGCTGGACCAATGCCAATAGTTTGCCTTTGATCAAATATGCTATCATTCACTCAGCTGCCACCTTCCTTTTGATTTTAACCAAAGTTTCAAGATATTTTTACTTTTCCAAACATTGGTTTAATTTGCCTGAGCAAATTTGCCTGTGGCTTACAGAACTGCCTGAGCTTCCCAATTTAAGACATATTTTAAAGAGACTACAACTTGATATCTGTTATGTCACCCCATGAGGTAAGAGCCACTGACCACAAGACAGAAAACTAATATTATATTGTCAATGAAGGCTAACATGAAAAATATAATTAGTGAACACAAAACTGCTCCACTTACAAATCTGGAGCCTTCAATTTCTATGGAGGATGAAACCAAAATCATGAACACATTGGATATCAGCTTTCCGATTGCATCACTTTTAATGGTGAGGAGCCTTCCTGCTGCACTAACCCCATCTTGGTTTACGTGTAACAACAAAGGGGAAGGCTAAAGGCAAACAGGAGATTTTGCATTTTTCAGCTTGAAACTGTGCAATCTGGTGCATACTGTAGCGAGTCTTTTAATTTACATTTGAATGCAATATTTATGCTTTAAATTGGATTAGCTATGAATAAGGTTAGGCTAAATTACATTCCTAATTACATTCCACAGTAGAGCCAGGCTCTGATCAACAGGTGCAGCACATGAATAATCTTTGTGTATTCATGTATGGAAATTAGATTATAATCAAGCACTTGGCCCATGTTGACCAACCTGGGTCTCACTGCACATCTGGTACTACTCCTGACCCCGACTCCAGTTGCATACCTTCTCTCATTCCTGACCCTGAGCCCAGACTTACACCTGGCCCCCTATTCCACACTGATCATAGCTGCTTACCTGCTTAGGTTCCCAGTGCTGAACACTCCCATTGTCCCAGCTTTGACTGCACACCTCGTACTATTCCAGACCTTGATTCTGGATGCACACTTGGCCTTGCTCCTAGCCCCTCTGCACGGACAATATATCTGACACACACATAAATCCCCATATCTGACCCCCCTGGACCTATTACGTTCAAGTCCATAGGTGCTTATCTAATGCAGTAATCTTTTATGGGGCACTTCACGGACCAAATTTTGTATTTCAAAATTTGCTACATCCATTGGCTTCCTTATTATCTAACATGCGAGTTACTTTATCAAATGTCATCAATTGGTTGAACACAATTTCTCATCCATAAAGTTATACTCACTTAGCTGTATAAGTATTCTGTTACCATTTCCTTCATTTTCCTAACAAACTGTCCTGAAGTCATTTTCACCCTCAATATTTTCAGTTATTTGCTGACTTCCTCTCAGCTGGTACTTTCCCGAAATGCAAAGTCCAATAACTATATATTTAAGCAATAATATTCTATTTAATATGATCTTGAGAGTACAT
The DNA here is from genome assembly GCF_010909765.2 of Amblyraja radiata. Classification (NCBI taxonomy): domain Eukaryota; kingdom Metazoa; phylum Chordata; class Chondrichthyes; order Rajiformes; family Rajidae; genus Amblyraja; species Amblyraja radiata. The sequence continues at coordinate 30,239,312 of NC_045975.1, read as the reverse complement.
AATATTTTCTGTGGTATTCATAACACAACAAAGATAAAAAGATCTATGTTTTGATTGCACCAACCAACATGCATACGTTATTATATTACCGTTAATATGTACTGAGAGCAAATTTTTGTTCCAATGCTCCCCATTCCCAATTACTTTTACATTGAAGTGATTGAAATCCAAGTGAAGTTTAAATAGCATCAGAAAAATAAAACCTCCGGAATGGTTGATGAGATAAACAAACATAATAGTTGAGTGGCAAGTGACAATAGTGCTACCTTCCCAATAGTTAACTGAAGGAAATAATGGGTTATCGGGGCTGTATGTTGTGACAGACAGCCTGACACCTTTTAGTATTACACTTATCCCACTCCCTTGGATATTCCGGATTAATAAATTAAGGTTTTGGCAACTAATTACAAATCAGGCTAATTACAAATCAATAACATGAGCCAACTCCGAAACGAAGTGCTGAGCATTGGGATCCAGACATCATGGACAACGGGCTTCAGTTCCCCGCTCACATCTGGCAGTGCTCTCCGTCTGAACCAGGGGCCGCGGATCGTTTTGAAAGTGGGGGTTGTAGATTAACACTTATTAATTCATGCCATTTATAACCTTCACCACACATATGTACATGCCACCCTTTACATGGTATTACGGTACTACACAAAGACTCTCTCTCTCGCTCGGGCACACTAGACAGTAAAGCCAGACGCAAGCAGCTTGTTGTTGGAATTTTCCTGTGTGCTTAATGGAATAAAGTTGGATTTCACCATGAATGTGTTTTACTTATGCACTGCCGATAAACAGGGGGCTGAGTGATCACTGATCACTGGCCTTGGGGGTACCAGGCGAGGGAATGGAGCGACCGAGAGGGGGGGGGGGGGGGGGGGTATGGGAGGGGGGTATGGGAGGGGGGTGGGGGGTATGGGAGGGGGGTATGGGAGGGGGGTGCCCCTCCCATGGTAGTGACCTTTTGAAATTTGATGTATTAAAATCATGTTTTAGTGCATTGCAGAAGTATGATTTCAATGTTTTTTGTTTGAAGTATTTTTAAGAGGTAACTTTTTAAGGGATAACTTTTTCCACACAAAGGGTGGTGGGTGTATGGGACAAGCTGCCAGAGGAGGTAGTTGAGGCAGGGACTATCCCAAGATTTGAGAAACAGTTAGACTGATACATGGATAGGACAGGTTTGGAGGGATTGTAGCAGGGAGATGTTGGCGGGTGTGGGCAAGTTGGGCCAAAGGGCCTGTTTTCACACTGTATCACTCTATGACTACATTATACCTCCACCATGCATGAATGCTTAAAAATCAAGTGGTCGAGTTTTATTGCCATATACTCAAGCATAGAAACATAGAAAATAGGTGCAGGAATATGCCATTCAGCCCTTCGAGCCAGCACTGCCATTCAATATGAGCATGGCTGTTCATCTAAAATCAGTACCTCTTTCCCTAAAACCCTTGATTTTGTTAGCCCCAAGAGCTAAATGTAACTCTCTCTTGAAAACATCCTGTGAATTGGCATCCACTGCCTTCTGTGGCACAGATTCACAACTTTCTGGGTGAAGAAAGTTTGGCTTCATCTCAGTCCTAAATGGCCTACCCCTTATTCTTAAACTGTGTGATCCCCGGTTCTGCAGTTACAGTAAGTGAAAATCTGGCAGGCAAGCAGGATGCTTTCTCCAACCACCCCCATTTGGTACCTATTCCAACAGCCACTAGTTGTGCTCCAGGATGCATCGAGCTGCAGCCTGGTCCATGCCGGTCTCCAGGGCGAATTCGGCACAGAAACTCTCACGGCAGCGGCGCAACGCTTCCGACGCCTCTGACGGCCCGGGACTCTTGCACTGAGACTGCTCCATGGCCAGAGCAGCAGCGAGCGGCTCGCCAGCCCGGCAAACACTCGCGGGCCCCGCTCCCCATCCGCCTCTGTCCCCGCGGCTCCATCGCGCCATCGCTCCATCACTCCCCCCACCCCGGCTCTCCAACGCCCGCGGCCCATGCAGTTGATATTAGTTGTGAAATTCTCGTTGAGCACAGAATTTCTCATGACAGAGCGTGAGAAATTCTGTGATCGGCGTGATAGCGTGAGAATTTGGCGAAATGCGTGATTCTCACGCTCAATGCGTGAGAGTTGGCAGCTCTGGGTAAAATTGTAAAATGATCCCTAGTGTGTAGGATAGTGCTAGTGTATGGGGTGGTTGCTGGTCGGCTCGGATGCGGTTGGGCTGAAGGCATGTTTCCGTGCTGTACCCCAAAATCAAAATTAAAACTACTCCAATCAGTCTGAGGAGTCCTGAACCGAAATGTCAACTATCGATGTTCTCCAGAGTTGCTGCCTGACCCACTGAGTTACTCCAGCACTTTGTGTCTTTTTTTGTAAATCAGCACCTGCAGTCCCTTGCATCTATTGAGTTTATAATGTGAGCTGCACATGCATAAAAAGCTTCATTTATAGGGACACAATCTTCCTGGTAAAGTGATCCAAGAGAGAAGTTCACAAGTTTGCATTATAGGAGTAGAAGATGAACAGGGTTGTCTTTCCCTCTGTGGCAATGAAGAACATACTGGTAACAGTGATGTATTTAACACCTTAGGATTGCATGCCCAGGGAATGCTGGTTCAACATTTGAAATGCTAAAGTTCATCTTTAGAGTAAGTTTAAAGGGGCAGGATTGTAATTTGTTTCACTATCTTGATATCAGTAGGACAAAGCAGAAAGCACACACAGTTCTTGTGTTATTTTTATTCCATTGGATCCCACTAGATAAATTAATCTACAAAACATAAGGGTCAGGAGGCATCTGTGGAGAAAATGGACATGCTGGACACTTCTTCAGACCAAACTTAATCGTCCATTCCCCCCACGGATGCTGCCTGACCTACTGAGTTCCTCCAGCACTTTGTGGTTTGCTCAATATTCCAGCATCTGCACTTTCTTGGGTCTCCAGAAATTCTTTATCATCCTGGATCACAATACAGCCCAGGTAGTGAATCAACAACAATGTAGGTTACACCGAGAGTGTAGGAAGGACGAGCAGATGCTGGTTTACAACAAAGACAGACACAAAATGCTGGAGTAACTCAGCGGGTGAGGCAGCCTCTCTGAAGAAAAGGAATAGGTGACGTTTCAGGTCGAGACCCTTCTACAGACCGAGAGGATGTTTTGGGTCGGGTTTGGATCTGAAACGTCACCTATTCTTTTTCTCCATAGATGTTGCCTGGCCCACTGAGTTACTCCAGCATTTTGTGTCTGTACAGTTTATACAGAGCCTTTATTGTGCAAATATGATCCAATGTAAGACACTGGATTGTTTTATTAAATTTTGGCAATGCCACAAAGAAGTATAAGGTCATATTGTCTAAAGTTTGGTCAGATATGAGTTGTAGGGGAAAGAAAGGATGAATGGCAGATCATCTTTGAAAGTGAATTCCATGGCTTGGAGCCTTGGCAGGTGATGGGGGGGAACAATTACATTCAGATATGATTAAAAAGGCCAGAACTGGAGAAAAGCAGTGAAACTGGAAGATTGTAGGGGCTGGAGATGATTACTGAAACCATGCCCAGACCATGGAGACTTCTGAAAGCGTGTGGTTGAATGGGAGCCAGAATGTCAGTGAGCACAGGGGTGATGATTGAGTGAGGATTGGTGCAAGCCAAGACAGGAACAGCAGAACGTTGCATGGACTTGCGCAAGGGAGACAAGCCAAGACTGGAATTAAAATAGTCAAGCCCAAGCGTGACAAAGGCATGCTTGGCTGAGAGAAGTGTAGAGTTGAACATATAACAATGATGATACTTGGTGTGGATTTGTAGCTCCAAAGTTTATCTCATGCGTCAAAAATTACCAAGGTCGGGAACATTCCAACACAGAAGAGTGTTGGGATTGATAGTTAGTGAATCATTTAAGTCAGCAGGAAAGACAATCAACGTAATCTAAAGCAATCCTCGTTTTTGCTGCCCATCACCATCTTAAACATTAATCCCCTCTAATAATGCACTACATACAGGTGCTGTACTTGGTGCTGTTGTCTCACAGCTCCAGAGATCTGGGCTCTATTCTGACTTCTGGTGCTGTTTGCGTGGAGTTTGCATGTATTCAATATGGCAACACTGGTTTCTCCTGCGTGCTCCACATCCTAAAGAGGGCTAGGTAGGTTCATTGACTGCTGTAAATTATTCCACAGTGTAGGTATATGACAAGACGAACCAAAGAGGAGCAAATGAGCACACAAAGGGGAAAATGAGTTGCAGAGCTACAGAGAAATATGCAGAGAGGAGTGGGTAGATGGGATTGCTGTGTTGAGAGCTAGCATGTGCCTGATTAATTGAAATGCATCCTATGTTAAATCAGAGTGTAGCATCTACAAAATACACTGCAGGCCCCTCCGTCAGCACCTTCCAAACCATTCACCTTTATCACCAAGGAGGACAAGGGCAGCATCACCTGCAGGTCTTCCTCCAAGTCATACACCATCTTAACTTAGAACATAATGCCTCTCCTTCATGATCACTCCATCTAATCCCTGGAACTCCCAACTTAACAGCGCTGTGCGAGGACCTTCAGCAGTGAGCTGTAGTGGTTCCCAGGTAAAATTAGAGTCAAGACTCAAGTATTTTGTTGTCATATGTTCCAGATAGAACAATGGAATTCTTACTTGCAGCAGCATAAATAGGCAATAAGGGATGGACAATAAATGCTGGCCTTGTCTACGATATCCAAATCCCCAAAATATCAGCAAATAAAAATTCTCTGCAGTCGTGTTTAAAACCCGAATAGATGACATCGAGATTTCCTCTGCTTGTCTATCCCAACCAGGTTCCTACCCATTATTTGCACATACGAGTGGCCAAACTTATGATGACAGAAAGATGTGTAGGAAGGAACTGCAGATGCTGGTTTACACCAAAGATAGACACAAAATGCTAGAGTAACTCAGCGAGACAGGCAGCATCTCTGGAGAGAAGGAATGAGTGACGTTTCGGGTTGAGGTCTGAAGAAGGGTCTCGACCCGAAATGTCAACTTTATTTCTCTCCAGAGAAGCTGCCTGTCCCACTGAGTTACTCCACCACTTTGTGTCTATCTTATGATAACAGAGAGATTGCTTGCAACTAATACTTGCAAATAATGGTCTTTAAATAGGCACGTGAATATGCAGGGAGTGGATTTGTTTAATTTGGCATCGTTCAGCACAGAGTATATGGGCCGAAGTGCCTGTTCCTATGTTGTACTATTCCATGTTCTATGTTCAAACACAAAGAGAATTGTACATTATAAAGGAGAGTTTCATTTGGCAGCTTGGGTAGATGTAAACACTAAACTTGTGCCTAACAGTTGAAATATGTGAATATCCTCCCCTTCATCTGGACAACCAACAGATCGATCAAACCTTGTGAACTTTTAGCAATATATTTGCCTTCATTATTTTGAATTTAGCTTTCTGGTCTTTATAAAGTAATAAAGCAAGTCCACTTGTATAAGAAGGGGCAAACATAAATTTGTTCCTTGAATTTGGAAACTGCAAAGTAACCGTTGGGCCCAATCTTCTCCAAAATGTGAACCATGGAACACTGGGCTCTGTGGAATCATGTCCAGCAGACCAGTGAACTCAAAAGGTTTCACTTCAAAGTGAACCTCACCCCCCCCCCCCCCAAATCCTGTGACTTGACAAACCTCCTGCCCTCCATCACCCTGCCCTCTCCCATGATCAAAGAAATTTGTAAACGTAATCCTTTGCCACTTGCAGAAATAAAATATTTCAAAGCGAGCAATTATTTTTTTGATTGTTCTCTTCGAGTGGGCTGCGGATCAGAGGAATGGCATGCTTTTATAAGCATCAAGGGCCATAGCTTTCTCCTTAAACAAGTATAGTCAGAGAGCAAGTGCAAATATTAAATATATCTTTGCATTGGTCAAGTTGGAGTAGTCCAGCACAGTTCCAACGCTTGGGATTCCAGACTAATATTTCAATGCCGCACAGTGTGGCATTAAACTGAGGCTCTGCCTGTCTAGTTCAGAGTATAATTTAGAGATACAGTGCGGAACTAGACCCTTTGGCCCAACTCATCCACGCTGTTGAGCGATCCCCGTACACCAGTCCAACACGCTAGGGACAATTTACAATGTTACCGAAGCCAATTAACCTACAAACCTGTACGTCTTTGGCGTGTGGGAGCAAACCGAAGATCTCAGAGAAAACCCACGCAGGTCACTGGGAGAATGTACAAACTCCATACAGACAGCACCCGTAGTCGGGATCGAACCCGGGTCTCCGGCGCTGCATTCGCTGCAATGCAGCAGGTCTACTGCTGCGCCACCATGACTGCCCTTTGATGACCATAACCTTTGACGTCTTTAAATATACCCAATGGCTTGGCCTCCACAGCCATCTGTGACAATGAATTTCACAGAATCACTACCCTCTGGCTAAATGAATTCCTTCTGATCTTCATTCTAAAGGTACGTCTTTTTAATCTGAGGCTGTACCCTCCTGTTCTAGACTCTCCTATTAATGGAAACATCCTTTCCAAATCCACTCTATCTAGGCCAAAGTTGTACTTTATTACTCAATCTTGGAAGAAGAAAAAGGGCTTGCAGAACATCCAACTTGCAACATGTAACGCACAGAAAGCAAGTTGATCAAACAATTAATCACCCATCACTTCCTCACATTATACCTGGAAATCCTACCTTCCCTGAAGGAACTATACAACGTTTAAAAGGCTTGATGTCATTGTTATGATAAGATTATCAAAAACACCCCTCAAATTAGTTCAAGTTCAAGTTCAAGTGAGTTTATTGTCATGTGTCCCTGTATAGGACAATGAAATTCTTGCTTTGCTTAAGCACACAGAAAATAGTAGGCATTTACTACAAAACAGATAAATGTGTCCATATACCATGATATAAATATATACACACATGAATAAATAAACTGATAGTGCAAATAACAGAAAGTGGTTGGTAATAATCAGAGTTTTGTCCGAGCCAGGTTTAATAGCCTGATGGCTGAGGGGAAGTAACTATTCCTGAACCTGGTTGTTGCAGTCTTCAGGCTCCTGTACCTTCTACCTGAAGGTAGCAGGGAGATGAGTGTGTGGCCAGGATGGTGTGGGTCTTTGATGATACTGCCAGCCTTTTTGAGGCAGCGACTGCGATAAATCCCCTCGATGGAAGGAAGGTCAGAGCCGATGATGGACTGGGCAGTGTTTACTACTTTTTGTAGTCTTTTCCTTTCCAGGGCGCTCAAATTGCCGAACCAAGCCACGATGCAACCGGTCAGCATGCTCTCGACTGTGCACCTGTAGAAGTTAGAGAGAGTCTTCCTTGACAATCCGACTCTCCGTAATCTTCTCAGGAAGTAGAGGCGCTGATGTGCTTTTTTGATGATTGCATTAGTGTTCTCGGACCAGGAAAGATCTTCAGAGATGTGCACGCCCAGGAATTTGAAGCTCTTGACCCTTTCAACCATCGACCCGTTGATATAAATGGGGCTGTGGGTCCCCCTCCTACTCCTTCCAAAGTCCACAATCAGTTCCTTGGTTTTGCTGGTGTTGAGGGCCAGGTTATTGCGCTGGCACCATATGGACAGTTGCTCGATCTCTCTTCTGTACTCTGACTCATCCCCATCAGTGATACGCCCCACAATAGTGGTGTCGTCAGCGAACTTGATGATGGAGTTCGCACTGTGGTTCGCTACGCAGTCATGGATATAGAGTGAGTACAGCAGGGGGCTGAGCACGCAGCCTTGAGGTGCTCCCGTGCTGATTGTTATTGAGGCTGACACATTTCCACCAATACGAACAGACTGTGGTCTGTGGACGAGGAAGTCAAGGATCCAGTTGCAGAGGGATGCGCAGAGACCCAGTTCTGCGAGTTTGGTAACCAGTTTGGAGGGGATGATTGTGTTAAATGCCGAGCTGTAATCAATGAATAACAGCCTGACATATGAGTTTTTGTTGTCCAAGTGGTCCAGTGCGGAGTGGAGGGCCAGCGAGATCGCATCCACCGTTGATCTGTTGTGGCGGTACGCGAACTGCAGTGGGTCCAGGTTTTTGTCGATGTAGGAGTTGATTTGCTCCATGATCAACCTCTCAAAGCACTTCATCACCACCGGCGTTAGTGCCACTGGTCGATAGTCATTGAGGCACGTCACCTTACTCTTCTTGGGCACCGGTATAATTGATGCCCTTTTAAAGCAGGTGGGGACCTCAGACCTCAGAAGTGAGAGGTTGAAAATGTCCGTAAAAACTCCCGCCAGTTGGTCCGCACAGGTTTTTAGAACACGGCCGGGTATACCATCAGGACCAGGTGCTTTTCGGGGGTTCACCCCTCTGAAGGATTTCCTGACATCGGCCTCTGTGACTGAGACTGAAATGCCATCGCAGCGAATGGGGGATCGGGAAGGCACATCAGTATTCTCCCTGTCAAAGCGTGCGTAAAGTTAATTACAAGTTTTTGGCATCTAAAATGATTTCACTTCTCTCTTTTCCAATAACCCCTCACCCGCCGACACTCTCAGAGTGGTGTGACAGGAGAAATGGGACGTTGAACATAGCCCAAAAGACAAACCATTTCTGTGCACGGCTGAGATGTCTAAGTAAGGGTCCCACATTTACCACTTCAAATGTCACCCTGTTAAGTGGGGTTTGAGGGATGGGGGGGGGGGGGGGGGGGAGTTGAGAGAGGGGGAAGCAAACAAAGAGATGACATACACCATAGTGGCTCTTTGAAAAGAACCTGGCTTGACATGATACTGTAACGTTCGGCTCCCAACTGGCCAGCCAGGCAGACAAAAACACTCAAACCTCTGACCTCTCATTTACTTGACTCCAGCGTTGCCGTGACGACAGTAAGATCAGTGAAGGAAAACATTGAAGAAAAGTGACGCATCCCATAAAGCTGACTGCAGAGGTTAAAAATACTCCAATCCAGATTATCCAGAGAAACAACATTCCTGCTTTTTTATGTTCTTTCCAGGGAGGCTTTTGTATTCATTATTTTAACAATTTGTGACTTGGTTTTTAAAAATCAACTGCGAAATATAAATTGACAGCAGCGGATATAACAAAATAAACACTAAAATATTTTGTTTAGTCAGAGTAAGAACCTAAAGGTTACTTAAACACCAAATTGGAAGAAAAACATTCAAACTTCATTTCCTTCACCTTTTAAAAATTAACTAGTCCAAGAGGGCTCACTGGAACAATGAATGACTTCCAGAGGCACATGTTTAAGCCTAAGAATGGTCCCGTAAAGACCTTTCAGTCTTTCAGAGAAGTTTTCAGTTGATCTTGCTTGATTGATAATTGAAATAAAGGTAAAGCTAAAGCAGGAAAATTAGTAATGATCCAATTTATGCTCGATATTAACATTCAGTGCTCCATCCAGTATTACAGTTATGGGCCTGTCCCACTTATGCGACTTTTTCGGCGACTGCCGGCACCTGTCATAGGGGTCGTTGCAGATCGGCGAAAATGTTCAACATGATGAAAATTCAGCGGCGACCAGAAAGACGCTACGACTCTTTGGGCGACTGAGGAGACTACTCATGACCATACATGCAACACCCTGGCAATATGTTGTGGGGTGAAGCCTGTATGGTCATGAGTAGTCGCCCAAAGAGTCGTACCTTGTTCTGGTCGCTGCTGGATTTTCAACATGCTGAAAATTTTCTGCGACCTGTAACGACCTATTCGCCGACAGTCGCCGAAAAAGTTGCGTAAGTGGGACAGGCCCATTAGGCTTTGTGTCACAAATGTGTAGTTGAACTGTATTGAAAGGCAATGGTTCAATGGTGCTTTATGGGCACGTGTGCACTTCATGGGCACAGTGAAATTCTTTTTGCACAGATCACACATGCCCCAGTGGCCATATTTTGGTGCCATTTAAAAAAAGTCCTGCCCATGCGCTCGATGTACAGGATATTTTTTACACTTCGAAGCACAATTTCCCAATGCTATCACGGCACTGGCAACTGAACAGAGAGTTGTTGGAGTGTCAGAGGTCAGAGGGTGTCAGAGGTTATGTGGAGAAGGCAGGAGAATGGGGTTAGGAGGGATAGATAGATCGGCCATGATTGAATGGCGGAGTTGATCTGATGGGCGGAAAGGCCTAATTCTACTCCTGTCACATGATCTTATGATTTTATGATCTTATGGAGTATGTTGTCAGTGAATGTACATTAAGGAGTGCAATGCTAAGACTTGTTGTAACATTTTGAACTACTTGTGAATCCTTTTCTGTTTCTGTCCTGTTTTCATCAAGTGGTCTGGGAAACAATGGAGCAGGAGATTGGGTATGACGTCAAAATAGAGAAACCAATATCACAAAGTTACGGATGAAAAAAGCCTTCTGGAGGATTCCCATGCAAGCCAGGACTCACTGAAGGGAGATGATGTCCATTTATTAGAACAGCATGGAAGAAAGTTATTTGGCCCATCTTGGCTCTGCTTGTGAACAATCTTGCTCTTCCCATGTTCCCACCTCCCTATAGACCATAAGATATAGGAGTAGCATTAAGTCATTCAGCCCATTGAGTCTACTCTGCAATTCAATCATGGCTGATCTATTTTTCCCTCTCAACCCCATTTTCCTGCCTTCTCCGCGTAACCTTTGACGACTTTTTTTTTTCTTTCTTTTTTTTTCTTTTCTTTATTTATATAGCACATTTTTAGTCAACTTGCATTGACCCCAAAGTGCTTCACATAATTACATCCACACACACAGGCAAAGGTGGGTGAAGTGTCTTGCCCAAGGACACACACAGGCAAAGGTGGGTGAAGTGTCTTGCCCAAGGACACAACGACAGTATGCACTCCAAGCGGGATTCGAACCAGCTACCTTCCGGTTGCCAGCCGAACACTTAGCCCATTGTGCCATCGGTCGTCCCGTCCCGACAAAAGATCTGTCATCTTTTGACGCCCATGGGCCTGCAAACCAATTATTTTCAAGTGCTTATCTTCTGAACGCACTTGAATTTAAAAGAAAACAAACTGTTGACTACTGTATTTCTGACATTTCAATCTTTGCTCGAACTGCATGGGCTCAATCTTACCAACTGCTTTCCCCACATTGATACCTCATCAAAATCCAACAAGGTAGTTAAATATTATTTCGCTTTAATAAATCACTGCTAAATTGCTCTAAAAATTCCACACATACTAATTCTGTCCTCGGTTATTAGAATCATAGTCATACCGATTGGAAACACTGTTCAGCCCAACTTGTCCATGACAAGCAAGATGCCCATCTATGTGAGTCACGTTTGCCGGCGTTTCACCCATACCCTTCAAACCCCTTCTTATCCATGCGCCTATCCAAATTTCTTTAAATGATGTTACTGTGAGTACCTCAAACATCTCTATTATTGCTAAGAGATTGCCACTGCTGAGAGTAAACGGAATGATCTGCATTTTCTGGGCTTATCTTACACTCTTTTTAGTTTAGTTTCGCTTTCGAGAGGCGGCGTGGAAACAGACCCTTCAGCCCACTCAGTCCGTGCCGACCAGCATCACCCATACACTAGTTCTATCCTACCCAAGAAGGACAATTTGCTGAAGCCAATCAACCTACAAATATGCATGCCTTTGCAATGTGGGAGGAAACCGGAGCATCCAGAGAAAACCCATACGGTTTCACAGGGAGAACGTACAAACTCCGTCACTGAGGTGGGATGCTCAGACCAATTTCCCTATGGACTGATATCACCTGGAAATTACTATTGTGCAATCTAACCCTGGATAAATTACTTTTTTTGGTCCAGGCTGAAATGCAAAATAATATGAAAAACACTGCTCAATTCCAGTTTTCATTGGTGTGTGAAACTGAAAGGATTTGATACATTAATTTGGCTTGTATGCACATTTCTTAAGCACTCCAACTTGCTGGTTGATATTCCTCATTGAACCAGTTGCAACATCAGATGAGAAAAGAGATATGCTGTTTTTAATTGAATACCTGCTCATTCACTATAAATCTGAAGAATTCTTTAGAGGATGCTTTGTGACAGTCATTATGTTAAATGGCTATTCCAGCTGCCTGATTAAAGTAATGAACAGAATTGCTTGAGGCTAGAAGGTCTTAGGTTCCTTTGTAGAGTCCTCTCTCAATGTTTATTGCATCAAACTACTTCAAATTTTAGAGCAGAGAGAAAAAAAATGTTTGGCCTGACAGATCTATATTATCTATGTTCAATCCATGTAAATCGGTTAAAACCAGATTGAATTAAATCAGATAGATTTGCACAGAGTAGGAGAATCGAGGACCAGAGGGCATAGGATCAAGGTGAAGGGGAAAAGATTTAATAGGAATCTGAGGGGTAACTTTTTCACACAAAGGTTGGTGGATGTATGGACCATGCTGCCAGAGGGGGTAGTTGAGGCTGGGACTATCCCAATGTTTGAGAGACAGTTAGACAGAAACATGGATAGGATAGGATTTGAGTATAGGAGCAGGGAGGTTCTACTGCAGTTGTACAGGGTCTTGGTGAGACCACACCTGGAGTATTGCGTACAGTTTTGGTCTCCTAATCTGAGGAAGGACATTCTTGCCATAGAGGGAGTACAGAGAAGGTTCACCAGACTGATTCCTGGGATGTCAGGACTTTCATATGAAGAAAGATTGGATAGACTCGGTTTGTACTCGCTAGAATTTAGAAGATTGAGGGGGGATCTTATAGAAACGTACAAAATTCTTAAGGGGTTGGACAGGCTAGATGCAGGAAGATTGTTCCTGATGTTGGGGAAGTCCAGCACAAGGGGTCACAGTTTAAGGATAAGGGAGAAATCTTTTAGGACCGAGATGAGGAAAACAATTTTCACACAGAGAGTGGTGAATCTCTGGAATTTTCTGCCACAGAAGGTGGTTGAGGCCAGTTCATTGGCTATATTTAAGAGGGAGTTAGATGTGGCCCTTGTGGCTAAAGGGATCAGGGGGTATGGAGAGAAGGCAGGTACAAGATACTGAGTTGGATGATCAGCCATGATCATATTGAATGGCGGTGCAGGTTCGAAGGGCCGAATGGCCTACTCCTGCACCTATTTTCTAAGTTTCTATGTTTCTATGATAGGTTTGGAGGTATATGGACCAAGTGCAGGCAGGTGGGACTAGTTGGCTGGTGTGTGCAAGTTAGGCTGAAGGGCCTGTTTCCACACTGTATGACTATGAATAAACCAATCTGGAATTTCTCAATTCCAGGGATTGATGGCATTTCTAGAAATTATCTGAAGAGGTGTGGATAAGGAATATAAATAAGAATAGCCGAAGATAGACACAAAACGCTAGAGTATCTCTGGCAGCATCTCTGGAGAAAAGGAATTGGTGATGTTTCGGGTCAAGACTCTTCTTCAGACGTCTAAAGAATTTTTCCGATCTGAAACATCACCTATTCCTTTTCTCCAGAGATGCTGTCTGACCTGTTGAGTTACTCCACTGTTGAGTTTGTGTTTATCTTCAGTATAAACCAGCATCCGCAGTTCCTTCTGACACATAAATAAGAATTGCTCTAGTTTCAATTCCTTCCCATCGCAGTTATTAGGTCAGAGGGCAGGTCTCCTTACTTTTAAAAACTTTTGTCTATTAGCTTAACTATTTAATTGTTAAAGTAATTTTAGAGCCCGTTAAAACCCAAAATATCACCTATCCATGTTCTCTAGAGATGCTACCTGACCCGTTGATTACTCCAGCACTTTGTGTCCTTTTGTGTAAACCAGCATCAGTAGTTCCTTATTTTCTAGTCATAGAGCATGGAAATAGGCCCTTTGGCTCACCACGTTCACCCAATCATACTAATTCCATTTTATTTTCCTCTCACATGCCCAACAACAAATAGAGTGTCTCAGTGGTGTAGCAGTAGAGCTGCTGCCCTTCAGCACCAGAGACCCAGGTTCGATCCTGACTATGGGTGTTGTCTGTCCGGAGTTTGTACTGTGTGTTCTCCCTTTGACCGCGTGGGTTCCCTCCACACTCCAAAGACATACAGGTCTGTAGGTTAATTGGCTTTGTAAAATTGTAAATTGTCCCTCTTGTGTACAGGGTGTTCACTGGTCGGCATGGACTCAGTGGGCCGAAGGGCCTGTATCTCCCAAATCTAAAGCAAAGTCTAAACTCCACCCACTCCCTTCCCCACTCACAGTTCTCCTGCTAGGGGCAATTTACAGGTGTGTTTGGCATACGGGAAGAGACCAGATCATCAGGAGATAGACAAAAACATCTGGAGAAACTCAGCGGAACAGGCAGCATCTCTGGAGAGAAGGAATGGGTGACATTTTGGGTCTTCAGACTGGAGAAGGGTCTCGACCCGAAACATCACCCATTCCTTCTCTCCAGAGATACTGTCTGTCCCGCTGAGTTTCTCCAGCTTTATATGTCTATCTTTGGTTTAAACCAGCATCTGCAGTTCCTTCTTACACAGATCACGAGGAGACAGTACAGTACAGACAGTACTGAAGGTCAGGATTAAACACAAATTGCTAGAACTGCGAGACAGCAATGTTAGTAGCTGTACCACTGTGTTGCCTTACGATAATCCTAAGATATATTGGGCTGAATTCAGATTAACAGCAGAAATTACGTTTTGAGAAAACTGGTTAAAAATCAATAGCTGAAGAATTACACTCAGCCAATAAGTCCACCTAAGGATGAAAGGGTCAATTTTAACAGAATGACTTTTTCAAAGTCCAGGAGAATGGTCTGATAATTCAGGAGAAGCAATAACTGGCGTGTCCCAAAACTTTAATAACTGATGTTCATTCTCATACACGGTCCCCAAATAGTTTGCCAATGCCAGCAAATGCTGACAATAAGGAAAACTGAGTGAAATGTTAAACAGGTTGCAGAACCAACATTATTCATTGCATAAAATAAAAATAAACTGCACTGTGTCTCAGATTCTTGCAAGAAAGCAGCATGTGTTAATCCACTCTCAATCCATGCTTGTATATTATTCTTCATTCCACATGCTCCTACATTGTTTAATAAGGTTCTTGTATGGGACCTTATCAAAAGCTTTCCGAAAATTCAAATCATCTACTCTTTCCCGCTTATCAGTTCCACTGGATATATTTTCAAAAAACTCCAGTTGATGAATTAAACATGATTTCCCTTTCATAAGAGCCTGCTGACTGTTTAATTCTATTATTATATACCAAGACTTGATATCACATCTCCCATAATATATTCCAGCATTTTCCATACTATCTATGTCAGGCTAACCATTTTATAGTTCCCTGCAAACAGGCCCTTCGGCCCACCGAGTCTGCCCCAACCAGTGATCCCCGCACATTAACACTACCCTACATATACTGAGGACAATTATTTTTACATTTAAACCAAACCAATTAACCTACAAACCTGTACGTCTTTGGAGTGTGGGAGGAAACAAAAGATCTCGAAGAAAACCCACGCAGGTCACGGGGATAACGTACAAACTCCGTACAGCCAGTATCTGTAGTCAGGATCAAACTTGGGTCTTTGGCGCTGAAGGGCAGCAACTCTACCGTAATGCCATTATGCCATTAGGTATTTGAACCAAAATATGCAGATAACCAGTATATATAAATAGTGTGCTTTCCTTTTTTTTAATTTTCTGCAATAAAATAAGAATTTCATTGTTTCATTTTGGTACATATGACAAACACTCTTGACTCCTTTGACTCTCTCTACAAGAAGTATGAAGAAATAGATATAAGTTTATAAAAAATCTAAGTAACCACACAGACATCTGACGATTGTGGGAAGGCTTGCATGCTATAACGGGCTGAGAATGGGCAGAGTTTTTGCACAGTTCTTGCTTTGTATATATTATTTATTCCAAATAAAGTTATTTTTGGGAAAAAATAACGGGCTGCAAAATAAAATAAATAAACCTCTGGTAACAGCGTATCCCTCTGCATGTAGCCAATGCAATCTATGCTTATTTTAACACGGTACTGGAATGGCATCACCCATCCCGACAGCCTTGAGCCGCAGACGTCAGAACAGCTTTCTTGGGAGTGAACCCGAGGAAAGCAACTGGCCCGGATAGAATCTCAGAATGTACACGGACTACCTGGCAGGTGTGTTTGCAAACTGCTTTCACCTCTCCCTAATCCAATCTGAAGTTCCCATCTGCTTTAAGAAGTCCACAATTTTCCCAGTGCCAAAGATAAACCAGGTGGCGTACTTTAATGGCGACTATCGGTAGTTCTAACATCCACCATCATGAAGTACTTCAAGAGTCCACATCAACAGCTGTCTCCCAGACAGCTTTGATCCATCTACCCTCACAACAGGTCCACGGCAGATGCTGTGACACTGGCAGTACACACATCGCTGGAACATCTTGATTGCACCTATACCTTATTTATTGACTACAGTTCCGTACACGAACACTATCCCACACTTTAGAGACAATTTATCATTTTTACCAATGCCAAAGGCGTTGGGTCGGTCGAGGTGCTCCTGCGGTTTCCTCCCACACTCCAAAGACGTGCAGGTTTGTAGGCTTCAGTAAATTGTCCCTAATGTGTGGGTTAGAACGTGTATGGGTGATTGCTGGTTGGCCCAGAGTCGGTGGGCTGAAGGGCCTGTTTCCACTAAATTCATTTCAGGCTAACAGCTTGACAGTTCCTGTTTCTCACTACTTTCTTACTTAAATGGTAGGGGCACATGAAGAAGGAACTGCAGATGCTGGTTTAAACCGAAGATAGACACAAAAAGCTGGAGTAACTCAGCAGGACAGGCAGCATCTCTGGAGAGAAGGAATGGGTGATGTTTCAGGTCAAGACCCTTCTTCAGACTGGTTAGGGATAAGGGAAACAAGTGATATAGACTACACGGTGATGTGAAGAGAGAAAGAACAATGAATGAAAGATATACAAAAAAGTTACGCTGATAAAGGAAACAGGCCATTGTAAGCAGTTTGCAGGGTGAAAATGAGATGCTAGTGTGAATTGGGTGGGGGAGGAATGGAGAGAGAGGGAATGCCGGGCTACCTGAAGTGAGAGAAATCAATATTCATACCACTGGGCTGTAAGCTGCCCAAGTGAAATATGAGATGTTGTTCCTCCAATTTACGTTTAGCCTCACTCTGACAATGGAGGAGACTGAGGACAGAAAGGTCTGTGTAGGAATGGGAAGGAGAATTAGTGTCTGGCAACCGTGAGATCAGGTTGGTTCACGCGGGCTGAGCGAAGGTGTTCCGCGAAGCCATCGTCCAGTCTGCGTTTGATCTCGCTGATGTATAAGAGTCCACACCTTGAACAACGGATACAGTAGATGATGTTGGAGGAGGTGCAGGTGAACCTCTGCCTAACCTGAAAGGACTACCTGGGTCCCTGGACAGTCGAGGGAGGAGGTATAGCGACAGGTGTTGCATCTTCTGGAGTTGCTGGGGAAGGTGCCTGGGGAGGGGGTGGTTTGGGTGGGAAGGGATGAGTTAACCAGGGAGTTGTGGAGGGAACGGACTCTGCGGAAGGCGGAAAGGGGTGGAGTCGGAAAAATGTGGCTAGTGGTGGGATCCCATTGGAGGTGGCGGAAATTTCGGAGGATTAGGGGGACTCTGTCTCTTTTGCGTCTTGGGGGAGGAGGAAGAAGGGCGGAGCTGCGGGGAGACATGAGTGAGGGCCTCATCTATGATGGGAGAGGGGAACCCCCATTTCCTAAAGAATGAGGATATCTCAGATGTTCTAGTATGGAACACCTAATCTTGGGCGCAGATGCAGCATAGACGGAGGAATCGGGAGTAAGGGATGGAGTCTTTACAGGAAGCAGGGTGGGAAGAAGTGTAGTCGAGATAGTTGTGGGAGTCAGTTGGTTTGTAATAGACATCAGTCAATAGTCTCTTTCCTGTGATGGAGACTGTGAGATCAAGAAAGGGGAGGGAGCTGTCGGAGATGGTCCAAGTAAATTTGAGTGCAGGATGAAAATTGATGGTAAAGTTGATGAAGTCCATCCGATCTGCATGGGTGCAGGAGGTAGCACCGATGCAGTCATCAATGTAACAGAGATAGAGTTCGGGGATAGGGCCAGTGTACACCTTGATTTTTGTGGTTAATTCTCATAACCTGGTTTCTCCTTCTGGACCATCCTTTCTTGAACCGAAGAACTCCAAATCCTAAGATTTGCTGCTATTTCTGACATAATTATAAGGCACAGATTTAATGCAAGGCTTATTTTCTCCTCTTATCCAAAGTGGGACCACATTTCCTCTTGCAGCTTTGCACCCTAATGGAATGTATATTCAATGCTAATCAAATCTAAATTCTTTAAATTTGTATTTACTATCCTGTGCACAACCAGTAATTGTTCTGAGCCCAGAGTAATAACAATATATCCATATTATTTGGAGAATATAAATATATTCCAGCTCGCAAGTAAGCAGAGTCTGCTTACAGACAGTAAACCTAATGATGCTGCCCTGAAATTTGCACCAGAATGGAATGGAGGGGAAATGGAGAAATCAAAGAAAGCTTAGTGACATACATCACAAAAACCAGCCCCTGTAGCCTATTTCATTCGTGCCAACCAAGATGCCCCATCTAAACCAGTCCCATTTGGCCCATATCCCTCTAAACCTTTCTGATCTTAGTACCTGTCCAAGTGGTTTTTAAATGTTGTTATTGTTAGAGACAAAAACATCAGATTTCTGGGTGTGCATCTCTCTGAAGATCTGTCCTGGACACAGAACATTGATGCAATCATCAAGAAAGCCCATCAATGCCTCTACTTCCTCAGAAGATTGAGGAGATTTGGTATGTCAACGAATACTCTCTTGAACTTCTACAGGTGTACAATAGAGAGGATATTGACTGGTTGCATCACAGCCTCGATCGGCAACTCAAGCGCCCAGGGACGAAGAAGATTGCACGATGTGGTGAACGCTGCCCAGTCCATCAAGGGTACTGACCTCCCCACCATTGAAGGGATCTACAGGAGTTGCTGCCTCAATACACAGCACTCTGGCCACATACTCATTTCACTCTTGCTATTGGGAAGAAGGTACAGGAGTCTGAAAACTGTAATGTTCTGGTTCGGGACCAGCTTCTTCCCTACTACCTATTAAACAACCTCCAAATGAGCTCCAAACTACAAAGACTTGGCGGCATAGTTTTTGTCTTTGCAATATTATTGTTTGTGTGTGTGTGTGTGTGTGTGTGTGTACATAGATATTATATGCATATTCTGTACCTTTTTTGTTGTATATTATGGTTTTTACAGAGTATGATCTTTACATATTTGTTGTGCTGCTGCAAGTAAGAATGTTATTGATCTGTTTCAGGACATTTAACAATAAATCACTCTTGACTCTTGTACATGCCTCAGCTACCTCTTCTTGCAAAAAACAAGGAACTGCAGATGTTTTGGTTTACATGGAAGGACACAAAGTGCTGGAGTATCTCAACGGGTCAGGTGGTATCTTTGGGCCCCGATCCACAAAGTCACCTAGTCATGTTCTCCAGAGATGCTGTCTGACCAGCTGAGTTACTCTAGCACTTTGTGTCCCTTCTTTTACCTCTACTTGCAGCTCATTCCACATTAGACTATTGTGTTTAGTTCTGGTCACCATATATATTAGCAGAAAGATGTTCTCAAGCTGTGATGGGCACAGAGAAGATTTAGGAGGAGGCTGCCATGACTTAAGGGCAGTTATAGAGAGAGGTGGAGCAGGTTAGGGCTTTATTCCTTGGAGGGCAGGAGGATGAGGGGTGATCTCATAGAGGTGTATAAAATCATGAGAGGAATAGATTGGGTAAATGCACACTTTTACCCAAAGTTGGGAAATCGAGAACCAGAAGTAATAGGTTTAAGGTGAGGGGGGAAAGATTAAGTAGGAACTTGAGGGGTAA
Source organism: Amblyraja radiata (assembly GCF_010909765.2). Classification (NCBI taxonomy): domain Eukaryota; kingdom Metazoa; phylum Chordata; class Chondrichthyes; order Rajiformes; family Rajidae; genus Amblyraja; species Amblyraja radiata. The sequence continues at coordinate 30,219,487 of NC_045975.1, read as the reverse complement.
CTTTTTTACACAAAGGATGGTGGGTGTTTGGAATGAGTTGCCGGAGGAGATGTTGAAGCAGGTACTATCGCAATGTTTAAGAAACATTAAGAGAGGTACATGGATAGGATAGAGTTAGAGGGTTAGGGGTCAATTGCAGGCAGATGGGACAAATGTAAATGGGGCATGTTGGTCAGCGTGGACAAGTTGGGCCAAAAGGCCTGTTTCCACGCACGATGACTCTCTGTCTCTAAAACCACCACTGGCTCAGTGAAAAAGTTGCCCCTCAGGTTCCTATTAAATCTTAACCAGTTTGAAGACAGGAATGTAATCTGCTCATCCCACTTGCATGTTTTTGTTTCAGAATTATAATTACCATTCCAAATCACTCAGTTAACAAACCTGATTTAAATTATTTCCACATGCTGCTTTGGTAGATACTTCATTGAGCAGAAAACTTAATCCAATCAAATAATCCAAGGTCTCAAAGGTTATTTTGTGTTGCTGTAATGGCGAAACATTTTAATTTTAATTTATTTATGTTTAATATCAAAATGATATGCCTAGGCAGGCATTCCAACAAGAAGAGCCGTGCCCTCTTTTCTGACTGGGACAGAGAGGGGTCTGTTGACAGTTTTTGACCTTACCACTTGATAGCTACAGGATGCACCTAGTAATGTTAATCAAGGCTGATGTAATCTCCTGATCACCGAAAGGGGTTCAGTGAGGAATTTTACAAACGTTCCCCTACCAAAAAAACGTGTTCTCTAGTTTATTGTCTGCCTCAGGAGTTCTTTCCTAATGAATTTCATGTATGCTCATATACATTTTTGAAATGCTTCTCATGGAATAAAAGAACTTCATTTAGAATAATATCTTCGTTCACCAGACATCAGCAAGATCCCTAAGGCAGACAAATGCTTCGTATAAACTGAAGTCAATTAAATGGAATAATGAGCCCTGAGCAAAACGGACTTGATTATTGCCTCTGAATTTATGTTCGATTTCCATCCATCACCCACATCAAAGCATGATATCAGTAGTACCGCACACGTCTTGATGGAGTTGCCTTCCAAACAAGTTCGTTCAGAATGAGTCGTTTGTAGGAGTGAGCAGGAGCGGTGAATTAGTGACGGCAGTCCAAACAACTGAGCAGTTGTAAGCCATTTTGCAAAAGGGGTAGGCGGAGGAAAGAAAACAATCATCGGTTTTGGTTTTGTTGAATTATCTTAGAAAAATACAAAATGTTTCTCTTAAGGGGATCACTCCCTGATCCTTATCAGTTGCTTTGAAGACTTGCCCTTGGATCTATTGTGGCTAAGTATAAATCTTAGTTAAAGGATGCAATTCTGATATCCATATAACTTCCAGAAATATATTCTTGGCTTTGAACAGGCAGACTGTGGGCAATTATTTTGACAATGGCAGCAATCAATAAGTTCTGTCTGTATTACAGCTGTAGATTAGATTATGTTATTAATTGATAGCCCACTGACACACATTCATTGCTTCTAGCACAGTGCATCAGTGATTTGTTTTCACAATGTCCACATTGTTTAGTAACTGACAATGTGAGATGTCTTTTTTGCCTTTTGTTTTGACAAAATGGAAGGATCTATTTTCCCAGCATGCAGTTGTGGAAGACATTCTGAGATGGGGTCTTTCTTTAAGGAACTAAAATGCTTTAACGCTATGGCAGAAATCCATAAGGAAACAAAAATAGGATTTCTGAAGTTTCCAACACTGTTAACACTCTTCCTTTGGGTATTGTTGGTTATGGAAGAAGATCAGGGAATCCTTATGGAAATTCTGGTGGAGACTGTTTTTTAAACGGGGCATATTCAATCACTCACAGATGTTTTAAAATGCTTTGTGTAGGAAGGAACTGCAGATGCTGGTCTAAACCGAAGATAGACACAAAAAGCTGGAGTAACTCAGAGGGACAGGCAGCGTCTCTGGAGAGAAGGAATGGGTGACGCTTCAGGTCGAGACCCTTCTTCAGACCCTTTAGTTGAAGAAAACAATGGTCTTTCAGCTGATGGGAAAAGGAAAGCAAACAAAATGGGGTGGAGAAAGGAACATTTGAAGGGAAGTTCTTTTAAATGGCTTTTGAGGGTGGAAGCAAAGTGGAAGCATTAAAGTGACAGATTTCAAAGATCGTGGATACACAATAAAGCTGAATCAGAGAGAGGAAGGAACAAATGCCAAGCAGAATCAAAGACTCGTTCACTATAACTCATGAATCAAACTAAAATAGTATGTAGGATAATCAGAATATTACACCATGTCTCCCCAAAGAAACTAGTGAGAAAGAATGGGAATGGTTCCCACCAAAACTACACACCCATTAATAGGAACAATTCAACATTTTAATGTCAAATCCCTGCGCACAATTGCATATAGAAGTTATTGTTTTTCTTTGGACTTTGTGGAGCCAATTCCATTCTTGCTTTCACTTCGTTAAACCACAAACTTCTGATCTGCACCTTAATTCCTTGTTTCAAATGGTACAAATGTTCTGAAACCTTTGTCATTGTCCATGGCAGACAAAAATGCTGGAGAAACTCAGCGGGTGAGGCAGCATCTACGGAGCGATGGAGTGGGTGATGTTTTGGGTCGAGACCCTTCTTCAGACTGATGTGGGGGTGGGGCGGGGAGAAGAAAGGAAGAGGCAAGGACAGTAGGCTGTGGGAGAGTTGGGAAGGGGAGGGGAAGGAGGGAGAAAGCAAGGACTACCTGAAATTGGAGAAGTCAATGTTCATACCGCTGGGGTGTAAACTGCCCAAGCAAAATATGCGGTGCTGCTCCTCCAATTTGCGATGGGACTCACTCTGGTCATGGAGGAGGCCCAGTCCATGGTGTGAGCCGACATCAGGTCTGAAAGATGTGTGCAATTCCTATCTTGTAAATTTTATCCCAGCAGATACTGATGCATTGGGTCACCACTTTTACCCTGCCCTTTAGACATCATGCCTTAGAAAGGCACATTAGAATTCCTTCAATTTAAAAAAAACATTATTTGAGAGGAAATTCAAGGTAACTAAGAAAAGCATAAGAAAGGTTTGTCAAATCTCTGGAAGAACGGTTCCGACCTGAAACGTCACCTATTCCTTTTCTCTAGAGATGCTACCTGACCCACCGAGTTACTCCAGCACTTTATGTCTATCTTCGGGAAAAAATGTGATCAGTTTGACAACTATGGCAATGCTGCCATCCGAATCTATCAGGATGCACCTAACAACAAAGTTCTGATTGAAGGTCATCAACTCAAAACATGAACTCTATTTTTCACTTCACTAATATTGCCCGACCTACTAAGTATTTTAAGCATCCGTTTCATTTTGCTCGAAGATTTCTCAGCAAAGGACAAAGTGGACCATTTTAGTTTTGTTTAGTTTATTGTAAAGACGCAACATGGAAACAGGCCCTTCGGCACACCAAGTACACACCAATGACTTGTTCACACGAATTCTATGTTATCCCGCTTTCTCGGGCATTCTTTACACATTAGGAGAAATTTACAGAGGCTAATTAACTTGCAAACCCACTTATCTTTTTGATATGGGAGGAAACCAGGTTACAAACTCCACACTGATAGCACCCGAGATCAGGATCGATCCCAGGTCTCTGGCGCTGTGGGGCAGCAGCTCTACCAGCTGCATCATTGTATTTGGGCATGGGAGTTACAATTGAATTACAATTGAACAAAAAGAATTTCACTACATCTAGGTGTATGTGACAATAAATCAACCTTTGAACCTTTGAACCTTTAACTCTTGATATCCCCCCCCCCACCCCCCGGCTTCTACTTTCAGTCTGAAGAAAGGGTCCTGAGCCGAAATGTCACCCATCCTTTTTCTACAGAGATGTTGCCTGACTGCTGAATTACTCCAGCACTTTGTGTCTATCTTCGACATAAACCAGCATCTGCAGTTCCTTCCGGCACTCTTGATTCTTGACTCAACTATCTCTTCTCACGACTGCTAGTAATGTCGCCAGTACAGAGCATTAGTACAAACCACAAGCTGGCTTTGGAGATATGTTGAAAGAAAAAATCCTCCAAGTTATGACAATTCAGGGTCACAATGTTTCTTGGTCAGCTGGACTCCGGCCACTTGGTCAGCTGGACTCCGGCCACTTGGTCAGCTGGACTCCTGCCACTTGGTCAGCTGGACTCCTGCCACTTGGTCAGCTGGACTCCGGCCACTTGGTCAGCTGGACTCCGGCCACTTGGTCAGCTGGACTCCGGCCACTTGGGCAGCTGGACTCCGGCCACTTGGTCAGCTGGACTCCGGCCACTTGGTCAGCTGGACTCCGGCCACTTGGTCAGCTGGACTCCTGCCACTTGGTCAGCTGGACTCCAGCCACTTGGTCAGCTGGACTCCAGCCACTTGGTCAGCTGGACTCCAGCCACTGAACATATCTCCACTTCCCCCACCTGGTGCCAACTGCTGTTCACTTTCAACAACAGACAGAACATTCCAACGTTGTTGCCTGCCATCGCTTACGGTTCAATATAGTTAGGTATCCCACACACGCCTCAACATCAGACCAACGCAGATTAACATGGCCACAGTTATGAGATTAGAGTCTTGGACGCCGTCTTTGTTTCAGCTGGTCTTGGCGGCTAAATGGCTCGAACAGTGGCATTTCCTGCAGATAGGCTGGGCTGGGCTGAGCTGGGGATATGAAACAGATGTTTTGATAATTGCCATCTAATTAAATTTACCAGGGCCACAAAAAAGGCTTCAAGCCGTGGACTTCTTCCTGTGATAATGAAACTATGAAAATGAATGGCAACTCTTAGCCAAGATCCAACTAATCTTTCTGTTTGAAGATAACCAGGGTTGGGGCCAAGGATATGCCAGCAATACCTCCCCCTCATTCACCCGTCCCACTGGGATATGGCTTCAGCAAGGTAATCGCTTGCTTTTAAAGGATTTAAGAAACAGCAGAGGTCGGTGTATTTTCAGCGCTTTAAAAGACCCGTTGGCACAAAAAGGAGTTGTGTATTCACCCCCCTACTGGCTTTGCTTGATCTAGTGGGGCTCTCTGACAGATGTGAACTCTTGGTGGTGTGTGAGTTGAATCCAATGGAAGAACTGCAGAGCTTTAAGCTCCCGGTCCAGAGACCAAGTTTTGATAATAAAATAAACAAGAAAGAATTGTTCTCACTGGTCAAATAGAATGGACTTAAAGTACCAGAATGTGTATAAGATCATGAGAGGAATAGATCAGGTAAATGCAAACTCTTTTACCCTTTATCAAGAACCAAACGACATTGGTTTAAGGCGAGGGGTGGAAAATTTTTAAAGGAATCCTAGGGGCAGCATTTTTACACAAAGGGTGGTGGGTATATGGAATGAGCTGCCAGAGAAGCTAATTAAGGCGTGTACTATCAAAACATTTAAAAAACTTTTGGACAGATACATGGATAGGATAGGTTTAGAGGAATATGGGCTAAATGCAGGCAGGTGTGACTAGTGTAGATGGAACATGTTGGTCAGAGTGGGCAAGTTGGGCCAAAGGGCCTGTTTCCACGTTGTATAACTTAAAAAATTTATGACTCTATGACTAATGTAGCAAAGTCATAAAATTGTTGTAAGGAAGTAAGTTGTTATAATTTGGAAGACATTGGCTTGAAGGAAGATGGAAGCAGATTCAAGAGTTATTTTTGGAAGTAAATGGACAGAAACTTGTAAAAATGATGCAATGCAATGACATAGGATTGCCACCAATAAGATAACTATGTCAAAGAGCTTGCAAAGGCATAAAAGGACTAATTAACGTTCTGTGCTGTTGAATTTCTCAATTGAGAATTGCTATTGTTCCCATATAGAGAAGAAGTCATGCTATTAGCTGTAAACACTTCTAAACATGACTGAAGAGTGACTGCCCAGAGACACTCGCTCATGTTTAAGTTTATTATTGTTTATTATTGTCAAACGTACTGGGGTACAGGGGAAAACTTTGTTCTGCATGCTTTCTGATCAGATCAGGTCAGATGACTGATCAATTTCTCTCCTGGGATAAATAAGGTTCTATCGTATCGTATAATATTGTACATAAGTACAATCAAGTCAAACTCATGTACAATAGGTAGCACGAAGGGGAAGATGCAGAATGCAGAATATACTTCTCAGCATCATAGCACATCAGTTATATGTGTGAATACAGGAGGATGCACCCACTATATGTAGATGAAACATCAGATGAAATCCAATGTTCCCAATGCGCTAAGGGGTAGAGGTGAAATGGACAGTGTCCTAGCTTATGGAAAGACCATAAAAAAGCATGAAAACAGAGGGGAAGAAGCTGATTCTTAGTGAGCATTGTCTTTCAAAGACTGATTTTCTCAGACAACAGGAACATTATAATGAAAGCATTTTTATCTTTTATTCTTTATCATTCTCTTCCCAGCCACTGTTCACTGATTGTTTTAAGCCAGAGGCAACATAAACCACACAATACTAAGAGCAGTACAAACTGCTTCATTCTCTCGGATGCCCAGTCAACAATTTGAAGTTGCCCATTTTCTTACTGCTATTATTTTGTTGAAAATCAAAGTTAAAAACAGGCTGGGCAGATGTTGAGTGACCTTCTTTAGCATTTGCTTCTCACATTGAGAAGGAGCATAAATATCACTGCCAGGATAACACGTCATTGTAACTGGTACGCATTAGGAAGTGTGAGTGGGACCAAGAGGGAATCTTTCCGCTGACTGGTTAGCACATGACAAAAACTTGTCACTGTACCTCGATACACATGACGATAAACTAAACTGAACTGAAGAAGGAAGTGACAGGGGAAAGGAAGAGAGATTGAATGAGTGAGAATAACTAATAAAGAAGAAGAGAGAGCAGCAGCAAAGTGTGAATACAGGAGGATGCACCCACTATATGTAGACACAAAAAGCTGGAGTAACTCAGCGGGACAGGCAGCATCTCTGGAGAGAAGGAATGGGTGGCGTTTCGGGTCGAGACCCTTCTTCAGACTACGCACTATATGTGGATTGGACTCCCCCGGTGATATGCTTCAAGGTTAATATACTTCTCAACGCTCATGTTCTTAGATCATTCTGGGAAAACTGGTAATTACATTTGAAATCATTGGGCCCTGACATGTATAACCTGCAGAAACAAGGAACTGCAGATGCTGGTTTTACACAAAAGTGCTGGAGCAACCACCTTGTTCTCATCTTCCACCACCATGACCTCCCACGTTCAAGGGATCTTGCTTTGCCATTTCCATAACATTGAGCACCACACTCCCACAAAACTTGTCTAAGCCTAAGTTCAGCTTTCCAAATGAAGTCTTCCCATTGCATACCCTGGTCCACTCCTCAGTCACCACCAACAATCACATCCCTTCCAATATTACCTTTCACTGAAGCCATAGGCAGTATAACATCTGCCCTTTTATCACCTGTGACCTCTCTATCCAGGGTGCCAAGCACTCCTTGCTATGTTCAAAAGTTATAGGAGCACAGTTAGACCATTCAGCCCATCAATTCTACTCAGCCCATTTAATCATGGCTGATCTATCTTTCCCTCTTAACCCCATAACCCTTGACATCCGTATTGATCAAGAAATTATCAATCTTCACCTTAAAATCGATTGATTTGGCCTCCACAGTCTTCGGTGGCAATGAATTCCACATATTCACCACTCTCTGACTAAAGAAATTCCTCCTCATCTCCTTTCTAAAGGTACGTCCTTTTATTCTGAGGCTATGGCCTCAGGTCCTAGACTGTTTCACTAGTGGAAACATCCTTTCCACATCCACACTATTCAGACCTTTTACTATTCGGTAAGTTTAAAATCATCCTTCTTCTACGATTATGCTGCTATCAATGTGGACTCCTCTACATTGATGAGCCAAAGTAAAAATTGAATGACTGGTTTGCACAACATCTCCATTCAGTTGCAGATGCTATCTTGAGTTCCTTGACTTTTCTTCTCTCTCCCACATCTAGTCTGTCCCTAGCTTCAATATAACAGTACCTCATCTCTCTACTAAACACGTCATAACAATCAGGCTCCATATTGTGTTCACAGGTGATATAATAATGTGTTCTGTTTTATAAAGTTCAAGTGTAAATTTATTGTCAAATGCCAGCCATCTTTATGGCCCTCTAGTTCATGACCTTCCCACTGATGGGAATTCACAATCTCAATCAAGTTCCTTTCATGATTTAAAATACTTTGAAAAGATCCTCACATATCACTCTGTTCATATCACTGTGTTCCCTATCTCCAGCCATCCATGTAGCTAAAGTCACTTCTTGGAAATATTTTTGGTAAATGTCTTCTGTCGACCTTGTTCAAGCTCTTTGCAACTTTACGAAGGTACTGTGCCCATAAATGTCAAATCAAGTTAACTCAAGTTGTTTTGTCACAATTGCACTAGTGCGGAGAGATACGGGTACAGTGAAAAAGCAAATTACACTGAAATTGCACATAAAACTCTAAAATAAATAAGTGTGCAAATAAACAAGACATGAGTGCAAATACATAATTAGGAAAACAACAGCTCTACAGTAGCACAAGAGAAGGGCTGCAGTGTTCCATTGTCGTGGTAGGAAAAGGTTGTGTCAGTTCAAGAACCTGATAGTTGTTCTTAAACCTGGTAGTGTGGGACTTCAGGCTACTGAATCTTCTGCCCGATGGTAGCAGTAAGAAAAGAACATGGTCCTGACAACACCCTCATAAATCTTCTCTGCACCCTTTCCAGCCTAACAACATCTTTCCTATATCATGGTGCCCAGAACTGGATTCAATACTCCAAATGTTATCTCACCAACGTCATATGTAACTGCAACATGATCTCCCAACTTCCATACTCAATACTCTGACTGATGAAGGGCAATGTGCCAAAACCCTTTTTGACAACCTATCTGCTTGTGGCACCGCTTTCAACTAATTATGTACATGCGCTCCTAGATCTCTCTGCTTTGCAACATTCCCCAGAGCCCTACCTTTCACTGTATGGATCCAGCCCATGCTATTCTTCCCAAAATACTACACCTCATATTTCTCAGTATTCATTTCCATCCACCATTCTTCAGCACACCGTAAAGGTTCTTTGATGGTAGATGTCGCCTTCTTGAGGAAGCACCTCACGTTGGTGCTTGCAATGAAGGAGGAGGGTTGTGCTTCAGATAAATCAGGCTGAGTCCACTCCTCTCTGCAATCTCTTGAGTTCCTGTGCACTGGAATTGCTGTACGAGGCAATGGCACGGCTACTAAAATGCACATTAAAATTATTGGGTTCATCTTTTAAAGCAATGTCCATTTCCCATTGAAGTTCAGTTCATTGAGAAACTGGACCAAGGATTCATCCACAGGTGGATGTCATCTCTTCAGTGTTGTTTCAGCATTTAGAAACAAAGAAATGCAGATGCTGCTTTACTAAAAAAGACACAAGGTGCTGGGGTAATTCAGCGGGTCAGGCAGCATCTCTGGAGAACATAAATAGGTGATGTTTCAGGTCAGGACCCTTCAGACTGATTGTCGTCAGGAGGAGAAAGTTGGTAGAGAGGTGGGGTTGGGACAAAGCCTGGCTCAGTGTTGGGTATTTCAGTGTGCTTGCCTTTAGCCTTCCCTTTTGTTGTTGCACGTAAACCAAGATGAGGTTAGTGCAGCAGGACGGCTCCACACCATTAAGAGCGATGCAATCGGAAAGCTGATATCCAACGTGTTTGTGATTTTGCTTTCATTCTCCATAGAAATTGAAGGCTCCAGATTTGTAAGTGGAGCAGTTTTGTGTTCAGTAATCATATTTTTCATGGATAGGTGATCTTTCGGGTCTGAAGAAGGGTCCCGACCCGAAATGTCACCTACCCATGTCTCCAGAGATGCTGTCTGACCCACTGAGTTACTCCAGCACTTTGTGTCCTTGTTTCAGCATTTGCCGATTTCAGTGCACGGGATGCTGATTTCCTCAATGATAAATGAAATTAGTGCACAAATGTGTAACCTATGACCTGTGTTGTTCACTCATTGTTCAACAAGGGATAAATCCAGCACTTAGTCACTAGGCAGAGGTAATTTAAAGTGTCGCTGCTGAGACATTGATATTCTGCCTGTTCATTGTGACTGTATAAATGATGGCTGGCCTACCACAGCAGGTGACCAGCACCTTTAACTGCAGTGATCAGCACTTCCAAGCTGTATTACAATCACATATCTGATTGAGACACACCGGCGCTATTGCAGTGGCAGGGATGTGGCCAGGCGCATGGCATGCATGTGCCTCCCTCCATCCCCTTTACGAGAATGATCCTAGGAATGACTGGGTTAACTTTACGAGAATGATCCCAGGAATGATTAGGTTAACACATGATGAGTGTTTGATGGCACTGGGCCTGCACACAATGTTAGAGGATTAGAAGGATGAGAGGTCGGGGGAACTCATTGAAACTTCCCGAATAGTGAAATTCCAGGATCGAGTGGATGTAGAGAGTGTCGGAAGGAACTGCAGATGCTGGTTTAAACCGGATAGAGACAAAAAGCTGGAGTAACTCAGCCGTCAGACAGCATCTCTGGAGAAAAGGAACAGGTGACGTTTCGAGAAGGGTCTCGTGACGAAACGTCCCCTACTCCTTTTCTCCAGAGATGCTGTCTAACTCGCTGAGTTACTCAAGCTTTTTGTGTCTATCGTGGATGTGAAGAGGATGTTTCCACTAGTGAGAGAGTCTAGGATCAGAGGTCACAGCCTCAGAATAAAAGGATGTAACTTTAGCAAGGAGATGAGGAGGAATTTATTTCATAAAAGGGTAGTGAATCTGTGGAATTCATTATTACAAAAGGCTGTGGTGGCCAAGTTAATGGTTATTTTTTAAGTCGGAGATTGATAGATTCTTGATTAGTATGGGTATCAGGGGATATGGGGAGAAGACATGAGAATGGGGTTATGAGGGAAAGATAGAACAGACATGAATGAATGGTGGCATAAATTTGATGGGTTGAAAATCCTAATTCTGCTCCTAAAACCTATGAACGTATGAACTTGCCATGGCAGCCTTTGGCTGCTGTATGGTCACTGCTGTGGAAGATGTGCTTGGAGGCACTGATTGCTTCCAGCAAGTCATTCTGCGAATGAAGCCGCAGCTGTGAGCTGCGAATGCAGCTGCTGTCATGAAACGAGCAGACAACATATGAACAAAAGAAAAATAATATGCAACCCACTCTTCAAATAATTCTTCAAAGGTGCACATAACCAAATTTGCAATTTCTTCTGTGGTTCCCTTAGGGCAACATGAAGCACCGGTTAATAAAAATAGGTGAAATCCGATTTCCTGCCATACATTTTTTACTTAAAACACAAAATGCTTCACCATGCTGCTAATGAAAACGTAATTCCATCTAAAAGGTTATACGTAATAAGAGGGTAAGGCATTAAAATGGATAAGATAGACATGTGCTGGATTAATTCAGCGGATCAGGCAGCATCTCTAGAAAACATGGATAGGTGATGCTTCTGGTTGGGACCCTTCTTCATACTTCAGACTCAGCGGGTCTGGCAGCATCTCTGGAGAACATGTGTACATATCATTTCAGGTTGAAGTCTGAAGAAGGGTCCTGACCTGAAACGTCACCAATCCTTTTTCTCAAACATGATGTCTGACCTGCTGACTTACTCCAGCACTTTGTGTCTACCTTTGGTATAAATCAGCATCTGCATCTGCAGTTCTTTGTTTCTACATTAAAGTGGATGTCTCTAGCTGGATGATCAACAAGAGAACATCTGGTATCTTACTCTGAATCTAAGATAGCCTGTTTAAAGAATTTGATTTTTTTTTTAAATAGCTAAAGACCAGAAATTGTGTAGGAACCATTGGATTTTGACATTTCCATGCAAAAATCACTAAAGGCATCCAGGTAGGTACAAAATGAAGAATAGAATGCTGGCCTTCCTCTCATCTATGGAGCTGGATTTCACCAGAATGCTGGCCAAGCTTGGACAGCAAGACTACTACTGTTTTCTTGTTGAGAGGCTGAGGAGTGATCTAATTGAGGTGTTTTAACAATAATGGGATTTAATACAGAGAAACTCTTCCCCCTGGTGGGGGATTCTAGCACCAGTGTCCAATCAGCAAATTAGTACTCGGCCATTTAAGAATGAGATGGTTTTTCAAATATAGAGTGATGGAAATCGGATATTCTTTTCCTCAAAAGGCCGTGGATACTGATTGAATGCTGAAGCGAGGTTGATCACCTCAAGTCCAGTTCCTATGTTTCGGCAACAAGAGTGATATGGTTGCGCAGTGTTAGAGTTGCTGCCTTACAGCGTCAGAGACCTGGGTTCGATCCTGACTACAGGTGCTGTCTGTATGGAGTTTGTATGTTCTCCCCATGACCTGCATGCGTTTTCTCCATATGCTCTGGTTTCCTCCCATACTTCAAAGATATGCAGTTTTGTAGGTTAATTGGCTTTGGTAAAAATTGGAAATTGTCCCTAGTGTGCTTGTGTACAGATGATCACTGGTTGGCATGGCTCGATGGGCCAAAGGGCCTGTTTCCTCACTGTATCTTTGAATTAAACTAAAAAGTAAAGCCAGAAAAGACCTGCGGGTCCCATGTGAAAGCGTGAAGTACCTGAAGCATATATAAGAAAAACACCAGATCATCGAAAAATGGGTTAGTGCCTGTTTGGGACCAGAAAAGGAACGATTTTGTGGAGGCAAAAGTCATGGTAGACGTACCAATGACTACTTGGCATTTATCTAAAAGTGAACACTGCCAATGTAGCAATAGATTATTAGGTGGTATAGATATTGGCTGGGATTAAAACTAGAAAGCAGGGACACTTAAGTGGTTGTGTGATCGAGGATGGGATAAGTTTAAAGTTTTTGCGGGAAGAAATAGTGGAAGTTAAGGATTATCTTGCAGCAATCTTCCAATCTACCTTGGAGACGGGTATAGTGTGAGGTGGTACAAATCTCACCTTATGGTAAAAAATGGGAAAAGAGCAATCCTGATAACCGCGAGGCTTCATTCAAAAGCTGTTGATAGTATTGCCCGATGCAGACAGGGGAACAGCGGGAACTAATAAGAACACATTAGTATGCAGTTATTCCAATTGTGACATGATGCTCATGAATAGTGCTCATTAACATATAATGGGTGGTCTCCAATCGGTTCAAGAGGTTAATGTGCTTCCCTGTAATCAATAATCTTTCTGTTTTGTTCCAGTCTTGTACAAGTATGACCTCCTGAAGCAAAGTGAGAAGTGGGTCATTGAGGGTCAGTGTGACACCCTGCCTTACTGTGTACACTTCAGCTATGCATTTTACAACATTGTAATCACTTCAGCTCTAACAAAGATCCTGTTTCACTGTGTCTCATAAACGTTTATGATCTTTTAAGGCCTCAAGTGTAAGAGAGGAAAAGTTCATGTCACTCACAACAGAGCATCATTTAGATGTGCAAAGCCATACAATAGATGAGGAGGTTCCAGGAATGGCCTAGATAGTACGAGCACAATGCCTCATTATGGGAGAAGGGTCTTACCATATATCGGCTCTCTGTCACTTTTAAATTATTCATCAAAAACTTAAACAGCAGTAGCATCTATTAAAGTTTTTCTTTTCAACTTGCCTTCACAATCATTACCATAAATCTAAATTTAATAAACAGAAAGGAAATATTCTTTCTCTGAAGAAGGGTCGCGTCCCGAAACATCACCCATTCCTTCTCTCGAGAGATGCTTTTGTCTCTATATTCTTTCCCTTCGCTGCTCCAGCAGGGTCAAAGATGACTTGCTCCCACTCAACCCTTATGGGTTGAGTGGCTAATCAGACCAATTTACGAACTGGGGACTCTGTCACAGGTAAGAGGAGAGGGCCATATGGGGTGTGCAGGTGATAGTTCACGAGGTGGCACATTCCCTCTGCATTTACACTGGGTTTTGTTGGCTCCCCATGTACGGCCTCAAGGTTCTCAGTAGCAACCAGAACATAAGAAAAGGCACAAAAAGTGGTTGAGTAACTCAGTGGGTTAGGCAGCATCTCTGGAGAACATGGACAGGTGACGTTTCAGATTGGGACCCTTCTTCAGACTGACTTGAGACTGAGGATGGGTCCTAACCTGAAAAGGGATGCTGCCTGGCCCGCTGAGTTACTCCAGCACTATATGATTTTTTTTGTAAAGCAACATCTGCTGTTCCTCGTTTCTGCAGAACATAAGGCAGATGCGGGTTAAAACTAATTACGATTGCAACAAAAAGCTGGAGTAACTCAGCAGCATCTCCGGAGAGAAGAAATGGTTGACGTATCCGGATGAGACCCTTCTTCAGACTAATCACATTCTACTGAGAGGGGTTTGTGTGTGTGTGTGTGTGTGTGTGTGTGTGTGTGTGTGTGTGTGTGTGTGTGTGTGTGTGTGTGTGTGTGTGTGTATGTGTGTGTGTGTGTGTGTGTGTGTGTGTGTGTGTGTGTGTGTGTGTGTGTATGTGTGTGTGTGTGTGTGTGTGTGTGTGTGTGTGTGTGTGTGTGTGTGTGTGTGTGTGTGTATACACACTGAACTTTTTTTCTCTCTTGTTTATCATATTGTTTACTGTGTACTTTGTTTAAATATTTTGTTGAGCTGCAGCAAGTAAGAAGTTCATTGTTCTACCTGGGACACATGACAATAAAACACTCTTGACATTTGTCAACTACAAGGAGACCAGCACCAAGTGGCTTCTCACCAGAAGCTCCTGCTGGACTAGGAGACAGTCACATTCAGTCAGATTGCAGCACCCATTCAGACTCACCATCACTGTCCACACTTGCAGAAACTCTAGAACTGACTACTTCAGTCAGATTCAGGAATATCTCCTCTCATGGTTGGCAGTTCAGCCAAAGAGTGAAGAATAATACAAGAAGTCTTTGCATTTGTCATGATTAAACTTTAATACCCCTTCAACGAACTAAATTATGTGCAATTCAAAAACAAGTGAATTTCCTAAAACTGAACATAAATTAGGATAGATTTTGACCACAGCCTCTCTGGTTCAGTGTTTGCAGTGTCCAACTCAGATTCATACTAACCCAAAAGCAGTGATCTGAGTCAACAATCCAAATAAAGACACAAAATACTGGAATAACTCAGTGGGTCAGGCAGCATCTCAAGTCAATCCGAAGAAAGGTCACAACACGAAACATTACCTATGTATGTTCTCTCGAGATGCTGCTTGAGCCCCAGAGTTACTCCAGCATTTTACCTTTCTTTGGTAAACAGGCATCTGCAGTTCCTTGTCATTACAACAATCTAAATATCCAGCTTTTAGCTTTTCAGTTCTTAGATGCAAAGGCAAATGTTTCAAACATGGTAGTACTTTCACAGGTAATATTTACAATCTCAAAGGCTTATTCTAAATAATCAACATATACATTGATTTGACTTTTAGAATCTAGGGATACAGAGTGGAAGCAGGCCCTTTGGTCTACCGTGTCTATACTGACCAGCAATCACCCCATACACTAGCACTATCCTACACGCTAGGGACAATTTTATTGAAGCCAATTAACCTACAAACCTACATATCTTTGGAGTG
Organism: Amblyraja radiata; assembly: GCF_010909765.2. NCBI lineage: Eukaryota > Metazoa > Chordata > Chondrichthyes > Rajiformes > Rajidae > Amblyraja > Amblyraja radiata. The sequence goes on along the minus strand of NC_045975.1, from coordinate 30,203,967 downwards.
TGGAAGAAAACCGGAGCACCCGGAGAAAACCCACGCAGTCACGGGGAGAAGGTACAAACTCCATACAGACAGCACCAATAATCAGGATCGAACCCGAGTCTCTGGCACTAAGGCAGCAACTCTACCGCTGTGCCACTGTGCTGCCCTTTGGCATCGCACATTGTAAGTATCCCAATTGTAAAGAATAAAACTTGCTAATTGATCATCGTTGCTGGCTTTGATCTGTCTTTTTGCATATAATTCATTTGTTCTATGATTCATAACCTCTCCGTTCTCTCTCGCCCGACCCTCAGTCTGAAGAAGGGTCCCGACCCGAAATGTTACCTATTCCTTTTCTCCACAGATGCTGCCCTGACCCGCTGAGGTACTCTGGCTTTTGGTGTTTATCTTCGATGTAAACCAGCATCTGCAGATCCTTCCTACACATTTGCATGAGGATTGAATCTTTCAAGATATTAATTTCAGAAAGATTAATTTGTGCTGCACTTTCAGTCAGTGGTGTTGCAATATTCTTTCCATCGATGGCCAGGCAAGGTGTTTTTAAACAAAATGTTAAGAGACAGTTCAAGGAGTTAGAAATGATGGATGCGGTTGATAACTGAAAGAGGGTTGAAGAGATTGGCAATGGCGAGATGGATTTAAGAGGCTAAGGATAGTGAGGGAAGATTTCAGAAATTATTGGCATTATTGAAAGAAGGTTTGCAGGCTGGAACACTGTGGTCGAGGGTTTAACAAGTTAGTCGCAGCGAGAAGAGGTTTAAAAGGCCATCGCTTTTTTTTATCAGATTGCACTCATTCGGGGTCATGATAGTTATCAGCAAAGCTCACGCAGGAGAATATAAATAAGTATGATGTTGCTTTGGCGAGAATCATACAAAAGGCTGCCTCAGTCAGGAGATTAACTCTAATGCCATTCCCTAAACAAAATGTCTGCTCTAAAGGACAGCTGGGGACTACATTTGATTACCTTTTCCATTGTGCATTCTACAGATGGGAGCTTCGATACAAATGAAGCAACAAGCCACAGTAAACCACGATGCCACTGTGAGCAAAAGATCTGTCATTGCTTTTGCTGTGACGCAGTTGGACTGAAGCCGACTTTCCCATTGATCTTTTCCCAGGGGCATGTGTAAGTGGGAGGCAAGGAATGGTGTGGGCCTCCTCATAATCAGCTCAAAGAATAAAGACATGAGGTTACGGGCTTGCTCCATAACACTGAGGATGCATGTGCATGTCTCAAAGGAATGGAAAGATGTCTGTGCATGGAGCTCCTCGTTCACTTTCACAAAAGTGTTAACTCCTTGTTGACGGGTTTACGGGGAAATTCAAAGCCAACCAGTACCCAACAGATACTTATCCCACCAAAGTTCGAATGCAATGAGTGTTACCTGTTGGGAGAAACCTCTCCCAAAGGAGTCCAATCCTGTTCAGACCCAATGTGCACAGCAAATCTTTCTCCTCTTAGCCTGGTGGTCCCGAGGTCAATTCAATATCACTCTGTGACTTCAGCTTTGACCACAGTAACCCACCTGAATCATATACAGAATTGCGAATGATCATAGATTCACATGACACAGAAGGAAATCATTTGCCACTCAGTAGCTGCACTAATACTTTGCAAGTGTTACCCATTTAGTCCTCCTTCCTCCATTCCACCATGTTAACCTGCAAATGTTTTCCTTTTTTTGAAATTACTGTAAATCTGTCACTCAAAAATCATCCTACAGACAAGTGCCATATCTTTTAATGTAACAGAAGTTGGGAGGTCATGCTGCAGTAAGACATTGCAGAGGCCGCATTTGGAGTACTGTGTTCAGTTCTGCGCACCATGTTATAGGAATGATGTTATCGAGCTGGAAAGGGTGTAGAGAAGATTTATGAGGATGTTGCCAGGGCTGAAGCTGTGACGCAGATGCACAACATGTCTGAGGAAGGGTCTCGACCTGAAACGTCACCCATTCCTTCTATCCCGAGATGCTGCCTGTCCTACTAAGTTACTCCAGCATACTGTGTCTATATGTAGTGCCAACGTCTTAAACCATCTTCCCTCAAACATGTATATCCCCTGGTCTCACTGTGTCCTGAAGCGTTATCTACCCACAGCATAATTTCCCAGATCCACAGTATTCCTCATCAAACTCTTTTCCTCGCAGTGCAATCCCTCACCCCACCCCAGCACCGTCAGCTCCTGCCAGCCCACTGCATCAGGATAAACAGACTACAATGACTTGGCTTCACGTTCAGCTCCTTGGTGACTCACACTTTGGATGCAAACACACACTGACTGTAAGGCACGGCCCCGACACAATCAGCCTGCCTTTGATCAGTGGCACGCCAGCAATAATCCACTGAACACATCTCTAATGACACAGCCGAGAGACAATTGCAGCCATTCTCCTAAGGCTCTGGTTAGCATTTATTTAATCCTCTAAGCAGCTCTTTGATCTGCAGCAAGTGGGGTCCACCAAGCTCCGTGTACAAACTCGGACAATAATGGTGCACTGTTGCTGACACAATTCACTCAACTGAACGATGCGGGATTTATAAGTTACCAGGTTACAGTTTTGATCCTAAGATATGAAAGAATTATTGACATCCATATATTTAAAAAAAAAATTCTATGACCCTGGCAAAACATTTCTACTTGGTTTATTTGTGAATGCCTCTTGATAGTGTGAAGCAACAGAAAACGTCTTTCAGAAATGGCAGGGAAAATCTGGCATGGTGCGAAAGCAACACTCTGTTTTGCTAAGGTACACAAAAATGCTGGAGAAACTCAGCGGGTGCAGCAGCATCTATGGAGCGAAGGAAATAGGTAATGTTTCGGCCCGAAACGTTGCCTATTTCCTTCGCTCCATAGATGCTGCTGCACCTGCTGAGTTTCTCCAGCATTTTTGTGTACCTTCGATTTTCCAGCATCTGCAGTTCGTTCTTGAACACTCTGTTTTGCTAATGCTGTTTCTGAGTGGAACCCCCTCCAGCGGGCTGCTGAAAGCCTCAGGTGGGTCTCGAGGATCTTAGAGGCATTCACACTGAGGGAGAACGGCAGAATTAGGGAGGAAAAGCCAGGGCAGAAAAAAGCGGTCAGCTTGAGGGAGAAAAAAAGATGGAGATGTGTAGGAAGGAACTGCAGATGCTGAATTAAACCAAATATAGGCACAAAATGCTGGAGTAACTCAGCGGGACAGGCAGCTTCTATGGAGGTAAGGAATGGGTGATGTTTTGAGTCGAGACTGAAGAAGGGTCTCGACCCGAAAAGTCACCCATTCCTTCTCTCCAGAGATGCTGCCTGTTCCACTGACTCCAGCATTTTGTGTCTATCTTTGGACCAGTGAAACTGGTTGGAGAACCAGGGTAGGGGAGGGACGGAAAGCGAGGGAAAGCAAGGGTTACTGGTTGGAGAAATCAATTTCGGCGGTCACGGTGGCGTAGCGGTAGAGTTGCTGCCATACAGCGAATGCAGCGCCGGAGACCCGGGTTTGATGCTGACTATGGGCGCTGTCTGTACGGAGTTTGTACGTTCTCCCCGTGACCTGCGTGGGTTTTCTCCGAGATCTTCGGTTTCCTCCCACACTCCAAAGACGTACAGGTTTGTAGGTTAATTGGCTTGGTAAATGTAAAAAATAATTGTCCCTAGTGAGTGTAGGATAGTGTTAATGTGCGGGGAACGCTGGTCGGCACAGACGCAGTAGGCGGAAGGGCCTGTTTCCGCGCTGTATCTCTAAATAAATTAAACTAAATTACCTCTGGGTTGTACGCTGCCCAAGCTAAATTTGAGGTCTAGTTCGTCCATTTTTTGTTGGACCTCAGTGGAGGAGCCCCATGACAGAAAGGTCAGTGTTGAAATGGGAGGGAGAGTTAAATTGTTTGGCAACTGGGAGATCGCGTAGTCCTAGGCGGACAGAGTGGAGGTGTTCAGCGAAACGATCGCCGAGCCTGCGCTTGGTCTCACTGATATATAGGATGGAGAGATGGAGAATTTGAAGTAAAAATGAGAGGATCTCAGTAATCCCCCCCCCTCCCCCCCGGGAAACGGGAACCCACCCGGACAGAAGTGCTGGAGTAACTCGGCAGGACAAGCAGCATCGCTGGAGAGAAGGAATGGGTGACGTTTTGGGTTGGGACCCTTCTTCAGAAAAGACCAGGAAAGACCCGGCGGGCAGTGCGGCCGGACACAGGAAGACCTGGCGGGCAGAAGCCGCTGAGCCCGGCCCCTGCTCGTCCCCTGAAGACCAGAGAACCGAAGAGGAGGGAGCCTGTCACGAGGAGCAAGGTGCTAGGAAAGTGAACTGGGGTCTTACCTTCCGCTCCCTCAAGGTCAGCAGCAAGAGGTGACCCTGGGGCATAAAGGTGTCCGGGTGGGTATAGGACATCGGTTCGCTGAACAATCAGATGAAGACAGACACAAACAGCTGGAGTAACTCAGCGGGACAGGGCAGCATCTCTGGATAGAACAAATGGTTGACAGTTCGGGTCGACCCTTCTTCAGACCAGATGAAGGAGACAGTTGGAGGCCCTGCATTCGCCTGGGACTCGCCTGGATCGGGCACATGGCTCCATAAGGCCAAGAGCGTGGACTGGACTTTGGAAATGGTGTCAAATATAGGACTGAAAATAATTGCACTGTGTTTTCCAGATGTGGTAATAAAGCATCACTGAACCATTAAGGCTGATTCACAGTAACAGAAAAATGTATTGGTTGGTGGAGCGGAGAGCGAGAGATAGCGAGAAGGGAAGAGAAAAGCACCTGTCCAACTTACGTGTCCTTGGCACGCTAATTACGCGACCTCGAGGTCGCGTTGAGGCGCGAGGATCCCGAGCGTAGACATCATTAAAATGTAGGAAAAGCCGGAGCAAACTTGCATTCAGCATGATTCCCCCAAAATAAAATGAAGTATAAACCATCTAAACTATTTTGGTGAAGCTAGACAAATGGTAAATATTGGGTACACCATGCAGGACTACTCTGCTCTTCTTCAAATCGTGGATCCTTCCTGAAGATTCCCGTGTGCAGAGAGCCCCCCAGTTGACAGCTCTGCTGGTGCAGCTGCCCCACAATAGTACATTAGATCTCAGCCAGGATTTGGTTCAAGGTCAGGTATTGAACCCACATCTTGCCGACTCTCTCCACTCACCCGTGACTGACACCACTCGGTTTGTCCTCCAAGATTTAGTGAGGGTTAGTCCGAGGTTAATCTCACTGAAATTCATTTCCGACGCTCATTGGCCCTCAGTTGCTGCGGAAACTCAGCTAAGGTTAACGCTGGTACCTTCATTCCATTAAATTAAATGCAATTTTACAGCTCCGATACACTTGTGATTTAGGAATCTCATCCGGTCTGTAGAAGGGTCTTGGCCCAAAACATCACCCTCTCCTCCAGAGATGCTGCCTGTCCCGCTGAGTTACTCCAGCTTTTAGTACCTATCTTCGGTTTAAACCAGCATCTGCAGTTCCTTCCTACCCAATATGACCTGTAATGGCTCTCCCCTATCTATAGTCTCCGGAAAGGTTGGAGAGATTTAAACATTCAGCGTCTCAACAACATGTAGGAGTGGAAGGGAAAGACATGCGCAAAGTGGCTAAATCTTTTATTCAATGAAAGAGGTTGATCAATGATTCAATGATACTTTATTGTCACATGTACCGAGGTACAGTGAAGTCCTTTGTTTTGTATACAATCCAGTAAAATCATAGAGCACACCTCAGCAGTACACAAGACTGCCATTTCTGGCACAAACAAAGATACAAAGGTCCATCGAACAGAACATGGAAAGTTATGAATTATTCCAATACTAACCACACCTCAGAAGTGGTTCATTGGCTGTTTCACTCATCACCTTACATAATCATGGGTTGAATTTAAATCTCATGAATCTACCATGAAAATCAACCAATGTGAATATCAACTAGTTTAGTTTAGTTTATTATTGTCAAGTGCACCGAGATACAGTGAAAAGCTTTTGCTAGCGTGCTGCCCAGTCAAAGAAAAGATTACAGAAGAATACAATCAAGCCATCCACAGTGCACAGATAAAGATAAAGGATAATGGGTACAACATTTAGTGTAAAGACATAAACATTGTTTGGTTTAGCTTAGTTTAGAGATACAGCTTGGAAACAGGCCCCTTCGGCCCACCTAGTCTGCGCCGACCAGCAATCCCTGTATACTAGCTTTATCCTATACAATAGGGACAATTTACAATCTTTACCAAAGCCAATTAATCTACAAACCTGTACATCTTTGGAGTGTGGGAGGAAACTGGAGCTCCCAGGGAAAACCCACGTGGTCATGGGGAGAACGTACAAACTCCATACAAACAGCAATCATATTCAAGATCAAACCCAGGTCTCTGGCGCTGCAAGGCAGCAACTCTACCGCTGCGCCACTGTGCCGCACCTAATTGAAGTCTGATGAAGTCCGAACTATTTTCTGATATGAAATCCGATAGGCACTTTATAATTTTGCCCTGAGATCTCAAAGGAATTTTTGTATTATGACCCTGAATGCTATTTTTACAAAATGATTTCAACACTGAAGGTACAGAAAAAAAACCCCAGAGTCTCTGCATCAAGCGATTTGATGAGGAATCGTTTTTGGGCTTCCTATTCTATACACCATCTATAATCCACAAAAAAAAACCCATAATTGCCCAGAATCATGTGATGTTTAATGTATGAAAAAGTAAGCAATGCAAAAGGCCAATTGTGTGACAGCGAGCTTGGGTAGCAACAAGTTCAAATTCAGGACTAAATGCAGTTTATCAACAGAAAGGGCGTGGGTCTCTTTGGAGAAACAAACCATTTGTCCTATCTGTGCAAGCCATCACAAACAGCAAAAGCCAAGCAATTTATCAACACAGACTTAAAGCGGGATGAATCAGGGACTTTTCTCGATGGGGAGGACCGGGTTGGTGGGGGGAGGTTAGTCTTTCAAAGGAGCATTCACTGATCTATAGTGGCAGTTTCATTTTTTGTAGATACAGCATGGAAATAGGCCCTTCAGTGCACCAAAAACCACGGCAAGTATCGTTCACACTCATTCTACTTTATCACACTTTCTCATTCCATGCACATGAGATAGGAAGAAACCGGAGCACTCTGAGAAAATTCATGCAATCACAGAGAGAACATGCAAACTTCGCACAGACAGCACCTGACGTTAGGATCGAACCCGGGTCTCAGGCGCTGTGAGGCAGCAGCTGTACCAGTTAAAAACAGCCAAGTCCAGACTCACTACTGAACAATAAAGGCAGATTATATGGAACACAGCCTCTCTCTGCTTCACTTCACATTCATTTAGTGAATATCCTCTGAATTCATACAAAAGATTTATTTTCAGAGCAACATGGATGCTGATTGGTGCTAAAGGATGTATAAGGTAAATACCTCCTTAAATTCTAAAGAAGGGTCTCGACCCGAAACGTCGCCCATTCCTTCTCTCCAGAGATGCTGCCTGTCCACTGAGTTACTCCAGCAATTTGCCTACCTTCCTCTACCTACCTCCTTAAATTATTGTTTACCAACACTTTATTAATGCAAAGTAAGAAACAGTCAGTGATTTAGTCATGTTCTGGACTAGACTGTCGAGAGTCAAGAATGTTTCTACTATCAGGAGCCAAGAATTTTTATATGTACCAAAAATGGAACAATGAAATGAACAGGTCTGCAAACAGAGGAGTCATAGATAACAAAATACATTTGAAGAGTTCAATAAATTAAATAAATACAATATGAGTGCCAAAAAAAGCTTCAACGTCTCCAGTGCAACCAAGACAGTTTGTAGTTTGGATCCTCACATATTCTGAGGTAAAATCTCAAATCAAATCTCAATCCTAATAGACAGTGGAATTAGCTGTCATACTATCCAGTGCAGCTAATGTCAGGGCAAGTTAGTGTAGGAAGGAACTGCAGATGCTGGTTTACACCGAAGATAGTCACAAAATGCTGTACTAACTCAGCGGGACGGAAGAAGGGTCTCGACCCGAAACGTCACCCATTCCTTCTCTCCAGAGATGCAGCATGTCCCGCAGAGTTATTCCAGCATTTTATGTCTATCTCAGGACAGGTTTGTTCTGGGTTTTGGATAATCACCAGTTATAAATTGAATGGTTTCTTCATTTTATGGTTCTATTCTCCTTATAGGAATTAATTTCAAAAAGGTGTTTTCCAATTGGCATTATTTTCTTAAAGAACCCATCACCACTCTGTTTAGACACCCGTTTTCATGAAGGTCCCTTCACACTAGTTTTAATTTAGTTTAGTTTATTGTCACGTGTACCATGGTAAAGAGAAAAGCTTAAAGAAGGGTCTCGACCCAAAACGTCACCCATTCCTTCTATCCAGAGATGCTGCCTGTCCTGCTGAGTTACTCCAGCATTTTGCTTCTATCTTCAGATAGCTATTTTGTTGCATGCTTTCCAGTCAACGGACAGACCATATATAATTACAATCAAGCTGTCCACAGTGTACAGATGCAGGATAAAGGGAATAACGTCTAGTGCAAGATAACATTCTGTAAAGTCCGATTAAAGATAGTCCGAGCATCTCCAATGAGGGACTATGCTTCCCCCACCGCAAAAAGCCCAGATAAACTGCCTGCTGTTTCTATGGATATCAAGGTTTTGGCACTGGAATGAATCCAGATCAACGTTTGTAATATAAATGTATCAGCACAGAGCTAGTCCGTCCAACAGTGAGCTGATGGACATAAAGGTTGCTTGGCAACTTGTGTGGAACAGACGGTCGAAGTTGTGCCAGTACTCATTGTTACAGCTTGGTCATGTTTGGATGGCTTGACAACAGTTTCCATAAGTCAACTGAAGTCCCCTGTGTACTCAAAGCTGTTTTTATTTCATTCCCTGCTGTATTTGGATTGGTGTGGTTCAGTCTTAACAATTAACCTTCCATGTAGTATTTGCTGACTGGAGAACATGGAAGATGCCTACTGCGCTGTGTCACTTAGGATCGCAAATGCATTTCCTGACAGCTAAGCCAGAATTCTGGAATCAAAATCAAAATTTGCAACAGCAAGGGGAGGTATGAGACATCACTAAACAGCATAACATTTGCTTGGAGGAGCTGGCATCTCTCCACACTGAGTTAATATGTCCTTTTCAGTAAGTTGCCTTTTAACGTTTCTTTGAATGTAACAGGCATTTGGACAAATCAGCCAAATCTGCCGTTGCCTTGGTAACACCACCCATTGACTCAAAGTACATCTTTAGAGACAAGATGATGTCCACATGATGCGTGAACTTCCAGGACTCATACTGTTCAATGCAGCATTAGCAGAATGAAAGATTAGTGGCCGCAACTGGGATCTTAATCCCATTAATTTTTTTTTTAAGGTGCTTGCTAATGATATAAAATTTCAGAGTTGTTTTCAAAGCTGAGAAAGTGATGGATGAATGATTTGTAATGCTGTCTTGCGATTTATATTAAACCATTTTAATACCTTCTTATTCAAGGTCTCAGTCTTTTGCAAATTTGATTTTCCTCCCTCTACCATTTAAACATCTAAGCTAAGTGTAGGGGGGCCGCTGAAAACTAAGAGGGACCTAGTGGTGGGGGGTCACCGAGAACGAAACAAGACCAACGTGACTTTAATGAGTACTTTAGTAATGTTGTCAGTGCCAGAAACATGGTGACTTTTGTGTATTTTGTGCATCGCATACAAGAATTTCACTCTACCTAGGTACAAGTGACAATGAAAGTATCACTGAATTATTGAATTGTATATTTAGATGGGTGAATGCATCCCCCTAAATATAGGAAATAGAGTTAATGTACTGGTAATTAAGAGAGTAATGAGGATGTCTTTAGAAACAATTAGTTGTCATGCACTGCTTGAATGAATGATAGAAGCAGATTTGAAAGTTTACTTGGTAATTCTGAGGACTAATGGAAAGATCAGGACAGTGCCTTTTCCAAAGAACTGGTCCACACATAATGGATCGAGTGGCCTCCTATTTTGTGTGATTCGCAGCAAGGTTCAATGGTCGCACTGTGCTGAGTAACACAGTTGCAGCTGAAATCTTCACTCTGCTGTGACTAAATGTTGCAGAATTAATGTTCAACTCCAGAAAGCAGAAGAGACATGAGCGGCAGTGCAGAAACGGCAGCGTTAAACATGGAAACAAGTTGGAATGTAGCTAAAATTAACCAGTCATAGCTTAAAGAAACAACAGTTCTCAGGTCTTCAATGGGGAGCTTAAAAGTACCCCTTTTAAAGGAAAAAGCAATGCTCAAAGGTCCAAACTTTCCTCAAATTAGTTTTAATTTGACTTCCATGCACTTTGCAAGAAAATTCAGAGATAAATACAGGGTGCAAAATCCCTAGGAAAAATCGGGATGAGCCAGAGGTCCTGGACCAATGTGGTGTGTACACTGACTTGCTCGAAGTTTCAGGCCAAGATATTTGAAGCTGCATTACAGCAGCCATTAAACGTCCTTGCAGAATAATACTTGCCAATAGATTCTAGAAGTATTTTCCTTAAATAAATGGTTGTTACAGATAAAATAATTTGTGCAAACTGCAAAAGATTATAATCTTGATGTACTTGGAATATCAGTAACATCAAGGATCACATCAGGACAGGATCCTGGTCCAAGTCTCTTATCTTGAGGACAAAGGCTATCTTATATAGTAAATAAGCAAACAAAAAATTAGGATTGAAGAGTATAAAACTGCCTCGTCAGTACAGGACCTTTGGGAACCAAAGCAACAGAGGAAGAATGGAAATTGCAGATGAGCATGAGAGATGACAAATTGTAATTGCAAAGGGAAATAGTTATTCTTTAAGAGACAAGATTGTATGTGATCTTTGCATGTTGATCATAGTAATGTTCACTCTATCGTTCATATTGCTGCATCAGTGAAGCAGCGAATAAACATTGCATTAAAGCCCAAGATAAATTGCTAAGTGTTTATATGTTTGAGCAATACCGTCATGAACCACATGGATGGTTGCTGAGAGCAAGTGAGTGAAGAATGTGGAAGCAATGGAGGAGATACGGTTTTTTACGCTCTCCCTGTGGCCTGAGTGGGTTTTATCCCTGGTGCTCCGGTTTCCTCCCACACTCCAACAATGTACAGGTTTGTAGACTGATTGGCTTGGTGTAAATGTAAATTGCCCCTAGTGTGTTGGAAAATGTTAATGTATGGGGATTACTGGTCGGCGTGGACTCGGTGGGCTAAAGTGCTGTTTCCGTGCTGTATCTCTAAAATAAACTAAACTAAACTATAAAGTGTCAAATAAATGATTGTCAGATCCTCGTTGACACAGAAAGGAGTCGGCAGTGAAATTCAATTCACTCCATGTGATATCAAGAAATGGCTGAGAGCGTTGGACATTGCTGAGGTCTTTAGACCAGACGACACACCAACTGCAGTGCTGCGGACCTGCTCTCTAGAACCAGCAGTTCCAAGTGCTTACAACACTGCAATCTTTCCAATGGTATTGAAAATTGCCCAGGGAAGTCTTGTTGACAATAAACAAAAAAAAATGCATTCAGGCTAAATACTGCCCAATAGTTTACTCTCAATCATCAACAATGTGATGGAAGCCATCATGCACCATGTTATCAAGCTCACTGACGCTCATTATGGGATCTAGTTCAGTTCAGAGATATAGCGTGGAAAACAGGCCCTTTGGCCCACCGAGTCCGTGTGTGATGTTTGGTGGACTGTGTGGGGTGGGAGGACCTGTGGCTCCTCCCATGCAGCAGGTGGCACTGCACAGGACAAAGGGAGATGTTTTTGTATATAGTTTATCCTGTCTGTAGTGTGTGAGGGTGCAGCCATTTGAGTAGTCTTGCTGCCAGCATTGAGTAAAGCATTAAAGACTTATTTTGTAAATTAAAGACTCTCAAGTTTTGTGCAGACCTAGAAAACGAACACGACCTGCGATCCCTGTTACGCACTACACATTAGGGACAATTTACAATTTTTACCCAATTAACGTACAAACCTGTATGTCTTTGGAGTGCGGGAGGACATCAGAACACCCGGAGAAAACCCGCGCGCACGGGGAGAACATACAAACTCCGTACAGACAGCACCCGTAGTCAGGATTGAGCCTGGGTCTCTTGCTCTGTAAGGCAGCAACTCTACTGTTGCACCATTGCGACACCCAAGATTGTCAAGACAACTCTGCCCAATCCTTTTCAGAGCATTAGTCCAAACATAGACAAAACATTAAAGTCCCAAAGACCAAATCCGATTGAATTATTATCGACCTGAAACGTTAACTCTTACCATTCAATTCACAGATGCAATAGGTTATTTCTGACATTTCCTTTTCAATGTTAATCAGTAATTTAGATTTGAGCATTGATTATGAGTGAATGGGACACTACCTGATTGAAAGCAGGGTGGTGGAAGAACTAATATTTTTGCTGGGGAAGTGACAGGTATGTTTTGTGGCCACGGATGGTTAGCTCTACCAGCAGCTGGACAAGCAAATCACAGACAAATCTCTCCATTACAGCACCACCACTCTGGACATCTCATTTGCATGAGGAAAAAGGTGAGAATGGGCCTGAAAATTCCAAAGCATTTTATTTCCTGAGATGGTCCCAGTGCAGGCCTGGAAAAGGCCGAGGAATCCTGGAGCATACAGGAGCGGAGAGTTGATCTTTCACCACCCTTTCCCTCCCATTATTTGTGGACGGTGTTAGTATAGGACGAGGAACAGAGGGGCATTTGTGTTGAGCTCAATTTCAACAAAAAGGATTTAAAAAAACTGGAAAAAAATTAAAGTCACTGGTGATAATTTACAACATATTATCAGCTTTCAGCAAAAGACCTGCATTCAGAAGCAACAAGGCAGATTCTGCAATTACTCATTAAAACTCCCATTACCATTTTAACCCTACAATAAGTTTCAACTGTGGGGTCTAAGGTCAAACTCATTCCATATGGGAAACAATGAAAGCTTTAACTTTCCACTTTGTTCTCGTCAGTGGGACCCCCCGGTACAAGCATGTTGTGGGCATCTTTACTGAAGGCAATGCTTTAATGCTGCCACACAATACTTGGATTCTTCAATGTGTGAAAAGATCGTTTCACTCTCAATATAAATGGTTGTAAAGGATTCAACTGGTCCTTCCTGTTGAGAAACTCAAAAGAGCAGGAATCGTGCAGGTCTAGTTAATAACTCCAAATCAAACAATGCTTTTCTGTTCTGGAATCTCGCAAATAAAGCACAGCCGAATATATTAATTAGGGCGCAGAAAGAAAAACAAACTTCCATTCATATCAGGCCTTCATTTCACTCAAGAACCCTATCGACCAATGAAGTGGAATTGATCGGGTAGACGCACAGCGTCTCTTGCCCAGAGTAGGGGAATCAAGAACCAGAGGAGATAGGTTTAAGGTGAAGGGGGAAAGATCTGAGGGTTAACTTTCTCACACAAAGGGTGGTGGGTGTATGGATCAAGCTGCCGGAAGGGGTAGTTCAGTCAGGGACGATCGGAATGTTTAAGAAGAAATTAGACAGGTACATGGATAGGGCAGATTGAGAGGGATATTTATTATGTAAGAACTACTTAATTTAGCAGATCCAGTGTGACTTTTGAATGAAAGAGATTTAGAAAAGTTCCCAGCATCATCAAGGCCCCTGGCCACACTTTCTTTTCACTCTTGCCATCGTGAAGAAGGTATAAGAGTTGGAAATAGGATGTCAAGGTTTAGGATTAAGACAGCTTCTGCCCAATGACCGTCAGGCTATTGAACACTACAAACCCCAACTAAACTTCAATTTACAAACTACCTTAGTTGCTTAAGGGACCTGGGCATTGTTTTGTTTTGCACCATATTAATTTTTTTATTTATTGAACTCTAGTTTTGTTTATTATATTATCTATTATCTCGATGGCAAGCTAATGGCTCGATTGTAATCATGTATTGTCTTCCCGCTGACTGGATAGCACACAACAAAAGCTTTTCACTGTACATTAGCACACGTGGCAACAGTGTCTACAAACCCGTTATGTTGCTGCAAGTAAAAATGTCATTGTTTCGTTTCGGTACATGTGACAATTAACCACTCTTGACTATTGATGTTAAAATGGCATTATTTGGAGCGCTGGTTCTCATAACTGTAACATTGACATTAAACAAATGTTGTATGCTTGAATTGGGCAATTACTGCATCTGTATTTATGCCCTCAGTAATATAGCATCCAATAGAATTTACTCCACTAATCTCTGCAAATAAAAGGCTTCCATATCCCCAAAAGGAAATTGGTAAATTTACTTCTCTATCTTCAAGTAACCCTTGCTTTCCCACTGTCTCCATCCCTCCCCCTTCCTAGTTCTCCGTCCAGTTTAACTGTCTCTGACTACATTTTGTTTCTGTTTGCTTTGTTGTTACTTTCTCCCAGCTAACAATGATCTGTTCTACATTTTCCTTGATGTCCATTCCCTTTGCCCTGTTTTCACAACTTACACAACCTTATGTATGTCTCTCTCTCCCCTGACGTCAGTCTGAAGAAGGGTCTTGACCCAAAACGCTACCCATTCCTTCTCACCAGAAATGCTGCCTGTCCCGCTGAGTAAAGGGCCTGTCCCACTTGGGCATCATTTGTACGGCACGCAGGTGGCACGTGAGGATTTTGAGCATTCCAAAATCCTGGGACGCCGCGCGCTCACTGCGCATCACTACCTACGTCACCACGTCTCACCACGCGCCTGCGCGCGTAATGCACGCAATGCGCGCGTCTTGCGTCGTGACGCGTAAATGATGTCGCGTAAATGATGCGCAAATAACGCCCCAATGGGACAGGCCCTTTACTTCAGCTTTTTGTGTCTATCTGATAACTCAAGTTTTAGTTTGCCTCCTCTTGCTTTAAGTAGATTGTTCTGTCTCTCTCAGATTCTGATTTTTTCATCTTTTGTCTTCTCAGGTTAGAATGGAATTCTGCTATTCTGGGAGGAGCTAAAATATTTTTTCCGACATTGGTCTGATATTTATCCCACAACAAACAGTAGTAAAACAAATTGGCCAGAAACCTCTTTCTGCTTTCTAAGTGCATCAGAAACCTAGTCCAAGCAAACCAACAGGTGTCTGCTCTATTGATAAAGTAACAGGATCCTGGTCTATCATGGGAGCAGAATATCTAAGAAAGTTTCTGACATTAAATCAATCCCCCATATTATTACTATGCAGCCTTGGTGTTCTATTTGTCTTAAACAACTGTGACAATACTTGATCATTAGTCTGTGAAGCCCAGTGAAAATCTCAAGTGGGACATTTGAAGACAGGTGTTGTATGAGTGTTATTTGGTTCTTGCCCTTCTCATAACGGCCTGAGCAACTGCATTGCCTAAATGTGTAACTCAATCATTTGTGGAGGGCAATTTAGCAACAGGTTAATGGTTAATGGAAAAACAAACAACTGGGGAAACTCAGCGGGTCAGGCAACATCTGTGGAAGGAAACGGACAGATAACTTTTCGGGTCGGAACCCTTCTTCAGACCGATGAATAACGGAAAATTGTTTCCAATTAGCGTTTTACTAAATTCTCATTCTTGAAACTGTATAGTAGATTTTTTATTATTATTTATTTTTTACCTGAGATCATGCCAAACTCTGCTGCAAATCAAGTCCCATTCATTTGCCAGACCCTTGCCCTCCGAGTTAATGTGAAACAATACCTCAGAGGTTTCCACAATCCTCCAGTCCTGGTTTCTTAATCACCCTCGGTTTTAGTTGTACAATTGGTTCTGGTATCTTCAGCTAGCAAAGACTGGTTACAACCTAAATTTATCTGGGTCTCTGAATCTCTTTCTCCCTCAAAGATAGTCATAGAGCATGTAAACAGGTCCTTCAGCCCAACTGTAACGTTGTCAGCGCCTTGGGTGGCTGCTATTTGCATTCCTTGTGTATGCAAGCAAAGAGTTTCACTGTGGCTTGTCACATGGGACAGTAAAGTATTCCACTCCATTCTATCTTGCCCATGCTGACCAACATGCCCCAACTACACTAGTCCCAGCTGCCTGTGTTGGCCCCATCTCCCTCTAAACCTAACCTATCCATGCACCTGTCCAAATGTTTTTTAAATGTTGTGATAGTACTTGGTTCAACTACCTCCTCTGGCAGCTCGTTCCATAAATCTACTGCCCTTTCAGTAGAAAATGGTGCCCCTCAGGTTCTCTTTATTTCGTTTTCTCCATCTCTTTACATGGCTTGGTGCCAAGCTCTATTTGACAACACTCTCATGGACTGCCTTTGAATTTTTATTATGTTGAAGATAGTACACAGACACTAATTGTTGCGATTGAGTAGAGGATGCATAAATCTACGTGTAGGAAGGAACCGCAGATGTTGATTTACACTGAAGATAGACATGGAATGCTGGAGTAAATCAGCAAAGTCAGGCAGCATTTCTGGAGAAAAGGAAAAGGTGACATTTCTGGTTGAGATGCTCTGTGCCTCTGGAGAAAAGGGATATGTAAAATTTTGGGTCGAGACACTTTCCATACCTCTCGGTTCCCTCTCCCCTGACTCAAGTTCAAGTTCAAGTTCAAGTTAGTTTATTGTCATGTGTCCCTGTATAGGACAATGAAATTCTTGCTTTGCTTAAGCACACAGAAAATAGTAGGCATTTACTACAAAACAGATAAATGTGTCCATATACCATGATATAAATATATACACACATGAATAAATAAACTGATAGTGCAAATAACAGAAAGTGGTTGGTAATAATCAGAGTTTTGTCCGAGCCAGGTTTAATAGCCTGATGGCTGAGGGGAAGTAACTATTCCTGAACCTGGTTGTTGCAGTCTTCAGGCTCCTGTACCTTCTACCTGAAGGTAGCAGGGAGATGAGTGTGTGGCCCGGATGGTGTGGGTCTTTCATGATACTGCCAGCCTTTTTGAGGCAGCGACTGCGATAGATCCCCTCGATGGAAGGAAGGTCAGAGCCGATGATGGACTGGGCAGTGTTTACTACTTTTTGTAGTCTTTTCCTTTCCAGGGCGCTCAAATTGCCGAACCAAGCCACGATGCAACCGGTCAGCATGCTCTCGACTGTGCACCTGTAGAAATTAGAGAGAGTCTTCCTTGACAATCCGACTCTCCGTAATCTTCTCAGGAAGTAGAGGCGCTGATGTGCTTTTTTGATGATTGCATTAGTGTTCTCGGACCAGGAAAGATCTTCAGAGATGTGCACGCCCAGGAATTTGAAGCTCTTGACCCTTTCAACCATCAACCCGTTGATATAAATGGGGCTGTGGGTCCCCCTCCTACTCCTTCCAAAGTCCACAATCAGTTCCTTGGTTTTGCTGGTGTTGAGGGCCAGGTTATTGCGCTGGCACCATATGGACAGTTGCTCGATCTCTCTTCTGTACTCTGACTCATCCCCATCAGTGATACGCCCCACAATAGTGGTGTCGTCAGCGAACTTGATGATGGAGTTCGCACTGTGGTTCGCTACGCAGTCATGGGTATAGAGTGAGTACAGCAGGGGGCTGAGCACGCAGCCTTGAGGTGCTCCCGTGCTGATTGTTATTGAGGCTGACACATTTCCACCAATACGAACAGACTGTGGTCTGTGGACGAGGAAGTCGAGGATCCAGTTGCAGAGGGATGCGCAGAGACCCAGTTCTGCGAGTTTGGTAACCAGTTTGGAGGGGATGATTGTGTTAAATGCCGAGCTGTAATCAATGAATAACAGCCTGACATATGAGTTTTTGTTGTCCAAGTGGTCCAGTGCGGAGTGGAGGGCCAGCGAGATCGCATCCACCGTTGATCTGTTGTGGCGGTACGCGAACTGCAGTGGGTCCAGGTTTTTGTCGATGTAGGAGTTGATTTGCTCCATGATCAACCTCTCAAAGCACTTCATCACCACCGCCGTTAGTGCCACTGGTCGATAGTCATTGAGGCATGTCACCTTACTCTTCTTGGGCACCGGTATAATTGATGCCCTTTTAAAGCAGGTGGGGACCTCAGACCTCAGAAGTGAGAGATTGAAAATGTCCGTAAAAACTCCCGCCAGTTGGTCCGCACAGGTTTTTAGAACACGGCCGGGTATACCATCAGGACCAGGTGCTTTTCGGGGGTTCACCCCTCTGAAGGATTTCCTGACATCGGCCTCTGTGACTGAGACTGAAATGCCATCGCAGCGAATGGGGGATCGGGAAGGCACATCAGTATTCTCCCTGTCAAAGCGTGCGTAAAATGCATTGAGCTCGTCAGGGAGTGATGTTACACCGGCATTCGAGCTGCCTCCTGGTTTTGCCTTGTAGGAGGTGATTGCATTCAGACCCTGCCACAGCTGCCGAACATCTGTCTCGTCCTCCAGTTTGGAGCAGAAGTCCCTTTTGGCCTTTCTGATGGCCTTACCAAGGTCGTATCTGGTCTTCATGTAGGCCACTGTATCATCGGAGGTGAATGCCCTGTGTCTGGACTTCAGGAGAGTGCGGATCTCAAAGTTCATCCAAGGTTTCTGATTGGGAAACACTCGGAAGGTTTTTGTAGGGATGCAGTCCTCCACACATTTCTTTATGAAGTCTGTAACGACTGTGGCGTATTCGTTCAAGTCCGTTGCCGAGTCCTTGAACATTGCCCAGTCTACAGACTCCAAACAGTCCTGGAGTTGTTCTTCTGCCCCCCCCCGACCAGCTCTGTGCTGTCCTCACTTCTGGGGGTGCGCTCTTTAATTGCTGCTTGTAGGCAGGAAGAAGCAGCACCGCGGTATGGTCGGATTTACCGAAGTGAGGGCGAGGGATAGAACGATAGGCATTCTTGATGGTGGTGTAGCAGTGGTCGAGGGTGTTTGGTCCTCTGGTGCAGCAGGAGACATGTTGGTGGAAGTTGGGGAGTGATTTCTTGAGGTTCGCCTTATTGAAGTCCCCAGCAATGGTGGTAAATGCCTCGGGGTAAGACGTCTGGTGTTTGTTGACCACGGCCTGCAGCTCCTCCAGTGCCAGACGGACGTCTGCCTGGGGTGGGATGTAGACCGCGGTCAGGATAACGGAGGTGAATTCTCTCGGGAGGTAGAAGGGACGGCACTTCACCGCCAGATGTTCGAGGTGTGGAGAGCAGGAGTTGGACAGGACTGCCACGTCGGAACACCACGCAGAGTTGACCATGAGGCAGACGCCCCCTCCTCTCCCTTTCCCAGATGCCAGGGTACGGTCCATGCGGTGGATGGAGAACCCTTCAGGCTGGACCGCTGAGTCTGGGGAGCTGGGGGTGAGCCATGTCTCTGTGAAACAGAACACAGAGCATTCCCTCAGCTCCCTTTGATAAAGCAGTCTTGCCCTTAAGTCCTCCACTTTGTTTTCAAGGGACTGTACATTAGCCAGTAGGATAGTAGGGAGAGGGGGCCGGAGGCCCCTGCGCTTCATTCTGACCTGAAGTCCTGCCCGACGGCCACGTTTCCGGACACAATGGAGGCTTCCCCTTTGTTTCCAGGTACTGTGTTTGCTGTACCTGCTGTTTCTGCGGACCTGCGCTGGAACGGGGATTCCCTCACAGACGGCAGCTCCAGCTCCGTAACGAACAGGGGTTCCCTCAAAGTCGGCAACTGCAGCTCCGTTGTTGCTGGGAGATCCAGCCCGTCGGCTCTGGGGGTCATCCCGGCGTTTCAAGGTACAGTACCTGTGATCCACAGTCGGGTCGGGAGTTCCACAGCCAGTGTGGGAAAGTTTAAAGTCCTGGATTCCCGCAGCTGCGGGAGCTCGCGAAATTGCGAGAGCCTTGAGGATCTCAATCAGCTTGTCCGAAACGGCACCGATATCTGCCGTTTTTCTGATCCAGGTAAGTTGTTGGAAGTTGTAGTTGAGCCTTTTATTTTCCGGAGCTCCGCAAAAGTCGCCGCAGGCAGGCGCCATCTCACTCTGACGAAGGGTCTCGACCCGAAATGCCACCTATTCCTTTTCTCCAGAGATGCTGCCTGACCCGCGGATTTACTCCAGCTTTTTTATGCATAAATCTATGTTTATCTTTCAGTTTTTTCTTTAGATTGAGTAGCTGTTAGCTCGGATGTCGACACCTGCGTTGGGTTTTTGAATGAGAAAAATCTTCAAAGGAAACAGTGTGTTGTATTTTGACTTCTTTTCCATCTATTCCTTTTTTGTGGGTTTCAGAATTTGTGGTAGTCAGTAGGTTTAAAAAAACATGAACGTTACAATTTAACACCTTTCACAAATCAAAAGAAAGAGGCATTTACTCTCCAGACAGTGATTAGCTGGCATCAGGATGCTAATCCAGCAAAATTATAGAGAAGCAAGGCCATTAATCAAAGCTCAAACATGACTCCGAAAAGATGGCGGAGGAGCGTCGCCGCGGGGCTCCCGTGTGGAAGGGAGAGAGGGACTAGGAGTTGGCGGTTGGCATAAACTGGTTTGTGACTGGATCAAATGGCAACTAAAGTAGGATTAGACGATGACGAAGGTCAAGATGATAGGGTTTATGGTGACTGGACGGCAGTGTCTAGTCGGAGATTAGGGAGGAATCAAGGAGAAGGAGGATTCAGGCAAAACGAGCTCAGCCAAAACAGCAAAAGGAGTTTTGAAGAGAACAGTTCAGAAGAGGATAGGAGAACGGTTCGGAAAAAGGTTGAAAGGAAGGAGGTTAAAATAATACTGAAATTTAGAAAGGAAGATGAGCATGTCAATTTAAGTCCGATAGCTTTATCCAGGGAGCTAAAGAAGAAGGTAGGAGAGGTGGAAACAGCTAAGATTTTGAGAGACGGGAACTTGTTAATAATATGTAAAACGGAAGAGCAGAAAAATAAGGCTCTGAAGATTGAAAGTGTTTGCAAGAAGATGGTTAGTGAAAGAAAGACTCTGGGTGAGAGTAGAAGGGGAGTAATAACAGGTATTCCGGTAGATGAAGACCTGGAGAAACTCAAACGGAGTATTTTTGGTGGCCAGGTGAGTGTAGCTAAGAGATTGTTAAGGACAGTGGAGGGTAAGAGGGTAGAGAGCTTGTCTGTGCTTCTGGAGTTTCAGCAGACTGAACTACCAGAAAAAGTGAGAATCGGATGCATGATCTTTCCCGTGAGGCCTTATATCCCTCCACCGCTCCGATGTTATAAATGCCAGAGGTATGGACATATAGCAGCGGTGTGTAAGGGGAATCAGAGGTGTCCCAAGTGTGGAGGAGAGCATAGATTTGAAGAGTGCAGAGAAAATATGCAGGATAAATGCTGCAATTGCGGAGGACCGCATAGGGTAACGTATGGGGGATGTGAAGTCAGGAAGAGGGCTGTGGAGATTCAGCAAGTGAAAACAGTAAGTAACATAAGCTACTCAGAGGCAGTGAAGAAGGTGAAAGGACAAAGGGGAAGAGTGGATAGTAATGGGAGAGAGAATCATCCGTTTTTGAGATTAGAGGAAAGTCAAGCAGTCAAAACTCACCCAGAACTGACAGCTGATAAGCTAATTGTTTTCATTGCATATGTAATCAACTGTACTGATCAGGTTAAACACAAAACAGAAAAAATAAAAATAATCGTTAAAGGAGCAGAGAAGTTTTTGGGTTTAAAAGAAGTATCATGGGAGAGTATCAATAAAAAGCTTGAAGGAGATGGAAGGGATGAAGGTTCTGGTGATAGGTCAAACTGATTATATTACAATGGAACGCAAGGAGCATAATAGCAAATGGACAAGAGTTTAAAGGATTCATTAAAGAGTTAAAGAAGAAACCAGACGTCATATGTATTCAAGAAAGCTGGCTTAAGCCTTCACTAGACTTTGTCATCAAAGGTTATGATAGTATCCGTAGAGATAGGGGGGAGGGAAGTGGAGGGGGGTGTGTAATATTTATAAAGCAAGGAATACAGAATAGATTGTTGGTGAAAGGAACAGAATTAGAATATTTAGTGGTGGAAATTTGGATAAGAGAAGGTAAGGTTAAAATTGTTAATTTTTATAATCCATGTAAAAGGCTTTCATTGGAGTTGATGGATGAACTTGCTGGGTATTTAGGGGGGAAAGTTATATGTTGTGGTGATTTTAATGCTCATAGCACGTTGTGGGATGATTCTAATGATGAAAATGGGATGGTGATTGAGGATTTAATGGAGAAGAATAACCTTGTGTGTCTTAATGATGGAAGTGGGACACGAATCAACATCAGAACAGGGTCAGAATCAGCCATAGACCTCACACTAGTGTCAGACTCATTGGCGGGTGTTTGTTCATGGGAAGTAATTCGAAGAACAACGGTAGGAAGTGACCACTACCCGATAGAAATAGTAGTAGGAGTGAGTTTAGAGGAGTATAATACAGAGAGAATACAAAAGTGGTCTTTTAGTGGTGCGGATTGGGAAAAGTTTAAGACTATTAGTGATCAAGAAATGGAAAAAATTGATATTTATGAAGATGTGGATAATTTAAATATTTCTGTTTGCAAAGCCATTTTAGAGGCAGCAACAAAGTCCATTAAGAGGAAAGGAGGTAAGCACAACAAAAAGAGCGTACCATGGTGGACTAAGGAATGTGATAAAGCAATTAAGTGTCGAAATAAAGCTTTTAAAATTTTGAAAAGAAATCATAATTTTCAGAATCTTATTGAATACAAAAGGTTGCAAGCAAGTGTAAGAAGAGTAATAAAAAATGCAAAGAGGGAATTTTGGAGGACATTTTGTAACTCAGTGGGAAGGGAGACAAAAGTAGGTCAAGTTTGGGGAATGATAAGGAGAATGAAAGGAATTAAAAGAGAATACAAATATCCAATCCTAACTGACGGTGAAATTACAGCAGTGAAAGACGAAGAGAAAGCAGAGATGTTGGCAAAATCTTTTGCTAAAATTCACAGTTCAGACAATGTTAGTGAAGAAGGAAGAAAAGGAAAAGAAAATACCATAGTAGAGAATAGACAGTTAATACGACATGAGGAAGACACTAACGATGTTCTAAACAAACCATTCACAAAGACAGAATTCAACCGAGCTCTTAGAAAAACCAAGATGTCAGCACCAGGTAAAGATCAGATTTGTTACACCATGTTAAACCATCTCAGTGAAACATCCAAGGATTTTTTGTTAGAATTTTATAATAAAGTGTGGGAGGGTGGGAAATTACCGCAAAGGTGGAAGGAGGCAGTAGTAATCCCAATAGGGAAGCCAGGTAAAGATCTGACAAACCCAGGGAATTATAGGCCTATTGCATTAACATCCAACATATGTAAAGTAATGGAAAAAATGGTAAATGAAAGGTTAACATATTATGTAGAAAATAAAGGATATTTATCCAATTACCAGAGTGGTTTTAGGAAGGGGAGAAACACCATGGATCCAGCTATATGTTTAGAACATGAAATTAGGAGAGCACAAATTAATAGAGAAAGTGTAGTAGCTGTATTTTTTGATATTGAGAAAGCATATGATATGATGTGGGGAGAAGGGTTATTAGTGAAACTAGGTAAATTGGGGATTAAAGGTCGTATATTTAAATGGATTAAGGATTTTTTATTTGGGAGGTCAATACAAGTACGAGTTGGAAATCAATACTCAGGAACATTAGATATTGTAAATGGAACACCTCAAGGGAGCATAATAAGTCCTTTACTATTTTTAGTAATGATAAATGATGTGTATGATGAAATTGTAAATGAAATGGGAGTTTCACTGTTTGCGGATGATGGGGCAATCTGGAAAAGGGGGAGAAATGTGAAGTTTATTGTGCAGAAACTACAGAGGGCTATAATAAAGGTACAAGAGTGGTCTTATAAATGGGGATTCAAATTTTCTGTGGAAAAGACAAAGATAATGTTTTTTACTAGGAAGGAAATTGGTAGTGAGGTTAAACTAAAATTATATAACCAGGAATTGGAGAGAGTAAAATACTATAAATTTTTAGGTTTATGGTTTGATGAGAGGATTACATGGATAGTTCATATTCAGAAAGTAGTGGACAAATGTAAGAAGATACTTAATGTAATGAGATGTTTAGTTGGATGTGATTGGGGGGCAGATAGGAAAGCTTTGAAGGCTATATACAAGGGGTTAATTAGATCGGTGTTAGATTATGGTTGTGTGGTGTATGGGTCCGCATCAAGTACTTCTCTAAAAAAAATAGACAACATTCAATATCAGGCATTGAGAATATGTACAGGTGCAATAAAAACAACTCCAACAGCAGCATTACAGGTTGAAATGGGGGAGATGCCTCTAGAGATGAGAAGGATACAGCTTTCATTAAATTACTGGATTAACCTACAGGGCCAGAGTCAAGAACACCCAGCACAAGTTACTATCAAACCATGCTGGGAGAAGGAGAGAAGGGAAACAAAAAGTTTTGGATGGACAGTGACCCAGAGAGCAGTACAATTCGGCATAGCACAATTAAATGTGGTTCCAACAGTTCCATTACCTTCAATTCCACCTTGGATACTTCCAGATGCAACAGTAGACTTTACAACATTAGAACAGGAAAACAAGGATAAACAACATAGGTATAATTCAGTCATCATACAGGAATACATTGACAGATACTACAGTTTTGTCCAAATTTATACAGATGCATCAAAAGATTCAGTAGATAAAGTAGGAGTAGCATTTATTGTACCAGAATTTCACATCAAAGTAGGGAAGAGGATCAATAATGAGGTCTCAGTATATACGGGTGAAATGATTGCAATATTGTTAGCGGTACAGTGGGTCGAGGATACTAGGCCTTTAAGGACAGTTATTTGCACAGATTCAGGTTTAGCAATAAAGAGTTTACAGCACAGCCATTCAGACAGTAGACCAGACATTTTGATTGAAATACAACAAACATTATTCAGAATTCAAATGATGGGGCTTAAAGTCATATTTTTATGGGTACCAGCACACATTGGCATTAGAGGAAACGAAATGGCAGATAAGGTAGCAAAAGAGGTAGCAAAAAGAAGTAAAATTGATTTAAGTATTAACATAGGTAAAACTGAAATCAAAGACATTATTAAGCAAAGACTGAAGGAAAGATGGCAAAAGCAATGGGATGAAGAGCGGAAAGGACGGTGGTTCTACAGAGTCCAGAGGAAAGTGGGAGAAATGAGATGTGCAGGAAAAAACAGAAAAGAGGAGACAGTAATCTCAAGAATTAGATTTGGACACACTGGTCTGAACAGTACACTTTTTATAATAGGCAAGCATAATACAGGTAGATGTGAATACTGTGGGCAAGAAGAGACAATAGAGCATGTCATTGTACATTGTGAGAGGTATGAGGAGGAGAGAGAACGGATGAGTGAGCAGTTCAGAAAAGAAAGAATACAATTTGATTTGGTAGATATTTTGCAAGGAAGTTCATATAAGTGCTGGCAAATCCTGTTGCATTTTCTTAGGGTAACCTATTTGTTCGGAAGGATATAGGTTATTAGTACAGTGTATATGTAATGGTGTTGTTTGATTCACACTCCATGCCAGTTGGTGGCGGTAATGCACCAAAAAAGTTGTTTGCCAACCGCCAAAAAACACCACATAGAAGAAGAAGAAGAAAAGCTCAAACATCATCATCAACAAGACAACTAAAAGGAGGGGAGTCACAGGTAATCAGCACATGAAACCACATTGAGTTGAATTTTGGGCTCTGAAGCAGGTAAGATCTTTTAGTCAATGATCAAAATGCTTGCTCCTTTTCTTTGAATGTTTAGTTTAGTATTTAGTTTGGAGATACAGCACGGAAACAGGCCCTTCAGCCCACCGAGTCCGCACTACCCAGCGATCCCCACACATTAACACGATCCTACACGCACTATGGACAATTTACATTTATACCAAGCCTATTACTCTACTATCTTTGGAGTGTGAGAGGAAACCTGAGATCCTGGTGAAAATTCATGGGGAGAACGTATAAACTCCGTACAGACAAGCACCCTTAGTCAGGATCGAACCCGGGTCTCTGGCATTGTAAGGCAGCAACTCTACCGCTGTGCCACCGTGTGTTAATGTGTTAAGAGTGTAAAATGTGTTAAGAGTGTAAAATTATCTGCACGTATACATCGTGCTGATGTACGCACGGAAGCTTGATGCAGCCAAGGCTTTGTGGGGGAGGACCACGGTCTAGGGTCCTTCCGCTGAAGCACATTTGGGGGCAGGGTGTGGTGGAGACACCCCTCAAACCAGGGGAGGATATTACCCCAAGCGGCCACATGAGTAGCAAGGGTGCATGGTATAATGATGGATTTAGTAAACATTACTAAATACACGCTAATAAATGTATGTATAGCCGCTGAGAATGTCGGAGGAATTTTGCACAGTTCTTGTTTTGTGTACATTTTTTTACCCTGAAGAAAGTTTAAGAAATGTATATAAAAATTTGTGTTGGAGTAATGCAGCTGTCAGGCAGCATATCGGGTCGGGGACTTTCTTCAGACTGATTGTAGTAGGGGTGAGAAATATTGAAGTGAAGTGGGGGTGGGACAAAACCTAACAGGTGATACAGTGAGAGGGATTTTGTTTGGCAGATGGGTGGACAATGGCAAGGAGACAAAAGGGTGTCAGATAAGGAGAGAAGAGGAGTGAAATGCAAGGCTGGAGGAGGGAATCTGGGTGATGGGGGCTGTGGGTGGAAGGAAATATGGGGAAAGGGAGCAAGATACTGGGAGAATCAGCGGTAGAGTTGCTGCCTTACAGCACCAGATACCCGGGTCCAATCCTGACTACAAGGGGCTGCCTGTATGGAGTTTGTAAGTTCTCGCTGTGACCATGGGTTCTCCCGTCTCCCCCCACACTCCAAAGATGCACAGGTTTGTAGGTTAATTTGCTTTAGTAAAATTGTAAATTGTCCTTAGTGTGTTAGGATAGTGCTAATGTATAGGGGTAATTTTTGGCTGGCATGGACTCAGTGGGCCGATGGGCCTGTTTCTGTGTGGTATTTCTAAAATCTAAATTAATGTGCATCTAGGTGAGGCACAGGGAAAAGAGGGGGGGGGGGGGGGGGGGGGGGTGGAGAAAGGGAGGGACTGTTACCTAAAATTGGAGAATTCAATATTTGTACCATAGGGTTGCAAGTTACCTAAGTGGAGTATGAGGTGTTGCTCTTCCAGTTGCATGTGGCCACACTCTGGTAAAGGGGTAGGTGCACTAGAGTGGCAGGTGGAATATATGCACTTCTCTTTGGGCTTTCAGCTTCAAAACCAGAGTGATAATAGCTGACCTGTAAACTGGAAGTGACAATATTTCTGGCTGAAAGCCATAGAAAAGACCTCAGTTTCCCTGGGTTAAGGGGTGAGAAATCCAACAAACCTACTATTTCCTAATCAAGGCTGGAAATACACAGGTATAGATGTTCAATAAGAACTGATTGCATCCAGATGTTTAGTTTAGTTTAGTTTATTGTCATGTGTACGGAGGTACAGTGAAAAGCTTTTTTGTTGCGTGCTATCCAGTCAGCGGAAAAACCACACATGCTGTCCACAGATTACAGATACAGAATAAAGGGAATAATGTTTCGTGCAAGATACAGTCCAGTAAAGTCCAAGTAAAGATAGTCCGAGGGTCTCCAATGAGGTAGATGGTTGTGTTTAAGAAGGAACTGCAGATGCTGGAAAATCGAAGGTACACAAAAATGCTGGAGAAACTCAGCGGGTGCAGCAGCATCTATGGAGCAAAGGAAATAGGCAACGTTTCGGGACGAAACCCTTCTTCAGACTAATGGTTGGTCAGGACTGTTTTCTAGTTGGTGATAGGATCGTTCAGTTGCCTGATAACAGCTGGGAAGAAATTGTCCCTTAATGTGGAGGTGCGTGTTTTCACACTTCTGTACTGATGGGAAGTGGAGAAGAGGGAGTGACCAGGTGAGACTGATCCTTGATTATTCTGGTAGCCTTGCCAAGGCTGCGTGTTGTAAATGGAGTCCACTTGACGTGATGGTCTGGCTGTGGGACGTGACGGTCAGAGTGTGGTGGAGGCAGGTTTCCTGGATGGTTTCAAGAGAGAGCTAGATAGGGCTCTTAAAGATAGCGGAGTCAGGGGATATGGGGAGAAGGCAGGAACGGGTTACTGATTGGGGATGAACAGCCATGATCACATTGAATGGCGGTGCTGGCTCGAAGGGGCAAATGGCCGACTCCTGCACCTATTGTCTATAACATCCCTGGGCTCACTGTTTTGGCTCAGAAGTGCAGAACCACTGATTCAGGTGCTGCAGAACAGCCATAAAACACAGGAGAGAAATCTGAAAGAAACCAGTCAATGCCCACTACCTGGAAAGGTCACCTTGTATATGCAACGTGTAAAGACACTTGTGAGCCCTCGTGATACCAAATTTGGAAACACACAAGGACGCTGGTTACAAGTTCTGGATCAGTGGCAAAATAGAACTGCCTCATATTTCACTTTGCTCTCCCTCATGAACAATTGTTCCAGATGAGCGATGTGATCAAATTAGCAAAATTATTTCAAAGGAAAGCAAAAAAAAATCTTCCATTCACCATTTGGTTTGGACAAAAGGACCCCGTGTAACAAAAGGCTCCCAAAACTGATCCAATTTATTCAAATTTAAGATTGGTCTTTTCAGTGAATTTTTCCTTATTTACTGGGAGTCATTAATCAACACATTTTATTCTGTCCCCTGCCTCTGTGCTGTGTGTCAGTGCCTGAATCAACCATTAATTAAAACCGGGAAAAAAAGGGACTCAAAGACCGCAAGATCTACCGTCCTCTCTCATTTGCAGTCGTTCTGAAGCGCTCAAGCATTAACTCAACGTTTTTTGCCCCCCCCCCCTTTTAAAAAGAGAAAGACAACCTCATTCGAGCAGGTTTGGCAATAATAAAATCTATTGTGCGCCAGGCTAACCAGAGACTCAGCCACAATCCCAGCTTTGTGACAGAGTAACACTTACAGAATACATTAGATGTCCACATGTCCCAGGTTATGGTGGCCTGTAGTGAGCAACATGGGCTGGTACAGTAAGGCCACTATGCGCACCAGCATTGATCACATCGCTAACAACAGATAAACGATCAATTTTACTCCGATTTCATTTCAGCTCGTCAAAGCCAGCATTCTCCCGCACAAGAGAGTTCTCATCAACACAGACGGCCTAATAATAACCACAGATGGCTGTGCTTGGCTGGGATTGCAAGGCCGATGGGTGATGTAAAGCAGAAGCTATACACACTGTTTGTAGAGAGTGTCTCTGTAAAAAAGAGAAAAGAGGCTCCTTTATTTACCTCCCCAGCCAAGCCTGTTTACAGCCATGAGCACTTTTTGAGTCATAGCTTCTCTTGGGGAAATGTGGCAAAGACACAACGTCAGCTGTCACATTGCTGGAGTAACTCAGTGGGACAGGCTCTGGAGAGAAGGAATGGGTGACGTTTCGTGTCAAGACCCTTCTTCAGACTCTCCAGAAATGCTGCTTGTCCCACTGAGTTACTCATCTAAAAATCTGCAGTTCCTTTCGACACACATTGCTTCTAAACGGTTCCTGGTTAACCATTTCAACGCTGAACATTCTCCACAGTGTTTCAACCTCGGGCGACAGTTTTAGTTTAGTTTAGTTTAGATACAGTGTGGAATCACGCCCTTCGACCCACCGAGTCCACGCCGACCAGCAATCAAACCATACACTAATACCACACACTAGGGACAATTTACAATTATTAATCAATTTACAAAGTTAATTAACCTACTAACCTCACGTCTTTGGAGTGTGGGAAAAAACCGGAGCACCTGGAGAAAACCTACGCAGTCACAGGGTGAACGTACAAATTCTGTACAGACAGCACCCGTAGTTAGGATTGAACCTGGGTCTCTGGCGCTGTAAGGCAGCAACTCGACCGCTGTGCCTCTGTACTGCTCCTAATTATACTCCCTAACCCTCTCCCATTGAAATCACCCAGGTCTTTTTTCCCTACACAGCTACAGACATAGCTGTACAGAGACATAGCTACAGACGTTCTTGCTTCACTGAGTATAAAGCAATGAAGTGTGCCTGGTATTAGTTACAGTTCAGTGATAGACAATATACAATAAACAATAGGTGCAGGAGTAGGCCATTCGGCCCTTCGTGCCAGCACCGGCATTCAATGTGATCATGGCTGATCATCCCCAATCAGTACCCCGTTCCTGCCTTCTCCCCATATGATAACTCTCGGTTAAAAGGTCAGGGGATCAAGTCCTATGGAGACCTATTTTTATTTCAAATATTTACTTCATTCATAATTTATCCAGTTGTAACTTATCTTTCTCTATATTCATTGTATTCTGCAGAAACTTGAACATAAAATCTCTGATGGCATGTTATCCCAGCAGTGAGAAAGTTCTGTACTGTCAGAAGTGCCATCTTCTGAATGACACATTACACTGAGGCTGCATCTAACCTCTCAAATGGGTGTAAAAGATCATCTAGAGCTAATTTACAAGAGGACTGAGGTGTCGTGACTAAACTTTAACACTTAGTTCATAAGTTCATAAGTAGGCCATTCGGCCCATCAAGTCAACTCTGCCATTCAATCATGGCTGTTCTATCTTTCCCTCTCAACCTCATTCTCCTGCCTTCTCCCCATTACCCCTGACACCCGTACTAATCAAAAACGAAAGGACCATACATGACTACGATCAAGCTGTCCACCGTGTGCAGATACAAGGTTCAAGTACGGCTTGATTAATATATGGGGCAAAAATGACCCTTTCTTATCAGTTTGTTGTTCGTGGGATCTGGATTCAAACACAGCATTTCAAAAAAGTTCCGAAAACACATTAGACACAGGAGCCGCGGAACGTTTTTTGAAAGTGGGGGGGCTGAGCGATGACTGATCACCGGCTTCGGGGGTACCCGGTGAGGGAACGGAGCGACCGAGCGGGGGGAGGGTGGCACAATTATTATTTGTTGTTGTTGCTCGACCTCTAAAAACTGGGGGATATTTCAAGCCATCCCCCAACTCAAAAAGGGGGGGATATATCCCCCCCTCCCCCCCCCCCCCACCTCTCTCTCTCTATTTCTCCCCCTCTTGTGTCTTGTGTTTAGAAGGAATGGGCCAAACATGGGAAGATGGGACTAGGGTATATGGGGCATCTAGGTCAGCATGGGAATGTTGGCCCGAAGGGTCTATTTCCATGCTGTATGACTCTGACTCCATGACTATGATGGTGAGATGGACCCGAGTCTATTCTATATACACAAAGAAACCAAAACCTATCTGTGAAAGCCATTTCCATGGGACTGCAGCTGACGAAGAACCCAGAGAGCAGACTAGAGAAGACATAACAGGTCCAAGGGATGGGAAACCATTGATAGAACCATTGTAATTTAAAACATTTATTAAGAGTGAAACAAGGTTTCATGCTTGTTATAGAGATAAAAAACAGCCAATCTTTTCAAAGCTGCAAGACGGTCAAAGAAGATGGGGACAAGTGGATACAGTTATACTGAAAGCCAACATGACTTCAATTATGTTAAGTTAGAAATAGGATTGTATGGTTTCTAGAAATAAAATTTAGTGAGAAAGCTGGCCAGAGATTTTGGAAATGGTCAAGGAAAAGTAAGGGAGATTGAAATTGGATACTAGACTGTGTAAAGATAAGAAAGAGTGGCAAAAAGTGGGTTGGGGGAATGAGGGTTGAGGAGGGACAGAGCCGTGTCTGTAGATAAAGATTCATTCATGTCAGTTTGCATCTGGCCATAATGACAATGGTGGAAGACCATTGGAGAATTTTCCTGATTTCCCCATGGCATTGTTAAACACCTAACTTTATTGGACTTTATATTGCACTAAACGCTATTCACATTATTCCCTTTATCATGCTTCTGTACACTGGGGATGGCTCGATTGTAATCATGTTTTGTCTTTCCACTGACTGGCTAGCACGCAACTAAAGCTTTTCACTGTACCTCAGTACGTGTGACAATAAACTAAACTCAAATATTGGGGGAGGAGGTGCTTACTTAAAATTCTTCTTCAATCAGGCCTCCACATTGTGGCAAAGATTGCCGTCAATTTGCAAATTGATTTTATGGTTCAGCTTTCTACTTGAGCTTATTTGCATAATTACATTTGTAAAATATTCCACAAACCAGTTGAACTGGGACATCACTTTAGAATGTAATCTTTTGGTTTCATGCATGAAAAATACCATTTGAAATACTTAAACGTGCAGGTTGATGACTGCAACTGAACAGGAATCATGGCCAAAAAGTACTCATTAGACCACCACTAACTTAAAAAAAAACCACACACAACCATTTGTCATATATATTAGCGACAATATTAGTTAGTTTCTAAGTAAATTTCTTCTTTTGAAAAATATCATGGAGTAGAAACTTATGAAACATGTCTTTATCTCTTTGTATCAAAAAAAGCTCAATCACAAAAGTCTCCTTGAAGGCAGCCATAATTAGCAGAAACAGCACAATAATTCAACTTCAGGGCATGGGCATCTTCACTGGCAGTGACTGCCTCCCATTGTTGTCTTTCTTTAAGAAAAGCAGCACAAAAGAGTGTAGAGAGTTGATTTGCACTAATGGCAACCTTCATTGGATATATCTCGATGCTTCATGCTTGTTTAGTCTACAGAGTGTATTGTGCTGGGTAGCAGAAAATCTAGTTTGTGTGCATCATCTCTCTGCTAACAAAATGACCCTGAAAATTCTCCCATAATGACTCAAAGTCTCTACGGGTTGAGTGTGCAAACTCATCAGAATTAAGAGCAGGAGCAGGACATCTGGCCCTTTGAACCTGCTCTGCCATTCATTACGATCGTGACTGATCTTCTATCTTTTAGTTTAGTTTAGTTTAGAGATACAGCACGGAAACAGCTGAGCAGCGACCCCCACACACTAACACTATCCGCCACACACTAGGGACAATTTACAATTTTACCAAGCCAAGTCGCCTACAAACCTGTAAGTGTTTGGCGTGTGGGAGGAAATCGGAGCACCTAGAGAAAACCTGGAGAATGTACAAACTCCATACAGACAACACCCGTAGTCAGGATCGAACCTGGGTCTTTGGCGCTGTAAGGCAGAAACTCTACCGCTGTGCCACCGTGTCACCCACTAACGCAGCTTGACTTTCCTGCACTACCCCTGTATCCTTTTGATTCTGATGGAATATAAAACCGTGAGGGGCATAGATAAGGTCACAGTCTTTTCATCAGGGTGGAGGTGTCTAAAACTAAATTAAAGTGAAAGTGGAAAATAGTTAAAGGGAGCTTGAAGGGCAATTTTTTCACACAGAGGATGGTGGGAATGTGGAACGAACTGCCAGAGGAAGTGGTAGAGGTGGGCACAGTTACAATGTTATACCTGACGTATGCAAAGCTCATACATATGAAGGAGCATTAGGGAAACCATTGGGATGGATTTTCCAGCAGCTGTGGACAGTTGCAGCGGACTGCCCGTCAGGCAGCCTGGGATTTTTCCACATTGATCCCAGGAAGAATATGCTCCAGTTACCACGTGGATGTTCATTTTGTGAATCCGATCGAGAGACACTCGGTGCTGGCCGGCACCTGCGCTCTATTTAAAACCATCAATACCATTTAAAATAGGCACAAAATGCTGGAGTAACTCAGCGGGACACACAGCACCTCTGGAGAGAAAGAATTTGTGACGTTTCGTGTCGAGACCCTTTTTCAGACTGAAGAAGTCTGAAGAAGGGTCCGGACCCGAAACGTCACCCATTCCTTTTCTCCAGAGAGGCTGCCTGTCCCGCTGAGTTACTCCAGCATTTTGTGTCCATCTTCGTTGTAAACCAGCATCTGTTGTTCATACAGACACAATACCATTTAAAACCTCGTCTGCAGTAAAAGTTTTCAAAAGAATGTAATTATTAGCCAGAGATAGGCTCAGGCTAAATATGTTAGTTGGGGGGAACAGACCCAGCGGGTCTGCACTTGGTCTAGTATTATTTAAAATGCTTCTCCGGAGGTAAATGGTCAGATGACTTTTCGGGAGGGAACCTTTCTTCAGTCTGAGATAAAAAGTAATTTAAAAAATCTGCATGTTAATATTGGACAGTAATTTGAACTATATAGTTTCATGAGAATGCAAAGTTTTGTGTGGAGCTGTTTCATTCCATGCCACATGACCCAAAGTCAATTTTATCCAGTATAAGACTCATTAGCGATTGTTTGAGTAAAAATGAGTTAAAAGCAAAATTGCACCCAACTTTCATAACCATGATGCATGTTCATGAACCTAATGCTTTCACCAATATCAAATGATGTCAACTTGTGCAACAGGTTTGAGCCAGTACTGACATTAAAACATACTCAACGCTTCACACACCTTTTAGAGCTGCTGCCTTACAGCGCCAGAGACCCGGGTTCATTTCTGACCTTGGGTACTATCTGTGTGGAGTTTACTCATTCTCCCTGTGACTATTTGGGTTTCCTTTGCGTACTTCAGATTCCTCTCACAACCCATAGCTATGGAAAATTGTCCCCTAATGTGTAGGGGGTGCATGAGAAATGGGATAACATAGAATTAGTGCGAACGAATGATCGATGGTTGGCATGAACTTGATGGACCGAAGGGCCTGTTTTAGACTTTAGAGATACAGCGTGGAAACAGGCCCGTCAGCCGACCGAGTCCGTGCTGACCAGCAATCACCCTGTACACTAGCACTACACAATTTACTATTTTTGCAAAGCCAATTATCCTACAAACCTGTACATCTTTGTGTGTTGGAGGCAAGCGGAGCACCCGGAGAAAACCCACATGGTCACAGGGAGAACATACAAACTGCCTTCAAAACAGCAGCAATAGTCAGGATCGAACATGGGTCTCTGGCACTTTAAAGGGCCTGTCCCACGAGCACTGCGTCCTGCATGCGGCAAGCGCGACCTCAAGGGCCGGTCCCACCAGCATGCGCCTGCATGTGGCAAGCGACCAAACCAGAAGCAGGAGCCGCGCGGAGGTCGAGTGAGTGACACGGCGTCGAGGCGGCTGCGTGCCGGCAGGCCGTTGCCGCGCGGAATTTTAAACACGGTCAGTTTTTCGGAGCCCCGTACGATGTCGGGACCAGCTCCGCACAATTCCATATGGCTCTGGCGATCGAAGTGGGACCAGCCCCGCGAGGCCGTACGGCTCAAGCGACCACGTTAGGTCGCGCTTGCCGCATGCAGGCGCATGCTGGTGAGACCGGCCCTTTAGGTCGTGCTTGCCGCATGCAGTCGCATGCTCGTAGGACAGGCCCTTTAGGCGGCAACTCTACCGCTGCACCATTGTGCTGCCCATGCTGTATCTCTAAACTAAACTGAACTAAACTAAACTAAAATCAGGACACAAGGACCATGACACCCTTTCTTTAGGCATCAAGTAACAGGCCACTCTGCTACACTTCACAGGGCAGCTTCAACTGCCAACTCACTCGAGTCTGCTCATACACCTTGCTGGGTGCAGTCGGACGAACAAGTGTTGGTAAATAATTGACATGTGAACGGCTCCACCATCAAGCTGCGAGGGCCACAGACACAGGGCTGCACATGGCAGACGCCACTGGGCCGTCATCTCACTGGGCGAGAAGGGGAAGAGTTGAGGAGGGCCCTCCTCCTCCAGCCTCCCTGTCACCCACAGCAGCCTCTTTGTTTCTGGATTCTAGTCACCACCAGGATTGCCTCCTTGAGGGCAGTAAAATGACAGAAGCTTTGTAACAATAACACCCATTGGAACACATGCCGGTTGGACACAGAATACTTGAGCAAAACCACAGCAACAACCTTGTCTGAAGAAAGGATCCGACCCTAAACATCACCCATCCTTTTTCTCCAGAGATGCTGCCTGACCCGCTGAGTTACTCCAGCACTTTGTGTCTATCTTTGGTAAAAACCAGCATCTGCAGTCCTTTGTTCAAGAAGGAACTGCAGATGCTGGAAAATCGAAGGTACACAAAAATGCTGGAGAAACTCAGTGGGTGCAGCAGCATCTATGGAGCGAAGGAAATAGGTGATGTTTCGGGCCGAAACACTTCTTCCAGTTTTGCTAGCCCTTGCTGTCTCCTCCCCTTCCTTAACCCTCGAGCTGTCTCCTCCCATCCCCCCGCCCTCGGGCTCCTCCTCCTCCCCTTTTCCTTCCTTCTCCCCCCCCCCACCCCCTATCAGTCTGAAGAAGGGTTTCAGCCCGAAACGTCACCTATTTCCTTCGCTCCATAGATGCTGCTGCACCCGCTGAGTTTCTCTAGCATTTTTGTGTATCTGCAGTTCTTTGTTTTGTGCATACCATTCTTGTAGCTTTCTGTTTTTGATTAATTTTTGGGGTGTTTTTTGGAGCGCTAGCTCTCTATAAACGGTGAAGTCCGGTTTCCAGGCAAAGGTACAATTCGAGTGGATTTTGAAGCAGCAGTTTGTTCCTTAGCACCCTCTATTAGGTAAGAGCACAACAACTGAGCTGCAATTAAACAATAATTCCCAATGATGTCAGCTCCCTTCCTGTTCCCATGCTCCACCCATTTGTCCCTGATACTGAAAAACAGTGTCTGGGAGATTCTGATGACCTCATACAGTCAATACCCACTCAAAGGACTTGCGTCCATTTTCTCCTTATCGTTTCAGAAGACACATTACTCACTGCATGTGGTATGCACGTAACAAAAGTGAAGCAAGGAGTGAAAACCTCATACTGACTCTCCTCAGCTTTATGTTTCAAGGGGGAGAGAGACACACTCATCTCCACCAACTCTCTTGTTAAGATCTTTCAAAGTAACCCATTTCCCAGCGTGAAGAAGGGTCTCGACCCGAAACAGTCACCCATTCCTTCTCTCCAGAGATGCTGCCGGTCCTGCTGAATTACTCCAGCTTTTGGTGTCTATCTTTGACATATTTATACAATGACGACAATGAAATACGGATCACAATATTGAATGCAGAGACTGCAGCGGGGGCTTTAAGTTGCGACTATTCAAGATGGAGACCCGAGTTAGCAGTGTACATCGGAGGTGAGTTGAGAGAGTGAGGGGAAACCATTAAATCAAGGAAGAGGGTCAACACACAAAGAGACTGGGTGACTGGGAATCAAACATTTGGTGGAGTAGAGGGGAGAAATCCTTTGCTCATCAGTTCTTAGAAGGAGAGTTGGCTTACAGCTCAATTTACCTCCAGCACATTCTGCCTTTTTCAGTTTAGAGATACAGTGCGGAAACAGGCCCTTCGGTCCCCCGAGTCTGCACTGACCATACATTAACACTAACACTATCCTACACACACTGGAGACAACTTCCAATGTTACCAAAGCCAATTAACCTACAAACCTGTACGTCTTTAGAGTGTGGGAGAAAACCAGAGCACCCGGAGAAAACCCATGCAGGTCGAATGTACAAACTCCGTACAGACAGCACCCAAGGACAGGATCAAACCCTGGTCTCTATCGCTGTAAGGCAGCAACTCTACTTCTGCGCCACCCCTTGAACTGTATGTGTCTGATGTGAGACAATCAGTCGACAGTCCTCTCACAAGTGTTTAGTTCAACGTCCCATCGATAAATTTCTCTCCACATAGTATTTCACTGACTGCTCTGAAATATGGCTCTGGCTCAAATAACGCAAGATGATAAGTCATTGGAGCAGATTTATGTCATTCTATGGCGAGTCCACTCTGCCATTGAATTATGGCTGATATATCTTTCCGCTCAACCCCATTTGCCCGCCTTCGACCCATAACCTTTGACACCCTTACTAATCAAGAATCTATCGATCTACGTTTTAAAAATATCCAATGACTAGGATCCACACCTGTTTGTGGCAATGAATTCCACAGATTCACCACCTCCTCTTCTCCATTCTGAAGGAATGTCCTTTTATTCTGAGGCTGTGCCCTCTGGTCCTCTTGCAGGAAGTATTACTTTGATTGATTAATTAGGACCATATTTAAATGTAGAGGTTTGGGAAGAATATGAAAGAAATAATGTCATTATTATATAAATAGAGGTTAAATATAAGCTATTGAAACCAAAACCACTTTTGTAATAAATACTATTCCTTTTCTCCAGAGATACTGCCTGGCCTGCTGAGTTGCTCCAGCATTTTGTGTCTAAAATGTGTTGAGAATAACTTTCCAGAACAAGTATGTTTAAGTATGATTCACTTAGGTTAATAATAAAAGGGTGGAAATTAGTTTAGTTTATAGTTTAGCTGAGAGAAAAAACATGGAAACAGGCCAGTCCATGGTGACCATCGACCACCCATTTCATTCAACCGTTACTTAACAAATGAAGTAATTTAATCCCATAAAAGCATGATCAAGGGGAAATGCAAGCCCAAGACTATCTTGCATTTGAGGAATGGTATCAAAGAAGTGGAAGATTTCAGATGCTATATCTTGATTTAAAATCAGTGAAAAGATTAAATGTAGTAATAGCACGGGCGGCACGGCGGCGTAGCGGTGGAGTTGCTGCCCTACACGCCAGAGACCCCAGTTTGATCCTGACCATGTGTGCTGTCTTTATGGAGTTTGTACGTTCTCCCCGTGACCTGCGTGGATTTTCTCTGAGATCATCGGTTTCCTCCCACACTCCAAAGACGTACATGTTTGTAGATTAATTGGCTTAGTTAGTATAAATGTAAAATGTAAACTGTCCCCAGTGTGTGTAGGGTAGTGTTAATGTCCGGGTACGGACTAAGTGGGCCGAAGGGCCTGTTCCCGCGATGTATCTCTAAACTAAAACTAAAAACGAAGCAAACTATTCAGAGTAATGTCAGTCGTGGTAAAATTATATGGTCCATAGTAAAAGGTGGGTTAGTGAAGAGGTTTCTTGATATGAAACAGTTTGACCAAGTTTTGAGGTAACAGAGGAAGCTGATGAGATTGAGAATGCCACTGATATTATGCAGGTGAAGTTTCAGAAGGAATTTAATATGGTACCAAATTGGGATTTAACGGATAATGGTGTAAAAAACGGATGTAAAAAGACTAGAAGCAGATTGCTGTTAGACTGAAGGCAATTGTGCAGTGTGCCCCTCAGTCTGAT
The DNA here is from genome assembly GCF_010909765.2 of Amblyraja radiata. NCBI lineage: Eukaryota > Metazoa > Chordata > Chondrichthyes > Rajiformes > Rajidae > Amblyraja > Amblyraja radiata. The sequence goes on along the minus strand of NC_045975.1, from coordinate 30,165,117 downwards.
GTTGCAGCATGGGCCTTTTAATATTATTAATAATCCTGGGTTGAATTAGTTAACAATCTAATATTATGAGACTATCTGTGATATGATATCCATGATGTAACCGAATTTGATATTAACTTTGATTCAGAGAAATTACAAACCGTGGATTTGAAATGTAAGTAGAAACGTTGAAAGAACATACTTTTCACAATAAACCAGGCTGCAGTAATGGATGAGGGAGTCATTCACAGAGACATCCAATACAATCTAAAACCAGTATATGCCTCAAAAATGGTTAATAAATAGTTAGAAATAGTCTAGTTGAAAGAAAAGGTTTACATGTTGCAGGAAAAAAAAAGAATAACTAATAGACTCTGACAATTAAATGACGAAATGCAGCAGAAAAATAGCAAGGAAATTAATTTGCAGAAGTATATATACTAAAGAAAGCTTCATCCAGGGAGCCCATGTTTATGCTGCAATTGAACAAGCACCGCCTGACGTCAACAAATCTAAACGGTTATATCCTGTTCTTTTCTCCCACGTAGATAATTCCAATAAATTTGAGCAAAAATGTGAACATGCGGGTTTGGAGGGAATCTTGCATTGTGGGGTGTGGTCATTAGTTAGGCAGCAGAGGAGAGGAAAGAGAACAGGAAACGTTTGCTGATTCCTAGAATGTGTCATGGTTTTCTCCTGGGAGCGTTGACATTTTCCTATATATGGCAATGACTTGACCAAAGAAATAGAGCATAGTATAACCAAGTATGGGGATGACACTAAGTTACGAGGGAAGTCACATAGGAAGGAACAAAGGGACATACAAAGTGCGTGAATAAACTGTTGCTCGTAGAGTTTATTATGGGAAAGAAGATCACACACTTTGGATCTGAGAATTACAAATCAGAGGTTATAGTTTCTAAACAGTCAAAGTTAGAATGATGGAGGAGGGAAGGCATTCGGCTCTTTGGGGACAGAGACCACCAAAAAGAGATGAAAGCTACAACAAAGGACTTTAAAAAGTCTAATCAAATATTGCTTTTTGTTCTCACGACTCTTTGGAGTGACCCCAGTTTGAGAGCGACATAGTACTTTGGCAGAAGATACACAGAAAGCTGGAGTAACTCAGCGGGTCAGACAGCATCGCTGGGGAAAAGGAATAGGTGACTTATCGGGGTCGAGACTCTTCTTCAGACTATCTTCGGTTTAAACCAGCATCTACAGTTCCTTCCTACACATTCTATTTTGGCATCCTAACTCAGTGCCATCCCATTTCTTGTTTATATCATGCTCAGGAAAGATTTATTTACATTTAAAAGGATGGCCGGCCAATTTGCCAGGATGATGCCAGGACTTAAAAGGTGAAATTGTAATTTATTGTAAAAAGTGCATAATTTGTATATTGCACAAGACAATACAGGTGTGCTGTATATATCCGTGGCAGAGAATGAAGCCAAAGGTTTTAGTTCAAAGAAGCCCGCTATTGCAAATTGTAAATTGTGTAGGAAAGAATTGCAGATGTTGGTTTAAATCGAAGATAGACACAAAATGCTGTAGTGTTCCTAATGCCCCTGTCCCACTTAGGAAACCTGAACAGAAACCTCTGGAGACTTTGCGCCCCACCTAAGGTTTCCGTGCGGTTCCCGGAGGTTTTTGTCAGTCTCCCTACCTGCTTCCACTACCTGCAACCTCCGGCAACCACCTGCAACCTCCGGGAACCGCACGGAAACTTTGGGTGGGGCTCAAAGTCTCCAGAGGTTTCCGTTCAGGTTTCCTAAGTGGGACAGGGGCAAAGTGGGACAGGGAACTCAGCGGGACAGGCAGCATCTCTGGAGAGAAGGACTGAGTTGAGGAACCGTTTGTTGTGGGCGTGGATCCTTCTCTCCAGAGATGCTGCCTGTCCCGCTGACGTTAAATTGTGTTCCTGAAGCCTGGGCTTTTGAAGAGAACCCCGGCAATGACAATTCCATGACAGATGCAAGTCCCTGAGAAAGGGGCTCGTGCCAGAAGAGCTCTACCCAGGTCACGGTGCCAAAGGGATTGGCATGGTGCCACTGGCCCAACACTGTGAAAGCAGCCTGATTCCAACTCCTTAAACCTGGGGAAGCAGCACAGTGCCGGTGGGATCACAAGTCAGGGAGACAGGTTCTGAAAAAGGCTCTCGGTCTAAAACATCGCCTGTTTATTCCCTCCCTAGATGCTGTCTGATCCACTGAGCTCCGCCAGCACTTTATTTTCCCTTCTAACCGGAGATGCGGTCCCCCTGTGTTACTCCAGCATTTTGTGTCTATCTTCGTTATTCTCCTCCTGCTGGTCTCATCACGTTGTGATTGCAGCAAGTGTAATTGCATGCGCCTTTAAAAAAGGTCTCATTTTTAAAGCGTGAAAAAAAACCTCCCAAGTCACCTCCAGCTGTCAGGACTGACACCGAAGATCCATTTCCTTTCTCTTTTGCCAAGTTTCTCGCTGCCCCCTGTGTCATTCAAGGCAGCAGGTGTTACCTAGTCAATGCAATTAATAAAGTGGCAATAATGAAGGACAATGATGGACTGCAGAAAAAGAGGGAGAGAGGGAGAGAGGGAGAGAGAGAGAGAAGGAGAGAGAGAAGGGGGGAGAGAGGGAGAGAGAGAGCGAGAGGGAGGGAGAGAGAGAAAGAGGGAGAGTGTGAGAGGGAGAGAGGGAGAGAGGGAGAGAGGGAGAAAATTTAATCAGAATGCAGTGACATTATGTTGGAGCAAGATTGGGTCAACTCTTGATTCAGCTCATCCTTATCCTCTATCATATAATGAACAGCGAGGTACATTCAGCTGTCTAGGGGAAAGGCTACATACAAATCCTCAGATCTATAACGCCCCCCACAGAGACAGCCACCATCTGTATTTATTTGAATCCACAGTGTGTGTCAGCTGTAAACACCACAGCACTCACAGTGTGGAGAGGAAGCCCCCACATCAAATGATGACAAGCTAAGATGTAGATGCAAAGAGGGGGTGGCGGGGGAATAAGAAGCCTGTGAAATTACCACCATGAACTGCCAGAGGCTTGGCTAGGTTTGTTGTCTTATTTGGGCTCAATTCATTTTTTTCCCTCTCTTTTAAAAGAAGAGATCAGCATTTGCCCCCACACAGTGAGTGGAAGCCAGCAGGCAGGACACGTCCTTGGTTGGGAACACATCCATCAGATTACACGTGACCTCTGCACCTGCATTGGCAGGTGCAGTTCGCAGAGCCACAGTGCAGGGATATTTCAATCTCCCAGTCCCCATATACCCATCCTCTTCTCCATGTAAGGCAACTCAAATTTCACTGTGCCTTAGTGGGTTAAGTGAAAATAAACGCAAACTTGAACATATAAGATACATTTCATTGTGTAATGAGGCTTAAAGAAGGGAAACAGGAAGGGGACATACATAGAGTTTAATATTATGCGGTAACTTTATATGCGGTTACAATCACCAGTTCGTTCAGTTAGGTTTATATAGACACAAAATGCTGGAGTAACTCAGTGGGACAGGCAGCATCTCTGGATAGAAGGAATGGGTGACATTTTGGGTCGAGACCCTTTTTCAGTTAGTTAGTTTAGTTTACTTTACTTTAGTTAATTTAGTTTAGTTTAGTTTAGCTTAGCTTAGCTTAGTTTAGTTTAGTTTGGAGAAACAGCATGGAAACAGGTCCTTTGCGTCTAAGCCGGCCCATTGATTGCCTGCACACTAGTTCTATGCTATCTCAGCCTCAGAGAGCGGTGGAGGCTGGTTCTCTGGATGTTTTCAAGAGAGAGTTAGATTGAGCTCTTAGGGATAGTGGAGTTAAGGGATATGGAGAGAAAGCAGGAACGGGGTACTGATTGTGGATGATCAGCCGTGATCACATTGAATGGTGGTGTTGGCTCGAAGGGCCGAATGGCCTACTCCTGCACCTATTGTGTATTGTCTATCTCACTTTCCTATCCTACACACCAGGGGCAATTTACAGAAGCCAATTGACCTAAAAACCCACAAGTCTTTGGGATGTGGGATGAACCCGGAGCACCCGGAAAAACCCATGCAGTCACAGGGAGAACGTGCAAACTCCGCTCAGACAGTACCTGAAGTTAGGATTGAACCCGGGTCCCCAGCACTATGAAGCAGCAGCCTTACCACTGTGCCATGGTGCTGCCTCCTTTAAAATAAAGCAATTTGCTTGAGTTCTATACAATTCTGAATATTAGAATGACAGTCATAGATTCACAGAGCTATACAGCAACTCACCCATGCCGACCTAGTTACCCTAGTTACGCTAGTTCTTCTTGCCTGTGCCTGACCTATATCTCTCCAAACCTTTCATATCCATGTACCTCTTTTAGTGTCTGTTAAATGTCACTATTGTAGCCACCTCTTGCACTTCCTCCGGCAGCTCATTCCATGTGTGCACCACTGTCTGTGTGACTAAGTTGCCCGTCAGGTCTTTCTCCTGTAACCTTAAACCTATGCCCTCTAGTGCCTGACCTGCTGAGTTCCTCCAGCTCTTTGCTTTTTGCTCAAGATTCCAGCATCTGCAGTTCCTTATTGGGCTAGTTTTGTTGTTTTGCATTCTGTAGCAACGGCAGTGAAGCATGGACTCTTCAGCAATCAGTGAAACCCTGAGTAAATTGTGACCTGGTCTCTCCACTTTCCTCAGTAGTTACTGAACAACTGAATCCTGAGGCATCTCCAATCCCCCCGCCAGTGAGAACAATCTGCCTTTTTTAACCCTGCAAAACCCTCCATGATTTTGAATATCATCCCTAAATTTCCCCTTTATTTGCAGTTTTAAGGAGAACTAGACCAAGTGCAGACCTCTGTTTCCCCAACGCGCATTTGCAGGGGGGGGGGGGGGGGGTGGTTGCTGCGGCTTCACACGCATACTAACCACCCCCCCCCACACACATAGGGGGAGGGTGAGGTGAGAGAGGGGGGGAGGAGGTGGAGGATACAGGAAGAGGGCGAAGGAGAGGGGAGATGGAGAGGGGGAGGTGATGGGGGAGAGATTGGGGATGGGGAGGAGAGGGGGGAAGGGAGAGAGAGGCGACCCGGGCTCGAACCTAGCTATGGACAGATGACTGAGTTTGGTGTCAATGCAGTTGGACCACAGGGCTTTAAGAAGGATGGTGCAGGTGCAGAGGGGATTTACCAGAATGGTACTAGCAGTGAGGAAGTTGGAGAGAGAATAGTGAACCTGGAGTTGTTCTCTTTGAAACAAGAGAAAAAAGGGGTATTCTAGTAATGCTGTTAAAAATCGTGGAGGGTTTTGCAGAGTTAACGAGGGCAAACTGCCTTCACCCATGGGATGGGAAACCAAGCGATACTGTAAAGCAACCAATGAAGAAAGCGGAGATGTGAGGTAATTCGTGTTTGTGTACAGAGGAATTATTATTATGACCGTAAATGAATTGGCTGAAAGAGTTGTGGAAGTAGATGAAACTACTGAACCAGAACTGTCAAAAGGAAATTGAACATATTCTTGAAAAGGAAAAACATTCATGGCTACAGGGAATGAGCAGGGAACTGGAGCTAACTGGATAGCCATTTCAAGGGCAAGATGGGCCAGGCCGACTGACTTTCCCTTGCACGACATTACTTCGATGCCATAAAATTAATTGCATCGACTTCTTCTGCCAACTTAATCCACAGTTTCATTACTATTTCGTTTTTTTTAGTTTTTTTTTTAGAGATACACACACTAGGGACAATTTACACACACACCAAGCCAATTCACCTACATACTTGTACGTCTTTGTGGGAGGAAACCGAAGATCTCGGAGTAAACTCACGCGGTAACAGAAAGAATGTACAAACTCTGTGCAGACAGCACCCGTAGTCGGGATCAAACCCGGGTCTCTGGCGCTGCAAGCGCTGTAAGGCAGCAACTCTATCGCTGCGCCACCCTAACACCCTATTTTGGAATATGAATTTCACATCCCCTTCATAACTTCCATTAACTTTTCCTTTGAAATTTGAGTCTGTCACTGGCGTGCAAAAATTGTCTGCCAATGTATAATAATACAGAAATCATTCCTTCAACAGAATACAAGCAGAGCAATTTATAATTTCTAAAAAATAAGGCATTTCAATGTTCCCTGAAATAGTTCTCACTGAACAGATATAAAGAACTAAAGGCTGTTCCCTCACGTATACCTCAGTGTAATCACCCCTTTGGTTCAAATTGTTTGCTTAGCTCTGCCTGCCAGTTAAAATGATTGTTGTTTGTCCAAATTACACATTTTACCACTTTTACTGCCTTGAATGTTATTTTAATTGCAGATGGCTGCAGCAACTACATGCAATAATGTTCCATTTTTGGGGAAAATATTTCAGTTACAATTATAAGCAAGCCAGAAATTGTGCAACTTCACATTCTTGCTGATGTTTTGCGCTTGAGAAACTCTGGCCATGGACAAGCATAGACTGCACAAAATCAAGGAAGATATACACACAAAATGCTGGAGTAACTCAGTGGGTCAGGCAGCTTCTCTAGAGAAAAGGAATTGATGACATTTCGGTCAAAACCCTTCTTCATACCGAGAGTCGTGGGACTCTCATTTCCACGACTCTAATTACTCTCCCCAGCGTTCAGTGGTGAAAATTCCATGCTGTGTGAAACAGTTTTGCATTATCTCAGTCCTAAATATTTTATCCTGATTCAGTGATCCTAGTTCTAAGCCCCACCACTGCTCCCACCTCACCAACCCGCACCCCTCCTACACCCACACCCCTAGTAGAGGAAATATCCATCCTGTATATAAACTATCCTGTAGTATATGAACGTCGACGTTCACTCTCTCGTTCTTCTAATCTCTAGTTTTGTTTTAGAGATACAGCGCCGAAACAGTCACTTCGGCCCACCGAGTCCGCACCAACCAGCGATCCCCGCACATTAACACTATCGCACGCACACCAGGGACAAATTACATTTATACCAAGCCAAACCGAAGATCTCGGAGAAAACCCATGCAGTCACGAGGTGAAAGTACAAACTCCGTACAGTCCGCACCCATAGTCAGGATTGAACCAGGGTCTCTGGCGCAGGATGCATTGTGAGGCAGCAACTCAACCCCTGCGCCACTATGCCACCCGTATGAATATAGCCCTGATGAGACCCAATCCCACCATCCCCAGAATCAGTCTGCTGAACATTTGCTGGACTCATACTTATGTACGTATAGTTTGTCTTCAACAAGGAAGTCCAAACTGCAGTGAATAGTCCAGCTGTGGTCTCACCAAGGTCATGCATAGTTGTAGTAAGACTTTGTTACTTCTGTACCTAAAACCTCTTGCAGTGAAGACCAACCAACCATCTGCTTCCTGAACTGCTTGCTGCACACGTGCATTAGGTTTCAGTGACAGGTGTATAAGGACATCCAGGCTTTAATTGTGCATCAACATTTTCCAATCAATCAACTATACCTTTCTTCAAACTGCGAGTCGGGGGACTCTCTTTTCCATGACTCTATGGAGGGGAAACAGAGAGTGGCACAAATTGCAGCCCTTGTTGAAATACTTTTCACTAAATTGGTCAGTGCTGCGTAAAAGCTGGCCCACACTGTTTCATCATCGAGAGATTGCCAAAGTGGAATGTATTCATCTTGAAGCTCACAGCAAGTATTCTCAACCAAAGTTAAAATGTAAATGTGCCTCCCACTATCAACAGCATTACATCAAACCTGTCTCATGGTTAATGGAGACTGTGTCTGATTGGCCGCCGAGTGACCAGCGCATGATGTGATTGGACACAATGCCCTTGGAGACAGCGGCTGATTGGACGGGAGGAGACCGATTTGTTGACTGAACGGGAATTTCAAAGGAAGCTGGCCGGTGATTGGACGCAACCCCCTTAGAGACAGTGGTTGATTGGCCGCCAAATAATCAGGCACAAAAAATTGACAAATAAGAAAACAATAAAATCGGAATTCCGATTTAAATAGGAAGAATATCATGCCTGATCTGCAGCAAAGATACTAGTATCTGCTCTAGTATCTTTGATCTGTAGTTCCTTCCTATTGAAGAGGAACCCTGGCCCGAAACAACTCCTAATCCATTCCTTCCACAGATGCCGCCTAGCCTGCTGAGTTCCTCCAGCACTCTGTGTTTTTTATTTAACTCTGATATTGAAGATAGACATAAAGCTGGAGTAACTCAGCAGGACAGGCAGCGACTCTGGAGAGAAGACCCTTCTTCAGACTGAACTGAACTCTCGTCGGTGAGAGTACTTGTGATTGTCTGAAGAAGGGTTTCGACCTGCTGAGCCACCCACTCCCCAGAGTCGCCGGCCAACGCGCTGAGCCACCTCAGCCCCCCGTGTCCACCTTTAACTCCAGAGCCAAACAAAAAACACAGTACTGGAGGGTGAGAGAGAGGAAGAGAGCAAGAGAGCGAGAGAGAGATGAGATGGTGAGCGGAAGAGAGAGTGCGTGAGAGAGGGAAGGAGGGAGAGAGTGAAAGACAGAGAGACACAGCGAAAGAGGGAGAGAGAATGAGGGATGGAGAGAGAGAGGGGAGAGAGGGGAGAGAGGAGAGAGCGAGAGAGAGCGAGAGAATAATAAAATAACATGGGTGAATGACTTTACCTGCACACCAGGAATAAGCCTGCTCTCGAGTTTTAAGAAATACTCTCATTAATTTTATTCAAAGGAACGCGGCATCATTAATGCTTGGTCATATCACAATTACATTTACTGAGGAATGTGGATCGATGTATTGATGACACATTGTATAACTGCGTGTTAACTACTGGCTGTTAACAAGTGCTAACAGTGGTAGTTAACAAATCGTTTTCGTCTCATGTCCGGTGCAGTGGTGACTCATTGTAACGATTATCCATGGTCGTTTTTTTTAAAAGTCCGTATTTAACAACTCCGACTCTCTTCTAGTACAGAAATTGGACAAACTGGAAACTGAAAAGTAGGGTAACGCCATCCCCCTGCGTACCCCCCCATTTCCATCACGGGCACAGACCCTCGAGTCCTGGCGACATCCTTGTAAATCTTCTCAGTAACCATTCCAGCTTGACAACATCTTTCCTATAACATGGTGCCGAGAACTGAACACAATACTCTAAATGCGGCCTCACCAATGTATTATATAACTGCAACATGACTACCCAACTTCTATACTCAATACTCTATGACTGATGAAGGCCAATGTGCCAAAAGCCTACAAGATGTCCCTTATTTAATTTGATATGCAGCTTTTAAAGAATTGAAATTATGATTTTAAAGAAATTGAAATACCTTTGAACTGTAGTCAATATTGCAATGAAAGTGTTTTAAATGTGAGTCATCTAAAACCCTTGAGAAACAGTTCGACTGGTACACGGAAAGGACATGTTGTGGCTAATGTTGCCACAAATTCATTGAAAGTAGAATGCGCAGAATTGGCACTAATTTGGTTGTAACTCAAGAGTATGGAGTAAGGTTATTCCTGGTTAAGGTTAAGCCTGTAATACCTCAGTGGCAATCCAAACATCATGAAATTTTCCCATTTCTTAATTCCCTGTTGCCAATTTATTTTGTCTAATTGCTGCATTTTTAACTTTCTCTCAAGTACCTACATTTTATTTGCTATTTAATCACAAGATCCTTTAAAATAATTCCAAAGAAATTCACCATTATGATTTCCAGAATATATGTTTAAGAGGGAACTGCAGATGCTGGACAATCGAAGGTAGACAAACATGCTGGAGAAATTCAGCGGGTGAGGCAGCATCTATGGAGCGAAGGAAATAGGCAACGTTTCGGGTCGAGACCCTTTTTGAGAATATATGTGGCATGTTGGCACAGCGGTAAATTTGCTGCTTTACAGCTCTAGAGACCCGGGTTCGATCCTGACTAAGTCTGGTGCCTGTACAGAGTTTGTACGTTCTCTCTGTGACCTACATAGGTTTTCTCCAGGAGGGAAATCCTCCCAAACTCCAAAGCCATACAGGTCTGTACGGCAATTGGCTTGGTAAAATTGTAAATTGTCCTTGGTGTGTGTAGGATAATGTTAGTGTATGAGGAACGTTGGTCAGCACAGACTCGATGGGCCGAATGGGGTTGTTTCCACCATGTATCTCTAAACTAAACTAATTTAAAATCAATTTGTAAATCATGAAGCATAAAATCCATGCTCTTTTAGTTTAGTCTAGTTTCGAGATACAGCTTGGAAACAGGCCCTTCAGCCCACCGAATTCATGCCATCAGTCAATCACCCATTCACATTAGTTCCACATGATCCCATTTTCACATCCACTCCCCACACACTACGGGCAAATTACAGAGGCAGATTAACTTACTAAGCCGCACGTCTTTGAGATGTAGGAGGAAACCTGCAGATAACCCACGCGGTCACAGTGAAGAACATGCAAACTCCACGCAGACAGCACCGGAGGCAGTAACAGGTTCTCTGGTGCAGTGGGCTTGCGGCTCTACTGCTGCGCCACAGTGCCATCTTAAATGTAGCAAATTTCAAATTATTTTTAAAATTTATTAAAATTACATTTTATTCCTTACCTGCTTTTACGATTACATAATGTTTCATAAAACCAATACAACCAGAGTTTGGGATATTTCTCACAAAATTAGGAATTTAGGTTTTGATTTTTACAAACAAAAATGGAAGGGGAAATAAAACCTCATAAATCATTCAAGGCAAATTCAGAGAAGATTAGAGGGCAATGGAACTTAATATAGTCAAGAAAGTAACGAGTTGTATTGAGAAGACGACGTCAGTTTTTAATAATACAGGAACTGAGTAGACAGGAAGATTGGATGAAACATAATTGCAGCCAAAAATAGGTTTAAAAATAATTACAGGGAGCTCAGGAAAATCTTAAGACTGTTTCTCCATTAATGAGTGTGTTATTTTTATAGAACTATATTTACATGGCGCAAAAAAGGGTGAAGAAAAGCTGGAGCTCAGTTAAAAATTATGGAAGGAAATAGAATTCAATAACAAGGAATAGCTGTTTAATAGTTCCTTCAGCTGTTTTGACTGAGATCCATGAGTGGCAAGATATAATTGAAACTGTGGTGGTTATATGTGGTTCAAGGGAAAAAAACTAAGATGGAAATATTTGTCTTGGTGATGCAAGCATGCTGATGATTGGGCAGGGCCCAGTTTGTGCAACCACCCAGGATGAACTTCTTGCCACGGGTGTTTAAAATACGGAAACAAGGAAAAGGGAACACTTCACTCAAAGCAAATTATGGTAGTTCCGTTTAAAACCAAGAGACGTTTGTGCACATTTTATGAATGAAGTAGCCAGCGCCATATTCAATCCCAAGATAGACACAAAACGCTGGAGTAAATCAACGGGTCAGGCAGCTTCTCTGGAGAAAAGGAATAGGTGACGTTTCGGGCCGAGACCCTTCTTCAGACTGAGAGATAGGGGAGAGGGAAAATAGAGGTATGAAAAGGTTTGGCTCTGATTTTTTCTGAACCTTTTCATACCTCCAGTTCCCTCTCTCCTGACTCTATGTCTGAAGAAGGGTCTCGACCAGAAATGTCACCTGTTCCTCTTCTCGAGAGATGCTGCCAGACCCCTTGAGTTACACCGGGGAAGTCCATGACAAGGGGTCACAGCTTAAGGATAGAGGGGAAATCCTTTAAGACCGAGATGAGAAAAACATTTTTCACACAGAGAGTGGTGAATCTCTGAAACTCTCTGCCACAGAAGATAGTTGAGGCCAGTTCATATATTTAAGAGGGAGTTAGATGTGGCCCTTGTGGCTAAAGGGATCAGGGGGTATGGAGAGAAGGCAGGTACGGGATACTGAGTTGGATGATCAGCCATGATCATATTGAATGGCGGTGCAGGTTCGAAGGGCCAAATGGCCTACTCCTGTACCTATTTTCTATGTATCTATGTATCTACCATATTCATGCCTTCGCACAGGTCTGCTGTACTTTAACACATCCCCTCACCGTCCCTATTTTACTCACAGTCCTGTACATGCGTGAACAGCAGTGTGAGTTTGTTCTGCTCTGCCACCAAAGTGGCTGAAGAAGTTCCATACTTGGTTACTATAGATCTTAATCTAACTAGTGTGCTGAAGGGCTATGTGTCATTCAGGTCTGTGCCGCGCTGAGAATGGAGAGTGACTGATTCTGCATCCGCAAGACAACATTTCAATGATTGGAAACTTTGATTTGCTTTCAGCAACTTCCTATCGTAATGTACATCGGTGTAGACGCGCTTCATTTAGCCTGATCAGAGGCAGTAACTTGGAACCTTCAAATGACTGCTCCTCAAATACCTCCATTCCACCAAAGTGTAAGAACACGGCAAATGCTAATATCAAAATGGTTCGGTCCTCGTTCAATGCCTTATTAGGATTTCAATCGCTCGAACAACTCTACGGTATGTCAAATGGAGTGGAAGAACTGTTGATCCAATAGATAATTTTAACAATGAAAGCCAGACTCAGCTTGACTACGCAGACACATATTTTTTCCACAAACTGCTTCTATTTCTGGGCAGCACAGTGATGCACTAATAGAATGTTGGCTGTGAGGTCCAACAACCTGGGTTCAACTCTGATTTCAGGTCGTGTTTGTGTAGAGTTTGCAAATCCTTCCTGTGGCTATGTGATATTTTTCACCCAAATGCTCCGTTTTCCTCCCACACCTCAATGACATGCTGTGTGGTAGGTTAAGTGGCCACTGTCGGTTGTCCCTGGTGCCTGGTTGATGAATGATAGAATAGACAATAGGTGCAGGAGTAGGCCATTTGTCCTTTCGAGCCAGCACCACCATTCACTGTGATCATGGCTGATCATGCACGATCAGTACCCCGTTCCTGCCTTCTCCCCATATCCCTTGACTCCTCTATCTTTAAGAGATCTATCCAACTGTCTCTTGAAAACATCCAGAGGATTTGCCTCCACTGCCTTCTGAGGCAGAGAATTCCACAGATTCACAACTCTCTGGGTGAAAAGGTTTTTCCTCATCTACATTCTAAATGGCCTGCCACATATTCTTAAACTTCGGGCCCTGGTTCTGGACTCCCCCAACATTGGGAACATGTTTCCTGCCTCTAGCGCGTCCAATCCCTTAATAATCTTATATGTTTCAATAAGATATCCTCTCATCCTTCTAAATTCCAGTGTATACAAGCCCAGTTGCTCCATTCTCTCAACATATGACAGTTCCACCATCCCAGGAATTAACCTTGTGAACCTACGCTGCACTCCCTCAATAGCAAGAATGTCCTTCCTCAAATTTGGAGACCAAAACTGCACACAATACTCCAGGTGTGGTCTCACTAGAAGGCCCCTTTTGCTCCTATACTCCTCTTGTTATGAAGGCCAACATGCCATTAGCTTTTTTCATTACCTGTTGTACCTGCATGCTTACTTTCAGTGACTGATGAACAAGGACCCCCCAGATCTCGTTGTACTTCCCCTTTTCCTAACTTGACACCATTCAGATAATAATCTGCCTTCCTGTTCTTGCCACCAAGTGGATAACCTCACATTTAACCTCACAAAGTGGGATAACATTAGTTACCACCAATCCACAGGAACTGACCCTGAATCTATAGAACATTGGAAAATGATCACCAATGCATCCACGATACATAGAGCCACTTCCTTAAGTACCCTGGGATGCAGACCATCAAGCCCTGGGGATTTATCAGCATTAAGTCCCATCAGTCTACTCAATACCATTTCCTGCCTTATGTGAATTTCCTTCGTCACCCTAGGTCCTCTGGCCACAAGTACATCTGGGAGATTGTTTGTGTCTTCCTTAGTGAAGACAAATCCAAAGTACCCCATAATAAATTCATCTGTTTCTGTCTTCAAGGGTCCAACTTTGGTCTTAACTATTTTTTCCTTCCTCACATACCTAAAGAAGCTTTTACTATCTCCTTCATATTCTTGGCTAGCTTACCCTCGTACCTCATCTTGGGAATCTGGGAATCGTAGATGGGAAGATGTGGTGAATAAAATGGAAATTAGTGTAAATGGGTGGTTTACAGTCAGCAGACTGTTGGGCCAAACGTGCCTGTTTCCAAGCTATATGACTATGACATCATTTACAGTGTGAGACATTCCCCAGACAGCAATGCTTTAGCAATTAAATCATCTCAAATACTTCAGATTTTGTTTGGGTTTGTACTTTGCATTTTTGTAATTTTTATCTTGATAAAGTAAAGAATGCAGTTGAGTAAATGGTAGAATATTACAGTATTATCACTTTTTATTTTCTTCCAGTGTTAGTCAAGAATGCCTAGGGCGAGCACAGCATGTGCAAGGCAATAACTCATACCCATGCCTTTCTTTTAACGTGGTAATATGTGCTGAGGTGCTTCAGGGCAGCAGTATCAAACGTCATTTGGAACAAAGCTCCGGGCAGGCAGACAAAGAGGGAGTTTTTAATGAGCATCTTAAAAGAAAAGAGTGGGGGGGGGGGAGTATAGAATCAGGAAATTTTGGAAAGGGAATTCCAGAGTCTGATTGCCAAAGAAGATAAAAATCTAGGATGCATAAGAGGCTAGAATTGAGGAGTCCTTGGAGAATTGCAAGGCTGGTTTGAATCAGTTTGTTCCATTACATACAGGTCAAATTTGGTTGGTTATGTCGAAAATGTTGAAGAAGTGAAGTGCTTTAAAATATTCGGATCAAATTTTCCTTTGTTATGTGGGCGAGTTGGATGGTGTTCAACGGCGACAATCCATGCAGACTTAATAAAGTGACCTGTGTGGGCATGGAACATTCTAATCACATGTGCGCGAGACAGTACACACATTCTTGGAATTTGCAAAGTGATGAGCACATTTCTTCAGCGTTTTCTATTTGTTGTAAACGTCTGCTATCTTTGTCAGACGTGGAGTATTTGGGGGATTGAGGGAGGAAATTGGCACCACCCACAAACGAGCAAACACCAGAGTGTAGATTACATCACCACAGTGTGTAGGTCGGGACAATGCTGAATAGCACAGAGTGTCACTACTTTGCTACATTAAAATGTCATAATGCGGTAATTTGAAGCAGTTCATGGTTGCACCATCCTAATATAGATTAGGATAGAGGATCATCACCTTTTGCAGTGGGTTAGGTGAAAGTCACCATGCCATTCAGATGCAGAGTAAAGGATCACCACCCTATTGCCACTTGAAAGACCTCAAGAAGTGATCGGCCCTCAAAATTGCCATTGTTTACATTTTGTTTTAAGGTATGTCACTCATTATTCCATTCCCAAGGCCACACTCTCTCTGATCCCAGGAATTTCGTGCCTGGCATCAGTCAATCCACCAAACACTGAGTTTATCAGCTAAAATAAGGGGAAATCCATGGAGTATTGTTTGGTTTTATCCTCTACAATAAACATTCTCAGCAACCTGAACCACCCAATCTCTGAGAGGATGGTGTTTAAGAAGGAACTGCAGATGCTGGAAAATTGAAGGTACACAAAAATGCTGGAGAAACTCAGCGGGTGCAGCAGGATGATATCATCTGTCTGGTTTTTACCCTGATTGATTACAGAAACATAGATTTTTCTGGCATCTTTAGGTGGCCCATTGGGGGAGGTTTGGCTGTAAGTCAGGTGAGGCGATATATATAGTGGGTAGTCAAAGTCTTTTCCACATTGTGTAAAAATCAATGGCCATAAGGCATAGCTTTAAGGTAAAAGGGGACAAGGTTAAGGGAGATTTGCAAGGCATTTTTCTTTTACACATTTGAGTGATAGAACATGCTGCCATGGGAGTGTGGGAAGCAGATATAAAAGCAACATTTAAGCGAGGCGGCATGGTAGAGTTGCTGCCATACAGCGCCAAAGTCTCGGTTTTGATCGTGACTACAGGTGCTGTCTCTACAGAGTTTGTACAGTTCTCCCCGTGACCTGCGTGAATTTTCACCAGGATGTATCTCTAAACTAAACTAAACTAGACGGTTGGCATGGACATGGTGGACTGAAGGGCCTGTTTTTCTGCATTGTATGGATCCATGATTCTATGATTTATCATTAAAAATCTAATTTTTTAAACTCCTAATTAAAGTAGTGTGTGTTTTGAATCCCACCTTGTGAGTCCCTGCAAGAACGAAGCAGTCCGTTAACAGTAAACCAAGCCAGCACAGTTCCGATATGAAAATGAAAACAGTTTCCCTAGCGGTGGAACATAACAAGCTCTCCACACAAAGATTTCATTGAAAATCTCTGTCAGAGTCACTGACATGCCCGCATACAACAGTCAATCAGTCAAAGTCTTTGTGCTGCCACCTTGGCCAACAGAATATCCTTTGTTTCACTGTAAGAATAGTCAACCTTCAAACCAGGGGTTTGTCCCGTTTCATTTTAGTGGTCCTTTATCAACATGCAAATCAGCTTCCATCCCAGCAACTGCTGGTTTCATGGGGAAAATCTTTCTTTCCGACCTTTCAGCACGAGGTGGATGTGGGCACCCACGTGTGGCTCCAATCTCATTCAGCAT
The DNA here is from genome assembly GCF_010909765.2 of Amblyraja radiata. NCBI lineage: Eukaryota > Metazoa > Chordata > Chondrichthyes > Rajiformes > Rajidae > Amblyraja > Amblyraja radiata. The sequence continues at coordinate 30,148,711 of NC_045975.1, read as the reverse complement.
TTCTGTGTGGGCAGTAGGAAAAAAAGCTGGAATGCTTTCTTTCAATTTTAAAATGAGGTTGGGAGGGGTGCAGTTGGCAGGAGCGGGAGGTGAGGTGATGCAACAGTGAACAGAGGCATCAAATTCAGGCAGGTCCACAGATTCACCACCCTCTGACTAAAGAAATTCCTCCTCTTCTCCTCTTTAAATGTACATCCTTTTATTCTGAGGCTATGGCCTCTGGTCCTAGACTCACCCACTAATGGAAACATCCACTCCACATCCACTCTATCCAGATCTTTCACCATTCGGTAAGTTTCAATGAGGTGTTCTCCTCCAGCGAGTACAGGCCCAGTGCCGTCAAAAGCTCATCAAATGTTAACCCAATTATTCCTGGGATCATTCTCGTAAACCTCCTCTGGACCCTCGCCAATGCCAAAAACTGAAATCATCACCATCATTGCCATACCAGTGCTCAGTGACATGATCCTATCCAATGCCCATTCCTCACTTCAATCCCACTCTTCCCCAGTTTTCTACAGCCCACAAATATCCTTCCCATCCACATTCTGCACTACAAGTATATAGCCACAGTTAGCTGCCCAATTCTTTAGACTTAAAACTTGATAAATACAGCATGACACCAGGCCCTTCGGCCCACCGAGTTTGCGCTGACCAGCGATCAGCACTATCCTGTACACTCGGGACAATTTACAATTTACAGAAGCCAATTAACCTACAATCCCGCTCTTCTTTGCAGTATGGGAGGAAACAGGAGCACCCAGAGAAGACCGACGTGGTCACAAGGAGAACGTGCAAACTCCACACAGACAGCACCCGTAGTCAGGATCGAAGCAGGACTATGGCGCTGTAAGGCAGCAACTCCACCACTGTGCTGCCCTTCCTTTCCTCCATGCTGGTGTTATATCACATGCATCCTGCCTGATTCGGGATCTTCAATTTTAATGTACCTACGACAGTTCTCCTTCCATTCCAATTTCTTGATGCCAATATGTTGTCACAAATGCGCTATCCAGTTCCAGTTCCTTGCAGTCAGTACCTTACTGCATACATCTCTCCCGCCCTCTCAATCTCTCAGCCTTTGTGTAAGAAGGAACTGCAGATGCTGGTTTAAACTGAAGATAGACACAAAAAGCTGGAGTAACTCAGCGGGACATGCAGCATATGTGGAGAGAAGGAATGGGTGACGTTTCAGGTCGAGGACTCAACCCAAAATGTCACCCATTCCTTCTCTCCAGAGATGTTGCCTGTCCCGCTGAGTTACTCCAGCTTTTTGTGTCCGTCCTGAACCTTTGTCCCTGGTTTCTGGTTCATGTTTAAACAGGCCCAGTTCCAGAGTCTGTGTCTTTTGAAGAGGCTTTTGTGGATTGTGTTTCTTTTAACTCCCCCCCAAAAAAAATACAATTTACAAAGGCAGATAGAGAAAGTGTCCAAAGACTTTGGAATGTTATACTCCTACTGGGTACATCAACCCTGTGTTACACACAAACAAAAATGTTAATGACTGTCGTCACCAGTTCAGGACTAGAAGCCAGGAATATTTAGCTTGAAGCAATTCAATAATTGCTTGTGCCAATCAGTAAACATAATTGTTGTAGGCTGCAGTAAGAAATGATTTACATCCCTAACAATCTGACGTTTATACTCATAGGCTAAATACGCTAATATGAAGCAAGCGACAGCCAAATCACCCACATTCTGCTGCAGTGCATACAATACTAAATTAGGATTTACATTTCGAACAAAGTCTTATGCGTTTAATCTAAAATATGTTATTATGAGGGACACAGGAGTCCATTCAGGCCGGGATTAATTTACAATGGTGCTAAGCATGTTGACTAACAAAGGGTCACTTGTGTACTTTAAAGCAATTCATACAATCCTCTTTCAGTAGACTCATTATCTTTACAAATTGCCTTAAGTACTTAACAGCCCCTAGTTGTGCAGCTATTACGTACAGTAAGATCTCTTAGAAACAAATCTTTCTGGGATACAATTCAATTCTTCTTACAACTCTGCATCCCTGCCCCCACCGTCTTTCCCGAAGGCAGTTTTCTGGACCACAGTATGGTTTCATGGGCAACAGCTGCCTTTTGGGACTTGCCCAAGGCAGTGATTTATCACGGGCAAGCCCGCGTGGTTGTGTCAGCCTGGGAGTGAGGATATTTGACTGTGAGGGGGCATCACAGACACCGCAGATTCCAATCTCGTCTGTGTGTGCACCTGTGTTTAGTTTAGTATACAAAAGGGCACAAATAGACTTTTAGAGATACTGCACGGAAGCAGGAGCTTCGGACCATCGAGTCCACGCTGACCAGCAGTCACTAGCACAAGCCCACACAAGAGGGACAAATTACAATTTTTACCAAGCCACTTAGCCTACAAACCTGTACGTCTTTGGAGTGTGGGAGAAAACCGGAGCACCCAGAGAAAACCCACGCAGGTCATTGGGAGAACGTACAAATTCCGTACTGAAAGCACCCATAGTTGGGATCGAACCCGGGTCTCTGGCATTGTAAGGCATCAACTCTACTGCTGCCGATGTACTGTACCTCAATGCCATTTTCCTGTCCCGTCCTCATATCCCTCGATTCCTTTAATATCTAGAAATTTATCAATCTCTATTTTGAATGCAATTCATGATTGAATTTCCACAGCCCTTTGCGGCATAGAATTACAAAGACTCCCCACCCTCTGCATAAAGACATTCTTCCACGCCGCTGTCTAAACTACCCTACCTAACCAACAACCTAACTAAACTATTATTTTTGTGATGGTCATCTTCTTCTTTGACATCTTCCTTGCACTACTCTCCCTCGAGCTTTCAAAGTCCTCTGTACATCTCAATGAGATCACGTCTCATTCTTCTAAATTCGGGAAAACATAAGCCTCGCCTTCTCAGTCCCTCCTCATGGGATGGACCCATCAATCTAAACCCATTCTAGTGAACCTTCAGTGCACGCTACAAGTAGTAGGTCAGGAGAGCAAAATTGTCGACAAATGAGGCAGTAACTGTGACCTTCCAACCTGGACACAAAATATTAACTATTACTTTTCCTGCAGGTGCTGCCTAAGCTGCTGAGTGTGTTCAATATTTTTTTGCATTTAAACATGTGTGAAAACAGGCCCTTTGGCCCAATGAGTTGGATGATCAGCCATGATTATATTGAATGGCGGTGCAGGCTCGAAGGGCCGAATGGCCTACTCCTGCACCTATTTACTATGGTTCTATGTTTCTATGAGCCCATGTGACCCCCTGTTCACTAGCACTATCCTATACACTAGGCACAATTTAATTTTTTTACTGAAGTCAATTAACCTTCTTAAACACTTCTACATTAATGGAGTGTAGAAGGAAACCGAAGCTCCCAGAGAAAACCCACGCAGGTCATGGGGAGAACGTACAAACTCCGTATAGACAGCACCTGTAGTCAGGATTGAACCAGGGTCTCTAGCGCTCTAAGGCAGCAGCTCTACCACTGCTTCACAGTTTCTGAAAGGATACGAGACCCTCCTTGTTTGTTCTTGTGCACTATTTTTATTTTTCCGTGTTAAAAGGTCCCATCAGCTGCAGAGATCTAGCATGTGGTTTGAAAGTGGACACACTAAGATCACGTTCCCAAGTTAGAGCAATAGAATTAGGCCATTCGGCCCATCGAGTCTACTCGTCCATTCAATCATGGCTGATCTCTGCCGCATAATCCCACTTTCCTGCCTTCTCCCCATAACCCTTGACATCCGTTCTAATCAAGTATTTGTCTATCTCTGCCGTAAAAATATCCACTGACTTGGCCTCCACAGCCCACTGTGGCAATGAGTTCCGCAGATTAGCTACCCTCTGACTAAAGAAGTTCCTCCTCACCTCCTTTCTAATAGAGCGCCCTTTAATTCTGAGGCTATGATCTCTGGTCCTAGACTCTCTCACCAGTGGAAACATCCTTTCCACACCCACTCTATCTGTGCCTTTCATTATTCTGTAAGTTTCAATGAGGTTCCCCCCTCAACCTTCCAAAACTCCAGCGAGTAGAGGCCCAGTGCTGTCAAGCGCTCATCATATGCTAACCCACTCATTCCTGGAATCATTTGGTGTAAACCTCCTCTGGACCCTCTCCACACCCTTCTTCGGATATGTGGCCCAAATTTGCTCACAGTACTCCAAATGTGGCCTGACCAGCGCCTTATAGATCTCAGCATTACTTCTCTTGAGGTCAACTAAGAGGGGATATCTAAAGAGGAGATCCATGACCAAACCCAGAACCTACCATTTTAATCTGAAATTACTGAAAATTATTACCAATGTATACCCCGTATATGTGAACCTGCATTATTGAAGCAAAATGAGGGTTGCACCAGAGTAAGATGGTAATCGGTCACATCTCAGGAAGAATGAGACATTAGGAAAAGAAAGTATTGCCTGCTGCATAATTAGAGAAACTGAAGCTTTCCACTCATATCCTTCCCTCCAGCTTTACATTTCACTCTTCCCCTTCCTTATCTAACACCATTAACCTCTGCAGACGGAACAATGGCACACAGCATAGTTGCTGCCTTACAGCACCAGATACCCAGGTTCCATCCTGTCTATGGGTGCTTGTTGTAGGTTAATTGGTTTCTGTATATTGTCCCTAGTGTGTAGGATAGAATTAGTGCACGAGTATCACTGGTTGGCGCCAAGGGGGACGACAAGGGGGACTCTGCCCTTGTTACGAGTGGGGGGATGGGGAGTGAGAGAAGATTCACAGGGTATAGAAGAGACCCTAGTGAGAGCCTCACCTATGGTAGAAGAGGGGAACCCCCATTCCCTGAAGAATGAAACTAAACTCCAGCCTAGTCATTATCTCCATCTGCAATTCTCCCCGTCACTGTATCCACCTATCACATGCCAGGCTTTGCCCCACTGTTAATGGTCTTTTCCAGTCTACTCCATCCGTTTGAGGAAGGGTACGGCACTTTGCTTTGAGCCATGACTCAATCTAAATATAGACAAAGTGCTGGAGTAACTCAGCGGGTTGGGTAGCATCTTTGAAGAACATAGATAGTTGACATTTCGGGTCGAAACCCTTCTTCAGTTGATTGTCAGGGGAGGGGTGGAGGGGAAAAAAGCTGGAAGAGAGGTGGGGCAGGAAAGGAATGACAGGTAATAGGTTGATGCAGGTGAAGCGAAGGAGGTGCGTTGATTGGCAGATGGTGGATAAAGGCCAAGAGATGGAAAAACAGAAGGTGTGAGACAAAAGGATTGAAAAGTTGCAAACTGTGAAGCTAGAGGAAGGGATGCAGTGGAAGGGGAGGGGATTCAATCCGGATGTTGCTTTGGTTCTTGTTGACACCTGGCTCCTACCTCCACTCCGAGCAATCCAACACCCTTTTGATTTTCACTACCTATAGAGTTAACGGTATTATTTTAAAAAATCATACATTATACATTAATAATCGCACAATTACTTTATATTTAATTTTTCTTCTGATATAAAAACAGGAATTGAACTCTCCACAGACTCAAATCCAGAGTTAAGAAGATGGGTTGCTGTTGGTGGAGGTCAACAATAATGTCAGCCAAAGGCTATGACTCCATGGGGTTCCTCAGGCCAGTATCCCATTCCCAGCCATTCTCAACTGCTTCATCAATGGTTTTCAGAAGGCATAGCCTTAAAGTAAGGCTGCTAACAGATAGAGTTTAGTTCCATTTTTAATGCCTCAGACAATGAAGTAATCCATAACTGCAATGGACTGCCGATATTTTAAGTCGGAACCATTCGCCAGACTGAAGAAGCATCCCGACTCGAAACGTCCACCGTTCATCCTCTCCAAAGATGCTGCCGGACCTACTGAGTACTTCCAGCATTTATTTTGCCCAACGCATTGGTTGATTGATTGATTGATTATTGTCACAAGTACTTGGTGCAGTGAGATTCTTTGTTTTGCATCCAGTACAAGGATGCAAAGAGTCACCACGTGTAGGACACCAACAAAGTTAGTAAAGTAATCAATATAGTCCCGGTAGTCCCTCTATCTTCTCACCCCTCCTACCACCTCCAAACCCTCCCCCCCCCCCCCCCCCCCCCCCCCCCCCCCCCCCCCCCCCCCCCCCCCCCCCCCCCCCCACGTCAGTCCCTCTTTGTTCATTGTTCAGATGCTGCCTAATCTACTGAGTATTTTTACAGCATCTGCAGTTTTTTAAATTTCCAAATGCTGGTCTGACCTATAATACCCGTCCAATAATTAATATATAGAAAATTAACTTCCAATTCACCAGTGTACCCAGAAACACCATTTGTTGATTTAATTCTGGTTAACTAGAGGACAAAGATGCCTCTTGAAGGATTTGAAGGGAAGGGAAAATAATTGAACATGCTTTATGATCATTTTACAGTCCAGGTTATTATTTTAATTATTTACTGTCAATATGGATAAATCCAGCAGCTTTATGAAAGAGGTGGGCACAAGATGGAGGAGAGAGAGAGAAAATTAGATTTGGGGGAGGGGAGTTTATTTCTTCTGGTTTTCTATGGCTTAGGAGTCAACAGAGAGGGGGTCAAAGGTCACTGGGCAAATAAAAAGAAAACATAAAGGCAGTTGGTGGGGGAAAGAAATCCTCTGGAATTGGCGGCAAGCTTTTCACGCACACAAAGTAATTAGCAAGTCTATGAGTCACTAGTTGACAATCAATGTGGAGGAGTAAAGGAGGCGGCCACTGGAAAAAGGCCGAAGAGATCTCTCCCCTTGTGCCCAACACAATGAGAAACCGGTTGCAAAATAAATGTTTGAGTAAGAACCCACACCTGCGCTGCATTGGGCAACTTAAACCAGGAAAGACAGATTGAGACACAAAACTAAAACCCAAGGCCTTGTAGCGTATCCGGCTAATATCACCGATGACATCAGTATTACAGCACACAAAGTGCTGGCGTGACTCAGCGGGTCAGGCAGCAACTTTCTGGAGAACATGGGTAGGAGACGTTTCAGGCTGAGACCCTTCTTCAGACCCAGCAGCATTATCCCCACCCTTGCTCACTCAGCCAGCTCACCTGGAGAGCACTGTTGCGGGATCTGGCAAAACTTGCCTTTCAATTTAGCACACCTATGACCGTAGCCATTCTCAGGGTGTTAGAGCAGCTTTTTCCCCCCATTCCACTGCGCTGCACAACAGCTCCAGCAGCACAAAAACAACAATAATCAAAAGAGAAAACATCCTTTCTAAGAGGGAACCAGAAAGCAAACTTATCAATTACACCCTCCTCATCCAACCAACAACATCCATAGTTCAACATCACAATTTGTAAATAACATGACGCATTAACGTTGTTCAATTTGACTTTAGACTTTAGAGATACAGCACGGGACCAGGCCCTTCGGTCCATCGAGTCCGTGCCGACCACCGATCACCTCATACACTAGCCTCATCCTACACACCAGGGAAATTTTATAATTTTACCAAAGCCAATTCACCTATAGACCTATATGCCTTTGGAGTGTATCCAGACAAAATCCACTCAAGTCGTAGGGAGAACGTACAAACTGCATAGACAGCACCCGTAGTCAGGATCAAACCTGGGTCTCTGGTGGTGTAAGGCAGCAACTCTTCCATTGCACCACTGTGCCCCTCTTCACTCTCTCCTGCACCCACTCAACACCCCCGCCATTGCAAATAATTTATTGCTGTATGTTTTGCTGTAGTTCTTTACTGTATCCACACCAACATCTTTTACATATCCCTGAAACATGTTTTGATATTGCCACAATCTCCTGTTCACTGTGTGATAAATTTCTCTTATTTCTGATTGCATCAATATGGTTAAGGTCATCTTGACCTTTAAGCTCCTTCTGTATTTCAGATCAAAATAATTGCTCTTAGTTTTGGTTTATTATCATCACCTATACCAAGGTATAGTGAAATGCTTTGTTTTGCATGCTATCTAATCAATTCAAATAATACTGCACATAAAACTATATATAAATACAACCTAGCTATACTAAAGTATAACAGGTATAGCAAACGGAAAGATACACAGTGCTGAACATAATCTTAGCATTGGAGTGTAAAGGGCCTATCCCACTTAGGCGATTTTTTAGGTGACTAGACCAACGCCAGATGGTCGCCAGGGTGTCGCCTGTATGGTTGTGAGTAGTCTCCTCAGTCGCCCAAAGAGTCATAGCTGTTGAAATTTTTTCGGAGATAGTCGGCGGCAGTGGGTTTGATGCCAATGAGCGTAGCTTAACTTCTCCTGATGTAGGTGCTGTCGTAGTTGTCGCCAGGTTAACGTAGGTTGTTGCCAGGTGATGTAGGTTGTCGCCGGTGCTGACTTTGTACTTTTTTGTTGTTAAAGTAATGATTCTATTTCAAATTTCATGTCGAAGGGGGGTCCAGTCGCCGGGATTTCGACGACCTGCTACGACTATGACAGTCGCCAGCAGTCGCCTAAAAATAGCCTAAGTGGGACAGGCCCTTAACATTTCTGGAGACAAAAGTTTAATATCCGCAATGAGGTACAGTAGTGGTGAATCGGTCAGTACCCTAGCTTATGGAAGGACGGTTCACAAGCCTGATAACAGATGAAGCTGTACCTGAGTCTGGTGGTGTATGCTTTCAAGTTTCTGCATCTTCTGCCTGTTGGGAGTGGGGAGAAGAAGGAATGACCAGGGTGGGAACGCCCTACGATTATGTTGGCTGCTTTCTCAAGGAAGCTTGAAGTGTAGATGGAGAGAGGCACAAAAAGCTGGATAACTCAGCAGATCAGACAGCATCTCTGGAGATAAGGAATAGGTGACGTTTTGGGTCAAAACCCTTCTTCAGGCTGAGAGCCAAGGAAAAGGAAAACGAGAGATATAGACGGTAAAGCTGGAGTAACTCAGCTCAGCAACCATTCCTTCTATCTAGAGATGCTGCTTGTCCCACTGAGTTACTCCAGCTTTATGTGTCTATCTTCACTTTAAACCTGCATCTGCAATTCCTTCCTACATAGTGTAGATGGAGATTTTGTTCTGTGCGATGGGCTGGGCTACATCCACAACTATCAGTTATTTCATGCAATCTTGGGAAGAGCTGTTCCCAAACCAGGTTGTGATGCTACCTGACAATATGCTCTCTGTAGAAGTTTATTCAAAGAACATAAGAAAAATGTGAGGTTATCCACTTTGGCGGCAAAAACAAGGGGGCAGATTATTATCTCAATGGGGTTAGGTTAGGTAAGGGGGAGGTGCAGCGAGACCTGGATGTTTTTATACACCAGTCACTGAAAGTTGATGTGCAGGTACAGCAGGCAGTGAAGAAAGCTAATGGAATGTTGGCCTTCATAACAAAAGGATTTCAGTATAGGAGTAAACATATTCTTCTGCAGTTGTATAGGGCTCTGATAAGACCACATCTGGAGTATTGTGTACAGTTTTGGTCTCCTAATTTGAGGAAGGACATCCTTGGGATTGAGGCAGTGCAGCGCAGGTTCACGAGATTGATCCCTGGGACGGCGGGACTGCCATATGAGGAAAGATTGAAAAGACTAGGCTTGTATTCACTGGAGTTTAGAAGGATGAGAGGGTATGTTATAGAAACTACAAAATTATAAAATGACTGGACAAGCTAGATGCAGGAAAAACGTTCCCAATGTTGGGCAAGTTCAGAAGCAGGGGCCACAGTCCTAGAATAAAGGGGAGGCCATTTAAGACTGAGGTGAGAAAAAAACTTTTTCACCCAGAGAGTCGTGAATGAGTGGAATTCCCTGCCACAGAGGGCAGTGAAGGTCAAGTCACTGGATGGATTTAAGAGAGTTAGATAGAGCTCTAGGGGCTAGTGGAATCAAGGGATATGGGGAGAACGCAGGTACGGGTTATTGATAGGGGACGATCAGCCATGATCACACTGAATGGCGGTGCTGGCTCAAAGGGCCGAATGGCCTCCTCCACTTATTTTCTATGTTTCTATAAGTACTTAAAAGAGCAACCACAGTTCTGGAAAAAAGGTCTTGTGGACAGATGAGACGAAGATTAACATATCAGAATGATGGCAAGAGAAAGTATGGAAGAGATAAGGAACCACCAAGATCCAAAGCATACCACCTCATCTGTGAAATACGGTGGTGGGGTTTTATGGTCTGGGTATGCATGGCTGCTGAAGATACTGGCTCACTTATCTTCATTGATGATACAACTGCTGATGGTAATAGCATAATGAATTCTGAAATGTATCACATACTATCTGCTCAAGTTCAAACCAATGCCTCAAAGCTCATTGGCCAGTGGTTCATTCTACAGCAAGGCAATGATCCCAAACATACTGCTAAAGCAACAAAAGAGTTTTTCAAAGCTAAAAAATTGTCAATTCTTGAGTGGCTGTCAATCACCCGATTTGAACCCAATTGAGCATGCCTTTTATATTTTGAAGTGAAAACTGAAGGGGACTAGCCCCCAAAACAAGCATTAGCTAGAGATGGCTGCAATAAAGGCCTGGCAAAGCATCACCAGAGAAGACACCCAGCAACTGGTGATGTCCATGAATTGCAGACTTCAAGCAGTCATTGCATGCAAAGGATATGCAACAAAATACTAAACATGACTACTTTCATTTACATGGCATTGCTGTGTCCCAAACATGAATGTGCCCTGAAATGGGGGAACCATGTATAAACACAGCTGTAATTTCTATATGGTGAGACCAAAATGTATAAAAATGGCCTTTGTTAAAATCTGACAATGTGAACTTTAACCACATGTGATATTTTCTATTACAAATCTCAAATTGTGGAGTGCAGAAGCAAATAAATAAATGATGGGTCTTTGTCCCAAACATTATGGAGGGCACTGTAAATATCTGGTGAATGACAGAGAAGTGAGTTTAAAATTAGTGGTAGAAAAAACAATGGAGCCTTACTTACATGATGCATTAATGAAGAGTCAATGTGAACTTCTAAAGGAAAATTAACCAACTCTAATGAATAATTGAAAGAGGTGATAAAGCAAGCACATGAGAATAAATCAATAAATTATATTTATCTGGTTTTCAAAGCCCTTTGATAAGGTACTGCATAATGAAGGTTAAGTCAAAAGAATGGATAATTCTCTGGCTGCTACACAGAAAGCAGAGAATTGGCCCGTAATTCAGAGCGGCAGAAGGCAGGACGGGTCCCAAAACGATCATCATTCTTAACTATTTATCAATTTCCAAAAATGAATTTGACTTTGGATCCAAAAGCACAATATCTGGTAATGGTGAAATGTTACAAATATGTAACCAGAGTACAAAGATCGTGGGTGGAGCAGTTGGAAAATGGGAATCTAAATGGGCGATAGGGATAAAGAGATGAGAGATTGGAAACTCCTGCAAGCGCCGTTGAGATGTTCAAGAGAGGACCCGACGGCGGGTGGCCATGGACGGGCCGTGACGGAAGTGGTGGAGGTCAGACGTGCTGCGGTAGGTGCCGGAGATCGGAGCGTCATCGAGAACAGAGGGTCTCGGCATGGGGGGGCTGCCGAGATTAAAGAGGGAACATTGAGGACAACATGGAACACTTTGTAACTTTATCAGCACCCTAAACATGGCGACTCTTTGTATACTTTGCGCATGGTATAACCAAAATCAATAGAAAATCATAGCTGCTGAGGTAGTGGTCAGTGTTGGGCAGTATTGTTGCTGGGAAGAAGTTGTTCTTATACATGAAGGTCATGGTTTTCAGGTTCCTGCACCTCCTTCTCAATGGTGGTAGCCAGATGAGTGTGGCCATGGCGGTTTAGTTTGTTGATGATAATAGCTGCCTTTTGGAGGCAGTGCCTCCTGTAGATGCCCTCGATGGTGGCCTGGACAATACCTGTGACAGAGCGGGCAATGTCTACCACTCTCTGCAGCGTTCGAGTTACCAAAACAGGCCATGATGCAACCAGTCAGTATGCTCTCTGCCATATATCCGGAGAATTTCGGTAAGAGTGTACTGGGACTGTGTGCTGAAGCAAAGCAAGAATTTCATTGTCCTAAACAGGGACACGTGACAATAAATTCAACTTGAATACATTTAACTTGAACGGTAACTTGCCAAACCTCCACAGTCTTTAACGAAGTAGAGGCATCCCTGTGACTGCATCAAAGTGCTGGGCACAGGAAGATCTTCAAATGTATGAACACCCAGGAACTTGAAGCTGCTTTAAATTTGGGTGGGTGGGACACTGGGGGTCTCTTGTAATAATTTATCTTCTCCATTCTATCCGAGGTGAAATGAGACGAGGCCACCTCCAAAAGCCCTGGCAATTGAGATTGGACACAATCCCGACCTCCGGTGCTGTCTGTGTGGCCTTTGCATGTTCTCCCTGTGACCGCATGGGTGTTCTTCAGGTGCTCCTGTCTACTCCCGTTACAAGAAAGTGTTGGTCGATAGGTCAGTTGCACACAGTTATTGCCCCCAGTATAAGACATGGTGGAACTGAAGGGATTGTGAGGGAGTATAGGTAACAGGGAAGATTAATGGAGAAAATGGGATGGCTCTGTGAGCCAGCATGGATTTGATGGGCCGAATGGTCTTCATGTATGGGAATATGTCGTTTTTAAGAATCTACATTGAATTACAGAGAATAAGCAACCCCGCAGCGAGCAGTCTGTTGTCATTTATACTCCTCAGAAGCCCCACAGTTCAATCTAATTTATCTCATCATCCCCTTAACCCACAGTGAACTGATCTTACGTTTCTTTAGTCAGAGTGTTGAATCTGTGGATTTCTTTGCTACAGAGGGTTGTGGAGGCCAAGTCAATGGATGTTTTTATGGCAGAGATAGATAGATTCTTGATTAGTGCGGGTGTCAGGGATTATAGGAGAGGGCTATGGTGAAAAGGCAGGAGAATGGGGTTAGGAGGGAGAGATAGATCAGCCATACAGTTGACTTGATGGGCTGAATGGCCTAATTCGGCTCCTATCATTTATGACCTCTATCTAGTTTCCCCTCACCTTTGCTATTCATCTCAATTATATGTGTGTGTGTGTGTGTGTGTGTGTGTGTGTGTGTGTGTGTGTGTGTGTGTGTGTGTGTGTGTGTGTGTGTGTGTGTGTGTGTGCATGTGTGTGTGTGTATGTGTGTTTATATGTGCATATGTGAGTACATATACACACACTTAACCTTTTTCCCCTCGTTTATTATATTGTTTACAGTGTACTATGTTTACATATTCTATGGTGCTGCTGCAAGTAAGAATTTCATTGATCTGTCTAGGACAGATGACAATAAAATACTCTCTCTCTCTCTTGAACTGTTCCTTGTGGCACTCTGAGTAGGAGGGAGGTCGAGATTAAATACGAGAATCATGCAAATCCTGCACTTTTATTAAACTAATTTAGAGAACCTAGTCTGAAAGATCACAGTAACGCAGGCACTGTCACTACAGATTACGCCCGTTATAATGCCTTCAAAGTCATTTTCTACGCATCCGTGATTTCAAACAACCAAGAGTCATCGGTTGTTTCAAAGTTTAAAATAAAAACAATCACTGAATTCCTAACCATATAAATATACTGGATACCATTGAAATCCACTCATTCCTTATCCAAACAAACCCTTGATCTTTCACCCACCTTCCATCCATTATTTATTAATGTTAGTAGACCTAAATATTAAAAAATATCTCCCCTGTAGGTTTCCACATCCCCTTTAGTTCTATTTACATACAGGGGTCTATTAACAAGCCCATGGTATTGAACAGCCCCTTTAATTTATATTTACATACATAGAAGCTTAAACAGGGCTCTAATTTCAACACAGTCTTAATATTCACGCAGTTCACTAGACCATGGCATGGCTGCTATCTTTAGAAATCCCATTTACCGTTGTTACCAGTCTATAATTTAAATCAATCTCGAGGCTTAAAAGGTGAAATATGAGACACACATTTTCAGCTTAATGAACAAAGGGCAAAGAGTTTAGCATAAAGAAAGCTGGGTGGTCCCAGCGCGGAGTACACACTGCGCACTTCTGCTGTATTCAGGCTGAATCCCTGCTGTCCATTCCAGTTGACTTCAATAACTCAACTTTTATTTTGCTTCCTTCAAGAAGCAGAAGGAATAGTAATTAAAGATAACAAACCCCCCCCCCCCCCCCACACACACACACACACACACAAGCTTTATGCTCGGCAGTATCTGTCCAGATACATATCAGGCCCCTCACAGAACCGCACCACCAATATCACAAGGAGGATCGCATGCTCGGTCTGTTTCTAATGGAGAACCGGTCTCAGTTTCATTGCACAAGCAGCGCAGATGAATCACAAACCCGATATAGGATTACTTCTGATCCATCACACAATTCCCATTAGTATTACATACTTAATTCTAATCCATCAAGCATGCACACAGGATCAGTCCACTCTCAGCATAAGTCCAGCAAATTCGACTTCAAGTGGAATGCATGCGATACAAAATGGCAGATGGTACCAATTCTTCATGCCTTGCTCGAACAGATATAGATGCTTAAAACTGAGCACCCATGTCCCATTATTCCACATTCCATATTAACGCAAGACATAAAAGGAGGCCATTTCATCCCATCTCTCGGCTCAAAGAGTAATCCCAATATCTCCAGCCAATTTACTAACCCACACATCATTGGGGTGTGGGAGGAAACGCGAGCACCCAAATGAAACCCATGCCTAACACAGGGTGAATGTGCAAACTCCAACTAGACAGCACTGGAGGTCAGAAGTGTAGGAAGGAACTTCAGATGATGGTTTATACCGAAGATAGACGCAAAGTGCTGGAGCAACTCCATGGGTCAGGCAGCATCTCTGGAGAAATGAAATAGATGACGTTTCAGGTCGGAGCCCTTCTTCAGACTGGAGGTTAGGACTGAACCAGGGACAAGATGGAGATGTAAGGCAATGGTTCTACCAGCTGCACCTCTCTGCCATCCTCTGCTGCTGGATAATATAGAAGAGCAGAATGATTGAAGGGCAACAGAATATTATTTCAGTGCAATCTGCAACTTCCTGATCAATCTATGTAAGGCTCTTAACATCGTCAATGATCAAAGATCAATCAGAAGTCAAGAACAATACGCAAGAGGCATCCTAATGATGTTGCCCCCACTCCAGATCTCAATCTTCCGTTTATTTGATTTTATCCATGTCTGCAAGGGATATCAATGAGCATTAAGCTCATTGGAAGCAATGAGAAGACAAAAGGAACTGCAGATGCTGGAAGAAGCGTCCCGTCTGGGGTGGCACAGTGGTGCAGCGGTAGAGTTGCTGCCTTACAGCGCCAGAAGCCCAGGTTGATTCTGACTATGGGTGCTGTCTGTACGGAGTTTGTACGTTCTCACTGTTTCCGCATGGGTTTTCTCTAGGTGGTCCGGTTTCCTCCGAAGACGTACAGGTTTGTACGTTAATTGACTTCTGTAAATTATGTATGGCACAAAGTTAATGGAAAAGGATTCTGTTTGCTGCAAGCAGTTTAATTTGGTGTCTCCAAATACAGAGTAGTATGAAGCCATACTATGGATTTTCAATATATATGTGCACTGTTCTTTTAGGCTAGAGTAACCTGAAGATCAATTAAACATCTTGCAGCAACGTAGAAATGTTTTAGTTTTCAGCTTTAGTTTTAGAGATGCAGTGTGGAAACAGATCCTTCGGTCCCATGACTCCTCGCAGACCAATGATCATGAACTGGTTTATCCTATATTCTAGAGACAATTTCCAGAAGCCAATTAACCTACAAATCTCCATCTCTTTGGAATGTGGGAAGAAACCGGGGAAACCAGAGTAGACCCAGGCAGTCACAGGGCGAATGTGCGAACTCCGTACAGACAGTATCTGTAGTCAGAATCGAACCCGGGTCTCTTCGCTGTAATGCAGCAGCTCTACTGCTGCGCCACTGTGCCACCCTATCTGCTATAAACCTATAAATCCAGAACCACACCTTTAAAAATAAAACAGGTACCATCTAATTGACAGTCAGTCGACCAAACAGAAGGAAAGTCTTTTGATATTACGCAAAGGGATTTAGCAGGGTTTTCAGGTCCACTGCTGATTCAACTGCCTATTAGAAATGTAACAAACTCTTGCAAGTGAAAGGTTGAGGAAAGTGGATGGAGCCAGAATCAGGTGCCTATTAACATCTGATATTCACTGCCAAAGACTCAGAAATAAATATAGAAGCCTTGCCAAGGGTCTTGCACAGATGCATTTGCAATGCTGAGTCAGATGTACAGCAATGAAGTTTGACTTCATTATTGATGTGGAAACAATGCACAGGCAATGCCTTCGTGTGATTTTATGTGAGGTGCAGTTAGATTAACTGAGTTTAGCGTTTAGAGATACAGCGCGGAAATAGGCCAACCGAGTCCGCGCCGGCCCGCCCGCGATCCGCGTACATTAGCACTATCCTACACAGGAGGGACAAAGTACATTTTGTACCAAAGCCAATTAACCAACAAACTTGTAGGTCTTTGGAGTGTGGGATGAAACTCACCCTAGGCTGTGGGCTGACCATCATAAATGAGTCTAGAATTTAACTTTCGTGACCCATATATCAGAACTACATGAAATTTTGCAGATTTAGATAAAATATAAATGAGAAGGAAGTCATAACTCGTCAGTGCCAAAAATTGCACATTAATTAATTAAACTAATTAGAAAATGAGATCGAAAAAGTAAGCGCCATCTCGTGTGCAATGCCCTTCTTACACCATAGGGAGTCTAATTCCGTGCTGCGGTCTATTTAAACCATATATTATTATACTTAAACCATGGTTTAAGTATAATAATATATGGTATTATATAATATATGGCCTAATTAATCGGTGAGGGCAGTTCCTCTGTTTTCCCCCGTTTACTGAACCCCACTGAATGCCAGTGTGCAGAGTGGGGGTCACGACAATAGTGGAACTGGGGCAGTGCCAGGCTGGGGGAAGGCTAAGGCCTTCACAAGTCCAACCTCTGCAGTTTTGGGGACAGAGCCTTCTCCAGGGCAGCTCCCAGGCTCTGGAACTCCCTCACCCAACTGATCCGCAATTCCGTGTCCCTCACCATCTTCCAGTCCCGCTTCAAGACCCATCTCTTCACCTCTGCCTATCCTTAGCCCCACGTCCCCGTCCCTTTTCATCTGTGCATTAATTGCCTCATATTGTGTTTTGTATTGAATTCTGTCTTTACTTTGTGTACTAGTCATGTCTCTACTATTTATTTCATTCCCCTTACATGTTTTTCCTCTACATGCTCAATTTTTGTAAGGTGTCCTTGAGACTCTTGAAAGGCGCCCATAAATAAAATTTATTATTATTATTATTAAGGCATCTTCCACCGACAGGAAAATGCCTAACCCAAACCCTAACTCGTCCCTCTTCCAGAGCTGCCCACGGCTGGAGCTGGAGTCGCTTTGGGACCGGCTGCAGGCTCCGTACGTGTGGCCCCGCAGTGCGTCCACCTCGGCCAGCATGCCCTTCTGGATCATCGTAGTGATGATGGTGGGGAGCGGCACTGCCCTGCACGCCGCCCAGGCCGCATTCAGCACCCCCATAGCGCTGGCTCCATCAGTCCACTGGCTCGCTTGCTGCAACACCGGCCTACCGACAGCCCGACCGACCTCGCTCGCTCGCAGCACCCACCAGCCATCCGACCACCCGCAGCACCCAACGGCAATCCGACCACTCGCAGCACTCACCGGCTGACCGACCACTCTCATCACCCACCAGCGGCCCAGCCCAACTCTCACCACCCACCAGGTGGGTGAAGGCCCGACAGCCTGACCAATCCTCCACAGAATCCATCGGCCTACCGACAAGCCCGACCTACAGACTGACCGATTGAACGACTGACTGACCAACCGGCGGAATAACCGACTGACTGACCCTAACCCTAATCCTAATCCTAGCTCTACATTTGTTATTTATCATTTTTATTTAACAGTTCACATAATTTATTTATATTACTAAAAGTCTGATGTTGACCACTTCCTGTTGTTCTGTATATTAACATATAACAATTACAGCACGGAAACAGGCCATCTCGGCCCTACAAGTCCGTGCTGAAAATTTGATTTTAGAAAAAACGCTGCCACTTACGGCTGTGATTTTTGCTCATCTCACTCAGAGCCCCCCTCCGCTGCGAAGGACAAGAGGATTTTTCCGATTGATGAAAAATAAAAGAGTTAATAGTGTTTAAAAAATGTTGAGATTCTCTCTCCTGAAGGCCACGCCCTTTCCAGAGGGACTATAAAACCCGGAAGTGTTGAGTGCCTCAGTCAGTCTCTGCAAGATGGGGGAGCGTGAGGGTCATGTCTCTCAGTGTGAGCTGTGAATAACACTGAACACATGTCGACTAAAAACTGTGGGTGGTTTTACTGACGTGTCAGTGCCCTTAATGTGGTTTGAAAATATAGTTTGCAAATGCTAAAGCTGTGTTACCTTTGGTTTGGAAATGCTAAAGCTGAGTTATCTTTGGTTTGGAAATGCTAAAGCTGTGTTGCCTAATTAAAGTTGCCTTGCCTAATTAAAGTTGCCTTGCCTTCTATATAATTAAAAGTCTAATCTTGACCACTTCCTGTTTGCGCTTTATATTGATTTTAGAAAAAATGTTACCACCTCCGGCTGTGATTTTTGGCCATCTTACTCAGAGTCCCCCTCCGCTCATCAGGTACCGAGAATTTTTCCCGTCGATGAAAAATAAAAGTTATTAGTGTTTAAAAAATGTTGAGATTATCTCTCCTGTCAATCACGCCATGAAGGCCACGCCCCTTCTGGTGGGAGGGACGATAAAACCCAGAAATGTGGGCATGGCTCAGTCTCTGAAAGATGGAGGAGGGAGAGGTCACGACTCTGTCTTTAGTGGCCTTGCACCCTGCTTGAAATGGTATGAAATTGCACTTGAATTTGGTGGCCTTGCACCCAGCTTGAAATGGAATTTCAAGGAATAGCCTTGAGTCAACTGCCAGCCTACCAGCCGTGAGTGAGCTGCCAGCACACCAGGCTTGAGTGACTGAGCCGCCAGCCCAAGAATCCATTCGGCCCACAATGTCCACACTAGCCCTCTGGAAACCAGTCCCTTCAGCCCACAACACACATACTAGCGCTCCAGAAAGCCTTCCCCCCTCCACTGGCCAGCAATATTGGAATTGGTGGAGAGGTGGAATATTGCGTTGGGGACCAGCCCTCCCGTGTGATGCTGGGACCCAACGGGTCCCACTTAGTCTAGTAACTTTATAAAGATAAATCAATTGAAAAACAAAGTTATCAACTAGGTTGGCATTACCTTTATTCCTTGGAAACCTTGTTATTGTTTTGATGTAATTAGGAGGCAGTCATGATCCCAGGGTCCTAGCGACCATAAAACAAAGCACGGGATTGGTCAATTTGCGTCCGACCTAAATGTCAAACGTGCATTGATTGGACAATTACTACTCGGAAAATTGGAGCTTTTTCTCATATTTTGAAAAGAAAATGCAGGTTTTGGTTTTGACGAGTTTTAGGTATGATTTATATAATAGTTTTACACAATATGTTAAAAATTCAGGTAGTTCCGTGAGTTGGGTCACGAACTTGAACGAAAAAGCTCCTTGACCCACAGCCTACCCGGAGAAAACCCACGTGGTCATGGGGAAAACGTACACACTTCGTACAGACAGCACACGTAGTCACGATCGAACCCGGGTCTCTGGCGCTGTTAAGGCAGCAATTCTACCGCTGCGCCACTGTGCCACCCAAACTCCCAAATATTCTCCGTGGCAAGGCTCCTAATAACTCATAATGTACCTTTGACAAAAAAAAGAAGCATTTTAGAAGCAATTATTATTTGATAGTAAGTGAACAGGATTAATCTGGGACCTTGCTCTGTGGATAACACTGGGGAATCTAAAAAGTATGGTGTTGCACAGCCCTTTTATAATGCTAACAACATCCATGGCACAAAGTACCCAGATTTGTCCTAGGGATGGTGGAAACTATATGCAGTTGCTGCAAATCATTTTATTTATAAGCAAAGATTTCTGAAGGTTTTTGGGCCAAATTTGAGTTGACTTACTGCATGTAACTGCAAGGAATGCAGTTGCAAATGAATCCCAGGTTTTTGCATGCTGGCATCTCATTGATGCATGGACACGTGGCTTAATTTGGCACACTTGCCAACTTAGAATCTGGTCAATTTCAGTTCCTGCCCTGGGATTTGGGAGCCTGGTCACGGGATCAAAGACACAAAGGTGCACAAGGCATTGGCGACTCCGCTGTTTGGTCTACACTCTATTATCAAAAGAAATTTATTAGGAAAATCACACCAAAATGCTTTGCCATTCCGACTTTGGAAAATATGGCATTAATTAGATGGACTAAAGAGTCACATATAGACAGAGTTTCAATTAGAACAGTTCAGTCAAACGCTTGCAAGAACTATTAATATCTTTCCCACTTTCAGAGCAGTAGCTTGATTCATACCATGGCAAAAGCCGAAAAAAACACATCCAAATGTAATTTGCAAAGACTGCACGGCACTGCCTTCACCACACATGTTTGTGATAACTGACATCTGATTTTTTTTTTTTGTTCTTTTGAAAAGCACCCTCAGTTTTTCCAGATAGGCTTCCAGCAGGTCATGCCTGATTGAAAAGCATTAAAGTAACAGCACATGATTACCGGGACAAACCATTTCCACTTAGCCAGCTGTATAAATACACGGACCCCACTGTACCCTGTATCAAATGCAAAACACATTCTTGCAGAGCAACCAGCTAAAACCACAATTGTCCATGTTTGTCCCTGCACGATGGAAGGCATTCAGGAGTGAAGCTGGCATGATCTGCTCAGATGGACTGCTGCCCACTTTAAATAGCCTGCAATCCCCCAGCTTACAGTCAGAGTGCCTGAAGGTTTTTGTCGTGAATATTTTGGCATTTTCTTGGGTATGACTTGATGAAAACAAGAACGGTGCAAAAATACTTCCGACATTCTCAGCAGCTATACATATATTCATTGGCGTTGTATTTGGTCGTGCTCACAGAAATATAATTATACCCGGCACCCTAACCTCTGAAGAAGGGTTTTGGCCCGAAATGTTGCCTATTTCATTTGCTCCATAGATGCTGCTGCACCAGCTGAGTTTCTCCAGCACTTTTGCCTACCTTCGATTTTCCAGCATCTGCAGTTCCTTGTAAACAGGCACCAACATCATCAATCTACACTTCTTAAACCCTAACTACTCATGTGGCTGCCTGGGGCGATACTCCTTCCCTTGTTTGAGGGGTATCTCCACCATACCCTGCACCCCCCAACGTATAGCAGCAGAAGGACTCTAGCCTATGGTTCTCCCCCGCAGAGCCTTGGCACCAAGCATCAGTGAGTCCCTCAGCACGTACTCCTGCAGTCTGGAGTGGTCCAGTCGGCAACATTCCCCGACGGACATCTCGCTCTGCTGGGAGGCCAACAAGTTTTGGGCACACACTGTTAATATTAATCTATTCTAGGACATCAGGTCAAATATTGCCACGATGCACGGCATTGCTGTGCAGAGATATGTTGACTAATAGCCAGTAGGATGCTGACTTCAGCAAGAAGAGCAACTTGAAGTGTAAGTAGGGGATAAGCCATTGCTTATGTCAAGAGATGTTGGTGCCCTTCTGATATGTGAGATTTTAAAACTTAATATTCATATCACTACAAGGCATGAATAGACCCATCTACATCTGGTCCATACCCCCCCCACCACAAGGAAGCCACTGCTCCTCAATTCCTCTTTGTGCGCCCCAACATCTCTTCCCACTCTCTCATCTGTCAGTTCGTCATCACCCCAATAGCAATGTCTAAATTCTCAGTAATTCAGCATTATCTACACGCTATACCCTTGGAGGTACTTCTCCGTGGATTGTCACCTTGCCGTGGTGGAGAAGCTTGTGTAGTCCTGAGATCCTGAGAGCGATGCCGTCTGGAGCTATGCTCCTGGTAGGGCCGCCCATGGCGGTAAGGTCGAGGGGGAGGACTCTGACAAAGAGCAATCCAATCAAGACGTCAATGGTGCAACAAGCGGAGGATGATGGCTGACCTTAGTGGAGCGTCACAATGGCTGGGAAGGTGGATGAAGACTGCAGTAGGAAAGGGTCCCCGGTCGTCTTGGGCTCCATGCCACTGGATCCTGACCCAGATCTGTGTAGGACCGTGTGGTGGCTGTCTGTGCACCAGCCTCCCCACGTAAAACGAAGTCACGCACTGCCATCCTCCAACCCTGGAGACGCCCATGGTTAGCTATGACCGAAGATGGCCTAATAATAAGAATACCCTGTACATTGCACCCATTATTATTATTATTATTATTATTATTATTATTATTATTATTATTATTATACCCCTGTGTTATACAATGACTGATCTTAGGTTTCTGGGGTGTGGGAGGAAATCGGAGCACCCAGAGAAAACCCACGCGGTCACAGGGAGAATGCACAAACTCCATACAAACAGCACCCTTAGTCAGGATTAAACCCGGGTCTCTGGCGCTTTAAGGTAGCAGCTCTACCGCTACGCAACTGTGCCACCCTAAGGTGAGAGGGGAAAGTTTAAAGGAGAATTACGACCCTTCTCCACACCCAACTCAAAACATCGTCTGTCCATTTCCTCCTTAGATGCTACCTGAACTGCTGAGTTCCTCTAGCATTTTGCTCAAGATGCAAATGGGACCAGTGTAGAATGAGTGGACAAAATGAGTAGGAAGGACCTGCAAATGCTGGTTTACACTAAAGATAGACGCAAAATGCTGGAATAACTCAGGGGGACAGGCAGCATCTCTGGAGAGAAGGAGTAGGTGACGTTTTGGGTTCAGACCCTTCTTCAGACTGAGAGTCAGGGGAGAGGGAGTCTAGAGATATGGAAGGGTAAGGTGTGAATATGGGATCAGTGTAGGATGAGTGAGAAATGGTGTTGACTGAGTGGGCTGATGAGCCTATTTCTGTGTTGTATGACTCTATTAGGGTTGCCAACTGTCCCATATTAGTCGGATCATCGTGGGCTAAATTGGTTCGTCCCATACGGGACTGCCTTTGCCCCCTATTTGACTGCTACTACTCGGGTCGAGGGGACTGTCGGGTCGGGAGTGCCGCGCTCGGCACCGCCTCACCCGTTCCGACGTAGTGCAGCCCATAGAGTGCAGCAGCAGCGCCTCGCTCGTGGCCCCATCGGTTGGCAGCCCGGCCAGCTGTCCCACCTTCAGACCTTCGCTTACTGCCGACACCACCACCACCCCTCCTTCTCATGGCCGATCATTGATTCATGAGTTGTATGGGGTGCCAGACTTTGCGCACTACATCGTGTGGGCCAAAACTCCTCAGCTGGCCCGCCAGCTGGGCTTTGTGTACAGCCCAGCACCCGGGCCAACTCATCATTCACCCAGCCACGGCCGAGTCGGTCAACGAATTGCCATCGGGAATTTGTCCCTTATTTTGACTCTTTCACCCTTATTTGGGAGTGAGAAAGTTGGCAACCCTAGACTCTATGCCTCTCACAGTCATAAACTAAGCCATCTTGAGACAGAGTGGTATCCATTGCAAGAGATCGCTTACAAAATTACCCAACAGTTCAGAGCCCTTAGCACGTCTGACGGACGCAGGCAGGTTCAGCCACTTCTGCACAGTAAACCTCCAGCACACACGACTGCCAGCTGCCGCTGGTCCTTTACAGGCTGGTCACAAGACAGAGCCACCTGTTGAGGTGACACCTTCATGTAAGGACAGGGCCACCAACATGGACAGGAACCACAAAACACACAACACTCTCCCTCGCCACTCAAATGGGATGGGGGAGGGGGAGAAAGGCTTTGCATTGTTAAAGTAAGTACAGGTGCACAACCTTTTATCTGAAAGCCTTGGGACCAGACACTTCTCGGATTTCGGGATTTTTCGGTTTTCTGAACGGAAGGTTTTTAGCGTAGATTTTAACATGTGGCTCAGTGGTAGTGTGCTCGGCTCGTGGTCGCGAGTTTGCGCCTCGATCCCGGCAGTTACCTGGTCAGGGCCGGCCTTTAGCCGATTGAACCGATTGCTCCCAATTGGGCCCCGCGCCTAAGGGGGCCCCGCGCTAGAGTAATCAAATCAATTGGAGCAAAGATCTTGTAGCGCGCAAGATGGTCCACTCCTGCGAAATACAATGAACTGACGCGTAGTCCGCACCGGAGCGTAACCTCCGTCATTTCAGTAACCCCGACGCGACTTCAGTTATGCCTCTCGCAGCGTTGCGGGGGAACAGTTTAGCTGTTGTTAAATGTTTTAAATGTTTTTTATCACTTCCTTTTTAAATGGCACATGCCTTGTACTTTTTAAACGGCACATACTGCAGATGCTGATTAAACCGAAGACAGACACAAAAGGCTGGAGTAAATCAGCGGATCAGGCTGCATCTCTGATGAGGAATACGTGATAATAGGAGGAAATAGGTGATATTTCGGGTCGACTTTTTCAATAGCTGCCATGAGGGGAGAAGCGCCGGCACCAAGAGCGAGCGAAAGCGTGGACAGAGGGACGAAAGCAATGTTCATAGAGCGGCGTTGGTAGACATTTCGGGTCGAGACCCTTCTTCAGACTGATAGTCAAGGGAAAGGGAAACGGGAGATATCGGCATATCTTCCATTCACTTGTCCTTAGTACCGTCCATAGCTCTTGCTCCTCTTTCCCCTGAGTCAGTCAGAAGAGGGGTCTCGACCCGAAATGTCACCTACAAAGATCTTTGGTCACCTATTCCGACCTTTGTCCGTTCTGTCCGCGCGTTCGCTCGCTCTTAGTGCCGGCGTTTCTCCCCTCAGACTCCGCCAAACATACACACACACACACACACACACACACACACACACACACACACACACACACACACACACACACACACACACACACACACACACACACACACACACACACACACACACACACACACACACACACACACACACACACACACACACACACACACACACACACGTCCGGCAGATCGCTGCGGGCCGAGAGAGAGTAGAGAGGTAGAGGGGGAAGAAAGGGGTAGATGGGGAGGGGGGTGTGAGGGGGAATGGAGAAGGGGGAGGTGCCCTCACGCTCCCGGGGCAGCTCTCCCGTCCCTCTAGTCGCCGTGCTTCACGCACACAGCCCCGACTCCCGCCCTCCCCCCTCGCTCCAGGAAGACGCGGTGAACAATACACGGAGGGCCGGGCCGGGGGTTGCAGCAACGTTTACAAACCTCGGCCTCAGCTCACGCCCGGACCCAGGCATCCGTTCCCGCCGCTGGACCTCTCCCTCCCTTACCTCCCACACTCCCTTCTTCTCTCCCTTCTCTCCTTCTCCCCTCAGACTCCGCCAAACACACACACACACACACACAGCATGTCCGGCAGATCCTTCCTCTCTCTTTTCCCTTCTCTCCCCTCCCTTCGCCGAAACCCTTCCTCAGACTGATAGGGGGGACCGATAGGGCAGTCTGAGGAAGGGTTTCGGCCCGAAGCGTTACCTATTTCCTTCGCTCCATAGATGCTGCTGCACCCGCGGAGTTTCTCCAGCATTTTTGTGAATCCCTAGACCTAGTTCAGTGCGCGTCCACCGAGGGTCACCCGGAGAGGTGACCGCGGAACCTCGGTGGACGCTCACTGTACTAGGTCTAGGGATTCCTACTCTCCCGGGCAATATACCCTCCCTTTTTTCCAGGACCGAAAATGTCCGATTTTCTGAGCTTTTCGGTTTCCGGAATTTTGGATAAAAGGTTGTGCACCTGTACATAGATTTTCATCACACTTTTACCAAATGCATGTTCCTTGTTAAGGATGTAGAAGGTCTCTTATGTCTCTATTTACAGACCATTTCCTACTCAGATCTCCGCTTTCTCCATCCCGTAAAACAATTGTATGCAACTTCTTAAACATGATGTTCTCAACAAAATCTCTTCCCTCCCAAAGCATAACTCGCATAACTTACACATATCTTCTTATTTCAGGTTTACTGCCTCCCTGCCCCATTAGTTTTAGTTTTTAGTTTTAGAGATACTGTGTGGAAACATCCCTTCACTCCACTGAGTCCACACTGACCATTGATCATAGTTCTATCCTACACACTAGGGACAATTTACAGAAGTCAATTAACCTACAAAACTGTGCCTCTTTGGAATATGGGTGGAAACTGGAGCACCTGGAGAAAACCCACGTGGTCACGTGGAGAATGTACAAACTCCATACAGACAGCACCTGCAGTCAGGATCATAATTCAAAATCATAAAATCAAAATTCATACTGCTGTGTAGTAAGCTGCCCAAGCAAAATATTAGATGCTGTTCCTCCAATTTGCGTTTAGCCTCACTCTGACAATGGAGGAGGCCTAGGACAGAAAGGTCAGTGTGGGAATGGGAAGCGGAATGAAAGTGTTTGGCAACTGGGAATTCCGGTAGGTCCAGGCAGACTGAGCCAAGGTGTTCAGTGAAACGATTGTCTAAAACCATCCAAACCACCCCCATCCCAGGTACTTTCCCCTGCAACCACAGGAGATGCACCACCTGATTGATCAAAGGTATTCCTGCACTTGTGAACAGATGTACTTGTATTACCTGTGCCTGGTCTATCTGAACTTACTGGCCTTGGCTTCCTATATTGCTCCAGTGAAACTTAAAATAAATTGAAGGAAAAGCACTTTATTTTCGATTCGGCACTTTACAATTCGATCTGAATTTCCATTTGTGATGGCTGCTCTTCTTTGAGTGGTGGGGTAGAGAGAAAGACCTAGGCAGTGAGCTTCTGAATAAAAGCCTCCTGCTGCCTCTGATTCTTATCTTATTTGTGAAGTCGCTAACACTACTTACTTCCACTGATAAAAATGCTCAAACGAGAGGAAGGAAGGAAGGTTTGTGAGATGTGCGACTTCCTTCCTGAAAACACCAGGAGAGCACCACGTTATATGTACACGTTTTACAGACAGAAGTGGGCCATTATTGCTGACTGGCCCACTCCAGAGGGCAAGAGTGCGTGCTGAGGGACGCACTGAAGCTTGGTGCAGCCAACGCCAAGGCTCTGTGGGAGAGGATCACAGGCTAGGGTCCTTCTGCTGTACCTGCGACTTGGGGCTCATGGTCTGGTGGAGACACCCCTCAAACAAGGGAAGGGATATCAACCCAGGGGCCACATGAATGGCAGGGGGGCTTGGAATAAGGATAGTTTGCAAACACTACTGAATATAAGACCAATGAATGTATAAATGCTGAGAATGCCGTAAGTGTTTTTGCACTTTTCTTATTTGATTAAAAAAAAATTCTGAATAAGGTTTATTTGTGGAAAAAAACAAAAAATGCTGATGTTTATGCTTCACATGAGCCCCCTCTGAGTTTATTTTATCTATCAGCACATCTGAGTACATCTTTCACCCTCGTGTCCCTCTCCCTGTTTGTGGAGTGTACCCTTACTGCCTCAATGCTCACATCATGAAAATAAGACAATTGTGAGCGGTTATTTTCAGCGTTTATACAGCAGTTATTAAAGTTATCGTATTCGCATATTAAAAGTTAACTGCCTTTATAATTAAAAAACATTGGCTTTGAGAAAGAAATCACTAAAAAAGACACTTGACCAAATCTGCAGCAAATGCCCCGAGACATTGGACTAGAAGTGAAGCAAAGGTTCTCATGCTGGTTGAGAGTTGCCACTGTTGGAGTTAATGGTCACACAAAGAATGAATAGAACATTCTTGCCCCAGCTGCTGACAACTTAACTTATTGAACACCAATTGGCTGAACATCAAGTACTGTGGCCTTTGGTGTGGTGGGGCGGTGGCGGAAGTGGGGAGGGGGTGCTAATAGTTGAATGTAATACATTGTCATTGTATGCTGCCAGATTAAACATGCCATGCAATGTGCAGTCAACAGCCCAGAACTAACCGGTGCCAAGTCCGATTTAGAAGTTACAGTGCAGCGCAGGTTGGCTTGGGTTGTTGGCATTGGCACTGGACTTTGGTTGTTATTCAGTCATCTGGAGAAAATAGACTAGGGCTTGTGCAAATGCAGATGTCACTGGCCAAGTGGAGCTCTGTAACGTGAACCAATGGACTGTGGAGCCAAGGGAATGGTTGAAGCTGGACTTGTGCCCACAACTCTTCCTTGCTAACACACGTGTCCCAATACCTCCCCTATTGAACATGCAGCAGTGGGTGTGGGGTCGGGGTGGGGAAGTGGGGGGGTTGACATGTGAAGGAATGCTGTTCTTTGAAGGCCATAAGAAAGGAGAAATAAATCTCCTGGACTGTTCTGCTGAAGGTCACATTGGCCTAGTTCATAGTTGAGCGAGTTACGGGCCAGCAGCCTTCTGTCTTGCACACAGATGCAACTCACCCTGAACTGGCACACTTTATGGAATGAAAATAACCCAGCCAGTGCTTCATAAAACCATACGTAGAATAAAGCTTGTTAGCAAACCACATCATTTAGATAGTGCATTTAACAGAACTGTCATAAACACTTGATTACAGATGAGCAAAGGACAATGGGAATGTGTAGGAAAGAACTGGTTTAAACTGAAGATAGACACAAAATGCTGGAGTAACTCAGCAAGACAAGCAGCATCACTGGAAAAAAGGAATGCGTGATGTTTCGGGTAGAGATCCTTCTTCGGACTGATTCTGAAGAATCAAAGGTCAAAGGGGTTTAAGGGTACTTGTGTATCAATCACAAAACGTTGGCATGGTGGTAGATCAAGGAGTTAAGAAGGCAATTGGCATATTGGCCTTTATTGCAAGAGCATTCGCCTTTAGAAATACGGAAATATTGCTACAATTGTACAGGCCACTGGTAAGGCTATACCTGGAATGACTGCATTAGGCATGCGTGTAGGAAGGAACTGCAGATGTTCATTTACACCGAAGGCAGACACAAAATGCTGGTGAAAAAAAAGACCACAAAATAGAGATTCTAATTTGAATTCAAATGTGAACTTACAATATTCCATGCAAGGTAATTAAATACTCTTGTGTATTCCCTTCGCGACAGTCTTCGATGAGCTAGTCTATTACTCCTACACCCTGTAATCCCAGAGGCTGCTTCGTGTCTGTCTTTAGTGGAGGAGATTCCAGGTGGCTTTGGCACGGAGCTCAAGCGGGCTTTGCTCTGGAAGGGCAGCATGGGGAGCATCATTGTGGGCTGTTGATTCACAGGAAATAGTAAAGCTCTCACCCAATGCAACGGTAGGAAGATGCAAGGAGGGCAATGTGTTCATGCTCGTTGGATCACCATAATGCTCTGAATTACACCTTAGCTACGTAAAAAATCCATTGGAGGTCAGATTCGTGGTTCCAATCAGCCATCAGGCTATTAAACAGAGTTACTCCAGCTTTTTGTGTCTAACTACAAACTCCAAAAAAGCTCTGAACTACATAGACTTGGGGGATAGACACAATAGTTTGGTGTAACTCAGCGGGACAGGCAGCATCTCTGGAGAAAAGGAATAGGTCACGCTTTGGGTCAAGAGCCGTCTTCGGACTGTTTCAGAATCCTTGATCATCATCAGGGGATATGGGGAGAAGGCAGGAATGGGGTACTGATTGAATTGAATTGAATTGAATTGATTTTATTAGGGACAGTGCATATTAATAAACATTTGCATGTAATATGCAAGATTGTAGCCAGTAGCTAATTTCCATCTTTAGTCCCACACATCCCAAACAAGGCAAAAACAAAAGACAAAAACAAAAACAAAACAAACAATATGGTTTAGCCTTAAATTAGATTAAGGATGATCAGCCATGATCACATTGAATGGCGGTGTTGGCTCAAGGCTCGAATGGCCTACTCCTGCACCTATTCTCTATTGTCTATTAAATGGAGGTGGGGTGGGGATGGGTAGAAAAAAATGGTGGAACCCTTAAGTGTTGGGGCAATCCTAATCCAGTTGACAAAGAAGACCATGAACTTGACGTACTTGTTGTAGAGGAAGGGTGGAGAAGACAGGGAAACGGGCACGTGATAGACTGGAAGAGAAACTGGAAGCATGATCAAAGAGTAGATGCTGGAAACCCTTTTGCTGAAACAAGCAAGAGGGAATCAGGTACAAAATGTCTGAATGATAACAAAATAGCTGAAGGCTCCACTGCCAGCAGTGGGAGAACAAACAGAAAGCAGTTCTGTGTTGGGAGGGGGAGCAGGAAAACCAACTAAGAAAGGTAAAATGCTTGAATACCAACCAGATCACAATCATCAGTGAAATGCCACAGTGCAGTGGTCTTCCTTTGTCAACTTTATTTTTCTGCCATTTACAAATATCTTAACCTTATGCTATTTCCGACGTTTGTTTACATCCTTCACTTCTAGACTAAGGTGCTAAAACAGTCTTTCTAACGATATTTCCTTTACGTAAAAATACACACGCCAAATTCTTCACTTATTTTCTACTTCCTCAACTCCACCTGGCAGTCAATGGGTGAGTGCATGGAAATAAGGTTAAAATGAGATCACGTCATTTTGCATTACTTCACTCTGCAGGAAGAATGAGGAGAGGTAATTGAAACTAAACGGTATAAAATCAAAGTGGTTTTAGGAACAGAATGACCTGGGGTTGTACATTCAAGCCTTTGATGGCAGCAGAACAAGTTGAGAAAGCTATTAAAAAGACATTGAGCACACTTGTCTTTGGAAACATTAGCATGCAGTACAAAAGCAAGGAAGCCTTGCAAGACTTTAAAAATACATTGGAGCCAAGAAATTGAATTAGAAAAGAAAAAGTGTTTGCTTATTATATGTAAATCACTGCATGAAGAGGCAGAGCCCATTTACAATAGCTACCACCATCAGGAAACTGCACTGGGCACCTACTCACAACTTATTGCACTCCAATTCTGGTGCAATAGCCCATTTGTCTTTCACACTTGTGACAACATCATCAAGTATGCTGTGTGTTTGTGTCTTGCCGTCTATGCTATCCCAAGGTAGGGGCTTGGAAAAAGAGCAGTAGGCACGGTGAGACCAAAAGGACGGACAGGTCTATCACTGGGTCAATGCGAACCTGATGGGCCGAAAAGTCTCTTTCAGTGGGGTGCCACCATACGTTTCATTGCCATGTTGCAATAACTCTGACAATCAAGCGAGCATTGATCATTTTTCTGTATATAAGGCTGTCCAAGACTGAGACATAATAATCTAGAGAGTTGTGAAGGGGTATTTAGAGGTGGCACAGTAGTGTAGCAGTAGAACTGCTGCCTTACAGCTGGTTCGATCCTGACTGTGGGTGTTCTTTGTCATGGTGTTTGTACATTCTCCCTGTGACTGCATGAGCTTTTTCCGGGTACTCCGATTTCCTCCCACACTCCAAAGACGTACAGGGTGGGTTAGTTGGCTTCGGTAAAATTGTAGATTGTAATCTACAATTGTAAATTGTAAATTGTCCCTAGTGTGTAGGATAATGTACGGAGTGATCGCTGGTCGGCGCAGACTCATTGAGCTGAAGGGTTTGTTTCCGCGCTATATCTCTAAATTAAACTAAACTAAACTAAACCTAAGACCTGAGCATGCCCAGCTTTGTTACAGTTAAATTCCAGTCAAAAGTAGTGGAAAACCATCTTATTTGAGCTGTTTATCTTGGGTCCAGAACATTTTCTTTGCAGCACCTGTTTAATACGCAGCAGTCTTTGTGTTCTTTTTGTGTTGCCTCAACTTTAATAAAAATTCTTCCCCACATGTCTTTGTTGGGACAGGAGGGAGATGCAAATCAGGTTAGACTCTGCCGAGTGATCTCAGACCCACCTGCTAATGACTTCATGTTACTTGAATGGATGATATCAGACACATCAGTCAGTTTGCAGTGTGTAGATGTGGAAGGCAAGTGATGGATGACTTAAGTAAATGATTTAATCTCCCTCCTATGGATAATTGGCGGCATTGTGAGAGGATTGTGCAACCTTAGTAAAGGGGAGGATTGCTGAAGGCAGTGCCAATTCCACCTGTGGCCTTATACGCTCCATCACTCAAAGCCATTGTCTCAAGTAATTGTGAAAGGTTCCACTCTCTGTGTACACAACTCGTTAAAAATCAACAATGTACAAGTGAATGCACACACTCAGGGCAGCGATCACAATGCTTTACATCTGTTCACTTTCAGTTCTTCAAATGCTGTACTAATGAAGGGAATGCCAGCTGGCTTCCCCCATCGCTGGCTGGATGTGAAAAATATTTAGCCTTGGGGCAAACACTTTCCTCTGTCTTTCTCTTCCTGATGTTCCACCCTATCGCCAACGAGGCATCTGCTTGACGAGGTAATCCACTGGATAAATAAGAACCCATTTAACCCACATGGCCGTCACCCAGGATGAAGGTCACAACCCCTTCAGCCACCCAGCTACCTTATGCACCTGTTTGTAGGGCGAGATCCAAATCTTCATGTACCAGGTCAATATTGAATCATACGGTGCAGAAACAGGCAGAGTCCAAAGAATCTCTGCTGATCATTGATACCCATTTATCCAGTACTAATCCAATTTCATTCTCCCCATATTCCCATCAACTTTAATTTAGTTTAGTACAGAGAAACAGCATGGAAACAGGCCCTTCGGCCGACCGAGTCCACGCTGACCAGCGATCATCCATACACTAGTTCTATCCTACACACACTAGAGACACGGGGTGATCGCTGGCCAGGTGGGCTGAAGGGCCTGTTTCCCTCTGCATCTCTAAACGAAAACTAAACTAAGCTGGCCATTTATGTCAAGCCTCACACATGAAGAAATCAATATGCTCAACGTAATGTCACATCGTTACAATGCCACTGCTTTTTTACCATCAGTGAAAACACTTGCTCGGAAGGACTCTCACTGTCTCATCGTGTTTTATCGGGGGGGGGGGGGGGGGGGTTTCCACCTTGCCCTTTGGACTGCTACAAATTTCAGAGACTGGGCCTTGAAGACAGAATTTAAAAAAACATCTTGTGGCAATGTTGCAAGGTGTGATTCTAATAAGACAAAGAGTAAGATTATTAAATATAAGACAAAGACCCCCATGGAAATCAGATGAAGATGCTCTTCACTGCGTTTAACAAAGGGTTCTGAAGCATTCATAATAATGCACTTTACAATTCTTACAAGTGTCACAAATTACCAGAAAAATGCTCTCTTGACGACAGTTTTAATTTTTTTTGCCTAATTTCCTTGTTAGCTCAACAGCAAGTTAAGGTTAAAGGTCCAGTCCCCTGCTGTACTTAATCATGTTGGAATGTGGTGTTTACGGGTAATCTTGGAATGAATTGTGCCAAATGCAATGAGGTAATCCTTAATGTTATCAGATAACCTGCTTTTGCTGCACTGATCACGAATTCTAGACTGAATTCACCATAGTCTGCAAAAACAGACACTGTTGTCTAAGATTGTTGTTTTAATCTCATATTTGCTCAGACGGAGCCAGCGTTTCAACCCCATGTTTCAAGATATACCCACACACATACACACACACACACACACACACACACACACACCTTTCCCGTTACTGGGTACGAGTTACAAATTAGCCACTCGGAAAATGTGCCAGATTCATCAGCTGTTTATTAACTGACATTGAGCAACTGTGCAAGGTCATTAAATGTGCACATGTGGACATAATAAGGACTGCAGAGAGACACAAAAAAGCTGGAGTAACTCAGCGGAACAAGCAGCATCCCTGGAGAGAAGAAATGGGTGATTGGAGTCTGAAGAAGGGTCTCAACCCAAAACGTCACCCATTTATTCTCTCCAGAGATGCTGCCTGACCCGCTGAGTTACTCCAGCATTTTGTGTCCATCTTTGGTTTAAACCAGCATCTGCAGTTCCTTCCTACACATAGGGACTGCAGATGCTGATTTAAACTGAAGAAGGGTCTCAACCCAAAACGTCACCCATGTATTCTCTCCAGAGATGCTGTCTGACCTGCTGAGTTACTCCAGCTCTTTGTGTCTATCCTCAATACAAAAAAGGGTTTGGTTAAGATGCACTCTGCAGTCAAAGAGTCAGGGAACACCCACTCGATAGTCTTGAACATTAAAGTTGCGCCTTAACAGAAGTAATTAATGTCGCTCAGCAAGGTTGACACTAAGCAAGAAAGGTGGTTAAAAAGATTTTCAATAATTGACAAATTTATTTTTGCTGAATTTTCCGCCATTTTTAAATGCTTTTGTTTTCTCAATTTCAACACTCCATAAATACATAATTGGCAATAAAGTGCTCAAAAACAAAGTCATTACCTCAGGGCAAGTTTATCCTTTCCTTGTATAAACTATCTGCCACCTCTCGCACCCAACTTTGCTCTTGCTTACTGATCGGAATTTACCTATGACAAACTTGGGCATGCTTAGATCTTAGGTTTAGTTTAGTTTAGTTTAGCGATACAGCTCAAAAACAGGCCCTTTGGTCCACCGAGCCCGCGCCGACCAGACTAACCCGTACACTAGCACTGTCCTACACACACTAGGGACAATTTACAATTTTACCAAAGCTAATTAGCCTACAAACTTGTATGTCTATGAAATGTGGGAGGAAACCGAAGATCTTGGAGAAAACCCACGCAGTCATAGGGAGAACGTACTAACTCCATACAGACAGCACCCATGGTCAGGATCGAACCCGGATCTCTGGCACTGTAAAGCAGCAATGCTACCACTGTACTACCATGCCACACTAGGTCTGCTATGCCACCGTACCATCTTGGATTTGTTCAGGCGAGTACGAATGTTTTTTTATGTCAATGTGCGTCAGTATTAAGAAGAAATCCCTTGACTTGCAGTTTTGGATTCTAACCACCAGTTTGATGTTCACATGATTGTGGCAACTCCACTGTGGCAGGAAACCAGACAGCAGCTCAGACAGCAGGAAGTGGAACACCAACAAGCCATGCTGGACTGTAAACAAGACCACAAGCCATGTGATACCATGACCTCATATCAAGCGAATAATTGGAAACGGAGAATGGCGATGGGCTTTTGGCCATGATTAAAGCATAGGAGGACCTGCAAGAAGGACCTCATCATTGCTACTGTGAAGCTACATGAAATATTTCAAATATTACACTTCATCTACACTGCACGCCTCCAGCTACACTTCACGCTGCCTCGGCAAAGCCACCAGCATAATCAAGGATAAGTCTCACCCTGGACACTCCCACTTCTCCCCTCTCCCATCAGGCAAGAGGTACAGAAGTGTGAAAACACACACCTCCAGATTGAGGGAGAGTTTCTTCCCTGCTGTTATCAAGCAACTGAACCATCCTATCACCAACTAGAGAGCAGTCCTGAGCTACCATTTACCTCTTTGGAGACCCTTAGATTATCTTTAATCGGACTTTACTGGACTTTATCTTGCACTAAACCTTATTTCCGTTCTCCTTTATCTGTACACTGTGCACAGCTTGATTGTAATCATGTATTGTGTTCCTGCTAACTGGAGAACTCACAACAAAAAAAACTTTTCACTATATCTCGGAACAAGTGACAATAAACTAAACAAAACTATATTTTGCAGTTCGATAGTAGCCTGACACAAAGAAAGATGACAGACAGAAAGAGTCAATTCAACACTTGAATCTGAGCTTGATCAAGGTGGATAGATACAAAAAGCTGGAGTAAATCAGCGGGTCAGACAGCATCTTTGGGGAAAATGAATAGGCGACGTTTCGGGTCGAGACGCTTCTTCAGACCACAGCCACATATGCTTTCTCGGTGCTTGTCTAGGCCTCCATCTTCTACCGGGTCTGAAGAAGGGTCTGGACTCGAGGCGTCCTTCTCTCCAGATATGCTGACTGACCCATTGAGCTACTCCAGCTTTTTGTGTCTATCTTTGGTTTAAACCAGCATCTGCAGTTCCTTCCGAACATTAGATCAAGTTAGATTGCACCTCACCTCCATTTTTCGGCTCAATAATATTAATTAGTAAACCATTTTTTACGTTGCAGACCTATAAACACAAATTGGCTCAACTTCTACCATCTTTTAGCAAATAATAATATTTATCTTTCCAAGTGAATGACCTCACACTTGCTCAGGACTAACTCCATAAAAATGACAGCAAATATCAATGAGGTCATTACCTATTACCCAAGGAATCAGATACCATTTAAAGACAAAGTTGAACATTAACAATCCCACAGGCACTGCCTTTGGTCTGTAAATGTACTGGTAATGTTATGCATCAGCAGCATCAAAAAACCCACTGAGAACGTAAAACAGGGTCATAAAACTAAAATGGAAACTTCATTTCTCTCCCAACTTATGCTGCCTGATCTGCTGTATATCCCCAGCAATTTCTATTCAGAGTTAAACTTAAGCACCTCTCCATTGTTTAACCATTATGCAACCCAATGTGCACAAATATATGGGTTGGTAGGTCAAATGACTGCTGTAAATTGCCCTTGTGTGTAGGTGAGTGGGTGAATCTATGGGGAGTTGATAACAGAAGGGTCCGATTGATAATTGAGGTCGTGGGGGCGTGCGAGTCGGCTGCCCTGTTAGCAGCGTGTCCGTTATTTCAACTTTTTGGGTTTTTTTTGGTTTGTCTAAGTGTTTGTTTTGGGTGTTTCTCGGTGTGTCTTGTGTGGGGGTGTTTGGGGGGGGGAAGGGGGGACTGTTCTTCAGTCACCCTCGACGGAGAAGCGACTTTTTCAATGTCACTTCTCTGCCTCCCCTCTCGCGGCCTAACAGCTTGGATTGGAGCGGCTTTTCCTGGAGTCGGGCCCGGAGCATCAGCGGCAGGCGCAGCGTGGGTTTGCCCATCGCAGAACGGGCGAACCCTTGCCGGGGGACGCCAGAGAGGAGTGCTCTGATCGCTGGCTCATGGAGCTTCTAGCTGGGGGCGGGGCGTGGACTTACCCTCCGGAGCCTGGGATCCCTCACCAGGGATCACCGGAGAAGAGCTCCGGCCGCCAGCCTGCGGCCTCTAACATCCTATAATCGCGGTCTCAGATAAGAAAATGCCGATTCGGGCACTGCAAGCCACGGAGTGTGTTCGACCATTCATGGCCCCGGCCACAGGAGAACAAGGGCTGAACTTTGTGCCTTCCACCACAGTGAAGAATGCTGTGGTGGATGTTTGTGTTCAATCTTATTGTGTGTTCTTTTAAAGTGTATCGCTGCTGGCAAATTCATTTCACTGCACCTTCGGGTGTATGTGATGAATAGAATTGACTGACTTTGACTTTGAGATGGAAACATTAGATGTAGGAAGGAACTGCAGATGCTGATTTACACCGAAGATCGACACAAAATGCTGGAGTGAAGCCCCTGTCCCACTTAGGAGACCTAAACAGCAACCTCTGGTGACCTTGCCTACCACCCAAAAAAAAAATCAAGGTCGAGGTGACCTGCAACCTCCTACCACCTCCCACACATGTGTTGAAAACCTTCCTCGACTATGAAGAAAACCGGCTTTGACTAGGACTGCGACAAAAAAAATAATCAATTTTTAAAACAGCAACCTAATTTTAGTCGAGGCCTGTTTTAATCACAATGAAAAAATAGAAGCAACCTAGATGAAGCCTCGACCACGCGGAAACCACTTTCGACCATTAGGGAGAGTGACCAAAACCTCCAGAGACCTCATGGAAACTCATATGGGTGGATCCAATTCGCAGTGATGATTTTTTAGAGTCATTCAGCATGGAAATAGGCCCTTCAGTCCGAAATAGACTTGCCGACCAAAATGCCCCATCTATGCTAGTCCCACCTGCCCATGTTTGGCCCATATCCCTCCAAACTTTTGTACCTGTCCAAATGTCTTTTAAATGTTGTTATAGTAAATGCCTCAACTATCTCCTCCGGCAGCTTGTTTCACATACCCATATGTGAAGTGTCTTGAATGAGTAATATCCAGACATTTCTATCATTTATGTAAAAGGTACAATTAGATCTTGCAAGTTATATTTCAACTGCTGCAAAATGATTTTCAGACACTTGCCCGTAAATTGGAATTTCGGCAATTCTGGTGTGCTAATTTGATGCTATCTTTAACATTTAGACGAAATAAGATGTCACACAAATAAACACAAAAGTGGAACTTCCCATTCAGAAGGCACAGATAGAGTTGGTGCCTTAATTGGCTTCAGTAAAAATTGTAAATTATCCCTAGTGTGTAGGGTAATGCTAGTGTATGGGGTGATCGCTGGTCAGCACGGACTTGGTGGGACGAAGGGCCTGGTTCCACACTGTATCTTCAAAGTAACGTTGTTGATCAAAATGATGATCTAGTTCCCTCACTAACTATGCAATCATCTCCACCACTTTAACCAGTCTGTGCTCCTCCATTTCTGGCCTCTTGATCGTCTTCTGATTCAATAAACCTACCATTGATAGCCATACGTACAATAGCCAAGGGCCTAACCATTGGATATCCCTCTCTAAACATCTTCACCTGCCTTTCAAGCTCTTCTTATAATCTACAACTTTGAATAAGCTTTGATCAAATGCCTTAAGTAACGTGCTCAGCATTAATGTTCTCATTGACAGCCTTCCTGTGAATTGTGTTCATGCATTTGGTATGAATCCCTCCCACATTTGGGCTACCACAACTGACAAAAGGTTGAAAATCAAAAGACCACAGATTAGAGATTCCTAATTGAATTCATATGTGAACGTTCCATATTCCATGCAAGGCAATTTAATACCCTTGTGTTTTCCCGTTGCGACAGTTTTCGATGAGCTAGTCTATTACTCCTACACCCTATAATCCCAGAGGCTGCTACTTGTCTGTCTTTAGTGGAGGAGATTCCAGGTGGCTTTGGCACGGAGCTCAAGCGGGCTTTGCTCTGGAAGGGCAGCATGGGGAGCATCATTGTGGGTTGTTGATTCATGGGCAGTAGTAAAGCTCTCACCCAATGCAAGGGTAGGAAGATGCAAGGACGGCAATGTCTTCATGCTTCCTGGATTACTATAATGCTCTGAATTACACCTTAGCTCTGTTAAAACCCCGTTGCAGGTCAGATTGGTGGTTCCCCACAGCCATCAGGCTATTAAACACATCCCAAAAAACATTCAACTACATAGACTTGGGGGATAGACACATAATGCTGATGTGACTCGGTGAGGTAGCATCTCAGGAGAAAAGGAGCAGGTGACGTTTTGAGTCGAGAGCCTTCAGACCTGAAACGTCACCTACTCCATATCTCCAGAGATGCTGCCTGACCCGCTGAGTTGCTTCAACATTTAGTGTCTATATTTGGTGTAAACCAGCATCTGCAGTTCCCTTGTCATATAGAATTGAGGCCATTGGTTTTATATTTTTTCAGAGGGAGAGATGGGGGAGAGGGGGGATTAGAGCGAGAGGGAGCGAGAGAGGGGAGAGGGATGAGAGCGAGAGAGCGCGAGAGAGAGCGAGCGAGAGAACTTTTTTTGTTCATTACATTGTTTACAGAGTGCTGTGTTTACATATTCTGTTGTGCTGCTGCAAGTAAGAATTTCTTTGTCCTATTTGGGAATAAAACCCTCTTGACGTGAGGAGACTTGAATCCGTTTGGTCTGTGACATTCACATTGACCAAGGCAGCATTCTGAACTTAGACAAAAGTGCTGGAGAAACTCAGCGGGTGCAGCAGCATTTATGGAGCGAAGGAAATAGGCAACATTTCGGGCCGAGACCCTTCTTCAGGTCTGAAGAAGGGTTTCGGCCCGAAACCTTGCCTATTTCCTTCGCTCCATAAATGCTGCTGCACCCGCTGAGTTTCTCCAGCACTTTTGTCTACATTCGATTTTCCAGCATCAGCAGTTCCTTCTTAAGCATTCTGAACTTGCATGATCACAATCTAAACTACCTATGCAGGATAGGGACCCACAATCCCGTTTATATCAACGAGGAAAGGGTCAAGAACTTCAAATTCCTGGGCGTGCATATTTCCGAAGATCTTTCCTGGTCCCAGCACACTGATGCAATCATAGAGAAGGCACATCAGCGCCTCTACTTCCTGAGAAGATTACAGTGGGTCGGTATGTCAAGGAGGACTCTCTCGAACATCTACAGGTGCACAGTAGAGAGCATGCTGACTGGTTGCATCGTGGCTTGGTTCGGCAACTTGAACGTCCAGGAGCGGAAAAGATTTCAGAAAATTGTGACCATTGCCCAGTCCATCATCGGCTCTGACCTCCACACCATGTGGCTGCCTCAAAAAGGCTGCCACATCATCAGACCCACACCATCCTGGCCTCGCACTCATCTCTCCGTTGCCATCGGGAAGGAGATACAGGAGCTTGAAATCTGGAACATCCAGGTTCAGGAACAGCTTCTACCACACAGCCATCAGGCTATTAAACTTGCCATCAAACAAACTCTGAACAATAACAGCCTATTGCACTTTATCTGTTTATTAATGTGTATATATATATATATATATGGTCTATGGTATATAGACACATTGAACTTTTATCTCCTGTTCTGTATTATGTTTCAATATTCTGTTGTGCTGCAGCAAGCAAGAATTTCATTGTCATATGACAATAAAACTCTTGACACTTGACTCTTGAAGTGTTTCTCCAGGTGCTTCTTAAATGCCTGGTGGTCCTTCTGACCTGACATACAATACAATACTATACCATTTATTGTCATTTGAGCCTCAGTGAGGCTCAAACGAAATTCCGTTTCCACAGCCATACAAACAAAGACAATTTCCTACAGACATACACACAATTTAATTCACACAAACATCCATCACAGTGAACCCACTGTGATGGAAGGCAAAGTCTTTTCTCTCCCCTGTTCTCCATGTCTCTCCCGATGTCCAAGCCACAGGCGGGCGATGCTAAGTCCCACGGCCATTTTAGGCCGTGCCGGGCGATTTACGGCCCCGCTCCCGGTCTCAATGTCACAATGTTAGAGCCCCCGGCGGGCGCTGGAATGTCCCACGGCCATGAAGCTGCGCCGGGCGATGTACGGCCCCGCTCCGGGTCGTTCCAACCCCGCGACACGGGCTGGAGAAGTCGCGTTGCGGGAGCTCCGGGAAGCGGTCTCTTCCCCCGGACCCGCGAGCTCCCGATGTCCCAGTCCACCGGACCTGCGGCTGCGGTGCTGGAGCCTCCGAGCCCCAGGAGTTGAGTCGCAGCAGCGAGTCACCACCGCTCCCCACGCTCTGAGGCCGGCCAGCCCCACGATGGTGAGTAGTCCGCAGCTCCGCAGTCTCCCGAGCCCCCGGGTCGTTCAGGTTGGAGGCCGCTCCACGGTGCTAGGCCCCAACGACAACGGAGACCCGACAGGGAAAAGGTCGGGTCTCCCGGACAGGGAAGAGATTTTAAACAGTTTCCCCCCGCCCCCCAAATATACACATTTAAAACCAGTATAAAAAAACCACCAACACTACATTTAACTAGACAAAAAATAAAAAAAAGACAGACAGGCTGTAGGGGCCGCTGCAACGGGTGAGTCGCGCCGCCAACATTTTTTTTTTTAAATTGCCCCTTCAACAAGATCTGCAGTGCAATGTTCAGCCATAATTTATCACCCATTAAGATAGAGGTCAGATTTATACTGAGCAATTTATTTTAATAGGTAGGCACGGAATGCTGGAGTAACTCAGTGGGTTAGGCAGCAGCTCTGGTAAAAATGGATAGGTGATGTTTCGGGTCACATCTTCCCATCTCAACTCCTTTCTGCTTTCCGCAGAGACCGTTCCCTCCGCAACTCCCTGGTCAACTCGTCCTTCCCCCCCCCCCCCCAAACTATCCCCTCCCAGGTACTCTCCCCTGCAACCGCAGGAGATGCAACACCTGTCCCTTTACCTCCCCCCTCGACTCCATCCGAGGACCCCGACAGTCTTTTCAGGTGAGGTAGTACCTCCTCCAACCTTAACTACTGTATCTGCTGTTCCAGGTGTCAACTTCTGTACATCGGCGAGACCAAGCGCAGGTTCGTTTCGCTGAACACCTCCGCTCAGTCTGCCTAAACCTACCGACCTCCCAGTTGCTCAACACTTTAACCCCCCCTCCCATTCCCAAACTGACTTTTCTGTCCTGGGTCTCATCCATTGTCAGAGTGAGGCCCAGCACAAATTGGGCGAACAGCACCTCATACAGTATTTCAATTGAGTAGTTTACACCCCAGCGGTATTAACATTGACTATTCCAACTTCAAATAGCCCTTGCTTTCTTTCCTTCACTCTCCATCCCCTCCCCCTTCCCAGTTCTCCCACCAGTCTTACTGTCTCCGACTACATTCTATCTCTGTCCCGCCCACTCCCCTGGCATCAGCCTGGTCTTGACCCGAAACGTCACCCATTCCTTCACTCCAGAGATGCTGCCTGTCCCGCTGAGTTATTTCGGCATTTTGTGTCTACCAGCATCTTCAGTTCCTTTTTATTGTATTTTTATCTGCTCCATTGGAAAATCTCATGGTATGCCTACTTTGAA
The DNA here is from genome assembly GCF_010909765.2 of Amblyraja radiata. Taxonomy (NCBI): domain Eukaryota; kingdom Metazoa; phylum Chordata; class Chondrichthyes; order Rajiformes; family Rajidae; genus Amblyraja; species Amblyraja radiata. The sequence continues at coordinate 30,106,450 of NC_045975.1, read as the reverse complement.
GAAGTTTAGTCTGAAGAAGGGTCCCGACCAAAAGGTCACCTGTCCATTTTCTTTCAGACCCGTTAAGTTACTCCAGCATTTTGTGTCTTCCTCCGCAGTCCCTACAGTTTGTGTCTACATCCGCAGTTCGTTTTTATTGTTTTAATTGGTGTTAGCCATTAATTGAACTGTCCAGCCGATGATAGGCTGGACTCTACAATAATTAAAAACAGAGAACAGTAAGTGCTTATATCGTTCATTTTTGGCTGTTACTAAGTTAAGCCCTCGAGAAGTTTTGATAAGTGGTAATATAAACCACTGGAAGAGATCGACAGGATGGCCTGAAACCTTATTTCTATCTGAAGCTAAAACGGTAGTTGATTTGTCACCAGATATTGATAGAGGAGAAAGAGTGAATTCACCCAGACACTGAACTAAGTGGAACGCATTACTAAAACAACTGTTCTCTCTTTTAAGTAGAAATGATTGCCGCATTTACAGTATGGAAGTTACCAGAAAGCAACGTTGTCTGACTAAAACTGAATGTGAATGTTAATTAGGTTGGCAATTAGGATGCAAGCTAGAATAGCTCAAGGCAGGGGTAAATTTAAGATGACATGACTTTGATCATTCTGAAATGTTTGATTTTATTAAAGCCTTCAAAGGAGTTGATTTGCACATTAATCATTTTGTATCTGTTGGAAGAATTACAGAATTGAACGCGTAAAGATATAATCCCAGTATCACGAGTAGGCAATTTTAGTTTGCAAAATTTGATTGTGATGTACTGGGAGATGTCCCATTGGATTAAGAAAAGAAAATCCTAACTCAGCAGCCTCATTTTACTATTTATGTCAAATTACAAGCATGGGATCCATTTTGATGTTTCTTTTCTTTATAGTCATAGAGTGATACCATGTGGAAACAGGTATCGACCCAATTTGCCCACACCGGCCAACATGTCCTAACTACACTAGTCCCACCTGCCTGCGCCTGGTCCATATCACTCCAAACCTGTCCTATCCATGTACCAGTCTAACTGTTTCTTAAACAATTGGATAGTCCCAGCCTCAACTACCTCCCCTGGCAGCTTGTTCCATACACCCACCACCCTTTGTGTGAACAAGTTACCCCTCAGATTCCTATTAAATCTTTTCCCCTTCACCTTAAACCTATGTCCTCTGGTCCTCAATTCCCCTACTCTGGGTAAGAGACTGCATCTGCCCGATCTATTCTTCTCATGATTTTATACACCTCTATAAGATCACACCCTCATCCTCCTGCGTTCCATGGAATAAACACCCAGCCTACTCAATTTCTCCCTATAGCTCACACCCTCTAGTCCTGGCAACATCCTCGTAAATCTTCACTGAACCCTTTCAAGCTTGACAATATCTTTCCTATAACATGGTGCCCAGAACTGAACACAATATTCTAAATGCAGTCTCACCAATGTCTTATACAACTTCAACATGACCTCCTAACTTCTATACTCAATACCGTGACTTATCTTTTACCAGTTTTAATCAGAAATAATTGAAACATAGTGATAAGTGTGCAGCCCATGCTTATCTGCCTACTCAGTGTATAGCACAACAATCAATCGGCGAGATCAAGGGCAAATTGGGCGATCGTTTCGTTGAATACCTTCGCTCAGTCCGCCTTCTCCTACCCGATCTCCCTGTTGCCAAACACCTTAACTCCCTTTCTCAGTCCCACACTGACCTTTTTGTTCTGGGCCTCCTCCACTGTCAGAGTGAGGCCAAAACGCAAATTGGAGGAACAGCACCTCATATTTCGTTTGGGCAGCTTACAAATCAGCAGTATGAATATTGATTTCTCTAACTTGAAGTAACCCTTGAATTCACTCTCTCTCTCCATCCCAAACCCAAATTAGTTGTTATCCTAGTTTCACTGTCATCCTGTTGAGTTTCACTGTCTGTGTCACTCGTTATCACCTTCCCCACAGCCAACAATGAACAATTGTGGGCTCTACCTTTCTTCGTTGATTTTTGCATCTTTTTCATTCATTTGTTCTTACCTTCTATATCTCTCGTTTCCCTCTCCTCCGATTCTCAGTCTGAAGAAGGGTTTCGACCTGAAATGTCACCTGTTCCTTTTCTCTAGAGATGCTGCCTGACCCGCTGAGTTACTCCAGATTTTTATCTTCAATCAAACCTGCAACCTGAATTAATCATCAGCAGCCTTTGTTGCTTCTGTTCTGATTTTAAACAATTAATGGCAACACATTGTGACCACCTGCTGCCCCCTGCCTCAATATTCACTTCCAACTTTTTCCCTGGGTCTTTTACTTTCAAAGTAAAAGATCCATGGACACACACCTCCAAGTCTCGAGGTCACTTTTCCCATACTATCTGAAAGGTGAGGCCATGTGAATGTTGTGAAGTCCAATCTTCACTGTGACACTGTCAACATTCAGCTCGCACATATTTCAGTGGTAGTTTGTCTATGAAGAAGAACAAAATCCCGGCTAACATTTCCCAGCCTGGTTCAGGAGGGCTGAGGACAATTTAGGATGAGATTTTAAAAAAAGGCACAAAGTGCTTGAGTAACTCCGCGGGTCAGGCAGCATGTCTGGGGAACATGTATAGGTGACATTTTGAGTTGGGACCTTTCTTCACCAAGAAGGATCCCGCCATAAAATGTCACCTATCCACTTTCTCCAAGAATACTACCTGATCCACTGAGTTACTCCAGCACATCATTGGTCTTTTTTTTGTATACCAGCATCTGCAGTTTCCTGTTTCTAAGCTGAGATCAAAGCAGACTAGGGACTAGGAGAAGGACGTTCTTTGTTCTCCGTAGTACCCTGCCAGCAATTAAAGTCAGAAGGGTGACAACAAACTAGTTATAATTCATTTATTTGAAGGAAAAAGATCCTATAATGTTATTTGTGAAAAAATACTGTGTACAACAATTCATTAATATTGTGCCTTAAACATAATGAACGCTTCAACGCACTTCACAGGATAAAAGATCAAATGTGCATTGAGTGACTTTGGGAGCATTATACAAGCAAGTTAGGACCAGAAAAGAAATAATAAATATTCCTAAATTAGACACAAAATGCTGGAGTAACTCAGGGTCTCGACCCAAAAGGTCACCCATTCCTTCTCTCCAGAGATGCTGCCTGTCCCATTGAGTTACTCCAGCACTTTGTGCCTATTTTTGGTTTAAACCAGCAACTGCAGTTCCTTCCAACACAATAAATATTCCTACTCCAGCAGCACACAGATTGCAAACTGTTCTGTAATCTTTCAGGGGAACACAACCAAGTACTGTTTACAATCTTTGCTCCAGTTTTTCTTGTAGTGGTAGATGGAGCACCTTATCTGCATGTTAACATAACCCAGCTGTGTAACAATAGTACTTCCTTATGATCTAAACTAAATAGTCACTAGTAGCTTTCTCACACCCTTTAGCGAAGGCAAGCTGACCAAAAAGGGAGCCCAAGCAAATGGATGGTGAGATGAAGTCAGCTATGAGTGGGCACATTTTAAGTAGATTCTCTAACAAACATGTTGGATTGGAATCATTACATTTAGTGCCAAGCTATCTTTGTGTGACTTACCTGCATACCTCAAAATTAATAGACCATGTTACCAAGCCTATAAGATGATGTCTGATATTTCCAACCTTTAGGTGAATCTCTAGCATTTTCAGTTCCAGAGGGTCGTGGAGGCTAGGTCACTGGAAGGATTTAAAGAAGAGGCGGATAAATGTTTGAAAGACCAGGAAAGTAAGGGTGATGGGGAACTGGCACAGGTGAGGAGTTGAACCCTGGCACAGAACTTCCTTATCTCTGTAACTCCCTCTCCGCTGACGCTCAGTCTGAGGAAGTCTCGACCTGTAAAGTTACCAGCATTTTGTGTCTTTCAGCCATGATCATATTGCTCGGTAGGGTAGGTTTGAGGAGCCAGTAGGTCTACTCCTGTTCCTACTTTCTCGCATAGACAATAGACAATAGCTGCAGGAGTAGACCATTCGGCCCTTCAAGCCAGCATTGCCATTCATTACTGGTGCCTTTATGAGCCTAAGTACTTTGCAGCTTTAATTTAAAAAAACTAAATTTTACACTTTATCTAAAGGGGTGACATGGTTGCGCAGCGAGAGTTCTTTCTTAAGGGCCTGTCCCACGACGATTTTTTCGGCGACTACCGGCATCATTGACTAACATATCAGCTCACTGAAAAAGTCGCGGCGTGACGTGGCCGTGGCCGTGACGTGGCCGTGACGCGGCCGTGACGTGGCGTGATGACGTATTGACGCGCGGTGTTTTTTCAACTGTTGCAACATTTTTTTTGTCTCCGCTGGATTTTGAAATGTTCAAAATCTTTTGGCGACCCTGATATGATATAACATGGGCATCACACGCCTCAGCACTCGTGAGTAAGGCAAGGCAGCGCCTTTACCACCTCAGGCAATTGAGGAAATTCAGAGTGTCTCCGAGGATCCTCCAGTGCTTCTACGCAGCGGCGGTGGAAAGCATCTTGTCCGGGAACATTACCATCTGGTTTGGGAATTGCTCTGCCAAGGACAAGGAGGCTCTGCAGAGAGTAGTGCGTTCGGCTGAACGCACTATGGGAACTTCACTTGCCCCACTGCAGGAACTATACATCAGGAGGTGCAACTCCAGAGCCAACAATATCATGAGAGACCCCTTCCACCCCTGCAACGGACTGTTCCAGCTGCTACGGTCAGGCAAACGCCTCCGTTGCCATGCGGTGAGAACGGAGAGGTTGAGAAGGAGTTTCTTCCCAGAGGCCATTCGGACTGTAAACGCCTATCTCACCAGGGACTAACTCTACTGAACGTTTTTCCTTCCATTATTTATTATGTAAAAGAATATGTGTGTTATGATTGTGTTTATAGTTTGTTTGGTTGTTTGTCTTTTGCACAAACGTCCGCGAGCATTGCCACTTTCATTTCACTGCACATCTCGTATGTGTATGCGACAAATAAACTTGACTTGACTTGACTTGATATGACGCTGGCAGTCGCCAAACAAATTGCCAAGTGGGACAGGCCCATTACAGCAACACAGAAACTGGTTTGATTCTAACTAGTGGTGCTGTCTGTACGGAGTTTGTACGTTCTCCCTGTGACCACGTGGGTTTTCTCTGGGTGCTCCGGTTTCCTCCCACACTCCAAAGACGTACAGGTTTGTAGGTTAATTGGCTTCGGTAAACATTGTAAAATTTTTTTACTGTACCACCGTGCTTGCCCTGTTATTGCAACTACAACCTATCAACCCTCCAGTTGACTGCACTTTAAGATATATTACTTTCCCGATGCTCTGTTCCCCAACTCAATTAGGCAGCGTAAAAATGCTGCATCACAGGACGTAGTTATCTCCAGCAATTTTAATAGACTCCACCCTCCTTGCCATCACCTCTCACCTGGTTTCCAGCAAGAGAGAGCAGTTAAACACAAGGCTATTGTATCCGAAATACAATTGAGAAAAAATCTTCATTTGTAACCACAGTCCATCTATTGTTCCGTTCAACACTGGACAACCAACTTTTGAATTAATGCATGACAAGCAAACCTTTAATGTGGATTGCAGATGTTTCTTGGTCTATTTCTAGAAAGCTAGTTTAGTTTAGTTTGGAGATACAATGTGGAAACAGGCCCTTCGGCCCACCGATACACGTTAAGGGAATAACGTTTAGTGCAAGGTGAAGCCAGCAAAGTTCGATCAAAGATAGTCCAAAGATCACCAATGTGGTAGATAGTAGTTCAGCACTACTCTCTGGTTGTGGTAGGATGGTTAGCAGCCTGATAACTGCTGGGAAGAAACTGTCCCTGAATCTAGAGATGTGCGTTTTTACACTTCTATACCTTTTGCCCTGATGGGAGAAGGACGAAGAGGGAGTGGCCAGGGTGACTTGGTGTGTGAATCATTAAACTGTGGTAGAATTTAGAACATAGAACAGGCCCTTCGGCCCACAACGCCCGTGCTGATCATGATACCGTTAAACTGATCTCCTCTCCCTGCACGTGATCCATATCGCTCCATTTGGCAAGGCATCCAGGCCATCACGGACTATAGGCCCACCAACACCACCCCCACATCCAGCGACGCCTCCTTCCTTGAGGAGCTTAACCACTTTTATGGCCGCTTTAACAGGGACAATCTAGAGATGGCCATCAAGGCTGTGCTCCCTGCTGACTAGCCCCTCACACTCACCCCCTACAACGTGTATGTGGCACTGAGCAGGATTAATGCACAAAAGGCTGCTGGCCCTGACAGCATCCCTGGGCTCAGCATTTAACACCATTATCCCCTCAAAATTGATCACCAAACTCAGCGACCTGGGCATCGACCCCTCCCTCTGCAACTGGATGCTGGACTTTCTAACTAACAGACCCCAGTCTGTTAGGTCAGACAACCACACCTCTTCAATCCTCACCCTGAACACCGGCGTTCCACAGGGCTGTGTGCTGAGCCCCCTCCTCTACTCCCTCTTCATCTACGACTGCACACCTGTACATGGTACTAACACCATCATCAAGTATGCAGATGATCCAACGGTGATTGGCCTCATCAGCAACAACGATGAGTCAACCTATAGGGAGGAGGTCCAGCACTTAGCAGCATGGTGCGCTGACAACAACCTGGCCCTTAACTCCAAGAAGACCAAGGAGCTCATTGTAGACTTCAGAAGGTCTAGGGGCGGCACGCACATCCCCATCCATATTAACGGGACGGAGGTGGAACGTGTTTCCAGCTTCAGGTTTCTGGGGGTCAACATCTCTGATGACCTCTCTTGGACCCACAATACCTCAACACTGGTCAAGAAGGCTCACCAGCGTCTCTTCTTCCTGAGACTAAAGAAGGTCCACCTGTCTCCTCAGATTCTGGTGAACTTCTACCGCTGCACCATCGAGAGCTTCCTTACCAACTGTATCACAGTATGTTATGGTATGGCAACTGCTCTGTCTCCGACCGGAAAGCATTGCAGAGGGTGGTGAAAACTGCCCAACGCATCACCGGTTCCTCACTCCCCTCCATTGAGTCTGTCCAAAGCAAGCGATGTCTGTGAAGGGCGCGCAGCATCGTCAAGGACTGCTCTCACCCCAGCCACAGACTGTTTACCCTCCTCTCATCCGGGAGGCGCTACAGGTCTCTCCGTTGCCGGACCAGCAGGTTCAGGAACAGCTTCTTCCCTGCGGCTGTTACACAACTTAACTCTGCACCTTGGTGATTGCCAGTCACCCCCCCCCCCCCGGACACTCCTTCCCCCAGAAAAATTGCACTACTGCTACTCTATGTACATATATATATATATATACATACATATATTTTACTGTTCCATTATTCTATGTTCGCTCTTCTGGGTGAGATGCTAACTGCATTTTGTTGTCTCTGTACTGTACGCTGCACAATGACAATAAAGATTGAATCTGAATCTGACACACCCTCACACATACTCACACACGCACACTCACACATACACACACACACTCTCAAACACACTCTCACACACGCTCTCACACACGTTCTCACACACGTTCTCACACTCTCGCACACACTCACACACACACTCTACCCCCAGTATCCCTTCCTGCACTCTACATTTCAAAACTAGTTCCGTCTCCATAACTTTTCTACTGCTGATGAAAGATCATCAACCTGAAAAGTTAACCCTTACAGAAACTGCCTCTAGAGTGAAATATTTCCAGCGTTTTTGGTCTTTCACTTCAGATTTCCAGATTCTGAAATGACCCTTGAAGCTGGAAGTCCTTCCATAATCCACAAGAATCAACCCAGCTACCCAAGAAAAAAAAATGTTCTTCATAAATTGTGGTTCAAACATCAAAATGAAAATATAGCCATATTTCTACCATTTATTATAGGCCTAATATTCCCCAAAATGCACTTGCCTCACTACAAAAAATAGCAATGATGTCATCATATCTATAATTAAGAAGTGGTGAGATTGCTCTCCCTCATAAAACATAATTTTGAACATTACGTTATATTTCATTCACCCTGTCTAATTAAGCACATCGCTTCATTTTCACACAATTAACAAACCTCTCAGTTATAGCAAAACCCAACAGTGAGTGAAGCCGTGAAAGCTTCAAATACTTGATGCCTCTGCTGAAATATTATGCAGAAGGATGTTTTGTGAGTGACTTAATCATTACTTTACTTATATGACCAACAGATATATTCTCTGTGTTTCCCATTAGGCAAAAAACAAGCACCTAAATCGTCAGCAGATTTGTAACAAGGCAACAGCTGCAGTCATTTTGACCACATGTTGCTTCATTGCAAAATCCATTCTATTTGTTTTTAAGTAACTCACTCATTCAGCCACTGTTTTGTGGTTATGTTCTTTGCCTGCAGGCCATTGTTATTTTTCTGGAAAAATGGAAAATATGCTGAGCATGTTGTGACTAGAGGTTAATGATAAAGAACAAGTAGGAGTTCACCAGAGTTGCAGTGCAACCACTGATCCACTGACCCCAGCTGAACTCCGAGAAGTTTCCATAATTCCTCATCAGCAGGACCGGAGCCAAAGGTCATTACTGCAGCATTTTCACCCAGGTTTTGTGATCATTGAGTAGCACCTTAACCCTTCCTCACCCAGGGCCAGTCACTTTAATTATTCTTCGTGCAGGCGATTGAATTTAGCCTGAAGCCCTTAACCTTTCTCAAAGCAAGTCTGGGTCATTGTGACAAAGGTTTTTACACTTTCCAGAAACAATCTCAGGGAGACTGTCCAATCATTTAGCCTGTGCTTAGATGAACCTTATGTAATTGCAAATCTCTAAGAGAATTTAACCATAATCAAATGTGAAAAATTAGGCAGCATTCAAGCTGAAACTGCAATTCGGCTCACAAACAAATGTATTGTTTCTTATAGTTGACCCGCTTCTGAGGACAAACATGTCCAGAAATTCATTCACACAATGCAGTTTCTTTCAGTTCCACACTTGAATGTTGAGTTTTTTTTCCATATTGAAATGTGGTGATCATTGTTTGCAGACTGTCCTTCCTCACCACAGAAGTCTAACCAGTTCCTTCATGGAGACTGGATCTGAGGGAGGGTCTCGACCCAAAACGTCACCCATTCCTTCCCCCCAGAGATGCTGCCTGTCCAGCTGAGTTACTCAAGCTTTTTGAGTCTCTACCTTCGATTTAAACCAGCATCTGCAGTTCCTTCCTGTACAGTCACTTCATGGAGTGAGTCACCCTTGTGTCCAGGTGTGATTTCCGTGCGTGAGGGCGCACTGTACACATGTGGATCATCTTGTTCAGGGAGTGAATGTTACCAAACACTTCCAGAATGATTAAGGTTTTGCATTGCTGTGCTGAAGCTTCTGCAATGGGACTTGGTTCCACAGCCGCCTCAGCAGGCAGAGATTGTATCAGTGGGATGTGATGGACACCTTGAAGGGCCTTTAACAGTAGGACAAAGTGTACCACAAGGATTATGTATCACAAAGTGTACCACAAGGTAATATACTGGCACTATTGAAAAGGCGATGTGATTCGTTACTTTAGTTTAGAGATACAGTGCAGAAACAAGCTTTTCGGCCCAACGAGTCCACGCCGACCAGCGATCCCCATACACTAGCACTATCCTACACACTAGGACAATTTACAATTTTTAACAAAGACAATTAACCTCCAAACCTGCACATCTTTGGAGTGTGGTAGGAAACCCGGGGAAAACCCAGGCTGGTCACGGGGAGAACGTACAAATTTTGTACAGACAGCACCCGTGGTCAGGATGGAACCCGGGTCTCTGCCGCTGCAAGGCAGCAAACTGTGCCGCCCTTGAATGTGAATATTTAATACCACAAACAATCTTTGGGAGAAATTACAAAGTGAGCCTCATAATTGATGTTACAGATGTGAAAGCTGCTGGAGTCAGTGGGCTCATTGACACCCGCAAAGCAGCCAGTCACACACACTATGTTTCAATGAGATGTTGCTCTCTGCAGTACAACAAAGACAAATTAACGGCATCATACAAAAAGGCCCATCTGTCTTTTATCACGGCTTCATCTAATCTGGCTTTACCGGCCTCGTACCATCATCTGCTTTGATCAGTAGAAGTATATAGCAGTAGTACACTGAGACAGTATATAGAGTCGCCAGTTTTGGGTACCCTTTTCAACTCCCAGTTGCTTTAGGTGCAGGGTTCTTGACCTGACCATGAAGACCCCTTGTCCTTGCCCCTCCCATTGTGAGGGCAAGTGTTCCACCCTACTTCTAACATTTCCCTACAGTGTGAATCATCGTGATAGGAAGCGTGGTCAGAAAATCCATTCTTACAAGACCAGGCTGTGACAAAGAGCGGTGGATGCCACATAGGAGTGCTAGAATAGATATTTGCAAGGGTAGGGTTCTGGGTAAGTAGTTCAAAAATGAACAAAGGTGCCCTTCAATGAGAAGTAGAGAAGCGAAGGGAAGGCAGGGTCTCGACTTGAAACGTCACCTATTCCTTTTTTCCAGAGATACGATCTGACCTGCTGAGTTACTCCAGCTGATTGTGCCTATCTTTGGTTGATAGATTAATTGGATGCATTAAATTGGCTCTCCAGTAGCTGGGTCGTGGAAGGGACACCATTTATTTTAGAGATACAGCCTGGAAACAGGCCCTTCAGCCCATCGAGTCCACACTCACCATCAATAACCTCAATTCTACAATATCCCACATTCTCATCCACTCCCTACACACTGTGGGTAAAACTACATAGGCCTACTAACCTATACATCCGCATGTCTTTGGGATGTGGAAAGAATCTGGAGCACCAGGAGGATACCCACACAGTCACAGGGAGGATGTGCATGCTTCACACAGCACCCTAGGTCAGGATCGAACTCGGGTCGCTGGTGCTATGAGACAGCAGGTCTACCTGCTGCGCCACTGTGCCGTCCGTAAAAAAATAGGTTACAGGTGAATGAGTTGGGGAATAAGATTGCAGGGATTAATCTGAGCGCCAGCACAGAAACAATGGGTTGCATGGCCTCCTGTGTAGCACAAAAATATGAAATGTTAATGACAATTATGCAGGAAAAGGTAGCAGACATTTAAAAGCAGTAGGTATTCAAACACTGGAAAAATGTTAAAAAATAGTTGCAATCCCCCTTCAGTTAGGGGCGGCATGGTAGCGCCGTGGTAGAGTTGCCGCCTTTTATACAGCGCCAAAGACCCAGGTTCGATCCTGACCTAGGGTGCTGTCTGTACGGAGTTTCTATGTTCTCCCCATGATGCACATGGGTTTTCTCAGGGAGCTCCGGTTTCGTCCCTCACTCCAAAGATGTACAGGTTTTATAGGTTAATTGGCTTGGTAAAATTGTAAAATGTCCCATGTGTGTGTAGGAGAGTGTTAGTGTGTAGGGATCGCTGCTTGGCGCGGACTTGGTGGGCCGAACGGTCTGTTTCTGCACTGTATCACAAACTAAACTAAACTGCTAAAATGTACAGATGTGAAACCTGCCTTAAAGGCGAGTCTAACTTAACGTGGCATACATAATTGCACCCACATTGTTGAACAGAGGCCTATTTTCAGGCAATTTTACAGTAACGCCAGTTCCAAGCACCTGTATAAACAGATACTACAAGCAAAAGAACCTAACTTGGCCCAAAAGAAATTAACTTTTATTTTCTGGCATATGCGAGCGTTGGAAAGGCAGCGATATTTTCAGATCTGGTTTGAAGTGCGGGTCCTGTTCTTTGTTTTTAAAGTAGACCTGTGAGTTGTAAGCTGAGCTACACCCGACGATGTGGATTTGAGCAGCCCAGCACGCTGAGAGTCAGGCTTCCCGTTGCAGTCAGGGGACAGAGTGTGTCCCCACTACACACTGACTTGGTCCACGGCTCGGAGGACAATTGTCCAAACTCGCTGCAACAGACTGACCTGCCAGGACTTAAGCTGTGAGCCACAAATCAGGCAGTGAAAGTCGCCGTGTAACACAGGGAGCCTCGGAAGAATGGAGGGAGCTGGCGAATCAAGCAAAGCTAAAACAAGAACGTAAAAGCACATATTATGTTAGTTAACCAGCTCAACCTGCAGTGTGTTGGTTAAACATTGACTGAATAATTAACAGGCACAGTTTTTGTTTGTTTTTGCAGGACCAGGAGGTACTTCAAGCTGGTGATTAACAACCATTCAAAAGTAAAATATGCCGCTATTTGCCTGCTCTTCCTGCTCAGGGCCATGCCAAGAATATTAGCTTTACCACATGATCTTTCCAGGCCTGCAGGCAAGTCCCGAGAAACAAATCAGTGGGTTTGCCAAGAAATGTCCTTCTTGGATCGAGATCTTCTGCGAGGCCAATAAAAATAGCTCGGCTCCCACCCCACCACCAGCAGAGCAGGATCCCGTCTACTCAATCGTTCATTCAGCAAGTTAACACAACTAAAACATACTGCCCACAGCTGACTGGTTGAAAGCTGGAGCATACTCACACTCTGTAAGAGGTGGGACATTCGGAACTAATAACAGCTAATGGGAGTCCATATTATTCTTGAATAGGAGTACTGCAGCATAAACCTCATATTACCAACCGGCCTCCTGTGGTAAATTAGAGGGTGGTCACAGAGGTACATAGAAACTGTGAGAAAGACAAAGACTAATGGGTTTGCGTCCTGTCATCCTAGTGCTCGCACGATGCAATGATAATGCAGTTGCTGACAGATCAGAGCTATTCATCTCCCTGCTCCTCGGGCTGGCCCAAAGGAATCAAAAATGATTTGCATTCTCCCTCGATTTAGTAGCAGGGAACTGGTTCAGGGTGTCAGGAGTTATGGGGAGAAGGCAGGAGCGTGGGGTTGAAGGGATTTACAGTAGTTGTGCCTCAAAAAGGCAGCCAGCATCATCAGAGACCCACACCACCCTGACCCCGCACTTCTTTCACCACTGCCATCGGGAAGGAGGTCCAGGAGCCGGAAAACTGTAACTTACAGGTTCAGCAACAACTTCTTCACTACAGGCATTAGGCTATTAAATACTACAACCTCAAATAAGCTCTAAACTACATAAACTATTATTGTTATTATTGCACCATGATTGTGTGTTTTTATATATTCAAGAGTTCAGTCTTTCCTTTGAACACTGAGGACACTATCAAGGTGTCCTATTTTAGGCCACCATAAACATTACAATTCGTCAGTATAAAAATTATCATCCTATCACTGATGCTCACAATTTCACACTGCTTCACTTGTATGGCTCTCGACCCAAAATGTCACCCATTCCTACTCTCCAGAGATGCTGCCTGTCCCGCTGAGTTACTCCAGCTTTTGTGTGTTTGTGTGTGTGTGTGTGTGTGTGTGTGTGTGTGTGTGTGTGTGTGTGTGTGTGTGTGTGTGTGTGTGTGTGTGTGTGTGTGTGTGTGTGTGTGTGTGCGCGCACATATGCTGAACTATGTGTTATATTCTGTTGCATACATATTCTGTTGTGCTGCTGCAAGTAAGAATTTCATTGTTCTATCTGGGACAAATGGCAATAAAACACTTGACTCTCTAAAAATATGTCAGCCATGATTGAATGGCGGAATAGACTTGATGGGCCGAATGTCCTAATTCTGCTCCAATACCTTATGAACTGCAAGTGCTGGTTAATACACAAAATAGCACAAGTGATATTTTATGTATTAACCAGCACTTGCAGTTCATAAGATACACAAAATAACACAAACACAAAGTGCTTGAGTAACTCGGCAGGTCAGGCAGGTCTAAAGAAGGGTCTCAACCCGAAACGTCATCCATTCCTCCTCTGCTGCCTGTCCCGCTGAGTTCCTCCAGCTTTTTGTGTCTATCTTCGGTTTAAACCAGCATCTGCAGTTCCATCCTACACCTGATAGTTCCACGGTTCTTCAGGTTGACTTCCTATTCTCCAGCCACCAACAGTTTGTCGGCTGTCGGCTCCACTGCTATATCCTAATTCATGGCAAGTGCCTGTTAACCCCAGATCCTCAAACCAGATTTTCAAGTTATTTTCTATATCCCTTCATAATCGCTCCTCTCCTGATCTTCATAGTTTCCTCCATCCCCATAGTGCTCCAAAGTATCTATGTTTCAGTCATTCTTGTTTGATGTGTACCACAAATGTAATCGCCATCTATTCCCAGGCTCCAAAATTCCTTTCCCCGTCTCTTGTTCAATCTTGCCCCATTTAAAACAGTGCTTAAAACACTTTCAATGTACTGTAAGTTGTATTTATGCTTCTCCTTTAATGTTATAGAATGTCCCTAGGCATTTCATGGGAGTGCGACACAATAAATTTGACACCAAGTTGTATAAGGTAACACCAAGTAGGTGCAGCTTTGTCAAAGGAGTTTGTTTGAACAGCCGCTAAGAGGAGTGCAAACAGGTAGTGTGGCAGAGTGGTTTAGCAAGGTGTCAACAAATTTGGGACTTCGGAAGCCAGCCACAAATTGATGAGCGATCAAAAGCATCTTGGTTCATTATGTCAGAATTGGAGAAACGTGGATAACTTAGAATGTTACTTGGACAGTGGAGAGCACAATACTGGGGAGATGCACGATCACGGAGAAATTATAATTATTTCAAAGTTGCGATAGGGTTTCTTGTAGTGAAGGTCAACCAGCGTTGAAGTAAGGCATGAATGGTCACAGGTAACTGAATATTGGACAACTTCAAACTTACAGTGAACGGAAGATCACGCAGCCCTCCGGCGGTGCATTAAAACACTGATAGACAAGGTCGGGAGCAGCAGACAGGTTGGAGCAGAGGTGAGGTGATGTTGGCGAGGTGGTAATAAGTAGTTTACTGATGGCACAGATAGAGATGGAAGTTCATCCCAGTCAAATTTTATCTCCCATTTATCACCCAGAGGGAGAAAGGAGTCCGTCACCTCCTTGCCTGAAAGGGTTGCAGAAACCCTCATTGTATTTGAAAGGTACTTGGATGTGCACTTAACGAGCCAGGACCTGAAGGCCAAAGATCAAGTGCTAGAAGCCCCGATTAGACTGGCTAGCTAATTTTCATCAAGCATTGACATGATGGGCCAAATGGACTCCTGTGTGGTAAATCTACTGTGATTCTATGAGACCATGTTTAAAAACTGTCTGATTCATTCTGCGACGTCAGGGAGGACCAGATTCAGTAGCCCGAGAACCACATCCACAATGACAGCTTTTGGCATCTGTCCTAAAGCACTCTTTGTTGCCAGGATGTCAGATAGTGTTTGCCACCTTGGAGCATTTCACTCTGTTGAAGGCACTGTGTAAATACAAGTTGTTGATACTATTGTCACGGGTCCCAGAGGTGCCTGGAAGATGGATTAAATTCTAAAAGCAGCTACATATGTATCTCACTGCAGTAAGTGAGATAACCTCCTGTGTAATCTGCAGTTGCCCACTTGGACATAGCCTTTATTTTCCAGGGTATCCTCGAAATCTTGTAGATTATGCTCCGTTTTCTTGGCCATATATTGAGATGTCACCGCAAGCATTGAGTTACTGCAGCACCCTCCATTCAACTGATCACATGCGAAAGACCGGGGTGGATGGAGCCGGTGATGACGGCGACATGACCGGCGAGGAGTGAGGCCAGTAGGCGTGGAGAGGGAACCGGGGTCTGGCCTACCACGCCCTCGAGGTTGGCTGCCGGAGGCACCCCTGGTGAACAAAGGCGGACGGGCGAGGAGAGGGACAAGGGGTGTGTTCGCTGATCAATCCACACGTCCAAGCAAGGCCCGCAGCAGCCTGGGGCTTGCCTGGAACGGGCACCGCTCATAACAACAAGAACGTGGACTGAACTTTGAAAATGGCACCAAATCATGGCACCTCTTGCATGTGGAACTATTGCATACAGTGGACTATTTGGTACAGACCCTGCTAATCGGGGATGTGCTTGAGTATGACAATACTCTACTGGACTGTTTGGAAGAAAATAATTTCACTGTGCATTTGCACTTTGCACATGATAATAAAAGCACCACTGCACCATTGAGATTGCCGCTGTGAGGTAGCAGGGCCAACTGCGACTGCTCCAAGTTCAAGATATCTCACTCATCACACAGGTAGCATCCGCTCAAATGCATGTTCAAGATCTCCCTTTGGTTTCAGTCAACAAGATTTGCTGAACAATTCTTACAGGATGGCAGTGGAAAGCTGTGGGGGAAGGGCAAGGAAGATGCGGAGGGTGAACTTTCAAGCAAACACCAGCTCAGAAGCAAGTCTCCGAATAAAGACACAAGCATTGTTTGTCAACATCACTGTTGCTCCGCTATCTAATCAATGTTTGTTGATCACACTTTACTCTCAGAAGGGTAGATGACAATCATTTCAATTTGCCTTCTGAACGTAAACTTGCACACAACCTCGCACAGACATCAAAGTGTTAACAAGTACTCTTTCAATGCGGAGGCACTTCTGCACAAGAGGAAAGGATTCAGGGCATGAGATCAACATGTGGACGCAGTGCCCTCTGCTGGCAACACTGAGTGACACAAGCACTAAAATCTGAATATGAATGTGAAAAATTGCACGTTTAATCATTTGTTTCGAGAGAGCTACAATACAAAAACAGGGATATAATGCTGAGGCTTTATAAGACACTGGTCTGCCTGCATTTGGAATATTGTGAGCAGTTTTGGGCCCCATCTCAGAGAAAGGATGTGCTGGCATTGGAGAGGGTCCAGAGAAGGTTTACGAGAATGATTCCAGGAATAATTGGGCTAACATATGATGAGCGTTTGAAGGTACTGGGCTTGTACTTGCTGGAGTTTAGAATAGTGAGGGGGTGGGGGGGAACCTCATTGAAACTTACCGAATAGTGAAAGGCTTGGATAGAGCGGATGTGGAGAGGATGTTTCCACTAGTGGAGGAGGCTAGGACCAGAGGCCATAGCCTCAGAATAAAAGGACGTACCCTTAAAAAGGAGATGGAAGGAATTTATTTCGTCAGAGGGTGGTGAATCTGTGGAATTCATTGCCACAAACGGCTGTGGAGGCCAAGTCAATGGATTTTTTTAAGGCAGAGATTAAAGATTCGTGATCAGTAAGAGTGTCAGGGGTTATGCAACAAATGGGGTTTAGAGGGGAAGATAGACCAGCCATGCTTGAATGGCAGAGTAGACTTGATGGGCCGAATGGCCTAATCCTGCTCCTAGAACTTATGAACTTATGAAAAATGGTCACCTTCCAAACATACTATGGATGATCGAGCAGCATGATAAAAAATTAAACCACGCCCTTCACCAGTCTTCTAACCATTCAGTGCACTCCTGTTGTTTATGAACCACAAACATTTAATTACAGGGACATTTGGTATGCTACACCATGTCACTGACTGTTTCATACTGGATTCACCCGCAATAATTAATTCCTTACCCACTGCATGCACCATGCACATCATCTGAGTGTTTTCTTTGGTTTCTTACAAAATGAATATCATCCATCCATGAAGAAAGGAAGGTTGTGGAAGCCAATGACAGTAGCAAATAGTATGACTGTTTTGCAGCACAGCTGTGAGCCTTATTCTGCTGCCTCTGTCCTTGTTGGTCTGGATTGAGAACAAATGTCATTTTGCCATTTCTCTTCGATCCTCAGGACAATTAATTCGTTTTGTTCAGTTTAGTTTAGAGATGCAGCGCAGAAACAGGCCTTTCGGCCCACCGAGTCCGCATTGACCAGCGATCTCCGCACACTAGCACTATACTACACTAGGGCAATTTTAAAATTTACACCAAAGCCAATTAACTTACAAACCTGTACATATTTGGATGTGAGAGGAAACCGAAGATCTCGGAGAAAACCCACGCAGGTCACGGGGAGAAAATACAAACTCTGTACAGACAGCACCCGTAGTCAAGATCAAACCAGGGACTCCCGCGCTGTAAGGCAACTCTACTGCTGCACCACCGTGCCACCCTGTGCAGCATCCGGACATTTACATGCCTGAACAATTCTAACCTCATCAATCCTCTAGCTTCACAATTAACAACTCGGATCCATTTGTCTCAAACTCTGTGTGTGTTCACCTCTGGCCTTTGTTCAACCATCTTCTGATCACTTCCCCCCATGTACACCCATGCCCTGCCATGCTTGTCCTGCCCCTTCTAGCTTTCTCCCCCCCTCCCCCAGCCCCTGCATTGTTTGATCCAACCCGACCCGAAACGTCACCTATCCATGTTCTCCTGAGGTGTTGCCTGACCCGCTGATACTCCAGCATTTTGTGTCTCTCCTCTGCAAAAATATTGAATTGCATTTAATAGCAACTGATCAGCAGTTATTATTTTCCCCTATAGGTTTCTCATTGTCCACTGATGTCACTAAAGAGTTCTGGAGCAGTTAATAGGATTCCAATCTTTAATAAACAGTGAGAGATTTGTTAGTCAAATGATTTAAAGTCATAGTCATAAAGCATGGAAACAGGCCCTTCGGCCCAACTTGCCAATGCCGACCAAAATGCCCCATCTACGCTAGTCACACATGCTGCATTTGACTCGTATCCCTCTAAACCTTTCCTGTCCACGCACCTGTCTAAATGCCTTTTAACTGTTGTTAGTACCTGATTCAACTACTTCCTCTGGGAGATTCTACAGTCTATACCCACCACCCTCCATATGAAAAAGTTCTCCTCTGTTTCCTATTAATTATGTCCTCCCTCACCTTAAAATCAATGTCCCCCTGGTTCTTGATTTCCTTACTCTGGGTAAAAGGCCCTGAGCATTTAGCCTATCAATTCCAATGTGCATTACCCAACCAGACCACAAAAACATAAGACCAGCAGGCTATAATCAGTTAGACACAAAAAGCTGGAGTAACTCAGTGGGACTGGCGGCATCTCGGGAGACCTTCTTCAGACTAGTACTATAATCACGAGCATGCGACCTGCATGCGGCAAGCGCGACCAAACCGGAAGCGGGGGCCGCGCAGCGGTCGAGTGAGTGACGTGAAGTTCGAGCGAAGTCCGCGGGAAGTTCGCGCGTGACGTACGGCGTCAAGGCGCTGCGTACGGCGTCGAGACACTGCGTACGGCGTCGAGACGCTGCGCACGCCCGTCGAGGCGGTGCGTACGGCTTCAAGGCGGCTGCGGGCCGGTAGGCCGTTGCCGCGCGAAATTTTTGAACACGGTCAGTTTTTCGGAGCCCCACGCGATGTCGGGACCAGCTCCGCACAACTCCATATGGCTCCAGCAATCGAAGTGGGACCGGCCCCGCAAGGCCGTACGGCTCAAGCGACCACGTTAGGTCGCGCTTGCCGCATGGAGTTGCATGCTCGTGGGACAGGCCCTTTAGAGTTTTGTTGCAGGTATTGGTGAACTGTGTGAGAAGACATAGAATAATAGGTTGGAGATACAAGAAACTGCAGATGCTGGAATCATAAGCAAAATATGAAGTGGTGGAGTAACTCAGCAGGTCAGGCAGCACCTGCGGGAGGGAATGCATTATCGACGTTTCAGGTCGAGATCCTTCTTCAGACCGATCAGTCGAAAGAACGGTGCTGACCCGAAATGTCATCTGTCCATTCCCCTCTCTGACGCTGCTGGGTTCCTCCAGCACTTTGTGTTTAGAACAATAAAATCTTGGATTGCAGAGGAATCAAAAGCTATCCGGATCAGGCAGAAATGTGGAATTGTGGCCAATAATTAGATCAGCCATGATCTCATTGAATGGCAGAGCAGGCGTGAGGAGCAAAATGTCCCTCACTGCTCAGATTTAGTTCATAATGAATGCAAGGAACCCATATCAATATTAATTCTTGTGTCCAAGCAGCTGCTCAGCTTCATGTTTTCAATTCTTTTTCCACTGACGAAAACAATTTAAAATATCATCCTCTGTTTTAGTTTAGTTTTAGAAATACAGCTCGGAGACAGGCCCTTCGGCCCACCGAGTCTGCATTGACCAACGATCACCTCATACACTTACACTATCCCGCACATATACATAGAAACATAGAAAATAGGTGCAGGAGTCGGCCATTCGGCCCTTCGAGCCTGCACCGCCATTCAATATGATCATGGTTGATCATCCAACTCAGTATCCTGTACCTGCCTTCTCTCCATACCCCCTGATCCCTTTAGCCACAAGGGCCACATCTAACTCCCTCTTAAATATAGCCAATGAACTGGCCTAACTACCTTCTGTGGCAGAGAGTTCCAGAGATTCACCACTCTCTGTGTGTGAAAAATGTTTTTCTCATCTCGGTCCTAAAGGATTTCCCCTTTATCCTTAAACTGTGACCCCTTGTCCTGGACTTCCCCAACATCGGGAACAATCTTCCTGCACCTAGCCTGTCCAATCCCTTAAGAATTTTGTAAATTTCTATAAGATCCCCCCTCAATCTTCTAAATTCTAGCGAGTACAAGCCGAGTCTATCCAGTCTTTCTTCATATGAAAGTCCTGACATCCCAGGAATCAGCCTGGTGAACCTTCTCTGTACTCCCTCTATGGCAAGAATGTCTTTCCTCAGATTTGGAGACCAAAACTGTACGCAATACTCCAGGTGTGGTCTCACCAAGACCCTGTACAACTGCAGGAGAACCTCCCTGTTCCTATATTACACACTAGGGACAATTTTACAATTATCGAAGTCAATTAACCGACAAACCTGTACGCCTTTGGCGTGTGTGAGAAAAGCAGAGCACCTGGACAAAACAATCATGGTCACGGGGTGAACGCACAAACTCCACACAGACAGCACCCGTAGTCAGGATTGAACCTAGGTCTCTGGCGCTGGAAGGCAGCAACTCTACCGCCGTGCCACTGTGTCACCACCAATACCCGTCACATCCCCGCCCCACTCCCATCACTGTCGTGCCAAGAAACGCAAGGAAAGGCAAAACTTGGATAATGCTCCTCACAAGTAAAGACAAGGTGCTGCGCACCACCCTGCAACAAGCAGGCTCTTCACATTACTCTGAGGTACATGTAGATTCCTTGGTGCATAAGAGCTGTCCAGGAACCTGGTGCTAAACTGTGCAGACACTCAACTCCTTTGTACTGAACATTTTCTCTTTACCTGTCCCCTAATTTAGCAATGCATCAGGACGGCACAGTGACACAGCGGTAGAGTTTCTGCCTTACAGTGCCAGAGTTTCAGCCTCATCAGCTCTCCACTCAACAACATGGATGCGTGGCTGCACATGCGGAGTGTAGGCACTGAGATCAGTGCCTGGCGTTGAACATATTGGATGAGTGGGCGACACAGTGACGCAGAAGTCGTGTTGCTGCCTTACAGCGCCAGAGACCCGGGTTCAATCCTGACTATGGGTGCTGTCTGTGCGGAGTTTGCATGTTATCCATGTGACCGCATTGATTTTCTCCGGGTGCTCCGGTTTCCTCCCACAGACGTACAGGTTTGTAGGTTAATTGGCTTTGGTAAAATTGTACACTGTCTCTATTGTGTAGGATAGTGTTAGTGTGCGGGGGTCGCTGGTCGGCGCGGACGCGGTGGACCAAAGGGCCTGTTTCCACGCCGTATCTGTAAACTAAACTAAAATCTCTCAACTGGTCACTGCACAAAGGTTCCCAGCGAGCGGCTTCACCAGTGTTTAATGGACTCTGGTCTGCAGGGAGTCACAAGTTTACGTCCAGCGCAAGTTAGCAGTCGTGGCTCCTCCAACTCCAGCTTCGTGTGACATCCAAAAACAAATAATAAAAGGAGGATGTTCTTCAGGGGCAGAGTCCTCATTATCAGATCAAAGGATCAAAGCGGTGGAGACCGAGACAGCAGCTCAAATCAAGCAGTTTAATTACTGACATTAATCATGTCCGGGACTAGCTCACAGCAGGAGAACAATCTCATAAGGGAACTTGGCAGGCAAGGGCACTCACAACACAGAAATAAATAAAATACACAATAATCATTGAGAAATGTCACAAGCGACAGCTTATCTTGTTTATGCTTATTCTTTTTTAAATGAGGTCCGCATGAAGTAAATATTTTATGTACGGAAGAGCCTGCTGGCAACATCGTCTTATCATTGAGTGCACTGCTCACATTGTTGATTAAATCTGCCATTATGTTGTTCTGGCTTCCCCACATCCCTCTCCCATGCCAGCTGCCATCTTGCAGCTCCCTTCATCTCCCCTGCAAAGCCACTGGATTTTTCTCAGACAGCGGAAAGAATGTTTTGTGTAGGGAGGAACTGCAGATGCCGGTTTACATTGAAGATAGACACAAGATGCTGGAGTAACTCAGCGGGACAGGCAGCATCTCTGGATAGAAGGAACGGGCGATGTTGTGGGTCGAGACCCTTCCTTCAGACTGAGAGTCGGGGAGGGGGGGGGGGGGGGTGGAAGAAGGAGGCGCTGAGATAAAGAAGGGCAAGGTGCGAAAATGAGACATCAAAGGGGATGACGATCAAGGTTAATGTAGAATTGATCATTCTTAGCAAGGGGAAGTTGACAACGAGGCCCACAAAATTACAAATTTAATCAAGGGGACTGACAGACTGGTTGGAGAACTAGGATGGGGGAGTTAGAGAGAGAGCGAGAGAGGGAAAGCAAGAATTACTTGGTTAGACAAGTCGATATTCATACTGCTGGGTTGTAAGCTGCTACACTTGTAAGCTGTAAGAATGTTTTGTTTATTCATAAGCCCCTCCCAGTTTTCCTTATCTCACTGATTCCTGGTCATTTTATTTGTTCCCAGAATTAATTAGAGAATTAGAGCTGCCTGAAGGAACAGGATTAAACAGTCCCAAGCGAGTACAGACACAAAGGAGAACACTTCAGTCTTAGTTTACTGAAACCATCGTTTTTCTAATCTGTTCCCCCAGCACCCACCAAATTTCCTGCTCCTTGTAACGTGCAGTCACAGCGCGGAATAAACAACATCTCTCCACTGTATATTCTCACAAGAAAGTGAGTGGGTGAACTCAAACACAAAGTGTTGGAGGAACTCAGCTGGTCAGGCGGCATCTGGGGAGAAGAAAGGGCAGTCCCCCAAGTCCTCACCTTTAACCCCATAAACCGTCGCATACAGCACATAATCCTCCGACATTTTCGCCACCACTAGTCACATCTTCCCATCTCCACCCCTTTCTGCACAGACCGTTCCCTCTGTAACTCCCTGGTTAACTCGTCCCTTTCCACCCAAACCACTCCCTCCGCAGGCACTTCATGTCAAGTCAAGTCAAGTCAAGAGAGTTTATTGTCATGTGTCCCAGATAGGACAATGAAATTCTTGCCCTGTATGTAGTATTTTAGCTATAATTCCGTAGTTTTTAGTTGTGATATGTTCTGTCTTAGTTCAGGCCTGCAGATATTTAAATGCTTTCTCTGATGCCGTATTACAATTGTGCCGGAATCAAACGTTTTATTTGCTACTACCAGTCTTGGCAAATCATTGAGAATTGCATGATCCTACACAGTTCTGATGAAAGGTTAACAAGCTGAAAAGTTCAGTCTGTTTCTCCCTCATCAGGCTATTCTTGACCTGCTGGATATTTCTATAATTTTTTTTTTTTAAATTTAGAACTTTCACGTTTTTATTCCGTAGAAGATGAAACGGAGCGGTGATCTAATATATCATTAAAATCACAACAGTGCTTACCAATTGAGAGGTTACAGGGTTCTGATACAGATACAGACACAGGGTTGAAACCGGCCCTTCAGCCCACCAAATCCAGACCAACCATCGATCACCCGTGCACTAGTTCTGTTATCCCACTTTCGCATCCTACACGCTGGGGGCAATTTACAGAAGCCAATTAACCTACAAACCTGCACTTCTGTGGAATGTGGGAGGAAACTGGAGCACCTGGAGAAAACCCAATCGGTCACAGGGAGAACATGAAAACATTGTACAGCCAGCACCCGTGGTGAGGATTGAACACGGGTCGCTGGCGCTGTAAGGCAGCAACTCTACCCATGCGCCACTGTGCTGGACTCTGTTCTCTGCAGACCTTTCTGTTCTTAAAGGGACTATTACCAAAAATGAATATAGACACAAAATGCTGGAATAACTCAGCGTCATAGGCAGAATCTCTGGAGAGAAGAAATAGATTAGGTTTTGGATCGAGACCCTTTTTCAGACTTTTAGTTTCGTTTAGTTTAGAGTTAGAACGCGGAATCAGGCCCTCCGGCCCACAGGGTCTGCGCCGACCAGCAAACCCCGCTATCGTGGATCAACACTATCCTACACTCACTAGGGACAATTTACATTTATACCAAGTCAATTAACCTACAAACCTGTACGTCTTTAGAGTGTGGGAGGTCACTGGGAGAACGGAACAGCACCTTTGATGACATAATTTATATTTATTTTGTATCTGCTGTGTGTTATTCATAAGCTTTTTGCATTTAATAAATCCCGCTTTGATATTTCTGAAGAAAAAAAAAATAGGTAGGCATTATTTGGCATTTAAAATGAAAGATACATTGCCACTATATAGAGTGAAGGCATCATCTTACAGCATTTCTGCTCTGTCAGTTTAAAGTAACCACTGATGCTCAATCTACCACCTCCACCGAGTATTAAGCAAGAGGGCATCTAATATGCTCAAACATCAATGCAAGTGCTTCGAGCCACCATTGTAATGAACTGTCATTGTACTAGATATTTTAGAGTCATATAGCATTAAAACAAGCTCTCCAGCACATCAACTCCCTGCCAACCATCAAGAACCCACTTACACTAATCCCATTTTAGCTACCCCACAATCCCATTAGCTCCTCCCAAATTCTCACTGCCATTACATTCACCTACACACGAGGGGGAATTTACAGAGGCCAATTAACCTCTGTCTGTCCTCACACCTTTCGGGATGTGGGAGGAAACCAGAGCATCTTGAGAAAACCCAATCACCAAGAGAACATACACACAAACTCCCTGTGCACAGTGCTGGAGGTCAACATTAAACCCCAGTCACTGGAGCTGCGTGGAATTATAGTCTCGATCACCTGCTCTGAAATTAAAACAAAAAGGTGTATCTTGTAATTGAAATCCAATTTTAAGCCAAATTAAACCATAATCATTGAATTAAGCAGCATGGAAACAGGCCCTTCGGCCCATCACACCAATGCAGCTCCTTCCTACACAAAAAAGTTGTCCCTCAGATTCCTATTAAATTCCTCTCACTTTAAACCTGTTTCTTGATCCCCCACTCTGCGTAAAAGACTCTCAGCATTTACCCTATCTATTCCTCTCATGATCTTGTACGCCTCCATAAAATCACCCCTCATCCTCCTGAGCTCCAAGGAATAAAGTCCTAGTCCCCTTTCCTATAACAGGGTGACCAAATCTGAACACATATCTCCAAATGTGGCCTCACTAATATCTTGTACAACTGTAACATAACCTCCCAACTTCTGCACTCAGTTTTCTGACTGATGCAAGCCAAAGTGCCAAAGGCCATCTTGACCACCCTATCAGCCTGTGACACCAGTTTCAAGGAACAATGTATCTGCAGTCCTGGATCCCTCTGCTCTACAATTCCCAGATCCCTGCCATTCACTGTGTAAAACAGCATTCCCATGATGGAATCTCTTGGGAAATCTGCTTTAAAGCAATATTTGGGACACCCCTAGCATGTGAAAAACTCTACCCCCACCACAATCAGTCTGAAGAAGGGTCCTGACCTGAAACATCACCTATCCCTGTACTCCAGGGATGCTGCTTGACCCGACACCAGCACTTAGTTTTTTTTTCCTATTTATAAAGCAAGTTATGTGTATCTCATCTCTCCACCTATCTATTAGTTTTATCCAACACTTCCAGTTACATAGATAGAATCACTCATTAATCTAGTTCAATTAGCCTCATCTGCCATGCAGAACTTTAAAAACAGGAAATATTTGAACACCACATCTAATCTAACGACTCACTGTTAATGTAAGCAAGCCTGCTGTGAGTACAACTGCCTTTATTTCCTGTTACATCTTGGATCTCACCAGTTAGACTTTCACTAGGTTGCCTATCCCAGGCTTTGAGATACAATCTCTGCACAACTTTCCTCTTTGTGTAATTGGGAATGTTAGTCTGTAAATTCCTGTAATCAAAACGTGCCCATTTACACCTCATTACAATGCAAGCAGCCATTCCAATGGCACGAATATTACAGACAGCTTGGGCAATTGAAGACAAAAAGCATCTGGTTTCAGTATACTTCATACAACCCTAATGGGAATGGGTCACTGTTTCATCTAATGAAGCAACCAGACACATTTAAAACTTGCCTCAAGACGATCCAGCTATCATTTCAATTTGTGGTGTTTTTTTGGCCATTAGTTCAACCTTTGAACATTGGTTCCACTTGTCACTGGCCACATTGCTTCTGTCGTCCCCATTGCACCAGATTCTGATCAGTTCACCCAAGAGGGTGGCACAGTGGCGTAACGGTAAGAGTTGTTGCCTAACAGCACCAGAGACCTGGGTTGAATCCTGACTACGTGTGCTGTCCGTTCATAGTTTGTACATTCTCCCAGCGGCCTGCGTGGGTTTTCTCCAGGTGCTGCCACACTCCAAAAAAGTACACGTTACTAGGTTAATTCAGTAAGTTGTAAAAATGTCCCTAGAGTGTAGGATAGTGTTAGTGTATGGGGTGATCACTGGTTGGTGCGGAATTGGTGGGCCAAAGGACCTATTTCCACGCTGTATGTCGAACGTAATTTCAATATAAATTCCCCACTAGTGATTGCAACACTCACATTTATGCCATGTAGTCCCAGAATCACTGTCCCAGTTAATTTCAAGGCAATATTTCCATGTTCATAAATGATAGGAGCAGAATTGGACCATTCGGCCCATCAAGTCTACACCTCCATTCAATCATGGCTGATCTATCTCTCCCTGTCAACACCATTCTCCTGCCTTCTTTCTTGGGGAATCTTGTGCCCCAAAGCCAATTAACCTGTTAAACCCATAAGTCTTTGGCATGTGGGAGGAAACTGGAGCACACGGAGAAAACCCACGTGGTGACGGGGAGAACGTACAAACTTTGTACCCTTAGAGTCATAGAGTCATAGAGTGATACAGTGTGGAAACAGGCCCTTCGGCCCAACTCTGCCACACCGCCAACAATGTCCCAGCTACACTAGTCCCACTTGCCTACACTTGGTCCATATCCCTCCAAACTTGTCTTATCCATGTACCTGTCTAACTGTTTCTGAAAGGATGGGACAGTCCCAGCCTCAACTACCTCCTCTACCTTCTCTTACAGCTTGTTCCATATACCCACCGCCCTTTGTGTGAAAAGGTTTCCTATCCGCGTCTCTGACGATGGAGTCTCCCACCACTATGGCTCTGCCTGATGTCACTCTTCCCTATTGAGCATTGGCACCAGGGTTGGGATCACAGCCCTGGCTACCACTCAATCCTGTCGTGTCATCCACTTCCAAGAGGGTGTACCTGTTTTCATTAGGTACAACCACCGGGGTCTCCTGCACTCCATGTTTACTCCTCTTTCTCACAGTCACCCACCTTCGCTCTACCTGTATCCTGAGTGTGACAACCTCACTGTAGGTCCTGCGCCAGAGTCTCACACTTTACCTCCTAAGGCACTTCACCCCAACAAAGCCTACTTTTATTTGCTGTTCAACTAACTAATTTGTTCATTTACAAATTTGGTCACCGGTTTTTAAATGACCCGCTCTGGAGAAACTCACCAAGACTTTAACTTCTGAAGCCAATCCTCACAATTGCTCCTTCACCTGCCGCTCCTCTGCATTGACTATGTAGGTATGTGTTGCAGGCTGGCCCCGACTGGGTTTTAAATGACCCGCACAGGACAAACCAGGGATTCTGGTTCTGAAAGGCAGTAACTCTACTGCTGCCCCACTGTGCATCTCCATACCTTGGTCCGCATACCCAATGAGCTCTGAGATGATAAGTAGGAGGTGAAAATATCCACAGATACATGGAGCAACTCGTGTTCCTCAACGCAAGACCACTGCAGCCTTCTCTACATTTTTTGTTGTTGTAAATAATTCAACAGTATATGAACAGCTAAAAATTCTATTAGCCTTTACCATTTATACTTGAATAAGTTCTTTCTCTGGAACAGTGTTTAAAAATTGGACAAATAATATGCATCTATAAATTACACAACAATGGAGTAATATGTTTCCATTTAGACGTTATATGCTTCAAAAGCATTTAAATTGCATAAACTTTGCAAAAAGTTGACACCGTTAGAAAACAAGACCATTTCACCAATTAAGAAATGTAAAAACTTAATGTAGGAAACATTACGGACAGAATATTTTCTTCAACATGTTCATTCTCTTCCCCTGAATTGTTTTTCACTACCAGTCAGCTGAGAAATATATTTTCCAACTCCAATTTAATCCTCGCTTGAGCCTTCCCATTATATCCTCATGTTTGAGCAACATTTTGTTCCAGCTCGTGTCCCTTTCTGCCTACGTAGGGCAGGGGAGATCACATCAGGGTGACTCATTACCACTTGATGTGTCTCACCTACTTGTTAACTACACCATGAATAGGATGTGAAGATCTCAGCTGCAGCATAAAATTGAAACCAGCTGTTACAAATATTTGTTCATGTCCACCACAGGTCCGAGCTCTGGAGAGATGTCCGAGCACCTGTGTAGTTCAGTTACTCTAATCTCAGTCATTACTGTGCCATTCAAGGCAACCCGGGTGCACACGTTAATCTCCCAGACACAGAGATAGCAGATGCCCTGGTTCTATCTGTTCCAGCTTTGAAGAGGTTATGCTTCTTTCCCAAGACCTTGATCCAACATTCAATGAAATATAGAAACAAGGAACTGCAGATGCTGGTTTACACAAAAAGGACACAAAGTGCTGGAGTAACTCAGTAGGTCTGGTGGCATGTGCATGAAGGAACTGCAGATGCTGGTTTAAACCAAAAATAGAAACAAAATGCTGGAGTAAATCAGCGAGACAGGTAGCAGTCTTCAGACTGAGGTCGGGTGGCATCTCTGCAGAACATTGGTGTGATGTTTCGGGTCGGGACCTTTCTTCAGATTGATTGTTGGGGGGAGGTGGGGAGTGGAGGTGGGGAGGGGAGGTGTGGGGGTGGTAAAGGCTCTCCCAGCTTTCTTTCTTAAACCC
Organism: Amblyraja radiata; assembly: GCF_010909765.2. Lineage (NCBI taxonomy): Eukaryota > Metazoa > Chordata > Chondrichthyes > Rajiformes > Rajidae > Amblyraja > Amblyraja radiata. Next base: position 30,077,473 of record NC_045975.1, on the reverse strand, counting down.
ACCCCCCCACAATCAGTCTGAACAAGGGCCCCGACCCGAAATATCACCTATCCCTGTTCTCTAGAGATGCTGCCTGATCCGATTAGATACTTCAGCACTTCGTGTCCATTCGATGAGTTGACTGGTGCATTAAAGAGGAATTGGGGAAATGGTTTCAATGTGAAGGGAAGGGAGGTAATAGTTGGGAAGTTTTGGAAACTATCTCTTTGGTAGGAATCTAGGAATCATGAGTGATACTGAAATACTGTCAGAACCATGGGACAATATTTCAAACATTTATTTCAAACAAATATTTCAAGTCACTAAACAGAAGATATATAAAAACATAGGCATTGCTGTTGATTATTGGTTATTCAATAGATATGATGGCATGAATGGAACTGTGTCCTGTACCATTGTATCACATCCTAAAATGCCTCTTAGCTGCTGCCACACAGCCCCAGGGTTCGATCCTGACCTCGGGTGCTGTCTGTGCAGAGTTTTGCATGGGTTTTCTCCGGGTACTCTGGTTTCCTCCCACATCCCAAAGACGTGTGGACTTTAATTCATAAATTATCCCTGGAGCGTAGAAAGTGGGTTAATAATGAAGTAGTGCGAGCAGGTGATCATTGGTGGACGTAGACCCAGTGGGCTGAAGGGTTTGTTTCCATGCTGTATCTCTATACTAAACTAAACTCACATTGGCAATGAGGAGAAAATCCAGTTGATAATTTTACGATGTGTATCCTTATCATTCTGAAGACCAAGTTAAAAAAGGCATTTTACCAAGGTTAAAAAAAAGAGTAAATGGAAGGGTTAATACCCAATATTAACAACAGTACAGAAAATGGAACAAGCAGTTTAGTGATCTGCAAGCTGCTTAACAACAAGGTGACAGAAAAGACCATGCATGTGACAACACAGATGTTTAGAAAGGACAAACCACTGTGAAATACTGTGGGGGCCAGGAAGTAAACGAAAACAGAAACAACAAAATACTGGAGGAGCAGCACAAATAACACTGCGATAGAAAATGCAGGTGAAACGGAACAGCTCCGTAACAGAGGACTCTCTGATTTACGGACTGTTCCCAGGGACACATTCAGAGACCTGCTGCTGGAAAGTCATCAACTCTTTGGTCTGCCCAAAACATGTTGATCTCCCAGCAGAGCGAGATGTCCGTTGGGGAATGATGCCGACTAGCCCGCTCCAGACTGCAGGAGTACGTGCTGAGGGACTCACTGAAGCTTGGTGCAGCCAGCGCCAAGGCTCTGTGGGGGAGGGCCACAGTCTAGGGTCCTTCCTCTGCTGCTGCGGCAGGGTGTGGTGGAGACGCCCCTCAAACAAGGGAAGGGATATCACCCCGGGGGGCCACACGAGTGGAAAGGGTGCCTGGGATAATGATATATGTGATACAATGCTAATGCCTCCGAGAATGTCGGGAGAAGTTTTGCACAGTTCTTGATTTTTAAAAATCTGAATAAAGATTATTTTTATTTTTTTTTATTTTTTAAAAGATGGATGTGAAACATTGTGAATCCATTCTTCAAGGAGGACAGGGTCTGTGTCGAGAGGCCAGACCCCCACCTGCACAAAGCTCTGAGATGTGGAGTCTGGTTTATGTGTAATCCAGTCTCCCCTCCCTCCCCGAAGGAGAGAAACAGACCCCCTCCCTCCCCGATGGACAGAAATAGTCCCACACGTTGATCTCTAGCATTCACTGCAGCGAGGAAAATGAAGAATGTGGCTGAGCTCTAAAGCTGCTAAAGTATGTGTTCAGATCAGAGGGGCTTTGAAGTAAAATAAAACAAGAATGTACTTCATCTTACAGCCCGTCTATGGGGTAGTTTGATGAAGGGGCATGCGGCCAAAACATCATATTCTACTTTAAGTGATGCTAACTGTGCATCTCCACTTTTTTAATGCTTAGTTTGATTCCAAACATGAGCTGATTTTCATTTTTTTTAACAAGCAATTCCCTCTCCCAGAATAGTATTGGTGTTGCCACAAAAGAACTATCAAAGATACCTGTCAAGGTTATATCAAGTTATCATTATTCCAGAACCTATCCCAGAATAAGGAAATGTGTGGATGCTTGTGTTCCCACCGTCTCCTTACCGTCGAACAGATCTTCAAAAGGCATCTAATATATAATGTATAATAGCATCATAAAACCATACCATCCTGGCCACGGTCTCATCTCATTGCTACCATTGGTAAGAAAACACAGGAGCCTGAAAACTGTCACCTCCAGGTTCAAGAACAGCTTCTTCCCAGCAACCATCAGGCTCTAATCAATTCAGGTCTCCACCCAAAACGTCACCCACTCCTTCGCTCCAGAGATGCTGCCTGTCCCGCTGAGCCGCGGGACTTGTTAGCGCCCGCCTGGGGCTCCAACACCAAGACCCGGCGCGGCTTTACCATCTCCCGCCAGACGCTTTGACTCTGACATCGGGAGGAGAATGAGGAGTGCAGGGGAGAGATAAGACTATGCCTTCCATCACAGTGAGGAGGAGATTCACTGTGATGGATGTTTGTGTAAATTGTGTTGTGTCTTGGTTCTTTTCTTGTGTGTATGACTGCAGAAACCAAATTTCGTTTGAACCTCAATGAGGTTCCGATGACAACAAATAAATTGTATTGTATTGAGTTACTCCAGCATTTTGTGTCTATCTATGGTGTAAACCAGCATCTGCAGTTCCTTCTTATACAATTCAAATCACAACTTTATCTCAGCACCTATGATCTACTAGGAATTTTGAAAACTACCATTGGTTGCACTACAGACTTCAGTTTTGCACTTTTATGGCCTACTTATCTTGTATTACTGATAATTAATTTATTGCGCTATGGATTATTATGTACTTATTTTTGTGTTATTGCATTAACAGGCCTGTAAAACAGCAGCAAATAAGAATTTCATTGTTCCATTGCTGATACATAAGACAATTAAACACTCTTGACTCGAATAATCGCCTTATCCCTTTTAATGTAAAGGGACTGCACATCACGTCCTGAATGTATGCTCATTAAAGCCAAGTTATTTTGTCAGTAAAACAGGTGAAACAATGAATCTTGGGGATCCACTCATTTTGTGGGTACGGACATGTATTACTCCTGGAGTTAGGTCACTGCCTTTGAACATTAGTGATTCCAGATAGACACAAAATGCTGGAGTAACTCAGCGGGTCAGGCAGCATCTCTGGCGAAAAGGAATAGGTGACGTTAAAGGTCGAGACCCATCTTCAGACTGAGGAAGAGTCAGACTCAGGGGAAAGGGAAACTAGAGGCGTGAAAAGTTTATTTTTGTGTAAGGAGTTTAACTTTTTGCCCCGACTTGCCAATGGCACCTGTAACCCAAGTCTTTCCTACTCACCAAACAACTTTTTTATTAGACCAGGTAGCCTGTCGTCTATTGCAAATGGTCCCCTGTAAAAATCATTACGCCCCTGCTCCTATTACAAATGGACACCAGCTCTGCTCCCAAGTAAATATATTTTCTGGGGCATGGCGTCACTATCAGAGAGTGGCTTGATGGAACTGTGGGAGAGTCTAGAACTAGAGGTCATAGCCTCAGAATTAAAGGACGTTCTTTTTGGAAGGAGATGAGGAGAAATTTATTTCGTCAGATGGTGGTGAATCTGTGGAATTCTTTGCCACAGAAGGTTGTAGAGGCCGTCAGTGCATATTTATTTAAGACAGAGTTAGATAGATTCTTGATTAGTACAGGTGTCAGGAGTTATTGGGAGAAGGCAGGAGAATGGGGTTAGAAGGGAGAGATGGCCATGATGGAGTAGACTTGATGGGCCGAATGGCCTAATTCTACTCTGGGACGACAGATGGCACAATGGGCTAAGTGTTCGGCTGGCGACCGGAAGGTAGCCGGTTCGAATCCCGCTTGGAGTGCATACTGTCGTTGTGTCCTTGGGCAAGACACTTCACCCACCTTTGCCTGTGTGTGAATGTGTGTGAGTGATTGGTGGTGGTCAGAGGGGCCGTAGGCGCAGATTGGCAGCCATGCTTCTGTCAGTCTGCCCCAGGGCAGCTGTGGCTACAGAAGTAGCTTACCACCACCGAGTGTGACTGAGGAGTGAATGAATAATGCGATGTAAAGCGCCTTGAGTATTAGAAAGGCGCTATATAAATCCCATCCATTATTATTATTACTCCTATTCCTTATGACTACAAATGGTTAATTTGTCATTTCCTGTTCCGTGTCAGTTAACAGAAACACCCACAGTACAGATTAAACGGTCATCGGGGACAGGGCTGGACTCTCTCGCCTGCAATAAAACAAAACATTAAATGACACACCCTCTTTCCTCTTGCATCCATTATTTTTTTTCTCACTAAATGATTCTTTTAAAATTCTTGATTCAGTCCTGCCCAGCATCTCCAGATATCCTAACCACAATATTTTGTTGGGTTTGCTACAATGGCAGTCATTAACTGAACTTTACTGAGAACGGGGCAATAAAAATAGAAATGTGTAGGGAGGAACTGCAGATGCTGGTTTACGCCGAAGATAAACTCAAAATGCTGGAGTAACTCAGCGGGTCAGGCAGCATCTCCGTTTATAAACGAGAATAAACTAACGTCAAAATCCCATGTTTTCAAGAAAAGAAATGGGAGAGAAAACATGTAGTTCAGATTACCTTTGATAAAACTCATTTCCAATCAATTAACTGTTCTGTTTTGGAAAGGTGTGGCCCCTCCTTTATAATAGCCCAACAACATCCTGATTTCCCCCGAGTGATGGTGTTAATCAAGGGTATTCTTTGATCTGTCCTTTCAGACTAATTAGTGTGGACAGTTGTGCAAAAGCAAAACACTGCAGATGTCAGAAATCGGAAATAAAGTCTGAAAATGCTGGAATTAACTGGCCAGTGAGCTAGGATTTGTGGAGAAACACTTTGATGATCTGTCTGAAGAATCACAATGTCAATAATACTTTATAGTGAATTATTTGGATTTGAAGAGGATGTTTCCACTACTGTGAGAGTCATTGCCTCAGAATAAAAGGATGTTCTTTAGGAAGAAGATGAGGAATTTATCTTGTTCTCTAGAGGGTGGTGAATCTGTGGAATCCATTGCCACAGATGGCTGTGGAGGCCAAGTCAATTATATTTTTAAGGCAGAGATGGATAGATTATTGATTAGTAAGGGTGTCAGGTGGGGTTTGGGGAGAAGGCAGGAGAATGGGGTTGAGAGGGAAAGAGAGATCAGCCATGATTGAATGGCAGAGTAGACTTGTAGGACTGAATGGCCTAATTCTGCTCCAATCTCTTATGAACTTATGAAGATAGGAGGCTCAGAACAAAGCCTGGCAAGTGATAGGTGGATACAGGTGAGGGCGGGTTTCAGCTTTCAATGGAAGTGACCACAAAACTGTTTCTCCTTCCTGAATACCTTATTTAAAATCTCACCCAGACACTGTATCTCCAGCTGGTTGAAGCTAGCAAAGGGATATGATGTGCTTCTGATGAACTGGGACTGCCAACTATAAGCTTTTTTGGAGGCATCGTCATACAGCTCCCTCCCTAAAACAATGCCATCTCCGCAATCATCCAATGCCTAAACCATCCATCCGCACAGTTTCAGTGTCGTCCTGAGTCTCATTGTCTGTAACTCATTTTCACCTAGCCCACAGCTAACAATGCCTGGTTTCCTTTATCATTGTTATGTTTTTGCATATATTTCACTCATTAGTTCTATATCGCTCCATATCACCGTTTATATCTCACATTTCCCTCTCCCCTAACTCTCAGTCTGAAGAAGAATTTCAACCCTAAATGTCACCTATTCCTTTTCTCCATAGATGCAGTCTGACCTGCTCAGTTACTCCAGTGTTTGGTGTCTATTATCTCTCAGTTTACCACTTTTCTCCACCAAATGGAAGGCTATTCATCATCCAACGAGTCAATACTTCACCCCCTTGTGGAGCTATCTTCCAAACTCCCCGTCTCAATTTTCAATATTTTTCTCAACAACATACATTTTAATCAATGCCTTCATTATTTTTGGAATTCTGGAAGCGAACATTTAATACCTAGAGACTCCTGGAAAATTCTAACGGCTCGTGCCCTGAAGAGACAGCTGCTCTGTGCCTGTTTATCATTTAGCAGATTCTCTCAGGGATTCCCATTGACTTCATTTGCCCTTCAAGGCCACCAGTATAATCAAGATCAAGTCCCAACCTGGATACTCCCTCTTCTCCCCTCTCTCATCAGGCAAAAGATTCAGAAGTGTGAAAACGCACACCTTCAGAGGCTGATTCTTCCCAGCTGTCATCAGGCAACTGAACCATGCTATCCCCAACAAGAGAGTATAAATCTACCTCATTTGAGACCCCCTGACTGTTTGTAATTGGACTTTACTGGAGCGCCAAGGACGCTGCAATACCACCAGGAGCGCCACACGTTTGGCAGCCCCGCCAACAGTCTGCCTGTTTTCTCGTCTTTTTATTTAATTTTTAGTGTGTGTTAAAAGTCTGTGTAAATGTTTCCCGTTTGTTTTATGTAGGGGGATGGGGAGGTGGGGGGAGGTGAAACATAGTCTTCAGATCGGCCGTATATGCAACCCGGGAAACAAACAAAAAATGCCACTGTTTTCCGGGTCGCATCTCTGGCCGATCTGCGGCCTACCGTCGATGGAGCTGGAGGCCGCCTCGGACTGACTTTGTGCCCCACCACAAGCCGTGGACTTAACATCAGAGCAGATCCCTTGCCTGGGATCGCTCCAACCAGGGCCTGCAGACTTACCATCAAGGGCTCACCGTCTCGGGAGAGGCTAGTCGGGAAGCTCCACTGACGCAGAGGCTCGACCAGCCCCGATGCGGGGACCGATCGCTGATGAGGGGAGCTGACATCCTCCGATGGAAGAGCTGATCGCCCTGATGAGGAGGGCCTGACCGCCGGCCACGGGAGTCAAGATCGTCCCGTCAACGGAAGGCTCGATGCCACAGACCACGGGAGAGCATAGAAGAGAAGAGATAAGTTAAATTGGCGGCGGCGCGGGCACATCGCGACGCCCTGTGTCTCCCAAAAATGGGAAAAATAGTGACGATTCTCCTTGTATCCATTTCGTACAGCCGACAGGAACTTCTGGACTTCCAACAACTTTTTGGGCGATCTCCGTCTTCCGTCTGAGCTCATCAGAGCAACAGAGCACCCGACTGGAGACTGCCAGGTGAGCCGCGGGGTTGGAGACCGCCACCCGACCCGTGGTCCTCACCCGACCCGCGGAGCTCAACCGACCTGCGGAGCTCAACTGACCCGCGGAGCTCAACCGACCCGCGGGGCTGGAGAACACCACCCGACCCGCGGGGCTGGAGAACGCCAGGTGAGCCCCGGGGCTGGAGAACGCCACCCGACTTGTGGAGCTGGAGTACGCCACCCGACCCGTGGAGCTCACCTGACCCGCAGAGCTGGAGAACACCACCCGACCCGCGGAGCTGGAAAACACCACCCGACCCATGGAGCTCACCTGACCCGCGGAGCTGGAGAACGCCACCCGACCCGTGGAGCTCACCTGACCCGCGGAGCTGGAGAACGCCACCCGACCCATGGAGCTCACCTGACCCGCGGAGCTGGAGAACGCCACCCGACCCGCTGGGCTGGAGAACGCCAGGTGAGCCCCGGGGCTCGAGACCATCAGCAGAGCTGCAGGGCTGAAGACCGCCTGCGGAGCCACGGAGACGCAGACGCGGAGCAACAGAGCGGCAGAACACCAGCGCGCACCAAGCCAGCTCGGCCGACCAGAAGCACCAACAGAGACGGCGACGCGTACGAAAGCACCGCCGGGGACGCAGAGGCGGGTTAAAGGCCAGGTTAGAGCTAGCCCCACACAGGGTGGCGATTCCTAGCCTTTTCCTCGCCAACGTGCGCTCACTGGCAAACAAAATGGACGAACTCCGGCTAAGGATCACTTCCCACACTGGATCAAAGACTGCAACATCTTGATCTTCACGGAAACTTGGCTCAACACCGACGTTCCTGACAGCGCCATCCAGCTAACGGGGCGTCATTTACTCCGAGCGGACAGGACAACAGACTCCGGTAAGACCAGAGGTGGGGGTCTGTGCATTTATGTAAATAAAGCATGGTGCACGGACTCCACCATCATCGAGAATCACTGCTCAGCTAACCTTGAGTTCCTCTTGGTTAGATGCAGACCGTTCTATCTGCCCAGAGAGTTCACCTCCACTGTTGTGACTGCAGCCTATATCCCTCCTGATGCTAATGCCAAGCTTGCAATGAAAGAGCTGCATGCTTCCATTAGCAATCAACAGACGGACAACCCCGAGGCAGCCTTCATTGTTGCGGGTGACTTCAATCACTCTAACCTGAAGACTGTACTCCCCAAATTCCACCAACATGTCTCCTTCCCCACTAGAGTAGACAAGACACTGGACAAAGTCTACACCAACATGGCTGAAGCTTACAAAGCCATCCCCCTCCCCCACCTTGGTCAGTCTGATCACGTCTCATTGTTCCTGCTCCCTAAGTACTCCCCACTCATCAGACGGGTTAAACCAACTGTGAGGACAGTTAAAGTCTGGTCAGAGGAAGCGGACTTCACACTACAGCAGTGTTTTGGAAACACTGACTGGAAGGCGTTTGCAGCCCAGGCCACCCTTGAGTCCCACACGGACATTGATTCCTACACATCCTCTATTCTGGACTTTATAAACTCCACCATCAATAGTGTCACCTCCCTCAAACAGGTGACCATATTCCCGAATCAGAAGCCATGGATGAACAGCGAGGTCAGGCTACTGCTGAAAGCACGGGACACCGCTTTCAGGTCAGGCGATGCTCGAGCCTACAGCTCATCCAGGGCTAACCTGAAGAGGGGCATCAAGAAGGCCAAGCACTGCCATAAGCTCAGGATTGAGGAGCACTTCAACAACAACTCCGACCCCCGACGCATGTGGCAAGGCATCCAGGCCATCACGGACTATAGACCCTCCAACACCACCCCCACATCCAGCGACGCCTCCTTCCTTGAGGAGCTTAATCACTTCTATGGCCGCTTCGACAGGGACAATCTAGAGACAGCCATCAAGGCTGGGCTCCCTGCCGATCACCAACCCCTCACACTCACCCCCTACGACGTATACATGGCACTGAGTAGGACTAATGCACGTAAGGCTGCTGGCCCTGACGGCATCCCCGGGCGCGTGCTCATGGCCTGTGCTGCGCAGCTGACAGATGTCTGGACTGACATCTTCAACCTGTCACTTGCCCAAGCAGTTGTCCCCACGTGCCTTAAAACCACCTCCATCGTGCCAGTGCCAAAACACTCCACTGCGGCAAGCCTCAACGACTTCTGCCCAGTTGCACTTACCCCCATCATCACCAAGTGCTTCGAGAGGCTGGTCCTGGCTCACCTCAAAAGCTGCCTACCCCCCACACTGGATCCCTATCAGTTTGCCTACCGCAAGAACAGGAGTACGGAGGATGCCATCTCAACGGCACTTCACTCCGCCCTCTCCCACCTCGACAACAGAGACACTTACGTAAGAATGCTGTTCATCGATTACAGCTCAGCATTCAACACCATTATACCATCTAAACTGATCACCAAACTCGGTAACCTGGGCATCGATCCCTCCCTCTGCAACTGGATACTGGACTTTCTAACCAACAGACCCAAGTCTGTTAGGTTAGACAAGCACACCTCTTCAACCCTCACCCTGAACACCGGCGTTCCACAGGGCTGTGTGCTGAGCCCCCTCCTCTACTCCCTCTTCACCTATGACTGCACACCTGTACATGGTACTAACACCATCATCAAGTATGCAGATGATACAACGGTGATTGGCCTCATCAGCAACAACGATGAGTCGGCCTACAGGGAGGAGGTCCAGCACTTAGCAGCATGGTGCACTGACAACAACCTGGCCCTTAACTCCAAGAAGACCAAGGAGCTCATTGTAGACTTCAGGAAGTCCAGGGGCGACACGCACACCCCCATCCACATTAACGGGACGGAGGTGGAACGTGTTTCTAGCTTCAGGTTCCTGGGTGTTAACATCTCCGATGACCTCTCTTGGACCCACAACTCACCAGCGTCTCTTCTTCCTGAGGAGACTGAAGAAGGTCCATCTGTCTCCTCAGATCCTGGTGAACTTCTACCGCTGCACCATCGAGAGCATCCTTACCAACTGTATCACAGTATGGTATGGCAACTGCTCTGTCTCCGACCGGAAGGCATTGCAGAGGGTGGTGAAAATTGCCCAACGCATCACCGGTTGCTCGCTCCCCTCCATTGAGTCTGTCCAAAGCAAGTGTTGTCTGCGGAGGGCGCTCAGCATCGCCAAGGACTGCTCTCACCCCAACCATGGACTGTTTACCCTCCTACCATCCGGGAGGCGCTACAGGTCTCTCCGTTGCCGGACCAGCTGGTCCAGGAACAGCTTCTTCCCGGCGGCTGTCACTCTACTCAACAACGTACCTCGGTGACTGTCAATCACCCCCCCCCCCCCCCGGACACTCCTCCCACAGGAGAAACACTATGTCTGTATATATGCTAATGTAAATATTTATTCAAATCATTTGCTATGTCGCTCTTCCAGGGAGATGCTAAATGCATTTCGTTGTCTCTGTACTGTACACGGACAATGACAATTAAAGTTGAATCTGAATCTGAATCCGAATCTGATATAAACTTTTTTTTGCCTTCCATCACAATGAGGAATGTGGAGGAGTCACTGTGTTGGATGTTTATGTTAAAATGTATTTTGTGTCTCCGTTGCTTTTTACTTGTATGACTGACTTGGCAAATGAAATTCGTTGTATGTTGCAAAACATACTTGGTTAATAAACAATTATTGTGATTGTGATCATGTGATTTTATTTTACACTAAACATTATTCTGTAACTGTATTTGTGTCTGAAGAAGGGTTTCGGCCTGAAACGTTGCCTATCTCCTTCATTCCATAGATGCTGCTGCACCCGCTGAGTTTCTTCAGCATTTTTGTGTACCTTCTGTATCTGTACGCTGTGGACGGCTTGATTGTGATCATGTATAGTCTTTCCCCTGTCTGGATAGTATGCAACAAAAGCTCTTCACTGTACCTCAGTACACGTGACAATAAGCTAAACTAAATAACAAAAGATTTGTAGCCTTGATATTCCTCATCATCAGATGAGCTTCATGAGCCACTAAATTCCTATCCATTACTCTTGGGTCTGAACATTTACTCATTGTGTCACTCTCCTGTCCCTTTTTTTTCTGTCTTCAAGTAACAGTGTAAGAAACAGCGAGTCATTCATTAAATCAAGAAGTAATGACTTGTCAGGTCAAGTAAGGATAAGGAAGGGGCAATTATTGAAACATTAGGCGTTTATAAATCATCTGCGATTCATCTGCAAGATTTTTAAACAGCCGATTTTTGCAATCAGATAAAAAATTCCGTGCACTATGAAAGTAAATTAGAAACTTATTTAGACTTAACTTGAGCTTCACAGAATGAGAGTCTAATGAATTTAAAACAAACCAGTGACAAACTGTAGAAACATTATCTGAGGAGGGATACTCTAGTATTGTATTATTAATAAACTTAAACCAATATACTTTGAGATTAGTGGATTTAGAAATTGATTGCCTGGAGCAGTGAACAGATCAGCGTGCAGATCTGACGTTTAAATTTCTAAACCTAAATTCATGAAGCATTTTTCATATCTTTATTGCTCCATGAACCAGAAAATAAGCTTCAACATCAAGAGAAAAGCTAAACCAGGCATTCCAAGAGTCTTTAAAAAAAAGTGACACTGATGGAATTAAACTTTGTCTGCAAACTGCTGTATTAACATCAACTGGCTTTGCTGCTGTGTAAACGTGGGTAGAACATGCATGTGTTCTTAACGCATGCTTGTCAATTGGGATTGAACACAATGTCATAGACATGATGTCATCAGCTTTCATTAATGGGAAATTGCATCCATCTGTTAAAAATTAAATTATTTTAAGCATGTTCTTTGAAGATTCTTTGAAGCCAATATAGATGAGCATGAGCATGCTTCAATTTTTCCTGAAGCAAGAATTCCAGATTCTCTGATGAGGAATGTCAACTTTTTGAGTGAAGAATTCTTTTGTTCACAAATAAATTGACTGATCACATGCCAACTACATCTGTGACCAAAGGGAAGCTTTAAATTCCATTCAGTTATAGACCTTTAACTATGGATCAACTCAATGGGATGTGTATTGTGTGTGTTGTGTGGTGTGTGTGGTATGTATGCGTGTGTATGCATGTGTATGTGTGCGCGCGTGTGTGTGTGTGGTGTATATGCGTGTGCGTGTGTGTCCCGCATATGTCTGTTTGTGTGTGTGCGTGCGCGTGTATGTGTGTCCCGCATATGACGGTGTATGTTTGTGTGCGTGCGCATGCGTGTGTGTATTCATGCATGTCCCACATGTGTCTATGTGTGCATCCCATTAAATTGACTTCACTCTAACCCTTATTCCAGACCATCAACATTCCTCTCTGGAACCAGCAACACAAATCTCCAAACATTGAAGATATCACTAAATTTATTTTTTAGTGTAAGGTTGCCTTCAAACTGCTTCTGAGTAACAGTTTATTTTGCTAGTTGCATTTTGCATTCAAATTGCTTCAGAGTCAGTGTATTTTATCGTTTCTAATGCCCTGGCTTATAGTTATAAATACTGTTTAATCCCTTTTGAAAAGAGCACTTTACTCCAATCATTTTCTTCCCATATTTTGCTTCTTTTTTGAGAAGGGGCATGTCACTGTGACTTCCCATTGATTCATTCCTTTGGGCGGGAGCTGAATGGATTCAGACCAACATCAAAGGCATTTTGTTTGGGAGAAACTGGGCTGTTTCTTTGCAGTGTTTCCTTTCCCACGCGGCGCAGTGTCCTACTGCCATCCAGTTCCCCGCCTCAAAGCAGGCTATGGAAAGTTAGTGGCTCCATTAATAGACTAGTTACTCAGTAGGGGCTGGGTCTCCTGTAGTGGAACATTTATGTCTGTGAGTAGCAGCTGGTGAGGGCATCCTTGAGCAGGTGAAGGGGGGACTTTGAGGGCTGCGAAGAAGAAACGTGGTAAATCAGTAAAGACCAGTGAACCTTCAAAGGAAGGAACTGCAGATGCTGGTTTACAGCGAAGACAGACACAAAGTGCTGGAGTAACTCCGCGGGTCAGACAGCCTCTCTGGAGAGAAGGAATAGGTGAGACACTTCTTCAGACTGAGAGTCAGGGGAGAGGGAAACTAGAGGTATGAAAGTGTACAGAGCAAATCAGAGCCGACACTGATGACCAAGGAAAGGTGGAGCCCACAATGGTCCATTGTTGGCTGGGGAGGAGGTAATAACAAAGGGATACGAACAGTGAAACCAGCAAGACGAAGGGGGAGGGGCGGAGAGAGAGGGACTGCAGGGGTTACTTGAAATTAGAGAAATTAATATTCATATCATTGGGTTGTAAGCTGCCCAAGTGAAATATGAGGTGATATCCTTGTTTAGATGAACTTTGATCTCACCAGTTATTCCCTAAGGTGGCACAATGGTGCAGTGGTAGGGTTGCTGCCTTACGGAGACCTGGGTTCGCTCCTGATTACAGGTGCTGTCTGTACGGAGTTTGTACATTTTCCCTGTTACCTGCGGGTGCTCAGGTTTCCTCCTACACTCCAAATACATACATAGGTTAATTGGCTTGTGTAAATTGATCCTAGTGCGTAGTATAGTGTTAGTGTATGAGGTGTTCGCTAGCCTGCGTGGACTCGTGGGTTGTTGGGTCTGTCTCCACGCGGTATCTATAAAATCTATAAATCTATAAAAGGAAAGTCTAAAATGTAATTGATTATTGATCCTAAAATGATAACATATGGATCTCTCTCTTAACCAACAGCAATATGCTTACTTAGCAGGTTAAGAAAGATGTAAATCTGAACCTCCGACTGATAGCCAGCATTAACGTAATAATACACTTAAACACTCTATCCACACATGTACCAGAAGTCTGTTTCAGGATTCCCTGTGATGTTATTTTTAACAGGCCAACCCCTGTTCATATCTTTTTGTAATTTGATTCTACAAGAGTAGAAACGTTGAGACATCATGATGCGGTTGTACAAGTCGTTGGTGAGACCATAGTTGGAACACTGTGTGCAGTTCAGATAGTCCAGTTATAAGAAGAATGTCAATAAGTTGGAAACGGTACAGAGGAGATTCATGAGGATATTACTGAGAGGTGTGGGCTGGAGTTATCGGGAGAGGCTGGGACATTGTTCTTTGGAACGTGGGAGGCTGAGGAGTGACCTTACTGAAGTGTACAAAATCATGAGGAGCATGGGTAAAGTGGATGCTCACAGTCCATTTCTCAGGGCAAAGGATTCTAAAACTAGAGGACATTGGCTTAAGATGATAGGGAAGAGGTTTAGGAGGAACCTCATGGTCATTTTTTTTTTCAGTCAAAGGGTAGTCTGCATCTGTATGAGCTGCCAGAGGAAGCTACAGAAGAAATGCAATTACAACTTTAAAAGACATTTGGACAGATATATCAACAGGAAGGATGTAGAGGAATATGTGGCAAATGCAGGCAAAAGTGTCTCGTCTAGAATGGCAACTTGGTCAGCATGGACTAGTTGGACCTGTTTCCATGCTGTGTAGCTCTACAACCTTATGAAGGTAACAATCTGAACTAGAAACCTCAGGGCAGATCCAATCAATACAACAGCCTCCACTATGTGTCATTTTTTATTCAATGTGGATGTTTTTTCTGAAAGGATATACTAGCAGTAGAGGCAGTCCAGAAGAGATCCACTTAATTTAATTCATGGAATATGAGAATTATAATGATCACCTGAGTCAGCATGGTGTGTAACTTGCAGGGCTATGCATTTGCTGCACTCTACCTTCTCGATGATGCATATATCAAACCAATAATTTGCCATCTTAGAGACAGTAGAGGCATCAAGTGAAGTGGCAGTGAGGCAAACTTGCACATCATCTTATAGAGGTGCATAACATCATGAGGGGAATACATTGGGTGAACGCACAGTCTTTTTCCCAGGGTAGGAGAATCAAGAACATGAGGGCATTGGCTTAAAATGAGAGGGGGAAGACTGTGGAGGCCAAGTTATTGGGTATTTTTAAGGCGGAGATTACCTGATACTTGATTGGGAAGGGTTGTCAAGAGTTATGGAGAGAAAGCAGGAGAATGGGTTTGAGAGGGAAAGATAGATCAGCCATGATTGGATGGCGTAGTAGACTCGAAGGGCTGAATGGGCTTCTTATGCGGAACCTGAGATGCAACTTCATCACATAGAGAGTGGCATGTCTACAGAATGGGTTACCAGAGAGAGTGATTGAGGCAGGTCCAATAACAAATTTAAAAGACATTTGGAAGGAGCATGGATACGATTTAGAGGGATATATTGGCCAAAAGAAGGCAAATGGGACTAGCTTAATTGAGCAGGTTGGTCACATGGACAAGTCAAGTCAAGTCAATTTTATTTCTATAGCACATTTAAAAACAACTCGTTGACCAAAGTGCTTTACATCAGCGCAGATACTAATGTGCTACATACAGTGGTACATAGATCTAACAATACATACATAGATACATACATACAGTGCTCCCTCAGAGGACCTCAAGAAACGCTTGCAAGTAGAAATAGATTTTAAGTCTAGACTTAAAGGAGTCGATGCAGGGGGCAGTTCTGATGGGAAGAGGGATGCTGTTCCACAGTCTAGGACAAGTTGGGCCAAAGGGCCTTTTCCTGTCTGTGTTACTCATTAATCAACCACATGAAGATTCCCCATATGACACAGGTTTTCTCCTTATTCATAATTTTCCTTGCTTTTCAATCAATGGAAATATTTTCCTCACCCCAACACATCTGCTTTGTGATTTTCAATACTATGGCATTGATTTTCCACAGTGACCTGGTAGAAGTTATATCTTCATATAAAGATCGACTGGGAAACATCAATTGACTCTCACCTCGTCAACCAAAGTGGAAATACAATCCATATTTTAAAGGCTGCTCTAAGCGGATGCATTGTCAGTTTAATTTCAATACTGAAATGATGATACAGCCATTCTCTACTTTCCATAAGAATGGCTATTGGAAATAATGGAACATTATACTAACTTATGATATTCAGCGTACCAGTCTCTTAAACATAATTCTCCATTCACCTTGCTACCATGTCTAATGGCAGATTGCATGATACTTTGTTTAAATGTCCCATTCCCTCACCAATACCCTGATAAGGTTACATGAGACTTTTATTCCCCTCTTTGAACATTGAGCTGAGGCATTAATAAAATAATCCAATTCATATGTGAGAGACCCAAACCAGGTTACGTGTCACGAGTAACATTCTGGCCATTTTCATACAAAGGGAAAATGTTTGGAAATTCAATACATCACCTAATCTTTTGCTCCTGGAATCAATTAATTGTCAAATGAATATGAAATTCAGAAAAGCTTCGGGGAGAAAGTTCAGCAACAAGCTAACTTTCCACATTAAGGATATATTCACTGCACAGACCTGATGATGCCTGAACCCGTTACGACAGCTAACTGTCTAACTTTATGACAATAAAAAAGACTGCTGACTAAAGCACCTGGAAAGAAGATACATAGGTGCCATGACTGAGAGAGAGAGAGAGAGAGAGAGGGGGGGGGGGGGGGAGAGAGAGAGAGAGAACCAGAGCTGACAACAAGGAAAAACTTAGTCATTGTTGGCTATTTTAGAGAACATTGCAGCTTTAAAATTTATGCTTGGCCCCTTGAATGGAAAGTTTGCATTCTAAATTTCAGTAAAAAGCTGTAAAACACATTTGTGGTTGATCTGCGGTTATGTTCTTGCCAAGAACCAGAGCTAAGGAGAAGCAATGGTGTCTCACCAGATATACTGTAACAGCCCTGGCCAGATTTCCCCACACCATCTCGATACATAAATGATGCTAGGACAGGGGACCATGGAGGATTGTGTTCATGAGCAAGATTTTGAGATATATACACTAAAGTAAGAGCATTTCATGTCCCCACTATTAACAGTGAGCAAAATTTCCATCTCCACGGACAGATTTCACTTTGCGATTAATTGAACAGCTCAGGCTCCTCTGGATTTAAACCCTCAAAAATAACCACAAGCCACTCAACAAGAATTGCAATGGTTATTAATAATGAGCGAACAAAGGAGCAACATGTATGTAACGATGGAAGATCGCATCGAATCAACCTTGACCCAGACTTGCCAGATCTCCCTATGGGACTGGAAACCGATCAGGTCCCACTGGATACATTTTACACCCCAATTGAAGTCAATGGAATACAAAATACAATCAATCATCTCAGTCATCTGCATGGGGTATCGTGACCCCCGATGTATCTGAATCTACCAATAGCTGAGTAACCAGCGAGGGCTAACTTTTCTTGGGTTTATGCCCGGGTGTAGTCGGATTGAGTGGGTGCTTCGTTTGCAGAAGATTTGAGCAAACAAGTACATTCACCTCCATAGGATTTTCAAAGATTTATAAATAAACAGAGTAAAACTTAGCCACAGCCCCATTGGGTTTATGTGGACCCAGCCAATTTTCCTTTTAGTTGCTCCAGTGTTCCAGGGCGCTGTGTTTCTGGACATTCCACCAGAGGCAGGATCAGGAAGGTAAATCCTTAACACTGTTATGAGACATGCCTTAAGGGCCTGTCCCGCTTAGGCTAGTTTATAGGCGACTACAGGAGACTAGGCTGCGGCCACATGGTCGCCGGGGTGTGATTAGGCTCCTCAGTCGCCTAAAGAGTCGTGGCGTCTCTCTGGTCGCCGCTGGATTTTCAACATGTTGAAAAATTTTCGGAGACAGTCGGCGGCAGTGGGTTTGATGCCAATCAGCGTAGCTTGATTTCTCCTGATGTAGGTGCTGTCGTAGTTGTCGCCAGGTTAACGTAGGTTGTTGCCAGGTGATGTAGGTTGTTGCCAGTGCTGACCGTTTTATTGTTGTTGTTTAAGTAATGATTCTATTTCAAATTTTACACCGGTTTTTCGGCGACCTGCTACGACTATGACAGTCGCCGGCAATCACCTAAATATTGTCTAAGTGGGACAGGCCCTTAACCTATCTCTGTACCTCATTTACAACATGATCACCTCAGAACAGGCGAGCAGCACAGTTTCAACACATGCAGTGTAGCTTCTGAAACAATAAATCATGTGATGCTGATAAACAGTGAAGAGTTTCAATCCTTGCAGCTTTTACAGCATACCATCTGCAACACTCTGCAACATTTACAGTGCAACATGTCACCATCCATGTATCATTCCAGGAAACATAGCATCAATGCCCACAGGTCGCAGTGGAACGAGCCAGCTGCCAATATCTCCCCAGAACACACGTGATGCCCACGCGGTTATTTCATACTGTGACTTACTGCGAAACATGCGTGATGGGGGCCATTGGTGTCTCTCCCTCGATGAGGTCAAGGTCATCTGCATAGCTGTTTGCCCTCGACAAAGCTCCACTATTCGCATCAAGCATGCCCAGGGATTTCTTGACTGTGAGGAATCAGTTAAAAAAAAACGATAAAGTACATTTGTGTCACCTGCAACAAAATCCAATATCTGTCATCATTTCCCACCACGATTTGCTGCCATTTTCCCTTCTCCTCTGCTGAACTCACTGGTTTATGCTGAGGCATATATTTTGCTTTCAGCCACTGGCAATGCTCCAGTGCCTTTGCCAAGTGACCATTATTCCTGCACAGGGCTTGATGGTGCCAGCAAGCTGTGCGGTGCCAAGTTGAATCCTGCACTACATCCAGATGCACCATTCTGCTGGCATCCAGGTACCACAATCCTGAATGCCTTTCTGAATTATCCCTTTTGCTGGACCAGCAGAGGTCATGGCCTTGGGGTGGGGGGCATGATCTGCAAAGTCTATGGGAACTGAACTGTCGGCTCGAGCTGGGCCGGAGTTCCAGAGCCCCGGCCGCAGGAGGCAAATCCAACCCGCCGATTAGTGCGGAAGTCCCGATGAGGCTGAGATCGGCCGCCTCACTCGGCCTAGGTGCCACATTTTCGAGGGGACTTCATTAAAGAAGGGCCCGGACTGACCACCAGTTGCTGGAAAATTGGTGGTGGACATGTATTGCTGGGTATAGGAATTGTGGCTGGTTTTACTCTAGACTTGGCCATCAGTGAGCATCAGCTATCTCAAGCAGGGAGCCACTGCCTTTGCCATTAAGGCATTAAACCAACTATATAATCATATTCATTTGTATAGCCTAAAGGCAGAGCAAGGACATCTGTGCAGGAGAATATTGCCTTCAGTTCAACGAGCTAATGGATTGAATGCAGTTTTCAGCCCCATAAATTCACATCTATTATGCTTGAGAACAAAGATGAATGTCTCCACTTTGTTTTTTTTTATTAATACATTACTTATCACAGACAATATCCAGCCTCAACAGATCTTAGAAATAAATAGCAAAGAAAATGCTTCCAGACTTCAACGGAGAACGTGAAGATTTTCTTCAGTTTTAATCAAACAATGGTGAAGTGTGTGGGCTTCCTCACAGAGTGCATTTAGCTATCAGCCAATTTTGACATCCAACAGCTAGGCATGGCTTCCTGGAACTGCCCTTGTGTCTGGCCTGATCAACGAATCAGGAGGATAAGCCTCTTTTGTAGCTGCTCGTCAAAGGAAACAATTGCCTAACGTATGAGCCAGAAGAAGAAACCCCACTGTAACTATACGACATATTATCTAATACTTCACAGTACATAAACATAATCAGTGCTCTTTCTCATAGACAAAAAGTTGCCCGTAGGTAAGATTATGGGGCCGAGACACAAAATAATGACCTTTGACAATTTCAAGGTGGTGGTATATCGTACCGACATGTAAAGCACAGAACATAATCATCCTCAGATTTAAATGATGAGGCTGCAGTTAATCTGGGTATACATCGTTCACCTTTACAGATTGGAAAGCTATTTTGTTCATGATGTACGGAAGACAGTTATAATGAAACAATACAGCATAGAAACAGGCCCTTTAGCCCATCGAGTCGAATCTGCAATCCAGTATCCATTGTATTCAAGCCACATTCACCACCGCAAATACCTTTCGTGATTCTACCACTCGCCTACACACTAACCTACACACTAGGGACAATTTACCTCCTGGCTAATTAACCTCCAACCTACACATCTTTGGGATGTGGCAGAAAGCCGGAACACTCAGGGAAGATCCATATGGTTGCAGGAAGAACATACATGTTGCATACAGACACCACCGCTGGAGGTCATGATTGAACCCAGGTCGCAGGAATTGCGAGGCAGCAGCTCTACTGGCTGTGCTACCAAATGTAGAAAACATACATACAATTAAGTACGTCAGTTATGACTTATCAGTCAAGGGCAACAGATAGTACAAAGAGAAAAATACCAGAGTGCAGAATACAGTGTTGTAGTGTAATGCCCCAGTCCCAATTAGGAAACCTGAACAGAAACCTCTGGAGACTTTGCGCCCCACCCAAGGTTTCCGTGCGGTTCCCGTAGATTCCCAGAGATTTTTGTCAGTCTCCCTACCTGCTTCCACTACCTGCAACCTCCGGAAACCACCTGCAACCTCCAGGAACCGCACGGAAACCTTGGGTGGGGCGCAAAGTCTCCAGAGGTTTCCGTTCAGGTTTCCTACGTGGGACAGGGGCACAACAGAGAACGTGCAGATAAAAGGAAAATCTAAAGACGGGAATGAGGTAGGTTGAAAGATCGGGACTTCACCCCTAGTTTCCGGTAGGACCATTCAGTAGATACCACTACACCACTATGACCTCTCGGAAAGTTGGTAAGAGTCCTTGGAGGCATGCCAAACCTTGTACGCTCTTGGCTGAAATGTAAAGTCCTTTGGTTTAAGTGGCTGTGGCAGTAGATACTCGAGGAGCTCTACTCAATATGTTCCAGAGTCCAGGAGAGAGTTGATTCTATTACGTAGAATAAGTATGATTAGATTCGTAATAAGGTAACAGCAATAAGGGAAACCTAAATCTTTTTATAAAAATATCTCCAGTTAAAAGGAGGCTGGAAAAGTTGTCAACTCACTTTCTCCTGTGGGAAACTTGTGGGAAACTTCAGCAGAAATAAAATTTGGAAGAGATACAAAACAAGCTGCAAATTCACTGTCTACTGTATTACATTTGGGTACAATCAAAATCTGCCCTCAAACTGGGATCTTAGTACTTACCCAGTGTTATTGTTTAGTTTAGTGTAATTTAGTTTAGAGATACAGCCGGGAAACGGGCCCTTCAGTCTACCGATTCCACGTTGACCAGCGATCCCCGCACATTAACACTATCCTACATACACTATTGATTATTATCAAGCCAATTAACCTACAAACCTGTATTTCTTTGGAGTGAGGGAGGAAACCGGAGCATCTGGAGAAAACCCACGCATGTCGCGGGGAGAACGTATAAACTGCGTACAGACAGCACCTGTAGTCAGGATTGAACCTGGATCTCTGGTGCTGCTTTCTATCAACTTCACCAAACTCTTTCTTAACAACGCTTAAAGGAATACACAGTCAATACCTTTTAGCCTGGTGAAGAGTGATTGTGGTGCAGAAAATATTTTTCTAAACCCAGAGAAAGTACATTTATTGCCTAAACTAGATGCTATTAAGCAAATGTAATGCTCTCAACTATTCCTGTTAACTTTTTCAAATGCTGCCGGCTCATTGGAGCATCCATTTTCAAATGCCCTCCTTAATATTCTCCTTGCCCCCACCTGCTAAAAATAGGCTCCTGCTGAATTTCAAGGAGAAGTGTTATTTTGGCAGCTCAACATACCTACAGAAATAATACTGAGAAACATTAATAGCTTGCTGATGCTCAGAATATACAGCTGACTGGGTCTTTCCATTAGCCTTAGAAAATCTTAATCAACTGCAGAGTGCACAATCTGACCCCAGTGTAAGGTTAAGTGAGACAACTAATTGCCTTTTTATACCAGGTTCATAAATTCCCTTCAACAAGGTCAGGGTCAGTCTTATTGTGTGTGGCTTTCCAATTCCAGCTGCAACCTTATTCAAGGCACAAACTTGTTAAGTTCGCTAAGCCACAGGACTCTGTGTTTGCAGACGTCCTTATTTCACCAAGAGCTGTGAGGAGGAACTCATTTCTGCAATTAAATGGAACGGAGGTAGAACTATAACCACTGGTGAAATATTTGTCCAGCTCACCACACCTTTGTAATTGACAGCAACAGAGCCATGTGAAAGAAATGCCTCCAAATCACTGCAGAGCTTTTGTCTGCTAGCAGGTCTCAGTCAGGGCAAACATGGTCTCATAATGCTAGGAGTAATAGCTCTGATGTTATGGAGACTGTGGGAAGGCAGGGGCCGGTAGAAGGAGAGTCAAAAGAAACTGTACAGGGCACAAAGATCCCGGTGAATTTAATGCCTGGGCATGTCATAATTTTTCTGCCCCCGATTTACACCGCGATTGACAGGCACCCGGCTGCCGATAGGAAACTCAACCACAGAGGGATGCATCAAGAACCTGCTGAAGGGAACCAGAAAACATTGGTGATAGCTGGGAGTGGGTGTGGATGTATGGTGGATGCGGAATCAGCATTATCCACCAGAATTATCCACAGCATTAAATTGTGGGATTGCTGTGCACGCTCTAAGTGGTGCGGGAAAAATAGTGCAATAACAGAATAAACAAAGGAGGTAGGGTTAAGAGTAAATGTGCATGACAGCACCTACAGGAAGGGGTGTACAAGAGTCAGGGGCCTAGAGTCAGGAGTGGGTCAGGAGTTTGATAGCAATGGCGAATAAACTGTTTGTAAGCTTCTGTTGGGTGACAGGGGTTATGGGGAGAAGGCAGGAGAATGGGGTTGAGATGGAAAGATAGATTATTGTTGATTGAATGGCGGAGTAGACTTGTTGGGCCGAATGGCCTAATTCTACTCCTACAACTTATGAACTTATGTAGCTTCTCTCAGAAGGGATATAAAATGGAATGGGCGGGCAAGCAGACATCATTGACGTTACTGCCTGCCTTCCTGAGGCAATGTACCACGAAGATGAAGTGGACGGGAGGAAATGATGAGCCTATGATTAACTGGGCTCTCTTCATCACTCTTTGCAGGATCAGGCATTCAAGAACAGAGACAATGCCATAGCCGAGATGCAGCCTGTCCAAATACTTTCTGTAGCACATCTGTAGAAGTTTAAGAGAATCCTTGTAGTCAAGCCAAATCTTCTCAGGTGCCTCAGAAAGTAGATATGCTGATGTGCTGTATTGATCACCGCATCAATGTGAAGGGACCAGGTTAGGTTGCTGGTGATATGGATGCCTTGGCATTTGAAGCTGTCAACCAGTCCTACAGTGGTTCCTTTAATTAAGTCAGGGCTGGTTTCATCGCAACAGTCTTTGGCTGTACTTGCTCATGCCAACCAAAATACCCAATCTGCATTAGCCCTACCTGCCTACATTTGGCTGATATCCCTCTAAACATTTCCTATCCATGTACCTATCCAAATGTCTTTTGTTAGAACTTTCCTTTGTGTAACTGGCATTCATCTTTGGCAACGTAGGATTTTAACTATCAATAGTACACATCAGTTTGAGAATCGCAAAATAGACACCAAATTAGTCTTTGGTACAAGATGTATCAAAGACTAATTTGGAGTCTATTTTGCGAACTATCGTGCGTCTCTGGGCAGTTCTCCAATCACAGCCTGGATCACTTTCACCCAACTCTCCCCAATCATTAGCATCATCTCAGGGAAACCTCTGCCTGCACCCTGCTGTCCATTCATACATGTCTATCGCACTCTCCCTCCGACTTTACAATGCTGAACACCAAGAATGAGGGGCACCCAGATAAGGCCAGGTCTACATCGGCGCAAACTTACACCAAACATTTTAAGGTATGCCCAATCCCAAAGCAACATTTCTGTCATTATAATGAATTAAACAAAAACACCTCTTTGAGACCTACATTCTACTTCTGAATCTTGAATGCATATTTACAAAGCTTGAGCTTATGCAATGAAAGCTACTATAATTGCTCTGTATTTCACGATTTTACACATAGAGGGATATTGGCATGCATGGGCAAGTTTCCATGCTGCATGACTATGACTCTAAGCCTGTCATTGAAAAAGGATGATTCACTCACTTTGAATTTAATTATCATGCACAAGAACATAAAAAGGCATATCATTTGAGTTCAGCACTCTAATTCTTCGGTTCCCGCTAGTTTTTACTTTACAAT
Organism: Amblyraja radiata; assembly: GCF_010909765.2. NCBI lineage: Eukaryota > Metazoa > Chordata > Chondrichthyes > Rajiformes > Rajidae > Amblyraja > Amblyraja radiata. The sequence goes on along the minus strand of NC_045975.1, from coordinate 30,053,224 downwards.
TTAAGGTCTGCTTTACTCTTAGCAGGTAAAGCAGACCAATTCCAAAAGACATGGTCTACGTTTATGGACCTATTACAAGCATGAGGTGCAATAGTAATTAAAAAAAAAATAAAAAAATATATGGTATCAGGACCTGGCTATGGGAGGTAAAACAACAAAAACAGACTTGGTTGGTAGTCCCCTTTCTGCGGAGTTTAATGTTATGTTATAATAGAGCGATTGTCCCTACTTTCTTTTTCTTTCTTTTCTAGGGTCTACTTTCTTACTTTACTTCCTTCTCTAACTTCTTTTCTAAGGGGCTTTCTTTTCCCAACACTCTCTTGCACTTCACGACTCTTGCGCACTTTCTTTACTTTCCTTACTTCTATCTTTTTCTTAAAGCTCAAAAAAATGAAGCGGTACAAAAAATGTATTAAGATATATGTGTTGTGTATTATTGTAATTTACCGTACTAATAAAAATAATTTTAAAAAAAAAACAATTTAAGGTAATAAGATTCCAGGAAATGTTGGTAGAAATTGCAAGTGGAAGGAACGGCATAGATTTTAATGTTGACATGTTAATCATGCTCTTTGATGCAATTCATGTCCAAATAGATTCAGTATGGAGCCTCTTGGTTTCACTTCAGTACCTAACTGAAGGAGGCATAGAGTTCAGATGACAGAGTGAATTAAGGCCCCATCTAACTCCTCCATTGTTTCAGGAACATTTATCAGGCTTCTGGTACTTCCATAACCTAGAGTACTGTCCAATTCATTCTCTTCCCCATTGTGGACATTGGACTTTGGATGGGAACTGGTGCATTACAATGCTGAGAACTATATTCTGCATGCTGTATCTTCCCCTATGTTCTACCTATTGTATTTCAGTATGACTTGATTGATGTACCAAAGTACGTGACAATAATAAACCTAAACATAATTAGAGATGCCCTCGTTATTATTTAAAAACAATAGCAAATCGTCTCAGTATTCCAACTGGCATTCGCCCATTACTATTTCAACAGGCAAAAAGCATGAGCTTAATTGACCAAGTACTATTATTTGTAACTATACATTCAAAGATATTGGGCATAGAAAGCTGTACTCCTTCTCCAGCAATCTGATGGCAGCTCAAATCCACTGCCATGGGTAGAGACAGATATTGAAAGAGGAGGACAACACACAGTTGCTGCATAAGTACTTTTACTGCAAGTGTAGAGGTTGAATTCTTACCTCTGGGTGTCTTGAAAGTAAGTAGCATGCTATTTAAATACAAGTTTAGAGTCCTTATCAAATTAGATGGGAGCTCATGAAAGATCCCTAGTTTAGACAAACAGGTTTCAATCACCATCTGATGAGCATTAATTCATTAATGGATTCCTAATGCAGATCAGGCAGTAGCAATAATTGAATGCTCTCTCCTTAATTAGGAGGATGACTTATTTAACCATTCAAGAGGAGGCCAACTTTCAGCAATAAGTCACCAATGTCGATCACATTACTGAACTCTGCAAGGTACAGATGGCAGGCCGAGACAGTCAATTCTCAGAATAACAAGCAGTAGAAGCATTTGTACAGAACAATATCAAGTAACGTTTAAGTTTCTGTCTGAGTCAAATCAATCTCTTGCATTGTGCTTGGCCATTACCTTGAGAAGGAGAAGAGTTGGAGGAACAGAGTGGAGCAAAGGAAGCCCAAGAATGCTGACGGACTTAGTCACCAGCCAGAGAACAGGAGGACAGGAGATAAAAAGAAGGAAGGCAACCATTACTTATAGAAGAAAGAATAAAAAAACATTTTCTTCATACCTGGCCAGAAGGAAATGCTTTTTTTGCACTTCAATCCATTCGTTTCTTACCATTACAGAATTTGAAATGAGAAAGCATAAAAGAGACAAATCAAGAAACAATTATCAATACATTGGGACCTTCCACTGGGGTTCTACAGGAGTGAACCCACTTTTCATGCATTTTCAGTAAATAATGCCTTAAGATTTTAATAATATTCTTATTGTCGTGGGAGTATGTCACCAGCACAAAACTGTCTATGATGAGTGTCCGATTAAGACAATTAATTTTGGAGACCAAATTATGGTTTTCAAAATGACAGAAGCTTGATGTGGGAATGGAAAATATTTCATATTTCAAGAACAATATGTGGGGTAGAGGGAGGATGGGAGGGGAGGGGGTCGAGAGGAGAATCAATTGTCAACAAACTCTTGATAGGCATGATCTACAAGCTTTTGCAGGTCCACTGTCCAAAATGTTGGGATGGAGAAGGTGTGGCATTGATTCAATGACATCTTTCTCAGGCAGGGAAAGAGTGGAAGAATGAGGATATTACAATTACAATTATACTTATTCGGTAATTATACTTACTGAATAGTGAAAGGCCTGGCTAGAGTGAATGTGGAGAGGATGTTTCCACTAGTGGGAGAGTCTAGGACCAGGGGCCATAGCCTCAGAATAAAAGGATGTTCCTTTATAAAGGAGATGAGGAGGAATTTATTCAGTCAGTGGGTGGTGAATCAGTGGAATTCATTGCCATAGATGGCTGTAGAGGCCGTCAATGGATATTTCTAAGGCAGAGATTGACATATTCATGATGAGTAGGGGTGTCAGGGACTATGGGGAGAAGGCAGGAGAATGTGGTTGTGAGGGAAAGATAGATCAGCCATGATTGAATAGCGGAGTAGAATTGATGGGCCGAATGGCCTAATGCTGCTCCTAGAACTTATGAACTTAAAACGCATTTCAAAGCCCAATCAAATATGGCTGTAATTTTTTAGCAAGTAGAGCTCTTGAGCTTTGCTGCTACAGGTAATAATTTCCTGTTGTGGTCCTTCACAGCAGTCAGTATTTGTACGTAACAACGACACACACACATACAAAGACAGACACAATGCACTGCATTTGAACTTCTAGAAATGGAGCATGCATGGTTCTGGTTGTTGAAACTTGCAGTATCTACAGCTAATCACCACAACACTGCTTGCAAGGGACATCACAGCACTGAAAGCTCGTGGGTTAAAAATAACACAAGCATTTCTACAACTACAGCCTATGAAAGCTGGTAACTTACCAGTTGTTTTCAACATCTTTGCTTTTCCTGTATACTTGCAGAAGTGGGAGAGAGGTTACAGGCAGAGGTGACACAGATGGAGAGAGACAGGAAAAGTCAGAAAATTTCGACCTTGAACATATTCAAGATTATAACAACACACCATCCATTTTAGTCACCTGGAGTTCCATGGTGATACAAAACAACAGGAAGATCATCGTGGAGACCAGGGTTACAATTAGAGGAGTGACGCTAGCATGATGGGGCAAGCAGGAAACGTAATGTCATGGCAGGGATGGGGGGGAAGAGTTGGCGAGAATGTTGTGGTTTGCAAGCAAGGTCAACTGACCAAATGGAAGGGATGGGGAAGAGAAAATTGATGGTCATGGTTCCAAGGTGAGGGTAGGAATGGGGAGGGGTGAGACAGAGAGTGGGTGGGAATAAAGTGAGACCACTGCCCAACAGTGCTCCTCACATCTTTCTCCATTTGCATAAACACCAGGTTTATCCTTTTACAGTATATGCAGATGCTAGATAAAAATCTGGAGCAATAAACAAACTGCCGGAGGATTTCAATGGGTCAAGCAGCATCTGTGGAGCGAAATGTATGGTGGATGGGAATAGAACATTGAAGTTTTGAGTTGACTGCAGCCCAGAGGAAAGGTCTCGACCCGAAATGTTGGCTGTCCATTTCCCTCCACAGAAGCTGCCTGACCCACTGAGTTCCGCCAGCAATTTGTATTTGCTCCAATTGTGACAATGTTGGTGCCAAATGTAGCTTCTGATAACGTTGATGAGGATGGGGATTTCGTTCATCTAAAACATCTCCTTACTACAAACCTACCGACTCTCACAGTTACAGTATATCGACTGCACTTCATCCGACCCTGCCTCTTGCAAAGATGCTATTCCCAATTCTCAATTCCTATGTCTCTGCCGCATCTACTCCCAAGGTACGGCTTTTCATTTGAGGACATCTGAGATGTCCACATTCTTTAGTTAATGTGGTCCTCCCCCCCCCCCCCCCCCCCCCCCCGGTATCATAGATGGATCCCCCATCCACATCTCTTCTGTGTCCCAGAGTTCTACTCTTGCTCCAGAGACGTATTAATGATAGAGTTCCCATGGACCACACCTTTCATCCCACCAGCCACCACATCCCACACATTGTCCTCCTACATTTCCGTCACCTCCAACGTGATGCCACCACTAATCACATCTTCCCATCTCCACCCCTTTCCACCAACCACTGGACTGCTCTCTCTGCAAATACTTGGTTCACACGACCCATCCCACCCAAACCACCCCCTCTACAGGTACTTTCCTCTGAAACAACTCCACTCCCTCTTGCTTATTTAATTTTCATTTACATATACCTCTGGTCATTGTTTTCGCTATCTATGTGCACACTTTGATTGATCTGCCTTGACATCTAATTGTATTTTCACCCCACCATGCTTCCTGATAAATTATTTCTTTCTTCCTTGTCCGCTATTTACCTTCACTGAAGAATTACCACCTTTAGATTTTAGACTTTAGAGATACTGCGTGGAAACAGGCTCATCGGCCCACTGAGTCCATGCTGACCAGCGATCACCCCGTACACTAGGTAGGCCCCCCTCGGTCATGACTGAACATACAGACTCTGCACAGACAGCATCCTTAGTCAGGATGGAACTCAGGACTCAGGCTCAGTAAGGCAGCAACTCTACCGCTATGCTATCGTGCCGCCTGCTATCCTATCAACTCTATTTCCCTCAGGTGCCCTTGCAACCGTTCCAAAATGGGGGGTCAGTTAAATAGTTGGTTTTTAAATGCAAATATTTTACATTTTTATCAAAAAGTTAATTGCCAACATTCCCCAGCTCCATCACTCCATGCTACACTTGGATAAAACCCATTATATTCCACACCGATAAGCCTTTCACAGCAAAACTTGTAAAGCACATAACTGGATTGTAAGAATGAATTACAAGGCCATTTGTTTTATGATCCTTACTGATGCAATATCAGAAGGATTAGCTGCACACAAGTGTACAGTCTCATCAACTACGTTCTAGTTTTTACAAACAATGGCCTTTTCATCTTCAGCATCTTAACAAAGTTGCAATTAGTAGGGATTATGCTCAAAATCCCTTCAGTTATCAGTAAAGATCTAAGTAACTGCATTAGCTTTCTTCGGGCATTTTGCTGATAGTTTGGCATGGTACATTCCTAATCCAGTACTGCTTCATCAATGCTGTGGAAAATGGTTCAATATCGACTGTAACCAAGTACTTAGTGCAAATTTGATCTGCTTTCTCCACTTTTGGCTCTATATCCTTATCAGTGGACAGGTAAGCAGTTTGTTGTCATGCTTCCCTTTTTAATATTAAACTCTGGATTCTTCATCTTGTAGCTTTAAATAAGCTATTTATCTCGTTAAAAATATAGCGTTTATTCATTTAATTAAGCAGAATTTAACTGAAATTCAGAACTCTGAAAACAACCCAGATAGGTGAGTAGATAAAAGAAAGCATATTTTCCCCTTTACTTTCACTTTTTGATATATTAACATACAAACTGAAGAAATATGAAGAGCAGAGACCTGCTTTAACATTCTATGTCATGGCTGATCATCTGATTCAAACCAGCGATCCCTCAGTATTCTTGTGTTCTTTGATTCTATTTGACTTCAAAAGTCTCTCCACACGACTACTTAAGGGCCTGTCCCACTTGGGCGTCATTTGCGCATCACGCAGGTGGCGCGTGAAGATTTTGTGAATCACAAAATCATGGGGCGCCGTGCGTGCCCGCGCGTCACTGCCTACGTCACCACGTTTCACCACGTGTCATGCGCTCGTCACCTGCGTGTCAGGAATGCCAAACTCAATCACAAACGGCGGATTGAGGAGCACTTCCATAACAACTCTGACCCCAGGCGCATGTGGCAAGGAATCAAATCCCTTGCCGATTACCATAAAGTTAACACCCCTCCCCCAGACAACGCCACCCTTCCTGACGAGCTAAACCATTTCTATGCTCGCTTTGACCGGGACAACAAAACCCCAGCCATCAAAGTTGCTCCACCCCCGAATGAACAACCCCTCAGTCTCTCCACCTCTGCTGTACAAGATGCACTGAGCAAGGTGAATGAGGGCAAAGCTGCCGGCCCCGATGGCATCCCTGGCCGGGTGCTTAGGGCATGTGCTGGACAACTATCCCCAGTCTTCACCGACATTTTCAATCTGTCACTGGCCCAGGGTGTTGTCCCCACTTGCCTCAAGACATCAACCATTGTGCCAGTGCCCAAACAGTCAGCCACAGGGAGTCTCAACGGTTTCCGCCCAGTGACACTCACCCCTGTCATTGCTAAGTGCTTTGAGCGGCTGATCTTGGCTCACCTCAAAGCCAGCCTCCCCCCCACACTGGACCCCCATCAGTTTGCCTACCGGGCCAACAGGTCTACAGAGGACGCCATATCAGCGGCCCTACACTCTGCCCTGACCCACCTGTACAACAACAACTCCTACATCAGGTTGCTGTTCATTGATTTCAGCTCTGCCTTTAACACTGTCATCCCCGCCAGCTTGATCACCAAACTCAGCGGACTTGGCATCTCCACCTCCCTCTGCAACTGGACACTGGATTTCCTCACCAACAGACCACAGTCTGTCAGGGTCAACAACCTCACCTCCTCCACTATAACACTGAACACTGGCGTGCCACAGGGCTGTGTGCTCAGCCCTCTCCTCTACTCCCTCTTCACCCATGACTGCATCCCTAAGTACGGATCCAACGCCATCATTAAGTTTGCTGACGACACCACGGTGGTAGGACTGATCAGTGACAACGATGAGTCAGCCTACAGAGAGGAGGTCCAGCACCTGACAACCTGGTGTGCCAACAATAACCTCGTCCTCAACTCCAAGAAGACGAAGGAAATTATTGTTGACTTCAAGAAGGTCAGAGGAGACAGTCATACCCCCATCCATATAAACGGGACTGAGGAGGAGCGCGTCTCCAGCTACAAATTCCTCGGGGTACATATCTCGGAGGATTTGTCCTGGTCCCTCAACACCTCCAAGCTGATCAAAAAGGCACAGCAGCGCCTTTACTTCCTGAGGAGGCTCAAGAAAGCCCACCTGTCCCCCCAGATCCTGACCAACTTCTACCGCTGTACCATCGAGAGCATCCTGACCGCCTGCTTCACGGTATGGTACAGCAGCTGCACTGTTGCGGACAGGAAGGCACTACAACGGGTGGTGAAAACCGCGCAGTACATCATCGGTGCCCCGCTCCCAGCCATGGATGCCCTCCACCAAAATGGTGTCTGAGACGGGCTGGGAAGATCATTAAAGACCCCTCCCACCCCAACCATGGACTGTTTGCCCTCCTCCCATCAGGGAGGCGGTACAGGAGCCTCAGGTCTCGTACCAGTAGGATGAGGAACAGCTTCTACAGTTATACCATCACATTGCTGAACTCAGAGTCCCGCCGATAGATTTCTCCGGTCCCTCCGTCCCCATTGTTTAATTATTCTGTATTTTTGATTATTCTGTATCTTCTTTTTTTTTAATTTCTATATTGCACTACTACGGACTGACGCAAAACTGCATTTCGTTGTACCCATACTCAGTATTTATGCAATTACATTAAAGTTGAATTGAATTGAAAAAAAATAAAAAAATGTTGCGTTGTGCGTCGTGACGCGTAAATGATGTCGCGTAAATGATGTCGCGCAAATAACGCCCAAGTGGGACATGCCCTTTAATGTCTCAGACACAGAATTCCAAAGACTCACTATAAGCTGAATGAAGAAACCTCTTCACAACTCATTCCTATATGGTCAACTCATTACCTCAAGACTGTGGTCACTGAGAATGATGGTCTAGCCACGGGCAATGTCCTCTCCACAGAAACTCTTTCAAGGAGAAGAGCAATCTGATAACATCTTTCATCATTTCATGGCATATCATACTAAATGGCAAGTGCTTTCTTTAAAATCAAGTCTATGATTTCACAGTTTAAGAATAAGGGGCAGGCCATTTAGGACTGAGGTGAGGAAAACATTGTTCACCCAGAGAGTTATGAATCTGTGGAATTCTCTGCCACTGAAGGCAGTGGAGGCCAATAAACTGGATGTTTTCAAGAGAGAGTTAGATATAGCTCTTAGGACTAACTGAATCATGGGATATGGGGAGAAAGCAGGAACGGGGTACTGATTTTGGATGATCAGCCATGATCATATTGAAATAAAGTGCTGGTTCGAAGGGCCGAATGTCCTACTCCTACAACTATTTTCTATGTTTCTATGTTTCATGCCTTCATATTATAATATTAAAATTCTTGCCTCTGATTTCGAAGATCTAGCAGATTTCTTAATCCTGAGATATAACCCCAAACATAATAGGGCCACCTTTGATGTGTGTGCCATTAGAGGTCAAGGCCTTATGCTTTGGACAGGTTCACTAGGCTTTCTACCTTAAAATCCCACCACTTTTCCATCTTTCTTTCCTCCTGTGAAGCATCCTAAACCTAACAAAATTTGGGGTGTCTTTATTGTGCTTGACAGCACACTTATGAAATGACTTGAGACATTTTTTCCATAATAAGCATGCAGTATAAATGGAAATTATTAGTGCATGCATAATGCAGAAGATAAATCTTCTTCTATGGTGGTTAAGAAATTGACATTTCTAACCATTGCAAGGAATTACTTTTAGATGAAACAATTTACAGTTGGATAATATTAAGGAAGATTTTCAATTTGCGGTCTGTGTTATACTGTATTGAAGAATCACTGTGCATTGGAGCAAGAGTACGGTTTTACTTTCCACTGTTGTTTGTTTCTCTCTCCTACCTGATAAATCATATCCATCAATATTTTCATTTTTCTTGTCCTCCTTATCAACAACGTGTTCATATGTGATGTTCGGCACATTCAGTGTTTTCTCAGAATTCAGTCCATTGTCTTTGTCAGACTTCATTTTCTTTTTTTTAACCTGGAAAACGCCAAGCTTAGTTTAGTTTAGTTTAGTTTAAAGACACCGCGCGGAAACAGGCCCTTCGGCTCACCGAGTCCGCGCTGACAGCGATCCCCGCACATTAACACTACCCTACACACACTAGGGATAATTTACACATACACCAAGCCAATTAACCTTCATACCTGTCCGTCTTTGGAGATAGTTGAAGCATTCAACAATTTCACTCAAGTCTCACAAAGGCTTCACAAGGCTTGCACACCCAAGATGAGAAGTTCAGGACCAGCTCACTCCAGCTTACTCCAGCTCATGTGCATAAGTGCATAAGACTTATTGCACCTTTGTGAGACAAAATTAGTGATCAGATTCATCTGGATAATAGTTGACGTCGATTCGCAGAGCTCAGAAAGAGGCCTTTCAGTCTAGCAAGTCCATGCCTATCAACCAATCCACGTTTACTCCAATCCTACGCAAACTCCATGTTTAGACACAAAGTGCTGGAGTAACCCGGCAGGTCTGGCAGCAAGTCTGGATAAAATGGATAGGGGACGTTAAGGTTCAGGACACTTCTTCAGTCTGAATCATTGAGTTACTCCAGCACTTTGTGTTTATTTTTTGTAAACCTTCCTGTTTTTCCCCCGCTCTCCCTAGTATAATCAGTCTGAAGAAGGGTCCCGACCCGAAACTCCTGCATTTTGCATCCTGTGAAATTAATTCAATTTTTGTTTTCCTCGCAGTCTCATCCATTCCCACTAAACTATACTTCTCACCTGCACACTCGGTGCAATTTACCTATCCAACCCACATGTCTTTGGGATGTGGGAGGAAACCAGAGCACCCATAGGAAACCCACATGGTCACAGGTGGAATGTACAAACTCCACACATTCAGCACTGGAGATCAGGACTGAATCCAGATCACTGGGTCTGTGCAGCAGCAGCTCTACTAGCTCTGCTACTGAGCCAACTCAAAGAGAGGGATCACAAAAGGGAGATGCAGGAAAGCAGAAATGCAAAAATTAGGAAAGATGATATTTAACAAAAATAAAGACAACGAAAGATTGTTATTACCACCAGTTTCTTCGATTTTGGACTTGAAGATGGAACATAAAATTTGCTAGGTGCTCGAACATACATCTTCCATGTGGCAGAATCGTGGTTTTCTGCTGCGTAGCACCTCCATGATGTCTAAACGGAATGAAACCAATAAGTTCATAAGTTCGAGGAACAGATCTAGGCCATACGGCCCATCAAGTCTACTCCGCCATTCATTCATGGCTGATCTATTTTTCCCTCTCAACCCCATTCTCCTGCCTTTTCCCCATAACCCCTGAACACCATGCTAGTCGAGAATCTGTCAATCTCCACCTTAAAAATATCCATTGACGGCCTCCACAGGTATATGTATATGTATTTTTGTAAGGTGTCCTTGAGACTCTTGAAAGGCGCCCATAAATAAAATGTATTATTATTATTATTATTATATGTGGCTATGAATTCCACAGATTCACCACCCTCTGACTAAAGAAATTCCTCCTCATCTCCTTTCTAAAGGTACGTCCTTTTATTCTGAGGCTATGTCCTCTAGTCCTGGACTCTCCCACTAGTGGAAAAATCCTCTCCACATTCACTCTATCCAGGCCTTTCACTATTCACTTTAAGGCTGATTAAACTCTTTTTTTAAAACAAGAGCTAAATATTTATCTTGAATTAGTAACTGAGTAAAGGCATGATTGTAATCATGATGAGGATCTCATGAAAGATCCTGAAACGTTAATTCTATTTCTTTCTGTGTTTTTGCTGCTTGAATTGATGAGGATTTCCTACATTTTATATATTTCATTGCAATGAGGATTGGCTTCCATCCGATTAGCTGTTCTGATTTAATTTATTGCAAATTCCAGAATTATTTCACAATAAAGTAAGTATGAAAGGAAGAGTTCACAGAATTGAAGACAAAGTCACTGATAAACCTCCAAATAAGCTCGGAACCATGTTGACTTGGTGACAGGCATTGTTTTTGTCTTTGCACTATTAAGACTTTAGAGATGCAGTGCGGAAACAGGCCCTGCAGCCCACCGAGCCCGTTCTGCCCAGCAATCCGATACACTAACACTATCCTACACACTAGGGACAATTTACAATTTTGTACCAAAGCCAATTAACCCACAAACCTGCACAAACCTCCCACAAGTCTTTGGAGTGTGGGTGAAACCGGAGCATCTGGAGAAAACCCATGCAGTCCATAGGGAGGATGTACAAGCTCTGTACAGACAGCACCTTTAGTCAGGATCGAACCTGCGTCTCCAGCAGACTAAGGCAGTAACTCTACTGCTGTGCCACTGTGCCACCCCTATGCTCCCGTTTCCTTTCAATTTTACAGGATGAGGGAGACGTTTACAAAATAGAATTATATTAATTCTGACTTCACTTAAACTGATTATTGTGTATTTCGAAAATCTATCAACCCATTTTCCACTATCAAATCTAGAGTCGAGAGTTCAATTATCATATGTACCAGCAATGCACAGTGTACAAATCCTGCTTACTGCAGCTTTGCAGGCCCGTTAATGCAGTAACCTACCAATAAATATATCATAATCAATAAATCAATAAATTAACATTGATACTAGGTAACTAATTACTTAGGGGTGAGCAGAGACTCAATTCTCTGAATCGGATGATGTGTTTAGGGGTGGTGATGGTGTTGAACGCTGAGCTGTAGTCGATAAACAACAGCCTGATGTATGTGTTCTTACTGTTCATATGATCCAGTGCAGAGTAAAGAGCCAGTAATATTGCATCCCCGATAGATCTGTGTGGTGGTCGGCAAATTAAAGTGGGTCTAGTTCTTTAAAACAGACCTCTCGAAGCAGTTAATCACCACAGGTTTTTGCACTACTGCTCAGCAGTCATTCTTCTTCTTACTCTTCCTCTTTTACTCTTACTCACGTTACTCCTGGTCACTGTTTAATTTGCGCTATTAATGCATCCAATAAACCTTTGATTACAGGTATTTTTTTTAAATCCCAAGCACTTTATTTATTAAGCACAAGTCTATTGCACGAATAATCCATGCTTTAAATGAAATGTTTCCTCATAACAGTCCTACATTTACAACAAATAATATGGAAATAACCAAATCTGAACTGGAAAGAGATGCTGGGGCAATAGTGTCCAGTCAAAGCAGAACAATAAACAATAAATGAAGAATACTATTCGAGCCATCACTCTGAAACCCCACTTCATTGTTACACAAGTGTCTTCCGCAACCTCCCACTCTCCAAACTGGTCCCTTTCCTGTCTCATTAGAATTAGAATTAGAATTACCTTTATTGTCATTCAGACCTTACGGTCTGACCGAAATTTCGTGCCTGCAGTCATACATACAATAATACAATAATAAACAACAATAAACACAAATTAACATCCACCACAGTGAGTCCTCCAAGCACCTCCTCACTGTGGTGGAGGCAAAAATCTTAGGGCTGCAGTCTCTTCCCTCCTCTTCTCCCTCTGCGCTGAGGCGATACCCCACAGGGCGATGGTACAAACAGTCCCACGGCTCACCGAACCCCGCAAACGGGCCGGCTCAAACACCGCGGCCCGGGGTGGTCGAAGCTGCCGCCCTCCAGTCCAGCGTACGCAGCCGCTGGCCCGCGGCTGAACCCCGGACTCAGGTCACCGCCGCCAGAAGTCATACAGTGTGGAAATAGGCCCTTCGGCCCAACTTGCCCACATCGATCAACATGTCCAATCTACACTGGTCCCATCTGCCTGCCTATTTAGCCTATCCCTCTAAACCAATCCTATCCATGTACCTCCATTCCTCCTCTATCCATGTACCTGTTTAAATTGTTCTTAAACATTGCAATAGTACCTTCAACTACCCCCTCCGGCAACTCATTCCATGCACCCACCACCCTTTGTGTTGAAACAGTTACCCAACAGGTTCCTTTAAAATATATTCCCCCTCACCTTAGACCCATGTCCTCAGGTTCTTGATTCCCCTATTCTGGGCAAGAGACTGTGCGTTAACGCGATCCTCACACCATTTTGTACACCTGTAGAAGATCATCCCTCATCCTCCAGCGCTACAAGGAGTAGAGGCCTCGCCTGCTCACGGTGTGTAGACCTCTCCCTATAGCTCAGGCCCTCGAATCCTGGCAACATCCTCATAAAGCTCCTCTGCACCCTTTCCAACTTGACAACTTCTTTCCTATTTTTCACTTGGCATTTTTCTTTTGCATGACGAACTGATTCAGATGTATACTGATTATACCCTGAATACTTCCACAGGGTCACACAGCTAGTTACACCTTTCTGTATGAGCTTAGTTGGGAAGAATTTCTGATCATCATATTATTAGCACAGATATTTCTTATTTTCCCCATATTAATGCACTTCACCTCCCTGCACACCAATCTCTCTGCATGTTTTTGTGTTGCATGGCGAAGCGACAACAGACTACCAAGAGAGGCGGTATTAACAAAAATACATCTGAGATGCATTAAAGAGGAGCATCTGGCAAGTTTAGCACAAGAGGAAATTTATGTTTTTGCAAAATGACTTGGGTTTTTATGTCCTGTTATCGATTATAATATACTCACAAATTGTTTGTGTGTGCCATGATGGTAATAGAGTGGGTCTTTAAAAAATAAATTAAATAGCCTTGACCTCTCTGTGACATCATATTGACCACAATTTTTGAATTAGTGCTACAAGTGGGATATCCTAGCCTGCATCAAGAGTGGCGTCAGAACAGCATTTAAATATTGCAATTTCTATAGTCTCTGGAAAGAAATGAAATCTGCTGTTGGAAACAAAATCCCAAGGGTAAACAACCTAACTGCAATTATCTCAAGAAGCCAAATCCAACGTCAGTATAGATTATTTTTATCTCGTGAAACTTCACTCATTACTGACTCCCCAAACGTCAAAGCATCAGATTATATTCAGCACAGAAAGTTATCAAGAGACCATGGACATACCTGAATAAGGGAGGCAGCTGCTGGGATCTGCCGATTAAAATGCTTCTGTCGCTGCTTCTGCTGAACCTTGAGAGCAAACCCCGAACCGAGAATCCCCTGGGATGGCAGAAGAGAAATAAAATCAAACTTGTGTAGGTAGGAATGGTTTACACTGAAGATAGACACAAAATGCTGGAGTAACTCAGCGGGTCAGGCAGCATCTCTGGAGAGAAGGAATGGGTGACGTTCGGGTCAAGACCCTTCTTCAGACAGATTAAATTAGTTTTCCCGGTAGAGTATCCCAGAGTATTTTAGAGATACAGCATAGAAACCAGCCCTTCACCCCACCGAGTCTTCGCTGAGACCAGTGATTAGTCCGTATACTAGTTCTATCCAACACACAAGGGACAATTTCCAGAAACAAATTAACCTACAAACCTGCACATCCTTGGAATGTGGGAGGAAACCGGAGCTTCTGGAGAAAACCCATGTGGTCACCGGGAGAACATTCAAACTCCACACAGACTGCACCCGTATTCAGGATCGAACCCGGGTTTCTGGAACTTATGCCCCTGTCCCACTTAGGAAACATTAGGAAGCCGGTTTTGAATTGTTTGAAATAATCGCCGGAACATAGAAGAAGCGGAAACTACTTTTGACCACTAGGGTGACTGACAAAAACCTCCGGGAACATCCGGAAACCTCCGGGAACCACACGGAAACCTTGGGTGGGGCGCAAAGTCTCCAGAGGTTTCCGTTCAGGTTTCCTAAGTGGGACATGGGCATAAAGGAGATATTCACATATTTGTTATCAGGAGGTTCATATCCATTTTTCCTGGATAACAAGGTCAGAGTGAAATTGAAAATGTCCTCACAAAACAAGACAAATTTCACCGTATCTTTGTACATATGATAATAATAATCTAAACTATATTGTTTCTTTTTGCTTCATTACAGGAATTAATGAATAGATGGAGCAACACATAATTCTTGTTTCAAGTGACCAGAGCAGTAAACTGATAGTTAAATTCAGGCAAACACTTACCGCAGGAAGAGCGAAGAAAGAAATTGCGAACACGGAGAAGCATGAAGCAATGGTTCTGCCGATCCAAGTCTGTGGAACCTTATCCCCATATCCAATTGTTGTAACAGTTACCTGTTGAGGAAAAGACCAGCTTGTGAATGTTAAAGCTATTGTAAAGGAATATTCTGCCGCTGCAAAATATAGTAGTGGAGTAGCTTAGTTTTAGTTTAGGGATACAGTGTAGAAACAGGCCATTCGGCCCACTGGAATAACTAAAAATATTCTGACATTCAAGGTCGAAATGAAGACAATATACCCACAATCTCCATACATGCGAGATTCATGGTGAATACCACAATCCATGCACCCACAGATAATCTCTCTTGCTAACCAATGGATCTGACGCAAGAACAGAATCATGGCCCCCTGTATTGAGGGGGGGATGGACAGAATGGAGAGGCAGGAAATCAGGAAACTCAGCTTTCAATCCGGTTTGAAAAAACAAAGTGTGCCAATAGAATATCAGATTTGGAATCAGGTTCCCATTCACAGTCAGTTGAAGGAAAGGCTACCACATTGCCTGGTGAATGGGTGGGAGGGTAGATGCCAAGTGGGTGGGAAGGACTACGAGTCCCTGGGTGAGCGGGAAGGATGGTGGTGTCATTTTGGGTGGTTGATTGATAGGTTGTTGGATGGATGGCTTGGCTGGTAGTTTGTGAAATGGATGGGTATGCTGGCGGGTTGTCAGGAGAGTGGGCATGCAGGTTGGTTGGTGAGCAGAGACAGTGCAGAATATTTTGCAATGGGTAAGGAATTGAGAGGTCAGTATCAGAGGGATATTTGTTGCAGGTATGGTACGGGAAGGTTAGAAGTTTTGAGTGTTGGGGAAATCCAGTGGGCTCACGGGCAAATTATTGATCATGATACCATTGGAATGACAAAGATTGGGGGTCAAAGACATTGGGATTGAGAGTCCAGAAGAATTGGCCATATGTGGAGAGATCAATGAGTCTGAAGGAGACTGCTGTCTCTAGAGGGAAGCGAGCAGTCATCAGGCAACTAAATCACCCCATCACCAACTATAGAGCAGTTCTGACCTGCCATCGACCTCATTGGAGATCCTCAAACTATCTTCAATCAGACTTTACTGGGCTTTAACTTGCACTAAACGTTATTCCCTTGAACTTGATCATGTATTTGCGCACTGTGGACGGCTTGATTGTAATCATGAATAGTCCTTCCACTGACTGGGTAGCACGTAACAAAAAGGCCTTTCGTATCTTGGTACGCAAGACAATAATAAAACTAAGTTTAAACTAAATGGACCTAAACTGAGCTAAATAGAACTAAACTGAACCAATCGAGACAAAACTAAAATGAAGGGATTGGATTGCTTGGAGGTATTTGCTAGCTGCAGAGGTTAGTAGACTTACCCGGGATAAGAGAGATGGAGAGGAACAACTTTGCTTCTCAAACGCTAAAGCAGTTCAGGAAAAGTACTCGAAATGTGTTTAAACCGAAGATAGACACCAAAAGCTGGAGTAACTCAGCGGGACAGGCAGCATCTCTGGATTCTGCTTCCAGTCTGAAGAAGGGTCTCGACCCGAAACGTCAGCCATTCCTTCTTTCCAGAGATGCTGCAGTCACTATTCCTGCTGAGTGACTGCAGTTTTTTGTGTCTATCTTCAGGAAAAGCACTCATCTCTTCCATGTGGAAGTCCTTGGCACCATTTTAGTGATCATCTCGTTATGAAGTTGAATGAAGGAGAAGAAAGTGATCCATAGGCAGAATCACTAAAATAATTAAATGAGGCCCCACCTTCAACCTGGAGCCATTTGCTTATATCTGTCCTGCCATGCCTTCATCTATGGTGCATATTAGTGGGTTTGATCTGGTACGGGATTTTTGTTATCCGCTCAACAGCCAACATCCACTCAACAGCTCTTTGGGAATTGACGTAGATCATTTACTGCTACGACTAGTTCATTCCCTGCAGCCTGACAATTATTTTCTGTTTCATTACAATTCCAGCTCCCTTTTGAAAATTACTCTTGAACGCTCTTCCTCCACCACTCATTTCAGATCATAGCTCGCTGCATAAAAACACGCCTCTGGTATTTCTAGCAAACCTGTGTTGCATTACTGCTGTCTTATCTGACTGTGAAGACTGGGTCCCTGCAGCCGAAAAGAGAATATGTCATCATTTTTAAAGCTAATAAATCATGCCTCAGCCTCCTGAGTTGTGAAGAGAATAATTCAATTTTCCCCTCTCTCTCGGCAACCAAAGTCCCTGAACCCGTCTCTGTAAATCTGCTGTACCCCCATGCTAATGCCTTTGCATTCTTCTAAAATGTGAGGTCCAAAATTGAAATATAAGCAAAGAAGTTGACTTTGAGACCTTCCAGTACATCCGGCATGTGGACTTTGGACTTTTTCATTTGTAAATGGCACCAAAATATGACGACGGGTGCATGAATTTCACTGTGCAGTGCATTCATTAGAATAAAGCACCGTTGGCCCATTGATTTTAAAAGTTATCAGCTAAGATGAGGAAATGCCTTTTTTTTCTAAAGATAAGGACCCTAATACAATTTTTTTTAAGGTTTGTGTATGTGAACTGTTCAGTATCTCTATTCCCGAACACTTTTTAAAAATGACTTTATTGGGGACAAGTGTCTGGCAGCAGCAACTGAAAAAACTCAGCATTTGATGATCATTGAAGGTGTCACGTATTCTATAAACAGCTGCCTCCGAATAAAAATTGAGCATCTGAGCCAGGGATGCTTAATGGTAGCTTTGCCTCTGGAGTTAATTGCAAAGGAGGTGCAGAAGCTGGGGGGGGGGGGGGGGGGGTGTTGTAGGGAATGCTTGTTGGTGGGGGTTAGATAGGATCGGCCACAATCATAAAGGTTCACGAAGACACAATGAAACAGTATCTGAGGTATACAGCTCCCATTCCACACTGAAAAAAAAAGATATTCCTTTGTTTGAAATCAGATACTTAACAAGTTCACACAGGTAAAAGCCTTGTTAAGGATTTCTTTTACTCTCTCTCTCCTCTTACTGCGGCGATGATTAGGAGAACAATGAAACGGAGCACAGCTGGGTAGCATGTGCCTGAACAAAAGTAGAAAGGATTAGAAATGTGAAGTCGCACGGCAGCGCGATAGTGATGTAAAGGAAAAGCTTCAGCTTTCAGACCTGGAGGCAGAGCCACTGACTCTTACCAACGCACAGATGTCCCCTCTTCAAAGATAACACAGCTTTATCAATAATTCACCAATGCACATCCTTGGTTTCCATCTGAAGTGCAACCAGGTGTCTTATTGCTGTATTGCACTGATTCATTGAAGGGAAAAAAAGCCCGCACTATAATCGGTGGGCTTATCATCAAATAAAGCCCTTTGCTGTACTGCAGGCTTCAACAAAGCATCGTGTTACTCCTGCAGAAGAAATCGGAAATGCTTTAAGCTCGAGTGGAGGGAAAGATGGAATAAAAGCTTCCATTAATGTCACGAGCAGCATTTATAAACTGCAGCTGCGGGAATGGCTCTTACATTTTTAATTTTCTTTTTTTGAACCATTCTTTTTTTTAATAATGTGATGTACAAAGATGGCATGAAGCAAACAGATGCGAACAGATGCGAACCTTTGCTTTGCCATAACCCGCAGTCTTCATTCTACTGTAGATTTTTCCCTCAGCATAGGTTTACAAGGTTAATTCCCGGGATGGCGGGACTGTCATATGCTGAGAGAATGGAGCGGCCGGGCCTGTATACTCTGGAGTTTAGAAGGATGAGAGGGTATCTTATTGAAACATATAAGATTATTAAGGGTTTGGACACGCTAGAGGCAAGAAACATGTTCCCGATGTTGGGGGAGTCCAGAACCACAGTTTAAGAATAAGGGGTAAACCATTTAGAACGGTGACGAGGGAACACTTTTTCTCACAGAGAGTTGTGAGTCTGTGGAATTCTCCGCCTCAGGGAATTGGAGGCCAGTTCTCTGGATACTTTCAAGAGAGAGGTAGATAGGGCTCTTAAAGATAGCGGAGTCAGGGGATATGGGGAGAAGGCAGGAACAGGGTACTGATTGGGGATGATCAGCCATGATCCCATTGAAAGGCGGAGCTGGCTCGAAGGGCCAAATGGCCTACTCCTGCACCTATTGCCTATTATCTATTGTCTATTGAGATCTCTATTCACATCATGCAATAGCCCTTTCACAGTATTATCGATTTGATGTGTCCAATTATTAAAATGGGGTATACTTTGTGTCACCTGATAAGAGGAGGGTAAAAACCATTGTTGGAATGAAGGATGGATGATGAGAGGGTGGAAGGGGTGGGTGGCGCGACTCACTTCGCAGCGGCCTCTGCAGTCCGTCTGTCTTTTTTTATTTTTTTCTCGTTTAAATGTAGTTATAATGTTTTTTTTTAAATTGAGTATGTGTGTGGGGGGCGGGGGGTGTGAGGGGGGGGGGGTGGGGGAAACTTTTAAATCTTTCCCCTGCACGGAGAACCCGACCTTTCCTCTGTCGGGTCTCCATTGTCGTTGGGGCCTAGCACCGTGGAGCGGCCTCCAACCGGAACGACCTGGGGCTCCAGTCGCGGAGCCTGCGGACTTACTTACCATCGTGGAGCTGGCCGAGTTCGGAGCGGGAGGAGCGGTGGTGGCGCGCTGCTGCGACCCGACCCTGGAGATTCGGAGGCTCCAACCGCAGGTCTGGTGGACAGTGACACCGGGAGCCCGCGGGTCCCTGCTGGGAGACCGCTTTTCTGGGCTTCCGCAGCGGCGACTTTCCCGCCCGAGTTGCGGGGTTGAAGAGTACCTGGAGCAGGGCCTTACATCGCCCGGCGCAGCTTTAACTGCCGTGGGACTTGCTAGCGCCCGCCGGGGGCTCCAACACCAAGACCCGGAGCGCGGCCTTGCATCGCCCGGCGCGGCTTTAATGGCCGCGGGACACTTACCATCGCCCGCCGGGGACTTTGACTGTGACATCGGGAGGAGTGCAGGGGAGAGATAAGACTTTGCCTTCCATCACAGTGAGGAGGAGATTCACTCTGATGGATGTTTGTGTAAATTGTGTTGTGTCTTGGTTCTTTTTCTTGTATGTGTGACTGCAGAAACCAGATTTCGTTTGAACCTCAAGAGGTTCAAATGATAATAAATAAATTGTATTGTATTGTATTGTATTGTATTGTTGTATTGTATTGTATTAAGTGGGGTTGAGGGAAGGCGGTACGAAAGGCCGCAGAAAATGAAGGGGGGGGGGCGCCAGGATCAAAGCGGGACCCAACAGGGGGCTGCCTGCTGCCTCTTGCAGTGACAGGCCTGGTTCACCACTGCAAGGAACTAGACTGTTCTAATGACTTTTTGTAACTTTGTCGGCATCAGAAACGTGGCGACTATTGGTGTCCAGCCTAGGTGAGGTCTACTGTTTGATTATACCGGATTGCATACAAAAGCAAATAATTTCACAGTTCCTGGGTACATGACACAATAAAGTATCATTGAATCATTGAATTGAATCATTGCATTGAAGTTACTGAATATATGACATTCTAAGGGGATAATATAATTAGTTTCACTGAATCACCAAGAGCACATTAACTCAGTGCGAAAGTGTTATTTATCTGAATTTTTTATTGGCACTAGGAAAGATTTACACCTAATGACCTCTGCAGTCTCAATAATAGGTAGAGAATGAGAGAAAAATATGAAGAGAGAAAAAATGATTTAAGCCATCTATGAAGGGTCGTGGACAAAAGGACATTATGCAACCAGTATGGCCAAGAATGACTTCTCTTTTCATGATTCAATAAAATCCACATTGTTTACAACACACTGTCATACAGTCATAGCTCCCACATGATATTGGTCGTAACTCATGTGAACTGTTTTTTGATTAAATTTGATAAATCAAGATATGTCTTTTCAATTTCAATTCATGGGTCATGGCCATTGCAGACTGAATCAATAATTCAAATGTTTAGGAAGGAACTGCAGGTTTACACCGTAGATAGACACAAAATGCTGGAGTAACTCAGCGGGATAGGGAGCATCTCTGGAGAGAAGGAATGGGTGACGTTTCAGGTCGAGATCCTTCAGACTCAATCTGAATATCACAACAATCAATAATTCAAATAGCAGTATCAAGCTGCTGACAACAGATAAACAAATGTACTTCAGATACTTTCACACCATTGATGTTTTTTTCAAATTAATAAACAAAGATTGGAAACTGGTGGGATTACTGATGAAATTATCTTGTGATTTTATAAGGAAGACAAACTATAGATAATGTTCAGTGACACCAAACTCAATATTTATCTCCAAGTATCTCCATACTATAACATGGACATTGTCCTGTGTAAAATAATGTCAGTAAACCTATGTCAGTGCAGTGAAGTAAATCTGATTATCCATGTATAACCTAGCACCTAACGCTGGTTAATAAGAAACAACATTGGGGTTTATATTGTAAAAGATATGTGATGTTACTCAATTCTTTCCTAAGCCAATTAATTTAAAATTCTTGAACTCACTCCCTACTTTCTCCACAAGTACTGCAGCAATTTATTTGTAGGCCTCACAACCAACTTGTCAAGGGTACTTGAGAAAGTTCCTTAATGCTGGCCTTTTCAGCAAGGTTTACATCCTCTGCATTTTAATTAAAAGGGCATATTTAGTTTGATTTATCAAATTTAAATTGTTGCTTTATTATTATGCTTCCAAAAACTGTTACCTTTCTCACTATCTCTTCCTCTCACAAAGTTTCAAGGTGGAGCTTGATACTCTACCTTTAATTAAAAGCTGTAAGAGATCTTCCACAAATGGTACCCTTAAAACTTTAAGTGGTACTTCAGGATCAAATCAACCTATTCCTATCCACTGAAAATAGACACAAAATGCTGGAGTAACTCAGCGGGACAGGCAGCATCTCTGGAGAGGAATGGATGGCGTTTCGGGTTGAGACCCTTCTTCGGACACTCCCGCTATTCCTATCCACTGTCCCATCTCCCATGATGAGGTGAGGCTCAACAATAAGGTTTGTAAATCTAAATCTAAAGGATGACATTGTGTGTCACAACCCAAAGACATGCAGGTTGTGCGGTTCATTGGCCATTGTAAATTGTCGCTGATTATTGGTGAGTGGAAGAATCTGGAACAAGTTGATGGGAATGTGGGGAGAATAAATTGGAATTCATGTAGGATTAGTGTACATAGGTGCTTGATGATCGGCATGGACTCGATGGACTGAAGGGCCTATTTCTGTGCTGAGTCTATAAAAAGCATATATCAATAATCCTTTTTATATTATTTATTTGGGGGGATCTTATAGAGGTGTACAAAATCATGAGAGGAATAGATCGGGTAGTCGCTCTGGGTAGTCTCTTGCCCAGAGTAGGGGAATCGAGAACCAGAGGACATAGGTTTAAGGTGAAGCGGGAAAGATTTACTGAGAACCTGAAGGGTTAACTTTTTCACACAAATGGTGGTGGGTGTATGGAATGAGCTGCCGGAGGAGGTAGTTGAGGCAGGTACTATCCAACGTTTAACAAAAACATATAGACCGATACATGGATAGGACAGGTAGGACAGGTTTAGATGGATATGGACCAAACAGGCAGATGGGACTAGCGTAAATGGGGAAAGTTGGGCAAAAGGGCCTGTTACCATACTGTTTGACTCTGTGACTAATACTCATCCTTCTGCTATAGGATAATCAAACAAATGCTTTATTCACAGTAACTGTTAAGCAAGCCACGGCCTGCAGCACAAATAAGAGATTCAGGCTGTAGTAACGTTATAACATTTGTTTAAAAGTGATTCATTTATGATTATTCTACCTGAGTATGAAATATTAGCAGGTATATATATATATTTTAAAACAGCAAGGGTTTTTAAGATCATATAAATAATACTAAAAACATTGGTAAATAATCTGTGGACCTTTATGGAGGTAGAATGTAATGATGGAGGATAATGAGTAACAGAACTAACATAGAAACATTTTACATCAGTTTTCATAAACAATGGGGGCATGAGAAAGTTAGTGTTGTAGAACAGAATGCGGGACATTGTTAGAAGTTATGGTGGAGAGGAACTTGTTATAATAAGATTACCAGAACTCAAGGCTAGTGTGTCAATGAGTCCAATAGTGTACACCTTTCACCATTGAATGGTTGGAAAGAAGAGAGCAGAGGGTCTCAGCACAATCTTCTATCTTCTAGAAATCTAAATATTGCAGCAGAACTAGAAAGGAGAGTCCCAACCCAATTGTTTCCTATCCATGTCCTTCAGAGTTGCTGCCTTACCTACTGAGTTTAGTTTAGTGTAGTTTAGAGATATAGTGCAGTCCACACTGAGACTCACTGAGTCCGCATTGGCCAGGGATCACCCCACACACTAGCACCATCCTACACACTAGGGACAATTTACAATTTTTACTGAAGCCATTTAACCTACAAAGCTGTACATCTTTGGAGTGTGGGAGGAAACCGGAGCACCCAGAGAAAACCCACGCGGTCACAAGGAGAACGTACAAACTCCATACAGACAGCACCCATAATCAGAACCGAACCTGGGTCTCTGGCACTGTAAGGCAGCAACCCTGGTGCTGCCCTACTGCACACCCAGTGTGTTCTATGCAAGATTCTAGCATCTGCACTTCCTTTTATCAGCAGTTGAGGTTCTATATTTGTCGACAAGAAAAGTGAAGTAACAATAGATTGTTGGCCAAGCAGGATTCATATTTTCTCCAAGCATATGCAGATGATTTAGAAGAACAATTATAAAATCCGCTGACATCACATTAATTGGATTTTTGTTAACTCCGCAAAGATGATTTCAAAAGATTTTGGGAAGTGATAAGCGTTTTACAATAAGATGACAGATAAATGCTGGATAATACATTTTGGGAGTGGAAAAAAGGAAATGGGAGCATTCCGATTGAGAAAATGATAGGGTGAATAAGAACAGAGACAGAAAGTAAAAGTACAAGAATATGATACATAAAGTGGTTCTGAGCAGAAACATCAATAAAATAAGACAAAATGACCAAAGCATTTTAAACTGAGGAGTTTGTACACGGTATGAATAATGAATTTATACCAGAACAAATTGTTATGTGGAATGACTGTGTTTATCTTCCCTGGAGCAGAGGAGGATCTGATTAACATGCACAAAATTATGAAAGATATAAGTGGGAGAGATAGTAAGACACTTTTCGCAAGGCCATAGGTTTAAGATAAAGAATAAGAGGGAGCAGGGGAGGAATTTTTCACAGAGGTAGTTGAAGTCTGAAGCATAATGCTTCAGAGAGTGGTGGAGGCAGGTACAGTTCCATCACTGATTTTTCAGCAACTGGTGGTCTGGAGATTCCCTTAATCTGGAAAAACTGTGAAAGTGCACTTGAAATTGCCCCCCTCACCTCCTCCCCTCTTCCCCCGGACGTCCGCTCAAAAATGTGGCACCTAGGCCAGGTGAGGCGGCCGATCTAGACCTGATCGGGACTTCCGCGCCGATCGGCTGGTCAAATTTGCCCCTTGCGTCCTTGCCGACTTCCCAGGCTAACTTTGCGGGCCCATATATTGGCTTCGTGGCGGCCAAGGTGGACGGTTCCAGTACGAGTGGACTCCTTTCAGAGTCCATGACCTCTGTTGTTCTGGCAAAAGAGATAATCCAGAAAGGCTCTGGAACCAAGGGTGCCAGAAAACTGGTGGTGGACCTGTACTCAAAAGACATTTAAAAAGCATCTGGATGAGCACATGAATATCCAAGGCATAGAAGGCTACAAACCATGTGCAGGTAAATGGGATGAGTACACATAGGCACTTGATGGACATGGTGGGCTAAAGGGCCTGTTTCTGTGCTGTATGAGGCTACGATGTCTTGGGTAAAACACAGTTGAAGAATAGTTGTGAATCTCATGACTTTCGAAGGATGACCCCTTGTGATTTCTCGTGTGAGACCATTTTTGTGACACGTGCCACTGCATGGACCACGATGCTGCTGGTCTGTAATGGGATGATGGCAACATATCAGTGGCATTAAGAGCATCTGTTATCTGCAGACAATTCACATTCAGCATTATGGAACTCATTGCAGGAAAGATTTGATGCGTACTGTATTGACTAACCAGGACAACATCTGCAGTGAGAAGGAGTGTGTAGCAAGGAACTACAGGTGCTGGTTTACACCGAAGATAAACACAAAATGCTGGTGTAACTCAGCGGGACAGGCAACATCTCTGGAGGGAAGAGATAAGAAGCGTTTTCTTCAGTTTGTAGAAGGGTCTCGACCCGAAACATCGCCCGTTCCGTCTCTCCAGAGATGCTGCCTGTCCCGTTGAGTTACTCCAGCACTTTGTGTTTATCTATAATGAGAATCCCACTTACGATGGCAGGCTTCAGAGACCAGCAAGATTTGAATGGCAGGAAACAAGGGTCAATTTAACAGTATAAAGGACCTACAAAAAGTCAATTAAAAAAAGGAATATTCCCTCTGGCCAGTTCATGATCAGCAGTCAGCAATTTTAAAGTAGTCATTTGGGAGGAGAGAATGGGTGGACATAAATTCCTTACCACAAGAGTTGACTGAGGAGAGACAATTGTAATCTTTTGAAGGTGAACTGGCTAAATATTTGAAACAAAGGAAGATAACAAGGTATGAAGAGAGAGCAGAGCAGTGGGATTAGTATCGGATTACTTCAGCAGTAAGTCAACAAGCACATGATGCGCCGAATGGCTAAGCCTTCATGTTGAATTACTAAAGTTCTAAGGCACGTTGCATCTTCCTAATGGAATATTAAATTGATGAAGCAATAGGCTGATATATTAGAAGCATTTGGTATGCTTAGCAGCGATTTGATGAGTATTTGTTCAGGCAGTTTACACTGCCGTAGAGCACTAAGTAACCTTAATGTCAAATCGGTTGGTTATACCAAAGAGACAAATTTCACTTCTGGCCACTATAAATCAGGGCCCGGCATTGCTTACAAAGATCCACGTCACGTAAGGCAGACGTTGGGTTCTGTGCAATACCTCGTTGGAACAGACAGCACAAGTTTCTCATTAACCTTCCCAGATATCAATCAGAAAATTGTAACAGGAGAAGACAAGCGTTGTAGCTGAGCAGAAAATTACAGGAGTGCTTCGAACTGAAAACATCAGATACTAATTATCCTTGGCCCCTATTACAGTTTTTTTTTTACAGTCCATTTCCTTATCGGGTCGTATTGCTAAAGTAATTTCCAGTTCCCAAATGGCTCCGCTAAGCGGAGAGTTTCCCACTTAGAAACACTTACCACACCCCACCACAGGGCATCTGCATAGCTGCCAAACTGCTGGGCGCCATTGTCATCCACCGCATCCTTTTCAGCCAGATACACAAAGTAGGAGGAAAAGATCAAGCCCAGGAACCCAATGTACAGGGTGGTGATCAGCTCCTATTCAAAGACAAAAATAACAATAAAATTAAACAAAGTCGCTCATCTTGCAGAGCCGCTGCCTCACAGAGCTAGAGATCCGGGTTCGATCCTGTCCTCGGGCACTACCTGGGTGGGATTTGCACCTTCTCCTGGTGACCCCGTGGGTTTTCTTCCGCTCCACATCCCTTGGACGTGTGGGTTTCTAGCTTATTTTGCCCCTGTACACCTTTAGTGTGCAGGGAGTGTGGAGTAGATGATGAAGTGGGATAAAATTGAACCAGTGTGAAGGGGGCATCGATGGTCAGCGTGGACTTGCTTGGCTGTAGGGCCTGTTTCCATGTTGTATCTTTAAACTTTAAACATGATGAATGTTCCTCACAGCAGTTCACCGTATAGCAGAGGAATGCTTTATGCTAGTGAGGGACATATTGGGTAGATGCAAAGAGTTACCGTGCCCAGCGTAGGGGAATCCTATTGAATCTTTCCCCCTCACCTTTAGAATGTATTGTTGGGATTTTTTAAATATCATTTTTTAAATTTCTATTTGTTTTCCCTATGTTCAATACTCAGTATCAAAGTTTGATGTTGAATTCTTCCCAGCCTTTGTTCTATTTATTTGTCAATCCTTAAACCTCACTGGTTAAGTTGTTCCATTGGCATAATTGTCCGAGATGTCCTACTTCCACTTCACAACTCATTTTTCAATAACTTTGATTAGTAAGGGTGTCAGGGGTTATGGGGAGAAGGCAGGAGAATGGGGTTGAGAAGGAAAGATAGATCAGCCATGCTTGTAAGGCGGAGGAGACTTGATGGGCTGAATGGCCTAATTCTGCTCCTACCACTTATGAACTTATAGACACAGAGAAAAAAGATTGCTGTAAAACGTCCGACTGAACAAATACCCCGTGTGGCAATCTGCTCCAGTAAATACCAGTCTATTATCATTTTCTCGCTGTTAAAATTAATCCACTTGATCTCCATAGTAAAAGGCAACATATGAATTGGAATGAGTGCATTCAGTAGTAAACGTAACAGCTTGACCTGCTCTGCCAGTTATCTTAAGAGCATGAAACGGGAAACAAGAACTGACTGAGATGACGGGGGCAGGAGCTGATGAAAGTTTCTGTCACGCTAGATTAGGTGAGATGAAGACTTTGATGGAAGCCAGCTGTCTTTCTGATTTATTGTTTAAATTAGCTCCTGGAACACGAAGCCAGATTTGCCCACCTGCCGATGAATAAAGACAACCGATCCCAGTAGTCTCCAGGTGCCGCCCTGCCGATCGACATGCAGCATTCGGAGGATCTGCAGAAACCGAATGCCCCTGGAAGAGAAGAAAAGCAAAGGAATCACTTATCAGCTCTTTGTGTAACAGAATAAGCCGCGTCCAGTGGCATAATCTTGGTCATTAAACTTTAAATCAAGGCTTTGATGCTGAAAGCAGTAACAAGTTTGAAATCGGGATCAAGTCTGATCTTCAGGCAGAGTCTTGGAACATTTTCGACTTTAGAGATACAGTGTGGAAACAGGCCCTTCAGCCCACCCACGTCCACAAAGGCCAACGATCACCCCGTACACTAGCGCTATCCTACACACTAGGAACAAGTTACAATTTACAGACGCCAATGAACCTGCAAACCTGCACGTCTTTGGAATTGGGTGGAAACCGGAGCACCGGGAGAAAACCCACGCGGTCCCAGGACTTCATGAGCCAACTGCAAGGGTTCTCTTTTTATTTCTACAGTTTGGAAACTGAATTCAAATTCTCAATGTGTAATAGTGACACTGGAATTCACTTTCTCTGAACCAATTGTTGGGATATCTGGATAAATGGTGATTAACATGAGATGGCATCAGTGAGACCCAAGGTTTTGACGACCAGTATATCTGATTTTTCAAGGGTCTGAAGAAGGGTCTCGGCCTGAAACGTTACCCATTCCTTCTCTCCAGAGATGCTGCCGGTCCCACTGAATGACTCTGGTATTTTGTGTCTTGCTGATTTTTGAATGGTGGCATTTATCAAATTTTTTATGTGGACTATGTGGATGATGTGGACTATATCAGCTGTTGGGAACTCGTTGTGAGTTCTGGGCACTAACATAAGTGCTTGCTCTCCACATACAGATCACAAGCACAGTACCCCATGCAGCATTACTACATGCAGAGTAAGAATGAAGGGTACAAAATAAATTGGGGGGGGGGGGGGGGTGAATAGTTCACGTTTAACTCTTGTAATATCAAATTGAAGCAGAAAATGGACACAGGTTTCCTGTTGACTCTTCCCACCACAGATGGTGATAGACTGCGAGAGGCCATTCGCAACTGCAGGAGAACAAGTTGGACCTTGACACTGAGCTATGAGGCCTCTCCAAATGGGATAGCATGATTTAAATGGAAATTTCCTGACTCCGCATTGCTTGTGAACATGAGATGGCTTCAGTGAGACTAAAGGTTTTGAATTACCCACCCTAAATATTACAACTGCATTGTTTAAATGGATGGATTATCAGGTTGGAATCCCAGGTATGAAGGTTACAGGAGGAGTAAGGATCAAGATTTGTTTTTTGGAAGTAGAAACACATAAAATTATCTCTTTCCTCATTTGGGAATATTAATAAGCCTAGATGTGCTGACAATGAGTATAAATATGAAACAAAACTAGACGAAAACATCCTGTGTGAAATCAGGAAATGCATTGCAGACAGGGATAGACCAGAGGAAGCGTTAACTAATAATATAATTTCTGGCAAGATAAACAGTTGATATTAAACTTGCTCAACCTACCTGATGGCTGATGTTGCGAAGACTTGCCCATTTGAACCCACACAGAGGACTATGACTGAAGCCACCACCACTATGAGATCTGTCAGGTTCAGAAACAAGTTGCAGAAATTTAGCATTCATCACAGAGCCTACAAAGCTGCCCTTCCTCTTTGCCTCTCCCCCCCCCCCCCCCCCCCCCCCCCCCCCCCCCCCGCCCCCACACCCAAAACAAAATCAATGGCAATGATTGAGATGGGATGTGAAAAAAAGGCAGCAGGAACTTTCACATGGGGAATATGAAGTACAATCATATCTGTCCACCACCAAATATATTTTCATTCTTCTGTGCAATACAATCTGCCTCAGAGGGCGGTGGAGGCCGGTTCTCTGGATACGTTCAAGAGAGGGCTAGATAGGGCTCTTAAAGATATTGGAGTCGGGGGATATGGGGAGAAGGCAGGAACGGGGTACTGATTGGGGATGATCAGCCATGATCACATTGAATGGCGGTGCTGACTCGAAGGGCCGAATGGCCTACTCCTGCACCTATTGTCTATTGTCTATTGTCTAACATCTTTACACATCTGTTGTGCTGCGGCAAGTAAGAATTTCATTGCTCAATTTCGGGACATGAGATATTAATTGACTTGATATTAATGGTCTGCAACAGACTTCTGCTGGTGTGGCTCTGAATACAACGAGTTATTTATGTAAGGAGTTACACATGAGCCGGACCTGCTCTTTGCTTGTGTTAAGGTAACTGGTTGCTGTACAGCACGTCCTCACAAGGGGTCTCCAAATCTCAGCGAGAGAAGCCATCCCACTTGAACATAAAGGAAAAAGGACTATGGCAAAAATGGATAGCAGCAGTGAATGGGATTAATTGGATTGTTCTCTGTTATTTGCATCGGCCAAATGCTTTTCCCCCATGTTGTGTGATGGAGCCACTCGGTACCATTCAAAAGGTTTTTTGTGAGTTTCTTTTGCAGGTTTTAAGCCCACGCCGACCATCGATCCACCCGTTCACACGGGTTCTATGTTATCCCACTTTCGCATCAACTCCCTACACACCAGGGGCAATTTATAGAGGCCTATTAACCTGCAAACCCACACGCCTTTGGCATGTGGGAGGAAACCAGAGCACCTGGTCACAGGGAGAACGTGCTAACTCCACACAGCCAGCACTCAAGGTCAGGTTTGAACCTGGGTCTCTGGCGCTGTGAGGTAGTAGCTCTCCCAGCTGTACCAATGTGCCAACCTAAATCATAACTTTCAATATCATAACATGCAATGTTAAAAAAATAAATCATATTTCTCCAGAGTCATTTACTTTAAGTCTACTACTCTTATTACTTCTCTTCAGTGCCAGAAAAGCTTTTTCCTTACTCTTTAAAATGCTTCAGAATTATGAGCACCTGCATTAAATCACCCTTGAAATCTCCAATCTTCAGGGGAAATTGGAATTTCTTCAATCTTGCCACGTATCTAACATCTTGAGTTCCTGGTAACTACCTCTTCTGCATCCTAGTAAGGGTCTTGACATCATTTCTAAAATGTGATGGGCAGAAAACTACACAGTACTTCAGGTTAATGTTTAACCTGGTCTACTAGTTGGAACGGCAACACAGCAGTTAGTACCGCTGCCTAACAGCTCCAGGGACCTGCGGACAATCCTGGCATCGGATGGATTGACACAAAGTATGGAGTAATTCAACAGGCGGTGTCTGTGTGAAGTTTGTGCGGCCTCTCTGTGAACATCTGGGTTTCCGCTGGGTACCTGAAGGCAGGTTCATTAGCTACTACAAATTATCTCTTGGTGTAGGATATTGGCAAAGAGAATTAAAAAATGAGTTTTTGGGTATGTGCGAGAGAAAGTAAGTTGGAGGGATGCAGGGAAACAAGGAGGGGGGATGGGACTAATGGGGAGGCTGAATAGTCCTTCTGTGTCATTATCAGTCTTCTGCCCTCGGGCACCATAAAGTGATACAGTGTGGAAACAGGCCCTCGGCCCAACTTGCCCACACTGACCAACATGCCCCATCTACACTAGTCCCACCTGCCTGCTTTTGGCCCATATCCCACTAAACCTACCCTATCCATGTACCTACCTACATGTTACGATAGTAGCTGCCTCAACTACCTCCTCCGGCAGCTCGTATCATTCACCCACCATCCTTTGTGCGAAAAAGCTACCCCTCAGGTTCCTGTTAAATCTTCCCCCCCTCACCTTAAACCTCTGTGTTCTGGTTCTGGATCTCCCTACTCTGGGCAAGAGATTTTATGCTTTAACCCAGTGGCTCTTAACCTTTTTGGTATCAGTACCCGCATACGCGAACAAAATACTGGATGTGATATGTACCTTTGTTAGGCTGCTAAACATGAGCTCAACAAATTGATATGTTATTTGTGTCCCCTTCATGACCCCTGGCAAAACCCCAAACGACCCCCCCATAGGGGGTCACGACCCCCAGGTTAAGAACCACTGCTTTCACCTGATCTATTCCTCTCAGGACTTTGAACACCTCCAACATTGCAATGAATAGCCAAACAATGTGGTTTATATTCTCCTCACAGATTGCACCCAGGGAAGGGTTGACTAAATGACAGAGAATCCCAGGCAGAATATAACTGATCAGTCGCTCACCGATGATGGAGATGGGCTTCCTGACAAAGCGGAGCCTTCCCCAAAATCCAACATATTTACTGCGGCAGCCAGCTGACCATAGTCGGACGATGTACTCGATTCCAAAAAATACCACTAATACAATCTCCTGTTGAAGAAACAAAGAAGATGGACAGTCAATCCAAATGGCGCAAGATTTGTACAAGAAACTTCTCTTTGACTGTTAAATTCTGTGCAATGAAAGACTGGTGCAACAATGCTATGGCAATGGATAATCTGAAACTAAAGAGAGAAAGGTGGAAACTCTCAGCAAGTCTATACTTTGAGATTGGATCCCAAGTCTTGCTCTGCTGGGTCTTTCCGACGTTTTTAGCATCAGCAGCGTTACGCTGGCATGAGGTACAATTTGGGAGTGGGTATGTTATCCACACAGGCCCGTGTTCTCCCCTATAAGACTGCAGGAATTTCCCTCCACAGATGCAGCTTGGCTTGCTGAGTTCTTCCAGTACTTTGTTTTAGCCCATGATTCCAGCATCTGTAGTCTCCTGTGTTGCTATATTCAGTTTTATTTGCTACTAGGGTCACGGAGCCAGAGGGTCACATGTCACAGAACAGGTCCTTCAGCTCACCTTGTCCATGCTGAGCAAGATGGCCATGAACCCTTGACTCATTGGCCTGCGTTTGACCCATATCCCACTAAACATTTCCTGTGCATTTACCTGTCCAAATGTATTTGAAAAGTTGCAATTGTAACTGCCTCAACTACTTCTTCTGACAGCTTACTCCAAAAATCAACTGCCCCCCATGTGAAATCTTGGAGGATTGGGAAGTATTTGTGCATTTGCACATCTTTTCAGAAAGTGCAGATAATTGTGGACGCAGGCCAGACCATCACACATGCCAACCTCCCCTCCATTGACACCAACTACACTTATAGCTGCTTCAGCAAGGCCACCAGCATAATCAAGAACAAGTCTCACCCTGGACACTCCCCCTTCTTCCCTTCTCCCATCATGCAAGACGTACAGAAGTGTGAAAATGCACACCTCCAGATTCCCCTCCCTCTTCCCAGCTCTTCCACAAGCTTACTGTCTCTGCCTCTTCCTTTCTTCCCCCCCCCCCCCACCCCCCGACATCAGTCTGAAGAAGGGTCTCGACCTGAAACGTCACCTATTCCTTCTCTCCATAGATGCTGCCTCACCTGCTGAGTTTCTCCAGCATTTTTGTCTACCTCCAGATTCAGGGACAGATTCTTCCCAGCTGTTATCAGGCAACTGAACCATCCCATCGCCAACAGAAAACAATCTTGAGCTACCATCTACCTCTTGGGGATGCTCGAACTATCTTTAAACAGACTTTACTGGACTTTATCTAGCACTAAATGTTATTCCCTTTATTGTATCTGTACAGTGTGGACGGCTCGATTGTAATCAGGTATAGTCTTTCTGCCGACTGGTTAGCGCGCAACAAAAAGCTTTTCATTGTACCTCGGTACACGTGACAATAAACTAATCTAATCTAAACTTTGTGATGTTTCGCATAAGAAGCAAAGTGCCTTTTCTTCCTGCTTTGGGTCTGGCAAGTCAGTTCATTATTGAGAAGACTTTGTGATAGACAGAGGGAGATGGAATATACTCCTGTATTGGAAATCAATTCTCATTTTAAATTGCAGTGAATGGTTTGGATCATGTACTTGTTTTCCAATCTTGATGTGGGCCTTTGTGCTTAACTTAGAACTTCCCTAGTGTGGAGTTGAGAAGTAGAAATATATAGGCTTTAGAAGCTGGTGGTCACATACCACCACTCAAAATTGCCTGTAACCAAGCCAAGTGATTATCCAGCTCATATCCAGGCAAGGTAGAATTTGCCAGTCAAAAACCAATACTGTCCTTACACTAACTAAGAGTCAAAGCCAGAGGTACATTTCTAGCCTTCTGCAATCCATACGCTAACGCTTCCGTTTCTGAGGATGGGTACTGACCCGAAACATCACCTCTTCACTTTCTCCAGAGATGCTGCCTGACCTGCTGAGTTACTCCAGCATTTTACCTCTGTCTTTGGTATAAACCAGCATCTGCAGTTCCTTTTTATTACTAATGCTTTTTCATTCCTTATCAGTACGTGATCACTTATGAATACCCCAATCTGTTAAGAAATATATGAAAATAAAGCAGTATCGCTCGACTGCTACCGACAGCTCGGCTCAAATTTCTCCCCATCCCCACTACCGCCCCCAGACCCTCCGCTTCATTTGTCACTGCAGATGTTGCTCTCTTTTTTAACAATGCCTTATATAAAAGCTTGAAGGTTCAAGATGAAATCTTGTTTAAAAAAACACAGCCAATGCCAAACTACTGGTTAGGAGGAACTGTCGAATGTGAGTTTCATTAACTTGAAACAGAGAAAACAGATGGGCGGCAGAGTAGCACAGTGGTAGAGTTGCTGCCGTACAGCACTAGAGACCCTGGTTCAAAACCGACAACTTGTGCTGTCTGTAGGAAGTTTGTACGTTCTCCCCGTGACCATGGGGGTTTCTCTCCAGGTGCTCCAGTTTCCTCCCATTGGCTTCAGTAAAAATTCTAAATTGTCCTCAGAGTGTAGAATAGTGCTAGTGAATGGGTGATCGCTGGTCAGTACGAACTCGGTTATCCAAAGGGCTTGATTCAGCGCAGTATCTCTAAAGCCAAATGTCTAAAGAACACCATTAGAGCAGTGGTTGTAGGGCAGTGAGATTAGGTCATTTGTAGCTCTAGAAACACCAAAGGAATTGTCAGCATCAGACCTCGGCACTGGGCACGTCAACTGCATAAGACTAAACAAAACATTTGAGAACCAAACTAATGCTGAATTAACTGTTTGGTCACGCACAGACAAGCTGGCACAAGTTTGGGTAAAGGCCTGACAACAAATTTCAATGAATAATATTTATGCTTAGGGAATCAATCATGAAGTCGGTATAAAAGTCTTCTTTAAGTGTTTATCAAGTTATTTAATTGACAAGTTAATTAGCGTTCATGGACAGATGGTAGTCTCCTTGCTGCTTAATAAAGGGATCCTTTGATTGGATCCCAACAAGGAACCGCCTTTCACACTGGAATTCACTGGCGACTCTTCCCACTCGATATTCCTAATTTTAAGTCTTTCTCTCTGTCGAACCCACATGTCTCTGCCAAATAATAAGTTGGACTTTGAACTAGATTTGTCAAAGCTGGAAGCTTCGTCAGTGTCACACCTCTTCAGAGATCTTAATCAAGAAGGGAAGGAAAATACTCTTATTTTCATGATATATTTTTTCCATGTGTACAGCTTGTAAACCAAGGCATTGTCAAATATGTAAATGTGCACTGTCAGCAAGACAAAGCACAAGACAAGTAGGCAATGGTTACTGTCTTTGAATTCCTAACTCTACATGGAGACAAGCTAAGTGTGCATCGATCAATCTTGCTGGAGACTAAAATGACTAAGAGGAGAGGGCTAGTCGGCTGAGTGCCAGGCGCCATTATTCACGTCTGATGTTTAAATAAAGGACCACTGACCCCAACGAGACCTCAGATATTCATGGGAGGTCAAAGGTGAAAGTGCACAAGCTGTTCTTCGTGGCTGTACAAAACCAATCCAGGTAACCATTGGCAACGAGAACATGCCCCCTGGTGACTGCTTGATATCAGAAAGTATTTTCTTCTTAGTTCCTTTGCCTGAATGCAAACAGCTTTTCAGTTTAATAAATAGCTTGTTGCTACAGTTGAGTACATTTATTAAGGTTCGACCCCGAGCAGATAATGTTACCAAAGTGTGAGACAATAAAAGGATGTTTTCAAAAGCACAGATCTGCAAATCCTAACTGGAATTTACAGCTGCAAATTCTAACTGGCGACTGCATATGGACAGGAGAATCGATGAAGAAAAATACTGCATCTAACAATTGATAATCATAAGAAGGCACATTGAACGATCCAAACAACACACATGTCAAGGCAGTATGAGTCGCGGTTAAGGGATTACTGTGCTCCAAAGATTACAGTGCAGCCGTCTCATTAAACGTTAACCCCAATAATATAAGCAGCTCCAAAGGCTTTTAGCCTCTGGTGGAGGGAGATTTTATCTTTGCACGAGAATTCTAGATCACAATTCTCTGCCAAGAATCCTTATCTGGGATCTTGGCGATGCACCATATGAGTTAAATAAGCTAAGTATGGATTAAAAAAATATATATATATAATGAATGTCATAATTCAGCTCTCCACAACAACTTGCGCAACCTTAATGAAGATAAAAACAGAAGTTCACAAAAGTTATTTATTGAGTTTAAATCTTTTCATAAAGAGAACACGACTCTACAGACATGTATAAGTCACAAATCAGATCAGACCTAAGTACCCTAATTAGAGTCAATTATTATTTTTCTCCAGCTAGTCATTCATTTAATTCCTCTGTGCTGTGGAGTACTTGACTACATTTTGAGCTAAAGAAAAGATCTGGAGTTTATGCTCGATGCTACTCCTCACTGAAAGGGAAGATTTCCCCAGTTTATGTTCATGTAAAGCTTTGTACCTTTTGACAGAGGCAAGGTGAGAAGCAGTGGAGGGAGATGAACCACTTTGCATCCTGAGTAAAGCAATTACACAGGAATGAGTGAAGGCCATTCGCCCTGTATATCACACATTGCCATTTGGTTCATGGCTGTTGCTTAGTTTAGTTTAGAAAAACAGCACGGAAACAGGCCCTTCGGCCCACCGAGTCCGCGCTGATCAGCGATCATCCCATACCCAAGCACTGTGCTGCACACTAGAGACAATTTACAGTCTTTACCGGCCAATTAACCTACGAACCTGTACTTCTTTGGAGAATGGGAGGAAACTGGAGCACCCGGGGAAAACCCACGCCGTGACGGGGAGAACGTACAAACTCTGTACGGACAGCACCCGAAGGCAGGATTGAACCCGGGTCTCTGGTGCTGTGAGGCAGCAACTCTACCGCTGCACCATCGTTGTGTCCCTCACTTTTTTCTTTACCTGTTTTTCTTTAGGGGGTGTCTTCACTTAAAAATAAACCATCAGTCCATCTTTTTAAATGTCACCCATTCAGGAAAGTCTGTTCTCTATTTTCATTACTTTCTGAGAGACAACATTTCTCCTCTTTGAACCCTGAATGGCTGCATTCCAATTGTAAGATAGTGAAATATAAATTAATTCTGGATCATATCGCTACAAACACAGTACAGTGTGAGTCTGAAGAAGGGTCTCGACCCGAAACATCAACTATTCTTTTCCTCCAGAGATGCTGCCTGGCCCACTGAGTTATTCCAGCATTTTGGGTCTATCTACAGTGTGATATGTGCTTTGTCTTCCTTTCCAAAATTTTGACTTAAATTGATCTAAATGCCTGAAGTAAAGAACAATGGCGACACAACGAACTGCAGATGTTGGAATCTTGATCAAAAATCAAAGTGCTGGAGGAACTCGAACGAGTCAGGCAATATCTGCAGAGAAAATGGATGGGAAACACTCTAGGTCGAGACCATACAACCATGGACAAATTTCAAAAACAGTTTTCTGTATTTTCCCCACTGAGTCACTTCACCATGTTATATTTAAGAGGGAGTTAGATGTGGCCCTTGTGGCTGGAGGGATCAGGGGGTATGGAGAGAAGGCAGGTACAGGATACTGAGTTGGATGATCAGCCATGATCATATTGAATGGCAGTGCAGGCTCGAAGGGCCGAATGGCCTACTCCTGCACCTATTTTCTATGTTTCTATGTTTCTAAAGACCAAGGCTGCTTTATCTCTCAACTTTCTAAACTTGCAAGTGTGGCCACAAATCTGGCCCCCATTTCCTGATAAAATTGTACATGTTACAGGCTTTAGGTTTTTGTCAGAATTACCAAAGAGAGGAAATAACTGGAATGTTATTGCACAGTGATCTAAAAACAAGGATATCACTCAAGCAACAACAGATGTAAATGTGATAAAGTAATAGGGGAAATACCTGGAATGTTATAGCACAGTGATCGGAGAAGTCTAAAATCAAGGATAGCACTCACTCAACAAAAGATGAAGATTGGTGAAAGTAATATCAAATAAAGTATCTGCTCTGCTTCATAAAATGCATGCTGGTAGGTAATTCTTCTGATATACCAGAAACAAACAATCTGATGGAACTTAGCAAGTCAAACAGTATTAGTGGGGGGGGGGGGGGGGTACAAAACAAAAACAGTGCAAAAATTCCTCCGACATTCTCAGCGGCTATACATATGTTCACTAGAGTTGTACTTGGTTATGTTCACAACAACCGTCATTATACCAGGCACCCTTGGCACTCATGTGATCAATGTTTTGGGTTGAAAGCCTGTATTGGGACTGAGGGTGAAGGGGGAAGGTAGCTATGGTAAAGAGGAAAGGGGGGAGTGATGAGGCTGGGGCCAGTAGGTGATTATTGTACTGAGGAGGGGTGAAGCATGATGGGAAGATAGAACCAAGTAGAGGTAGGGCAAGGGGAATGGTGGAATTTGGAGACTAAAAAAGAAGATGAATTATAGTGGACGCAGATCAATTAAAAAGCAGGTGAAGACAAGTGGGGGGTGAAGGTAGAAGCAGCTAGGAGGTTGATATGCTTCTAGTATTCTGCCAATATGAGATGCTAGGCCACAATTATCCTTTATACTTGATAAGTTTACAGCACCTCGTCCATTTCACACACTTCATTCTAATCCAACAAAGCCACAGGTATAGATAATGCATGTAGATGCAGTAATATGTATATCTTGTGTCCGACAGGTGAACTTGTTTTTGGTTCATCAGTGCTTTGAGTCACCCATAAATAACATAAAAATCATTCTCAAGGTAGACACAAAATGCTGGAGTAACTCAGCAGGACAAGCACCATCTCTGGATTAAAGGAATGGATGAAGTTTCAGGTTGCGACTCTTCTTCAGACCAGGGTCTCGACCCGAAGAACGTCACCCATTCCTTCTCTCAATAGATGCTGCCTGTCCTGCTGAGTTACTCCAGCATTTTGTGTATACCTTCGGTGTAAACCAGCATCTGCAGTTCCTTCCTAAACATACTTAAGGTGTTAGATTTGTTGGAACAAAACAATTTGGGATTGATTTTATATTAAGAAACATTTGCTGGTTCTTCTCCCCATGTCACATCAGGGTTCCATTCCTGAGAACTGACCATCCCCTACTTCTCAGTTACCCCTCAGATTCCTATTAAATCTTTCCCCCTTCACCTTAAACCTACGTCCTGGAGTTCTTGATTCCTCTCCTCTGGGCAAGAGACTGTGCGTCTACCCGTTCTATTCCTCTCATTATTCTATAAGATCACCCCTCATCCTCCTGCACTCCAAAGCATAGAGTCCTAGCCTGCTCAACCTCTCCCTATAGCTCAGCCCCTCGAGTCCTGGCAACATCCTCATAAATCTTCAAACTTCAAAAGGTTAATGTGAGGTAGGAACGGCATTTTAAAGTCAGGACACAAGAAAACAATTACAGCAACCTTCCACTAGACCCGTCAGCTGGAATCATTGCCGACAGAGTAACTGTGTAATCACTTATAGTGTAACAAAGCTGGACCAAGTGGGCAACATCAAAACATGATCCAACTCCCGAATGAAACTAAGAGTTGATTTTACAATATATGCAGTAAATGAAAAAAAAGTGATAATTTATGTGAAGCGAAAGGGATACAAAAAACTTCAAATACTATATCAGAGAGGCAGAAGTAATGTCGAGAGGAAAATCTTTGCCTGATAGTTGCATTAACTTTAATTTTATTAGAAGAAAAACACTAAACAAAGTAAAAATAATTAAATACATCTGCTCTGCCCTTTGTAACCATGTAAACCAGAGAGAAATGGCTTGCTCTTTGAATAAATCTTCTGCTTTATTGAAACTGGAAAGACAGGACTTTAAATCTGTGCTCCGGCTGCAGCCAAGAAATCTCTCCTGGTTTTGTATCTGCAACTACTGCTGTGAGCCAGGAGTCAGAATATCAGGATTGTTTCACAGAGGGTTTAAGTTTCTCTTTATCTCCTTCAACTGTGTCCAAGTGAGCCGCCATAACCTGTCCAACTCGCTCCGATGCAGCAGAACCCGACACACCCAAAACAATCCCAATGACACGATTCGGATGAAAGTCAGGGAATTCTTCCAGGCAATATCTTAGCCAGCATCTATCTAGCCGATTTATTTTGTCACAAGGAACGTCAGTAGAAACATGTGTAGGAATGAATAGATGCTGGTTTCCACTGAAGAAAGACACAAAAAGCTGGCGTAACTCAGCAGGTCAGGCAGCATCTCTGGAGAAAAGAAGTTGGTGATGTTACGGGTCAAGACCCTTCGTCAGACCTGTCTGAAGGATTTTTAAATATTTAACCTGATTAATGTTGCATTTTTTTCCCCCCTTTAATTACTTTCTTTTGATGTGTTTGCTTTTTGTGTTTGCTTTGCTCCTTTTGTTTCTTCTAAACTTATTGATCTTTGACATTTTGATCTTTGGGTTTAATTTTGCTTTAGGTTTTATCAGGTTTGGCTCAATGAGAGTACTCTCGCCTCGAGACAAAAGATTAAAGTCCAACTCTGATCATGTTAGCAAGGCTGACATGAGCAGTACCAAGGACTTGTTTCACAGAACTCGATCATACATCCATCAAGACCGTGGATGCCAACAGGGTCAATAATCTCGAAGGTAGACACAAAATGCTGGAGTAACTCAGCCGGACAGGCAGCATCTCTGGAGGGAAGGAATGGGTAACGTTTCAGGTCAAGACCCTTCTTCAGACTGCTCAATCAGACAGGATCAATAAGCTCATCAGGAAGGCTGGCTCCATCCTGGGGATGGAATTGGATTCATGGCAAGAGGTCTTGGAGGGGAGGATGCTTCTCAATTTACAATATATAGAAGCCAATTGACCAACAAACCTGTACATCTTTGGAGTGTGGGAGAAAATCGTCGCACCCTGGAAAACCCATGCGGTCACAGGAAGGACGTACAAATTCCGCACAGGCAGCACCCATAGTCAGGGTAGAACGTGGGTCTTTGGCACTGTAAGGCAGCAGCTCTATTGCTACACTTTGGTAGAATGAACTCATAACAGTCTGACCATCTATCACCCTCAAACAAGA
The DNA here is from genome assembly GCF_010909765.2 of Amblyraja radiata. Taxonomy (NCBI): domain Eukaryota; kingdom Metazoa; phylum Chordata; class Chondrichthyes; order Rajiformes; family Rajidae; genus Amblyraja; species Amblyraja radiata. Next base: position 30,012,279 of record NC_045975.1, on the reverse strand, counting down.
TGCAGCTGGAGAAGATCATCGCAGTGTCTACGTCAATCATTTGGAAGCAAGTAGGAATACAAAGGAGGTGAACATAAATATTACGGACTCGTTGGCTGGTATTTTGCAAAATGACCTGAATGCACAATGTTTAGAAAATTCAGCCCGTGGAAATCAACCAACCAAATAAACCAGGAGTTCCACACTGAACTGGAGACCCCAGGAATGGCCAGTGCTGTGATAATTTGAAGCCAGATTGTTCAGTAGAGCAGGGCGAATGGAGATTGGGGACCGCCAGTGTTTTCAAAGGCTGGGAGATTCCAGCTTCTGAACGGCAGCATGCGACTGAACGTGTTGATGAGGGACGGCCAAATTAACAGTCGGCTTGGCAAGCAGCAAGATCCTCTGCCAATCAATCTACCATACAACTGACAACTACCGGTCTGTGGGTTAGACAACACAGTCACTGAATCATTAACGGACCATTGAACCGATGACATATACAGTGTGGAAACAGGACCTTCGGCCCACCCTGTCCATGCCGACCATCAATCACCTGTTAGTTCTCTATTATCCCACTTTCTCCTTCTCTCCCTGTGCGCCAAAGGCAATTTGCAGAGGCCAATTAACGCACAAACCCACAAATCCGCACATCTTCAGGATGTGGGAGGAAACCGGAGCACATGGAGGAAACCCACCTGGTCACGGGGAGAACGTGCAAGCCTCACACAGACAGCACCCGAGGTCAGGATGGGACCAGGGTTCTCCGGCGCTGTGAGGCAGCAGCTCTACCAGCTGCACCACTGCCCTTCATGATACTCATCTATTCCTCACAAAGGACTGAGGAAAAACTGGAATGTTTTCTTCTTCTCCAATCCAACACCTAATCCTTAACTAAAACCACACAGAAGACATTATCTCATCGCTTTTGGTGGAACTTCAGTGAATTCCATTTTGATGCCTCACCACCCTTCACTCTGAACTGCTTGGAGTTGGCCTGAAGATGTGAAAAAGTGCTGTATCAATGCAAATTACTTGTCTTTCATTTTCTCATCATTTATTTCCCTCTTATTGCCTATTTTCCAGCGCTCCTTCATTCAGACCCTTTCTGCCGTGACTGAATCTGTGAAAGGCAGAGCTGGCAGTCGAACCCCAAGACTTCAATTGGATCTTTTGGCAGCACTGACAAAAGTTTTACCACAGGTCTTGGCAGCCTTTGAAACATTTGTCAAACCTCTGGCAATGGTGAGGTGGATGGTTTCCCAGGAATCTCGACATTGATTTTACACTTTATAGAATTCATTGGGAACATGACAAAGCACCCTAAATCCTCGTGTGAATTAAATTCCGCAAAGAGGATTTTCTTTGCTGTAAATTGGGGTAGGGGCCAAGACGCAACTTCCCTGCGATGCAGGCAATGCAACAGAAGTGACTGGGAGAGACAGCAATTCCCCTTCTGGTTGCCCCTTGCTATGGATCTCTGAACAACCAACTAGCGACAGCAGCCTGATGCAAACTTCACTTTGCCGTTTGCAAAGATTTCAGGGCCTGTCGGACTCTGATTATGCAGGGTTACTGTCTGTGCTCCGTCCTGGCACTAAAAGCGCTTTAATCAGACTGATATTTCCAGCTCAAGAAGATGCAGCTGGTTCATGAATAAAGTGTGCGCTGCTGTGGTTGACTTCAAAAAGATCCGGGCTGCATTTAATGCCGGAGTAGATTTTTCTTCTTCTTACATTATGCAGTTAAATAATATATAATCACATGTACTGATTTATAGATTAGGGTGAACGGAGGGCAATTGCATTGCAGGACCAATTACAGTACGTATTCATCTCTCCAGCCATATACATCAATTATTTGTCTTTCAAAGGATAATGAAAAGAAGTGCCTGACCAATGGATTTATCAGTCCAAACATCTTAACCAAGCCAGACTACAGACCCATTCAAGCTGCTCACTAGTGTGGGTTGTTTCTCTCAAAGTAAAATGAGTGGGCTTTTTCAATAAGGGTTCTGGAGGGCAGAGTTCCCCATTTTATCGGGATGCATCGCAGCACGGTTTGGGAACAGCTCCATCCAAGGCCGCAAGAAATTGCTGAAATTTGTAGACGCAGCCCAGACCATCACACAAACAAACCTCCCTTCCATTGACTTCATTTACACCTCACACTGCCTCGGCAAGTCCACCCGCATAAGCAAGGATGAGTCACATCCGTTACCAGTCCCTCTTCTCCCTCCTCCCATCGGGCGAAAGGTACAGAAGTGTGAAATCGCTCATCCAGATTCTGGAACAGTTTATTCCCAGCTTTTATCAGGCAACTAAAACATCTTGCCAACAACTGGACAGCAGTTATCAAACTCATTGGAGTCCCTTGGCCTATCTTTGATCTGACTTTACTGGACTTTAATTTGCACTAAATAGTATTCTGGTTATTCCCTTCCTCCTTTATCTGCACACTGTGGACGGCTTGATTATATTCATGTATAGTCTTTCAGCTGACTTGTTAACACGCAACAAAAAACTTCTCACTATATCTCGGTACACGAGACAATAAAGTAAAGTAAACCAAAAGTTTTGGACCTGCTTTAAAGATTTAAATGTCAATAAAACTCACACGCTAAATAAAATGTTTTCATACAAAATTCAACCAAAAATGTCATTGCCTGCAAGATAGACACAAAATGTTGGAGTAAACAGGCTCCCTGAATACAGCTCCCCTCTTACTGATTTAAGGGTGTTATGAATTTTGCTCACACCTAAAGGCTTAAATAAGGTTGGTCTGATGGTAACAACTTGCGTTCATACAGGTTAGGGATGATTGCACACAAACAATCTGTCACCATGTTTGCTTAAACCACTATTATGAAAACAACCCCTGACTGGGCAGTCAGCTCCGTGTCGGTAAATGTTACAAGTTTTCCATCTTAGTTTGGCTCGGGGGAATTCCCGACATGCTCCAGCACACAGCTGCATCAACAGTAAGTGAAACCGGCCCTCACACTCCAGCACTTAGCAGTTCTCAAAGGAGCAAGCGTTTGCTGGCGGTTCGAGTTGGCAGAAATGATCAACACCAGGGCGCGATTAGTGCCTGCACTTGATATGCCCCCTGGTCCTGCCAATCTCCGGCTGCCATTACGGATTCCTCAATGGCATATACAGGAAGCCACCATCATTAGGGAAAAGGCAGGATCTCCCAGTCAACCATTCCGCACTGGATCTTTCACGGATTTCAGAAAGAGCTAATGCAATTTTAATTACGGGTGTCAGAGGTTATAGGGAGTTGGTGGAGAATGGTGTTAGGAGGGAGAGATAGATCAGCCATGGCTGAATGGCGGAGTAGACTTGATGGGCCGAACGGTCTAATATCACTTATGATATTATGATCTAATCGGCAAGACATTTACAGGAAGCAAAGTGTTTTTCCTGAAATATTCTTTCTATTAGGCATGCAGGATTCTGGATTATATGCCACTAACAGAAGGAGACGTGGGTAAAAAAAACTATGGATGCTGTCTGTATGGAGTTTGCACGTTCTCCCTGTAACCACGTGGGTTTTCTCTAGGTGCTCCGGTTTCCTCACGCACTCCAAAGACGTATGGATTTGTAGGTTAATTGACTTTGTTAAAAATTGTAATCTGTCCCTAGCGTGTAGGATAGTGCTAGTGTATGGGGGTGATCGCTGGTCAGCGCGGACTCAGTGGGCCGAAGGGCCTATTTCCACACTGTAAATGTAAAGTCTAAAAGTCTAAAGTTGTTTACTAATGGGGTTCTACTCATTGACCTCCAACCCCCACACTCCCTGATGCCTAGTCTGTTGTGAGACATTTTTATTTCAACAGATGCCAGCAGAGCTCCTAAGTATATTTGACCTCTAATTTATTTAAAAAAATAATTCAACTGGGATCTTACTCCTGTTTTCCTACAGGGGCCTGCTTGAAATAGGCAATACAGAAGCAAATTTGTAGAGCTCCTCTCTCACATCTCCAGAGACCCAGGTTCATTTCTGATCTCCACTGCTGTCTGTGTGGTGTTTGCATGCCCCCCTTGTGAGACTGTATAGATTTCCGGGTGCTCAGGCTTCCCCTTGCATCCCGAGGACATGCAGGTCAGTAGGTTAATTATACACAGTATCTTCCCTATCTTGTTTAGTTGGATGGTAGACTCTGGGGGGGAAGTTGATGGGAATGCGGGGAGAGTTAAACTGGCCTTAGTGTAGATGGTTGGAACTGGGAATTGTTTTAATATTGTCTGGTTCAGTCACATCCAGGAAGTGGAAATAAACAGGGCTAAAACTTCAAATGTGTGCCTCCATGGATCTTAGAGATTAAGAACATAAAACATAGAAATAGAAGCAGTAGTTGGCTATTTCACCATTTGTGCCTATACCATTCATCTTGGCTTGAGAATCCATCCCCCCTTACTCAGTCTGAAGAAAGGTCTCCACCCAAAATGTCACCTATTCCTTTTCTCTAGAGATGCTGCCTGATCCGCTGAGTTACACCAACATTTTTTGTCTACCTTCGGTATAAACCAGCATCTGCAGTTCCTTCCCACTACGCCACTGTGCCGCCCTAAGCATTGTTGTCATAGGTTTGAGGACAAGGCAGAGGGATTGCAATGGAGAAAGGGAAAAATACTGGAGGAAAAACAGTTTCCTATTACTTATAACGATGCAGAGACCATTCAGCCCATGGGTTCCATGTAAGCAATCCCATAGTCCTATCCCACTTCTCCTTATTTCTCTGTATTACTGCAGTCTATTCTTTCTCATACAGCCATCAACTTTCCTTTAGTGCCACTTAAACCTCAGAACATTAACATGAGGTGTCAAGACACCATCAAAAATGCTGGAAATAAAGATGTAGCCTGGGCATTCACATAAGTGAGTTCAGAGCAGTCAGACCCAAGGTATCTCATTGAAACAATATAGTAAAAAAAAAATTGGACAAACAGAAACCACTGCTTCTTTGCCAATGCAACAGAAATAAATAACGGATCGGGTGGCCTCTATTTCTAATACGCCCCCTTAGGCAGCTGATGTCAGTTCTTGTCATGTACAGTGTCAAACCAGGTAATAAGCCAGTCACATTTGACAAATACCATGCGTAGTTGGAAACCAGGCTAAGGCGTCGTACAATGGAAAGAAGGCTACATCTTGTCAATCCAGCTGAAGGGAAAAATTGTTTTAACCCTTTCACTAATCCACTGCCTTACGCTCTCATTTGTTTCACAATAACAACCACCGCCTGCCCTGCATGAACATTTCACCATCAGCTTAAATATTACACTGCTCGCAAACGTGCCTCTGAGCAGTCCTGTCAAAAGAATCACAAATCAGCCCTCTCCTGTCAGTCACCGCACAATAAGAAACCTCCGCACTGATCACTTGTGACACCAAGCAGGGTGGGAAAAGTCAGAGTCATACAGCGGGAAAATGGCGAGGAAACAGGCCCATTGGCCCAACTTGCCCACACCGACCAACATGTCCCAGCTGTACTACTCCCACCTGCCTGCGTTTGGCCCATCTAAACCTGCCCCAACCATTTACCTGTCTAAATGTGCAGGAAGGAACTGCAGATGCTGGTTAAAACCGAAGATAGACACAAAATGCTGGAGTAACTCAGCGGGACAGGCAGCATCTCTGGAGAGAAGAAATGGGTGACGTTTCGGGTCGAGACCCTTTTTCAGTCTGAAGAAGAGTCACAACCCGAAACGTCACCATTCCTTCTCTTCAGAGATGCTGCCTGTCCGCTGAGTTACTCCAGCTTTTTGTATCTAACTACCTATCCAAATGTCTCTTAAATTGTGCAATAGTGTCAATAAAAGAGGCAGCAAGCTGGAAACTTGAGGAGAATTAGATAAAGGGAAAAGTTACAGAATCAGACATATCAGACCATAGTATCAAACCGTGGCTGGGTGAGTCCCTGGGTTAGTGGAGGATAAACCATAAACATTGCACAAAGACAGCTGTCCCAATGGTGCGAGTTACCAGAACAGGAAGGTGGTATTAAGACAGTAGCAATGCACCAATAGTGCGTTCCAGATGTGTTTTGGCTCATACTTGAGGTAGGTAAGCTTGAGTCATAATAAGGGATCAATCCTAACTACGGATGCTGTCTGTACGGATTTTGTAAGTTCTCCCTGTGACCGTGTGGATTTTCTCCAGGAACTCCAGTTTCCTCCCACACTCCAAATATATCAGATTTGTTGGTTAATTAGCTTTAGTAAAAATTGTAAATTGTCCCTAGTGTGTAGGATAGTGCTAGTGTACAAGGATCGCTGGTCGGCGCGGACTCAATGGGCTGAAAGACCGTTCTATCCCGTGCTGTATCTCTAAACTAAACTACAGCTTCTCGAATGAACTGGCAGTGGCTGATCTTAGTAACTAGCTGTAAACCATCCTATCACCAACTAGAGTGTGGTTCTGACCTACCATCTACCTCAATGGTGACCCTCTAACTATCTTTAAGTGGACTTTATTTAACATTATCTTGCATTAAACAATGTTCCCTTTATCCTGTATCTGTACTGTGGACGGCTTGATTGTAATCATGTATCGTCTTTGCACTGACTGGATAGCATGGAATAAAAAGCTTTTCACTGTACCCCGGTAGACGTAGCAATAATAAATTAAACTAAACTAAAGGGCCCGTCCCACTTTCACGGCTTAATTCATGACCTCTGCCGAGTTTGCCCTTGACTCATACTCGCAGCATGGTCGTCACAAGGTCGTAGATAGGTCATAGCAGGCCGTGATGCTATTCGTAGGTACCCGTGGCATCAAGTAGGTTGGGGCGTTTTTTCTAGCCTGATGAAAAATGTTCACGAGTAAAAAAGGTCGTGAATTAGGTCGTGGAAGTGGGACAGGCCCTTAAAGTAAATGCTATTCTGATGCACGTATCAAGTATGATCGTGTTTATCTATAGTAATATTTTTACTGAACTGGATGCAAAAAAGGAATTTCACTGTAACCTCAGTACATGTGACAATAAAATACCAGTGAATCCTGTCAGGGTAATGGTCTGCATTATTCACACAAGCAAAAACCTCTGCAGGATGATCTGAAAATGTGGTTTGCACACTGTTTCATATCGCACTGTGAAGCTGGCAGACTGAATTCCTGCTCCGACTCAGATCAAAAATCTGTAATTGAACTCAGCATAAACTCCATTGCACAGCCATAGACATGTTGTGTAGGAAGGAACTGCAGATGAGGGTTTAAACCGAAGATAGACACAAAAAGCTATCGTAACTCAGCAGGTCAGACAGCATCTCTGAAGAGAAGGAGAAGCGATGACGTTTCGGGCAGCGACCCTTCTTCAGACTGAGAGTCACGCAAAAGGGAAACAAGAGATATATAGATGGTGATATAGAGAGGTATATAACAAATGAATGAAAGATATGCAAAAGCCATTGTACTAGCTTCTAAGTTATCTCGTTGACTGTAATTAGTTTTCACCGAGCCCACAGCTGACAATTGCCTGTTTCCTTTATCATCATTACATTTTGCATATCTTGCCGAAATGTCACCTATTCCTTCTCTCCAGAGATGCAGCCTGACCCGCTGAGTTACTCCAGCATTTTGCGTCACAGAAATATTATATTCTGTAATGAATTTCCCAGGAATGGGGCTGCTCGATTCCATTCCGATTCATTACACATGTGGAAGCTAGAATTGGGAAAAGATACGGGAAATCATATCAGTCATTGCCCCTGCTGAACACACTACAAACCAGTGGGGATTCTGAGATGCCCCCAGTCATATAGCAGGAGGGTGATTGCCATCTCAAACATAGAGAGTGTGCAAGTAAACCGTTAGGCTGGACAAAAGGAACCCATGTCAACATTCCCAGTCCAAGGATGAAGTTTGTGCTGTGGGAAGGGGGGGGGGGGGGGTGAAAGTAGGATCGTGAGTGTACAGAGTTGTAGTAATTTACTGAGCGACCTTCCACTGATAAAAATGACCCAAGTACAATCCGACAGGTCACTGTGCAACAGATTTTAAATCAAAACATTGGCCACCGATGAATTTTTGGAAAACAAAACATAAGGAAAAGAGCAAATACGGTAGCTGAGTGGAGACGGGCAAAGCTGGTGATTGCTAAACCGTCCAAGTTAATGACATGTTTGGAGGGATCTGTCTCCTAGGAGGCAGCGAGATGAATAGGGCACATTCTGGGCTCATAAATCTCTTGGTCGAGGAGCAGACTGGAACATGGGCACCTGTTGATTCGACCAGAAAAACAAATTAGCAGCACCGTGGCTTTACATAAACCCATTGCTCCTGGCGCCTTCTTTACTTTTCTTATCTGTTCTGCAGTGCTGGGTGCATCGAAGGTACAGGCAGGAGAGCGGCGAGGAGATTAATGTTACTCAGGGGGGATGAGACACCATTGTTATCCTCGTCCGCTGGAGGTATCGCATACTCCTTTTTATTACCCTTATGCAATCCAAAGTAAACTTAAGCCTGTGACCTTCTGAAAACCGAAGGCTGGAGGCTGTTACATTTCCTTGGCAAACTCTCAGTCTACACATGATCTCATTTGTTATTTTCTGTCGGGGTGGGTGAAGGCACATCGATTTGTCTCTCTCTATGTAGACACAGTTCCTACGTGTGTCCTAGCAAAGTCATAAATAACATCCGCCGTGTCTGTGAGTGTGGTCGCCTGTTCCCCTGTGACCTGTCTGCGCCCTCTGACACAGTTGATTGCATTATCATCCTCCAACGTCTCTCCACTGTCCACCATCCCCTCTGCTGGTGCCCAGGAAGAGCAAGGTGACGTGCCTCAATGACCACCGAGCATTGGCACTCATGTCCGTGGTGATGAACTACTTTCAGAGGTTGGTCGCGACGCATATTAACTCCTGCCTTAATAAGGGCCTGGACCCACTATAATTTGCCGACCACCACAGATCAACAGTGGATGCAATCTTGCTCTCTCTCCACTTTGCACTGGGCCACTTGGACAATAAGATACATATATCAGGCTCTGGACACAAAGTGGGAAATAACTCAGCTGGTCAGGCAGCATCTGTGGAGAAAAGGAATTGTCATAGAGTCTTACAGCGTGGAAACAGGCCTTTTGGCCCAACACCCACATGTTCCATCTCCACCAGACCCACCTGCCTGCATTGGCCCATATATAAACCTATCCTATCCATGTACCATCACCTTAAACCTATGTCCTCCAGTTCTCGATCCCCCTACCCTGACTAAGAGACTGGGCGTGTACATTCCGTTCATGATTTTGTGCACACCTCTGAAGAAGGGGCTTGACCCGAAACGTTACCTATTCCTTTTCTCCAGAGATGCTACCTGACCTGCTGATGTTTTCCAGCATTTTGTGTCTATCTTTGGTGTAAACCAGCATCTGCGGTTCGATCCTACACATGCATCAGGCTATTGTTCATCAACTGCAGCTCGCCGTTCAACACCATCATCCCCTTTAAACGTTTCATCAAACAGGGAACTGGGTCTTGCTTGTCCCTTTACAATTAGATCCTTGATTTCCTCATCGCCAGAACTCAATCAGCACAAATTGACAACAACCCTTCATCCTCAATGACCATCAGCACAGGAGCACCTCAAAACTGTGTGATCAGACCCTGCTCTATTCTCTCTATACTCATGACTGTGTAGCCAGACACAGTGCTAATGGCATCTTTCAATCCGATGACAATACCATTGTTGTTAGATGAACAATGGGGAATGATGCGCCAGAGTTCAGGAGGGAGATTGATAATCTGACTCAATGGTGCCAATACAACAATCTTGCTCTCAATGTTAGCAAGATCAAGGAGCTAACTTCAGGAAGGGCAATCCAAGGATCCATGAAGTAGTCTTCATCGAAGGGATGGTGCTGGAGAGAGTCAGCAACTTGACTAGCTAAGTTCTTGCAACATTTCTTGTTTTAGTTTCAGATTGCAGTATCCGTACTTTAATTATATATGCAGTTCTCGGCCATACTATTACTTGCCCTCCTTGTATCATTGGCAAGCTGCTCTCAGTAATTTAATCTGATAGAACAGCCCCGGAGCGCATGTGATAACACTAAGGTGGCACAGTGGTAGAGTTGCTGCCTTACAGCGCTTGCAGCACCAGAGACCCGACTTTGTGTGCTGTCTGTACAGTGTTTTGTATGTTCTCCCCGTGACCTGCGTGGGTTTTCACCGATATCTTCGTTTTCCTCCCACACTCCAAATACATACAGTTTGTAGGATAATTGGCATCGGTATAATTGTAAATTATCCCTAGTGTGTGTCGGGTAATGTTAATGTGCAGGGATCGTTGGTTGGTGTAGACTTGGAGGTCCGAAGGGCCTGTTTCCGTGCTGTATCTCTAAACTAAACTAAGCTCTGCCTCAACAATACCCTCTGTTGATCTCTTAACTGGCTGCAAATTGTCTCCCAACTTAATGATTAGCCAATGCTTTGCCTGCCGCCAGCAACCCCACGCCATCATCTGCAAACTGAAGTTGAGTTCATAAGTTCCAGGAGCAGGATTAGGCCTTTCGGCCCATCAAGTCTACGCTGCCATTCATTCGTGGCTGATCTATCTTTCCCTCTCAACCCCATTCTCCTGCCTTCTCCCCATAGCCCCTGACATCCGTACTAATCAAAATTGATGAAAAATAAGTTGTGAAGTGGAAGTAGGACATCTCGAACATTTATGCCAATGGAACAACTTAACCAGTGAGGTTTAAGGATTGACAAATAAATAGAACAAAGACTGAGGAGAATTCAACATTAAACTTTGATACTGAGAACTAAATATTGAACAAAGAGAAAGCAAATAGAAATTAAAAAATATATATTTTTAAATCGCAACAATGCACTCTTAAGGTGAGGGGGAAAGATTTAATAGGAACCTGAGAGGTAATGTTTTTTACACAAAGGGCGATGGGTAGGAGAGTTTAAAAGGATAGGGTCCTAACACAGGTAGGTGGGACTAGTGTAGATTGGACATGTTGGTCAACATGGGCAAGTTGGGCCGAAGGGTCTATTTTCATGTTGTATGACTATGACTATAAAAACTCCATGAAAAAAAAGGGCTTCACATCTAAATTTTCGCATCCTGAGTTAAAGCAATTAATTGGTACGTGTAGGAAAGAACTGCAGATGCCAGTTTACACAGAAGATAGATACAAAATGCTGGAGTAACTCATACTAATCAAGAATCTATCAATCTCGACCTTAGAAATATCCATTGACTTGGCCTCCACAGCTGTCTGTGGCAATCACCTATTCCTTTTCTCCAGAGGTGCTGCCTGACCCGCTGAGCTACACCAGTTTTTTGTGTCTATCACCCATTATTAACTCAGCTTTGAGGAAGAGTGGGCAGTATCATCAGCTAAAGATAACAAGATAAAACATTTCTTATTATTTGTGCACATACGATGGGTGTACGAAGTGTTGATGACAGCAGTCATAAAACAGAGGCCAAATTAGATCAATATTTCAACCGGTTTGACAGAAAATTTAAGGCGCAACCGTGGAAAAAACTGCCAAGCAAAATGTTGACAAGAAGGTGGGCAATAGTAGGGAAAACATACAAAGGCACAGTACATGCATCAAGATTATTTACAAAACTGAACACTTAACCAAATTTACAGATATTAAGTCTTTAAGCTCCTGTTACAGACCAACTGCCTGTGACATTGTTACAAAGCAGACACATCACATGAGTCCCCTGTTTAATCAGGGTACTGTGTGAACATATAATTATGGGCCTGTCCCACTTAGGCGATTTTTCAGGCGACTGCCGGCAACTGTTTACTTGCTGGCAATCGCCTGAAAAACCGACAACTGGAACGGCGACTGGAACACACACACACACACAAACACACACACACACACACACACATCGCTTCATTCACCAGCCCGTTATGCAGGCGGGGGACAGGGCAAGCGGGGAGAGCGCTGTCTGAGTGAAATTCACACGGTGCTAAGCCAAGGTGATACAGACACGCACCACGATGAACAGGAAGGTTGGCGCTGTAATTAAGACAGCTGAAGCACAGTGTACGGTAAGACCTTTAAAAGAGGGGTGGGGGGGGGAGAGGGGAGAGGGGGGAGAAGGAGGGACAAGGAGAGACAAGGAGGGACAAGGAGGGACAAGGAGAAGGAGTGGAGACAACTTTTAAGAAGCCAGAGATACACGGCTGTGAAGCTCGGCGGACATTAACATTACCGGTCGGTTATCCTTGGTTCTGAAAACTACTGCTTACGGTTTTTTTTACCCAATGAGCCAATGAAATTCACTGGTCAGCACCTGCTACAGCCTACGAGAACCTTCGACCTCCTGGCAACCCACTAGGACCTCCTGGCGACCCACCTACGGCATGAGAATTCTCGCTACTCTCCATGGCAGCTTCATTCTAGTCAGCGCTAATTTTTCAACATGTGGAAATAATCGCGGCGACCATATTGAGGCCACGACTAGTTCCCAGAATGCGGGAACTGCTCACGACCATGAAGGCGACTCCCCGGCAACCACCCGCGACATTGTGGCGACCATGTGGCGACTGCATAGTCTCCTGCAGTCGCCTAAAAAGTCGTCTAAGTGGGGCAGGCCCATTCGAGGCATTGAAAAGATTACATCCATGCTCTATGCTACAACCCTGACCTAACCCTAATCCTCTTCTTTTTGTCTATTTTTATCTATCCTGTTCATGGTTTCCCCACAGTACTGGGTCCTGCCTACGGTTTCACTTCGAAAACCTCATGCCCGCATTTAGTGTATAGATCACATTATTGTTTCCAGTGCTGTGTCAGAACATCATTGAGGGAGGCGCGGTGGCACAGCAGTAGAGCTGCTGTCTTACAGCGCCAGAAACCCGGGTTCCATCCTGACTACGGTTGCTGTCTATACATGGTTCGTACGTTCTCCCTGTGACCACGTGGGTTTCCTCCGGTTTCCTCCGGTTTCCTCCTACACTCAAAAAATGTACAGGTTTGTAGATTAATTGTCTTTGGTGAAATTGTAAATTGTCACTAGTGTGTGGATAGTGTTAGTGTACGGATTGATCGCTAGTCTGCGTGGACTCGGTGGGCCGAAGGGCCTGTTTCCGCGTCATATCTCTAAAGTCTAAATATGGGAGTGTGATAAAAGGATGACCCATCTTTGCACTCGTGATGCCAGTTGGTTATTTGGGATATAATATTGCCAGCGAAGACCAATGATCTAATACCAGTATAAGGTATATAAACACTGATAACATTTCTTAGCTACAAACACCATTCTAAATGCTTCCTTTTCACTTTGTGCACAGTTGACTTTGCTCCAAGTTAGATGATGAGGTGTGAAAGCGATGGACTTTCCTCTGCCTCAGCTGGCAGTAGTTTATTACTTGATGGTTCAAATTGGGTGCCAGATGGATGGCACGGACTAGCATCTGTAGTTAATAGGGGTGTCAGTCTACCCCATGCCAGAAGGGGGAGGAGTTGTACAATTTGATAGCCACAGGGGAAAAGGATCTCCCTGTGGCGTTCTGCATTGCATCTTGGTGGAACCAGCCTGTTGCTGAATGTGAACAGGTGATCGATGGGCCAAAGGGCCTGTTTCCATGCTGTATCTTTCAATCAATCAGTGGGCCCATTCCAACACTGCTGAATTCTCCAGCAAACTTTATAGATGCACTGTAGAAAGCATCCTGACAGGTTGCATCATGGCCAGGTACAGCAGTTCCAATGCAGAGGAATGCATGAGGCTGCAGAGAGTGATGGACAGCCCTGTCCAACACAGACACAGTTCTCCCTACCATCAAAAGCATCTACGTGAGACATTGCCTCAAAAAAGTGGCATCTATCGTTAAGGATCCCCGCCATCTGAGCCATGCCATCTTCTTAATGCTATTGAGTAGGAAAGAACTGCAGATGCTGGTTTAAACCGAAGATGGACCCAGAATGCTGGAATAACTCAGCGGGACAGGCAGCATCTCTGGAGAGAAGGAATTGGTGGCATTTCGGGTCGAGACCCTTCTTAATGGTATTGTTGGGAAGGAGGTACAGGCTCCTTAGGTTATACGCCATCGCGTTCAGAAACATCTACATTCCAGCAATCATCAGACTCTTGAACTGACCTGCACAACCCTAATCCTACCATGTCAACCACTGGGAACCACCTCTTGCGCAACCGTAGACTTGTTTTCCTGATTGTGTTTTACACTAATGTTTTGTCTTTTTGCAGCCTTTTTATTTTAACGTCCTGCAGACGTTATGTGTAATTTATCTATGATTTATGTTTTTATGTGTTGTCTGAATCAATGTGCCTGTGATGCTGCTGCAAGCAAGACTTTCATTGTACCATATGAATGAATGAATGAATGAATGAATGAATGAATGAATGAATGAATGAATGAATGAATGAATACTCTATTATCTTACTGGACGTACATATGACAATAAAATGGACTTGTCCATAAATCCTCACCAGTGGCGGGTTTTGCTTTGACACAGCTTTCCCTCATAGGAATCTGGCTGAACTTGCCTGTTTAATACCTTGCTTCATGGACAGCATCCGTATGATTTCACATGTCATCTTTATTCAAAGATCTATCTGGATCTCAATAGAAACATAAAAACCAGAAACATTCATTGGATGTTCGAGGTAAATGGTTCTTGAGAGTCCCACTGTACATAGGGCTCTCCATAGAGCTCCACAGTGGCGCAGCGCTAGAGCAACAAGGGGCATTCAGAGAGTGGCACAGTGGCATAGCGGTATAGTTGCTGCCTTACACGGCCAGATATCTGGATTCGATCCTGACCTCGGGTGCTGTCTGTACGGAGTTTGTACATTCTCCCTGTGACTGTATCGGTTTTCTATGGGTATTCCGGATTCCTCCAAAAATTCAGACGTCCAGATTTGTAGGTTAATTGGCTTCTGTAAATTGACCTTAGTGTGTAGGATAGAACTAGTGTATGTGTACTAGTGTATTATTCAATTCCTAATACTCATTCCTTCTCTCCAGAGATGCTGCCTGTCCCGCTGAGTTACTCCAGCATTTTGCGTCTATCTTTCGTGTAAACCAGCATCTACAGTTCCTTCCCACACACAAGGATTTACTGGGCGGGCAGACATTCCCAGCTATATGACAGATACAAATAAACACAGTCCGCACAAGTACATCAGCATTTTTTTTAAAACGATCTTTTATGAAATCCCCCAAAATAATCATGTGTTTTCTCTGGGTGCTCCGGATTCCTCTCACATCCCAAAAAAGAGATGCGCAGGTTGGTAGGCTTAAAGTCCATTGTGAATAGCCCCATTATATGTTAGGCAGCATCCAGTGTCGCTGATGGAAACATAGGCAGAGTGAAAGAGTATTATTATCAGATTTGTGGAAGTAGGTGGTTGATAGTCACATGGACTCTGTGGGCTGAAGGGCCTCTTCCTGTGCTGAAGGATTCCATAGAAACAATCCTCTGGAAATCCAATCTAAATAACACTCTGCAAACTGAAAATTACCATTGCAGTAACAGTTTTAGGCCGACTGCCTCTCTAACAAGAAGAGCATTTTACCAATTTTGGTTCTGCTTTTTTTTTTCAAAGCACTTTCTTCCCACTCTATGCTGCAAAGCTAAACAGCAGGTAACTAGTTTGCTTTAATAAAACAACTGATAACCCCTGACCCCTGAATGCACGAGATCTGCCACCTTCTCACTCCTATTCATCGCCACACAGTTAAATCTCAGCCAAGAGATTCCATAGTCAGTCTTGGGTGAAATTAAGCAATTCCTTTGGGAGATGGCTTCACTGGCCAGATGTCTTTAGTCAGGTCTAGGGAGAGACGTTAGGCCGAGGTAGGGGGGTTGGGGGGAGGTAAGGGGTGGGGTGGGGGGGGGTGGGGCGGAAAGCAGCTGCAATGCCTTCCTGGTTGTCGTGGACACCAGCTTTCCCATCCACCATGCAGCAGTGAGGAGGGGAGCAGTTACCAGCTGTTATCACTGTGCCACCAGGAGAACGAACAAGTGGGATGCTTGTGCTTGGTCAGCTCACAGGCCTCCAAAACAAAAAGGCAGAACGGAAAGCCATTGCTAGCTTCTGTTCAACTCCTAACAGCAAAGTACTCCTTCCTTCCCTCCCGAAAACCTCAGATGCCATCTGCAACAGCGGGAGGTGTGGGGATGAATCTGTACGGCATTCTGACAATGCAGGTCGTGTTCATTTAATTTCAAATGCTCTCCCCCCCCCCACCCCTCCCCTCCTGCCATACTTGCTGAGAAATTAAATGGTTTTCAGAGCTTAATCCTTGACTTCCAGAGATTGTGTTGCCAGTTTGGTACACATTCCGTCGTTTCAACAAGGCTGCTCAGGGTTAATTAAACTCCCCCTGCAAAGATACACTAATAGGGCATGGTTTAACCCTCGCAGTAAAGTTAATCTCTCCACACCCCCCCCCCATCACCCGCAGTTAATAGGGGCAACCCCGTACAGTTGATGTGAAGGGTTATCTCTGCACTAGCCCGCTCCGACTTCTTAGCTCCAAGTTCAAATGAGTAATTACAGCTTTGAGGAGCTAATGATCAATACTTCAGAGACTTCGGGGATATCTTTGAAGTCATAATACACCACAGAGAGAGGGGGAGAGAGAGGGGGAGAGAGAGAGGGGGGAGGGGGAGGGGGGGAGGGGGAGGGGAGGGGGAGGGGGAGGGGGAGGGGGAGGGGCAGCGGGAGGGGGAGGGGGAGCGGGAGGGGGAGGGGGAGGGGGAGGGGGAGGGGGAGGGGGAGAGGGAGAGGGAGAGGGAGAGGGAGAGGGAGAGGGAGAGGGAGAGGGAGAGTGTTAAAGCTTTCAGTGGTTGGGACCAACGATAGACACAAAAAGCTGGAATATCACAGTGGGTCAGACAGCATCTCTGGAGAGACGAAATAGGTGAAACATAGGTCTCAGGTCGAGACCCTTCTTCAAATTCAAAGGTTGGGACTTAGGGGACTTTGAAAGTAGTGATGGAGAAAAAGGAAGGAGACCTTAAAGCGAGTTCCTCTTCACTTCCCCCTCCCCGCACCAACACGCCAGATGCAGAGGGGTATTATTACAAGACGTATAAAAATAGGCTGCTTGCAAACAGACAGGCTATCCATCAATGGTGCACCCCTCTGTTAAACCATCTCGGACAGATAACTGGCAGCATATTCATTCAGCCCTGTATCATTAAAAATGTTTAAACTCCTCGTCCCATTGTTCCGTTTCTGCACCCAGCTTTTTTCACTTGCTCAGCCAGATAATTACTACCATATATGGCCTGTCACTCCACTGGGAAGTTTATAAGTATGATTAGCTCTCCTTCCCAACCCCCACCTTCTGTCTCCTCCCTCCATTTGAAACCTTGCACCAGCCAATGTGACGGGAAACATTAGAACGCTTCAAAATGAGTTTTATTTCTCATAACCCCACCCCCGAAATATCCCCACATCCCCAACCTCTCCCCATCCACACCATCAAACCCACCCCCTCCGCTCCAGCTCTGCCCTTCATTTTATCATTAAAAAGAACACTGAACTCCCCCAACTTGTCTCCATGGGATGGCCTGACCAGGATGTTCAAATGAAACAATCAGTGTCTTTCTTGCCCAAGGCTAGACACAGGCTGTTAATGAAGGCGACTGTGAGCCCCCACTGAGACTGGGAGCACAGTGAGGGGGAGACGGCAACTTAAATCAATGAACAGACAGTGCCATTTCAGTGGGTAGGGCGGACACAGGAAGCAGCCTGGCATGGCAAGCCTACCCACTACAGTCCAGAAACACCACTTGCAAGGTTAAGCACACAAAGTGTGCTGGAGCAACTCAGCGGGTCAGGCAGCTGAGTTACTCCGCCACTGTGCGTCCGTTTGTGTAAGCCAGTATCTGCAGTTCCTTGTTTCTACATTTTGCCTGCAAGGTGAACATGTTTTCCTGGAGAATCAAGCAGTTGCAGATGCTGGTTTACAACAAAGAACACAAAGTGCTGGAGTAACTCAGCGGGTCAGGAAGCATCTCTCCAGCACTTTATGTCTTTTTTTGTAAACCAGCACCTGCAGTTCCTTGATACTCCAGTAAACCATGTTATCATGGCAAGCAAAATGTAGAAACAAGGAACAATAGACAATAGGTGCAGGAGTAGGCCATTCGGCCCTTCGAGCCAGCACCTCCATTCAATGTGATCATGGCTGATCATCCCCATCACAATCAGTACCCCGTTCCTGCCTTCTCCCCATATCCCTTGACTCCACTATCTTTAAGAGCCCTATCTAACTCTCTCTTGAAAGCAAAGATCCTATAGCTATAAGATCTTTGCTTGAAAGTATCCAGAGAACCAGCCTCCACCGCCCTCTGAGGCGGAGAATCCCACAGACTCACAACTCTCTGTGTGAAAAACTGCCTCTCTCAATCAATCTTTGCAAATTCCTGTCTAATGGCCTCAAAATTAGCCTTGCCCCAATGTGAAATAAGTGCACGCAGCGCATATCATAGGTGCGAAGCTCAAAGACCATTGTGGCCGAGGTCCAGGGCCCACTTAAGGGCCCTGGAAGCTCTGAGGTTTTAGATGCTCTCTGGTGCATTCTGAGCCTTATTTTGGAGCATTTTTGCACCAAATTTATGACCAATATGTCAGAAATAATTTTGGTTGAGTCAAGAGTAATGAGTGATTGGAAAGGGATGATTGGGGTCATTGTTGTATACATTTTTTTAAACCAAGAATTGAAGCTGTCCTGGGTCTCTGGCGCTCTAAGGCAACAACTTCACCACTGTGCCACCGTGTCGCCTATGTGGGACAGTTACCAAACAAAGGGGACTGCTGGATGCACGGTTTTCTATACAAGCTGACATTATTTTATTTTTAATTTCAAAGACAAACTTCATTCAACACAAAAAATAGAAAATACCACGCATGGCCATTTTTGTATTATCACCCTTGTGGCTCTTTAGGTGGGAAAAAAAGTACAGGTGTTTGAAAGGATTTTACACAGGACCCTGTCCCCCAATGGCATGTGGCAGCAGGACCTTGAACTGGTCTTTCCATCACCAAGCCTTTGTTTTGGCTGCACTGAGCCAGGTAGCGCTGTACAGGAAGACCAACAAGTTTCAGCAGGCCCAAGTCCACCAATGAGTTGATGATCTTCCAGCAGCACTTGATGCTTGTGTCTGAAGAAGGGTCTCGACCCGAAACGTCGCCTATTTCCTTCGCTCCACAGATGCTGCCTCAGCCGCCGAGTTTCTCCAACATTTTTGTCTACCTTCGATTTTCCAGCATCTGCAGTTCCTTCTTAAACACGAGATCAGAGTATCCTCAGTTATGCAGCTACTCGGGATGAAACTCAACAAGGGCTCAAAACGGGGCCGCACGGGGGCCCAGCGCTGAAGTTGTTGCCTTACAGCGCCCGAGACCCGGGTTTGATCCTGATTACGAGTGCTGACTGTATGGAGTTTGTAGGTCTCTGTGACTGTGTGGCTTTTCTCCGGGTGCTCTGGTTTCCTCCCACACTTCAAAGATATACAGGTTTCTAGGTTAATTGGCTTAGGTTAAAAAATATTGTAAATTGTCTCTCGTATGCAGGATCATGCTAGTGTACAGGGATCACTGTTCAGTGTGGAATTGGTGTGCTGAAGGGCCTGTTTCTGTGCTGTATCTCTACAGTTTAAAGTTAATATAACCTTTGCATACGTTTCCAAATTCTTTGCAAATGCACACTCCACATCTGCACTGTGGATGGTTTGATTGATGCATTTGTACACTCTGTACGGCGTGATTGTATGCATCTGTAGTCTTTTAGCTGACTGGATAGCACCCAACAAAAAACCTTGGTGCATGTGGTAATAATAAAGGGGTGGTGACCTTCTCATCCTCCTCGCAGCTGCCCTCACCACAGTGTGTACTACGGGCGAGACACCAACCCAAGAAGAGAAGGTCCCCTCTCACTGCCAGTCACGTACACTGTCACCGTTCAACAACTGCGCGTGACAAGCCTAAAAGTGGAAACGCAAGAAAACACAGAAAGTCAGCTGTACTCCTGTGACACCAATCATATTACGTACATTGTGCAATTTCAAATGGGGTCTCGAAGGCAATCTGATCTCCCTCTGCCTCCACTTCCCAAAAGATAAGAGTAATTGGGGAGGAAACAGAAGGGCAGTGACTGCCTTGAGATTAGATGGATCAAATTGAATGCTCAGAACACAATGCACTTTGGGAAGGGCAACAGGGTGTACACTGGTGTAGGGAGGAACTGCAGATGCTGGTTTAAGTTAAAGATAGACACAAAATGCTGGAGTAACTCAGCAGGACAGGCAGCATCTCTAGAGAGAAGGAATGGGTGATGTTTCGGGTCGAGGCCCTTCTTCAGACTGGAGTGCTTAGTTTGGCAGTGATTCAGCCATTGACAAGAGATAAAATTTGTCAGTGCATCTTTAAAACACAACCTCAGTGGCGTTTTAGCCCAATATGCTTGTGACACACGTTTGAAAGATTTATTTGCATTTTGTAGGATTTCAACTTTGAGTAGATTTAGGATATTTTACATCTCTTCCAGAATATCTCAAGGCCAATGTATTCCCTCTCCCCTTGCCGACTTACCACAACCCTGGAAGGGGTTTCTCCGAAGATTTATACATCTGAATTATTGAATGACTTGAAATTTTCTCTGATTATAATCTCTCAAAGAGTGAAAATGAAAAATAATCTATTTTTTTGCTAATTATCTTAAATTTATGTCCCTTTATACTGATTCCATTGGAAGTGGAAACTGTTCCTTCTTAGGAACCATCTCCCTTTGGGATAGAGGGAGGGGGGGAGGGAGAGAGGAGCCACCATACATTACGGGAAATACTTATGGACCTGTCCCACTTAAGCGATTTTTCAGTGAACTGCCGGCGACTGTCGGGACCGAGCAAGTGGGGGCAGCGCTGTCTAAAAAATTCACACGGTGCAAAGCCAAGGTGAAACAGACACAATGAACAGGAAGGTTGGCGCTGTAAAAAGACGGCTAAAGCACAGTGTAGGGTAAGTCCTTTAAAAGAGAGGAGGAGAGGAGGGGGTGCGCGGGGGGGGGGGTGATGGGGAAGAAGGGGGGAGAGGGAGTGGAGACAACTTTTAAGAAGCCAGAGATACACGGCTGTGAAGCTCGGCAGACATTTAACATTACCGGTCGGTTATCCTTGGTTCTGAAAACTACTGCTAACCTTTTTTTTCCTAATTAGCAAATGAAATTCAATGGTCAGCACCGGCTACAACCTACGAGAACCTCTGAGAACCTCCTGGCGACCCGCCTGCGGTTCGAGAATTCTCGCCAGTTTCCATGGCGGCTTCATTTTAGTCGACGCTAATTTTTCAACATGTTGAAAAATTCACGGCGACCATAATGAGGCCGCGACTAGTTCCCAGAATGTGGGATTTCCTCACGACCTTGAAGGCGACTCCCCGGCAACCACCCGCGAACATGTGTCGACCACGTGGCGACTGCATAGTCTCATGCAGTCGCCTAAAAAGTCGCCTAAGTGGGACAGGCCCATTAATTTCTGTTTACCTTATTTAAGACTCCCATAAACATTTTTGCCTCAATTAAAATAAAAACATTGGCGCAGGTGCATGGATAGGAAGGGTTTATTAGGATATGGGTCAAATGCAGGTAAATAGGAATCGTGGTTGGCAGTTCGACCAGTTAGGCTGAAAGGCCTTAATCTGTACCCTGTGACTGCATGACTCTAATTCAATTATCCATTTTGCTGCCTCTGTTTCAAGTAAATAATCTTCAAATAGCCAATCTTTCCTCATAATTAAACTCATAATTAATAGCCCTTGCAATGTCATCAGATCTAATCTGCACCTTCCCCAGAAGTTTTTGTATCCGTCTAGTAGAGTGGTGGCTCGAACACTACATTGTTTTTTAGCTGTACCCAGCAAATGTTATACACAGTTTTAGTGCTCTTATATTTTATGCTTCAGCCAATAAAGGCAAGTATTCCATATATCATTTTAACCACACCATCTAACTTCAGGGATTTCTGGTCCCTGCTGCTTCTCAATGGTTATTTATTATTATACTGTAATCAGCAAGATTATTGCCATATTTAAGTGCAAAATACATAGAAACAGGCCACTGAGTTCATATACAAGGTTTTGGTCATAAAGGCCCATTGCAGCCGTCACCATGATAATCCTGAGAACTGTTGCCCCCTTCTTCAGCCAGCCACCTTCAGCCTTTGTGCCCTGGGGCGATTCCCACCGCCGATCCTTCAGCCTACAGAGTCTATGCTGACCACCAATCACCAGTTCACACTAGTTCTATGTTATCCTACTCCCTATATTTTAGGGACAATTCCGCACATACAAATTAATCTGCAGACACACACATCGTTGGGGTGTGGGAGGAAACCGGGGCACCTGGAGGAAACCCACGCTGTCACAGGGAGAATGTGCAATCTCCGCAAAGACAGCACCCAAGGTTAGGATCGAACCTGGGTTGGCTGGCACTGTGAGGTGGCAACACCTCCACCAGCAATGTCACTACACCGCTTTGTCCACGGGTCAAATATCCTTTTGTGCAGCGTTGAGGGGATGGTCACTGTCAGGCGTACTGCGTTTCCAATGAGACTTAAAACAAAGATCTCTTCTCTCTTTTCCAGGGAATTTTAAAGTCTCTCAGACTTCATTTAAAGCAAGCCATATAGTCTGCCCTAGTATCCTAGGCAAGTTATCCGATAAACGACCCTCATTCACGAAGACAGCATCACTAGTTTAGTTTAGCTTAGTTTAGAGATGAGGCACTGAAACAGGCCCTTCGGCCCACCGAGTCCACACGGTCACCAACATGTTATCCCACTTTCTCATCCACTCCCTACACACTGGGGGCAATTTGCTGAAGTCAATTAACCTGCAAACCCACACGAATTGGGGATGTGGGAGGAAGCTAGTCACAGGGAGAACATGGAAACTCCACATGGAGAGCACCCGAGGTCAGGATCAAACCCTCGCCTCTGCTGCTTGAAGCAACACCTCTACCATGGTGCCACTCTGCTGCCCAGATTACCAACACAGATGAATCAGCGGGTCAGGCAGCATTTCTGGAGAAAAGGAATAGGTGACGTTTCAGGTCGAGACTGTTCTTCAGACCTGAAGAAGGTTTGAGGTAGGGTCTCAACCTAAAACGTCACCTATTCCGTTTCTCCATAGATGCTGTCTGACCCGCTATTACACCAGCTTTTTGTGTCTATCTTCGGTTTAAACCAGCATCTGCAGTTCCTTCCTACGCTAACACGGATGAATTGCTTATAATCACAATGGACACCATGGGAGCTTGTGTGTGTTAATTATGGGCCTGCTGCATTACCCCATATGCCAACAGTGGCGAGTCTACAGTGCATGACTTCAGTGGTCATGACAGGTGCCAATATAAACCAGTGTCTCCACCCATACAGAGAGAAAACTCCCAAGACTCCAGGGCGCTGCCGTAATTTTCTGTATCTGTATCTGTAACAGATCACCCAAGTAAAAATCTGGAATATAGTTTCAGTTTAGAGATACAGTGCGGAAACAGGCACTTCAGCCCACCGAATCCTCACTGACCAGCAATCCCCGCACACTAACACTATCCTACACACGGAAAAATTCACAATTTTACCCAAGCCAATTAACGTACAAACCCGTACATCGTTGTAGTGTGGGAGGAAACAGGAGCGCCTGGGGAAAAACTCACACAGGTCACGGGGAGAATGTACAAACGCTCTATAGACAGAACCCGTAATCAGGATCGAACCCGGGTCTCTGGCGCTGAAAGGCAACAATGCTACTGCTGCGACACCGTGACGCACTTTGTGCCTATCTTCTGTACTGATTGTTCCTGTACACTCCCAACATTCAAAACTTGACTTCAAGTCTGGTTGCCCAAAATTATCCTTGTAAGCTTTTTAAATTATGGTCTATCTTTATTTGTAAACTCTTTAGAATAAACAATGTTCTAATTTTAGGTGAGGTTGAGAGGGGTGATAAAGATCGAAAAGCAATTCACATTTATGTTTGCTCATCAGACGGGATGTCCTTAAATGAATTTATCTTCAAGTATAATTTACCTGCAGTTGAGTAACTAGTTTGAAAACATTCCCAGGCCATATTACTTGCTTCAATAGCTGGTCCCATTTGGATCATGATATATTCAGCATTTGGAAACTCATTTTATCTGATTCCACATTCTTTAACTCAATTTGAAGCCAGAAAAACACGATGCAATTTACTTTTTGCTCAGTAATAATGCAGTAAGATTACACTAAACGCGCGGGACCTCTGGGGAAATGGCTTGTCTGGTTGCTGCCACTGCACTGGCGACAGACCCCAGCCCCTGAGGCAGAGAGAGCCGAGACAGACACAGATGGGGAATGGCTGGGAAGTGACATTGAGGTGGCAGGAAACTCGAGACATGGCAACTCCTTCACCTGCACAAGACAAAAGACAGGGCTTCGGCAGAAGCTAGACGGCAATTTTCTTTTTTTATTCTTTTTTGAAAAAAAAAAGAAAGCAGGTCCTGTGAAGGTAATCTGCTTCCTGAATTTATTTCCCCTTTTGGGTGCGATTTTAAACAAAGGGTCTAATTTCCCCTGAAAGGCAAAGGATTCCATGACACTGTTGAAAGGAGAGTGGGGGAATTCTACCTGGCAAACTGGCCAGTATTTATTCTTCGACTTACATCATTACACAAATCATCTGCTCTTTGCTACATAACTGCTTCTGGAACCTTGCTGAGCTGCAGTCATATTGTTGCACTGCACTTTAGTTTAGGTTAGATTAGTTTATTGTCGTCGAGGTACAGTGTAACGCTTTTGTTATGTACTAACCAGTCATCGGAAAGACATTACAATCAAGCTATACATAGTGTACATATACAGATGAAGGGAATAACCGTTTAGTGCAAGGCTTCGAACTTTTTAGCTGTGAAGTTCTCTATGACATTCTGAGGTCAGGAGGGAGCACATTGTAAAATTGCTCTTTTTATTTCCACTGACATTGAAGTCAGGATTTAAGCGACATCGTAACGCATGACGCATGATTCAATCCAATGATCTGCAAATATCTAAAAAAAGCAAAGATGAAAGCATGTAAATGCAAGGATTGCCCGAGGCAGTGTGAGATAACATTGCCCCAAACAGGACAACGAACACATTTCAGACTGGTCGCTAAAGATCTCCCTCTCCCCTGACCCTCATTCTGAAGAAGGGTGTCGACCAGAAACGTCACCCATTCCTTCTCTCCAAAGATGCTGCCTGTCCCTCTGAATTACTCCAGCTTTTTGTGTCTATCTTCGGTAAAGATAGAGTTGCTCATATGTTGTTATCAACGGCAAAAATCAATGGTTCAACGGTTCATTTATTGCCACGATACCAAGGTTACAGGGAAATATCCCTGACTAGGCATTTGCATTTGGAGCAGAATGGTGAAATAGTAAGCTTTAATAAATGAAAGAAACGGCACCTGTTTCTTGTCACTGTTTAACCCCTTACATAATGTTTCAACTCACTGGTTTAATCGGGAACATTTTACAGTTGGAAACCATGTAGTTGCATCTAGCCAGTCATGTTACAATTGTCGAGGGGTATACAAGTGAAGCCACACCAGGAGCGCTGTGCAAAACTCAAAAGTGCTGGAAGAACTCATGTGGGTCAGGCAGCATCAGCGGATGGAACGGACAGACGACGTTTCGGGTAGACCCTTCATTGGTCTTCAGAGTGATGCTGCCTGGGACATGGCCTTCCTCCAGCACTTTGTGTTTTGCTCAAGATTCCAGCATCTGCAGACTTTGTGTCTCCAGGAATACTGTGCACAGTTTCAGTATCCTTATTTTAAAAAAAAAAGATAAATTGACAATTGGAGATCGACCAAAAGAGATTTTTAAGAAAGAACTGCAGATGCTGGAAAAATTGAAGGTAGACAAAAAAGCCGGAGAAACTCAGTGGTTGAGGCAGCATCGGAATAGATGATGTTTGGAGCGAAGGGATAGGCGAAGGAACTAAATGGAGCGAAGGAATAGGCGACGTTTCGGGTTGAGACCCTTCTTCAGACTGATGTTGGGGGGGGGGGGGGCCACGGTGTCCATTGTGATTATAAGCAGTTTGCCCTAACCAACCTGATCTCCCAGTGGCTCAGCACTTCAACTTCCCCCTCCCATTCCGAATCCGACCTTTCTGTCCTGGGCCTCCTCCATGGCCAGAGTGAGTCCCACTGCAAATTGGAGGAGCAGCACCTTATATTTCGCTTGGGCAGTTTACATGAACATTGACTTCTCCAATTTTAGGTAGCCCTTGCTTTCTCCTTCCTTCCCCTCCCTTTCCCAGCTCTCCCACAGCCTACTGTCTCCGCCTCTTCCTTTCTTTTTCCCGCCTCCCCCGACAGCAGGAACCTGAATAGGAACCTGAGGGGGATGGATTTAATAGGAACCTGAGGGGTAACCTTTTCAGACGAAGTGTGGGTGAGTGTATGGAACCGACTGCTGGAGGAAGGTGTTGAGGCAGGTAGCATCACAACGTTCAAGAAACATTTAGATAGGTACATGGATAGAACAGGTTAGAGGGATATGGGCCAAACGCAGGCAGATGTGACTACAGATGGGACATGTTGATCGGTGTGGGCAAGTTGGGCTGAAAGGCCTGTTACCACTCTATGAATGAAGGAATGAATACTATATTGTCACATGTAACAGGTCACAGTGAAATTCTTTGCTTTCATACCCATGGTATGCAAATAGTCGCCACATAAGGTCGCTGACAAAGTTACAAAGTATACATAGTATGACTGTCACTATGATTCTATGGACATAGCTATAAGATCAGGGGGCAGATATTTAAAATCGATGTGCAGTGGGAGCTGATTCTCTGGAATTTTATACTCCAGTACAAAAGTGTGTTGTAAAGGCACGATCTTTGGCATGTTTAAAGAGCAAGTAAATACATTTTGGAAAGATTGAAGTCTATGAGTAAATGGCAGGGAGGAGATGAGGCAGATCAGCCATGATTATGTTGAATGGAGAGACGGCTTTGAGGGTACAAATGGCCAACTCCTTGGCCTACTATCCTGTGTTCAAGTATCAGATCATCACCTGTGCAAAGATGTATGGCAGAGCTTATTAATTTACATTGGACAAAAATGTGCCAGTTCCCCAACACTTGGTTTTACAGTAATAGGAAGTTTAGTTTATTATTGTCACATGCACCGAGGCACAGTGAAAATCTTTTGAGTTGTGTGCTAACCAGTCAGCGGAGAGACCATACCCGATTACAATTAAGCTGTCCAGATACAGGATAAAGGGAATAACGTTTAGTGCAAACTAAGGTTCAGTAAATCCAATTTAAGATAGTCTTGGGGTCTGCAATGAGGTCTGTCTGGTACCTCAGGACTGCTCTCTTGTTGGTGATACGATGGTTCAGTTGCCTCATAACAGCTGATAATTAGAGATGCTGGTTTATACCAAAGATAGTCACAAAGTGCTGTACCAAAGAGTCTGAAAAAGGCACAAAACCCGAAACATACCGTACAATATGACAGAACGTTATTTATCCCAGGAGGGAAATTGATCTGCGAACAGTCATAAAACACAAGGTATATGAAACATGAAATTAAAGTAACGATCACCTATCCCTTTTCTCCAGGGATGGTGCCTGACCCGCTGAGTTACTCCAGCACTTTGTGTCTATACCTGGTTTTACGGTGTTGATGGGGACAGAGAGTGATGGCAGAAAATCAGTTCTTGCAATATTCATTTTTCTTTTTTTTTTCCGAAGGCCCTGATTTGTCAATTTGTCCCTTCTCACCCAAACCACCCCCTGGTACTTTTCCTTGCAACCTCAGGAAATGCTACACTTGTCACTTTAACCCCCCCCTCGACTCCATACAAGGACCCAAGCAGGCTTTCCAGGTGAGGCAGAGGTTCACCTGCACCTCCTCCAACCTCATCTATTGCATCCGCTGTTCTAGGTGTCAACTGCTCTATATCGGTGAGACCAAGCACAGGCTTGGCGATCGCTTCGCCCAACACCTCCGCTCAGTTCGCATTAACCAACCTGATCTCCCGGTGGCTCAGCACTTCAACATTCTGAATCCAACCTTTCTGTCCTGGGCCTCCTCCATGGCCAGAGTGAGGACCACCGCAAATTGGAGGAGCAGCACCTCATATTTCGCTTGGGCAGTTTACACCCCAGCGGTATGAACATTGACTTCTCCAATATCAGGTAGTCCTTCCCCTCCCTTTTTCCCAGCTCTCCCACAGCCTACTGTCTCCGCTTCCGTTCTTCTTCCTGCCCCCCACCCCCACATCAGTCTGAAGAACCCAAAACGTCACCTATTCCTTTGCTCCATAGATGCTGCCTCATCCGCTGAGTTTCTCCAGCATTTTTTACTACCCTATTCTTTTAAATACCTCTTCCACCTGAGGTTCCATCTGAAGAAGGGTTCCGACCTGAAATGTCACGTATCGATGTTCTGCAGAAATGCTGCCTGACCCGCAGTGTTACTCTGGCATTTTGTGCCTTTTTTTGTAAACCAACACCTGCAGTTCCTTGCATCCATCCATCTTTCTAATTCCAACAACGCTGGTGGGTTGGAAAGATAGATGTGTTGTCTTTAAAAAAAGCAACAACATAAAAACTCGCCTCAGCTCCCATCTCCTATCTATGCTGTCAAAACATCGAAAACCACCTATGGATTTTGGCGTATCCCGACTGCAGGTCTGGCTCACCTTCCGCGGAACAGGGAACCGGGAATCAAAGTCAATTAACCTACAAACCTGTACGTCTTTGGAGTGTGGGAGCAAACCGGAGCACTAGGAGAAAACCCACGCATACAAACTCCATACAGTCAGCACCTGTAGTCAGGATCAAACCCGGGTCTCTGGCATTCTAAGGCAGCAATTCTACCACTGTGCCACCGTGCTATCCCAGAATGTGGAATGTGGAATGTGTTTCAGAATGTGGCAATTACCTCCGCTGGCAGTAACACAAAACTGGGGAAAGGTGAAAGTGGTCTTGGGAGATATTTGACTGTGCAAGTTTATTTCTAAGCACAAATGCATCATGTCACAGGCTATCATCTTGTTCTGGACACAAGGAATTACAGACGTTGATTTACAAAAAAAAGACACAAAGAACTACAGTAACTCAACAGGTCAGCAGCATCTCTGGAGAACATGGGTAGGTCACATTTCGGGTCGGGACCTTCTCCGACTGGTTGGAGTAGGTGCAAATAGGGAGTCCGAGTCAGAATATGATGGAAGAATCAGTCTGGAAAAAAAAGGGTCTCGACTCGAAACTGCCTATCCATGTCATGCAAATATACTGTAGGACGGAACAGCAGATGCTGGTTTACACCAACGATAAGACACTAAATACTGCTGTAACTCAGAGGGTCAGGCAGCATCTCCGGAGAAAAGGAATAGATGATGTTTCGAGTCGAAACCTTTCTTTCGACCCAAAACTTCATGTATTCCTTTTCTCCGGAGATGCTGCCTAATGCTATTGTCTATTGACCGACTGAGTTACTCCCGCATTTTGTGTCTACCTTCATCCAAATATGCTGCCTGACCCACTGAGTTAGTCCAGCAATTTGCATCACCTTCATGTAATGACGAGTGGGAATCCCCCCTGTCAATGGTGTGAGTAGGCCAGTGGGACAATACATTTTGAATTTAATTCACAGAGTGTTTAATTCTGTGCCAGGTGCAAGAGTGGAGAAATGTTCTAATTCATAAGCATCTGACCCTTTTCTGCAATGGTGTCCACTAGCTAAACATTGGAGATTGCCTCCTCTTGTTAAGCCTGTTTATTATCAATAGAAAGGTCATGTCAGGCAGATCAGATCACATTACATTTCAACCACACTCAACCATACTGTGCAAATGACGGCCCTAAACATCGCAGACTCAATTTCTGGAGCTCTCTTGATGAATAGTGCCCTAACCTTTCTAGTTCATACACAGACAGGGGCTCTATCAACAACAGTTAACAACCATCCAGACAAGGGATCTATCAGGAACCATTGTGCATACTTACCTCCATTATATTGGGTCAGGGGCTCTGAAGGTGAGCAGTACTCTTTAACACAGACAGCATATTCCATATATAAAATATTCCATTTCGCAGAGATTATACCGTATCTAAGCTAATATGTCCAAATCTGTATTAGCTTCAGATGATCTTATCATCTGGGTGATTTTAAGGGTTTTTTAAATTTTAAAGCAAAATAATTGGAAAATGAAAGAATAGAGTCCTTATACGTACTTATTCAGTGGCAATAGTTAGCCTGTAATCAAGGGCTCCCTTAGTTTAATATATGTACAAAGTATGCTTTCTGCCAATGTGGAAGATGCTTCAAAAGCTTGGGAATATTTGCTGAG
Organism: Amblyraja radiata; assembly: GCF_010909765.2. Classification (NCBI taxonomy): domain Eukaryota; kingdom Metazoa; phylum Chordata; class Chondrichthyes; order Rajiformes; family Rajidae; genus Amblyraja; species Amblyraja radiata. The sequence continues at coordinate 29,981,954 of NC_045975.1, read as the reverse complement.
AATGGCCTTCCCAAGCTGTTTGCTTCCCTGAAGATAGACATAAAATGCTGGAGTAACTTAGCGGGACAGATAGCAACTCTGGATAGAAGGAATGGGTGACGTTTCGGGTCGAGACCCTTCTTCAGACTCGACCTGAAACGTCACCCATTCATTCTCACCAGCGATGCTGCCTGTCCCGCCGAGATAATCCAGAATTTTTTGTCCATCTTCGGTGTAAATCAGCATCTGCAGTTCCTTCTTACACATTTTGTTTGTTTCCCTGATCTGGGATCCCATTTTCTGGACCAACTTCATCCTGTCAAGCCTGTATCGCTTCTATGTTACGCCATGGCTCTCATGATCCCTCCTGCACCTAACTCTACCCCTGTAATGCATATTCTCTTACAAAAGTAAAAAGTTAAAAAACTAAATACAAAACAATAACTGTGTAAAAACTCTTCCCACATTCTCATCGTCTACACTTTCAATAAGGTCATACCAAGTAGTGTTTGCACCTATCTTTAAACCAAACACCCTTGCCACTCATGTGGCCCCCGTGGGATGATATCACTTCCCTTGTTTGAGGGATGTCCTCTCTGGACTCTTCCCCTCAATGTTAAGAAGCTGAATGTCCCTAGACTGTGGTCCTCCCTCACAGAGCATTGGCATTGGCTACACCAAGCTTCAGCGAGTCCCTCATCACTTTATTGTGTGTAACCTGTTCCTGGTCAAAGCAACAAACACTCACGTGATGTATATCGTTAGTTGTAGCAATTGTGTATGAATATTGAATTCTAACTTCAAGCCCCCCTCTCTCTCTCTCTCTCTCTCCCTTCCCCATCCTAATTCTCCGACCAATTTGACTGTCTTCCTGCATTAATTTTACTGCTGGTATGCCTCGTTGTCACCTTCCCTTCAGCTAACAATGATCCATTCTACATTTTCCTTCACCTCCATCCCCTTGGATCTCTTGCTTTCACACCTTACCCTTCCATATCTCTATGAAGGGCCTCGACCCGAAACAGCACCCATTTCATCTCTCCAGAGATGCTGCCCATCCTGCTGAGTTACTCCAGCATTTTGTGTATATCTTCGGTGTAAATCAGTATCTACAGTTCCTTCCTACACATTTGTAGATCTGGGTTTGGAGAACTTTTTCTTGCTGTAAATCTCTCTATTCATTTGCACCATTGGCTGTCGACTAAAGAGTGCTGAATTGGAGAAGTACATGAAGGACATTTCAACTGCTTAAAATCCCTGACATTTATTGAAGCCGAACGGAAATGGCGCCATCTGCAGTATTTACAAGTTCAAGCCAAGCCAGATCAGTTTCACAAGAGCAAAACACTGCAGATACTGATCAGTTACCCCCTTCACATATGGCGTGTCACTTGCTGAAAACTGACTGCATTTTCATTTCATAATTGTCTTTGTAAGTTTTTTTTTAAACTTTGCAAGCACAAAGGGAAGAGATTAGTTACAGTCATAGATGAATACAACATGGAAATAGGCCCTTTGGCCACCCTGTCCATGGTGATAAGTTTGATGAAGGGTCTCAACCTGAAACGCCACCTATACCTTTTCTCCAGAAATGCTGCCTGACACCAGCATTTTGTGTCTATCTTCGGTGTAAACCTACACATGGTAGCCAAGGTGGCATTCTGGGTTGGTCCCGTTTGCCAGCATTTTAGCTCATATGCCTCCAATCCCATCCAATCCATGTGTACAGAGTTGTTTATGAACTTTTACAATCTTGGACCTAGAGCTCTTGCTTTTCCTAGACTTTCCAGGGCCTTGCTTTACCAGGTCATGAACCTGATGTTATTCCCCAGTCGGTTCCTTTACTCGTGACTCATCCCACAGACTTTGGGAACCAATCCGTGCATCTCACTGTGAACTATCTGCAGATGTCCTGGCCTACGTCCCAACCTCAGCCAACCCAAACCGACCGCACAATCATCTCTGCAGCGTGGGTGATGGCCGACTGCACTGGCTCGTGGATCAAGAGTGACTGAAGTTCTGCCAGGACTGTCAAGGCCATGGGGATCTTGCATGGATTATTTAACTATAAAAACCCACTTCATTCCTCACTGGAACTCTGACACCATTTAGACTCCCTAGCAGCTCCATCTAACCCAGGTCAAAGCAGTTACATCACTTGGGAAATTCAGATCCCAACATTCTCCTCAGATGCTGGAAATCTGAAAGAAAATAGCAAAAAAGTGCCAGTAACAATCAGCAGGTCACAAAGCACAATCTTGGATCTTTATCTGGTACATCAGAGGCTTGGAGGAGATCTGATAGTAGTATGTATGAGAGGCTTAGATAGGGCAGATAGTCTTTTACACAAGATGGAAATTGTCAATACTAGAGGGTATAGGTTTAAGATGGTACTGTCGCAACATTTAACAAACATTTGGACAGGTTCATTGATAGGGTATGTTCAAAGGGCAAACACAGGCAGGTGGGACTAGTGTGGACGGGCATGGTGGTTGACATTAGATAATAGACAATAGATGCAGGAGTAGGACATTCGGCCCTTTGAGCTAGCACCGTCATTCACTGTGATCATGGCTGTTCATCCACAATCAGTACTCCGTTCCTGCCTTCTCTCATCCTTCTAAATTCCAGAGCATACAAGCCCAGTCGCCGCATTCTTTCAACATATGACAGTCCAGCTATACTGGGAATTAACCTCATGAACTGATGCTGCACTCCCTCAATAGCAAGAATGTCCTTCAAATTTGGAGACCAAAGCTGCACACAATACTCCAGGTGTGGTCTCACCAGAGCCCTGTACAACTGCAGTAGGACCTCTTTGCTCCTATACTCAACTCTTGTTATGAAGGCCAACAGGCCATTAGGTTTCTTCACTGCCTGCGGTATCGACATGCTTACTTTCAGCGACTGATGTACAAGGACACCCAGATCTCGGTTTATTTCCCCTTTACATAACCCAACACCATTCAGATAATAATCTGCCTTCCCGTTCTTGCCTCCAAAGTGGATAACCTGACATTTATACACATTAAACTGCATCTGCAATGCATCTGCCCACTCACCCAACCTGTCCAAGTCACCCTGCATCCTCATAGCATCCTCCTCACAGTTCACACTGCCACCCAGCTTTGTGCCATCTGCAAATTTGCTAATGTTACTTTTAATCCCTTAATCTAAGTAATCAATGTATATTGTAAGTAGTTGCGGTCCCAGCACCGAGCCTTGTGGTACCCCACTAGTTACTGCCTGCCATTCTGAAAGGGACCTATTGATCCCTACTCTTTGTTTCCCGTCTACCAACCAATTTTCTATCCATGTCAGTACTCTACCCCAATACCATGTGTTCTAATTTTGTCCACTAATCTCTTATGTGGTACCTTATCAAAGGCTTTCTAAAAGTCCAGGTACACTACATCCTCTGGCTCTCCCATGTCCATTTTCCAAGTCACATCTTCAAAAAATTCCAGAAGATTAGTCAAGCATGATTTCCCCTTCGTAAATCCATGCTGACTCGGACCAATCCTATTACTGCTATCCAAATATGCGGCTGTTTAATCTTTTATAATTGACTCCAGCATCTTCCCCACCACCGATGTCAGGCTAACTGGTCTATAATTCCCTGTTTTCTCTCTCCCTCCTTTCTTAAAAAGTTGGATAACATTAGCTACCCTCCAATCCACAGGAACTGATCCTGAGTCTATAGAACATTGGAAAATGATCACCAATGTGTCCACGATTTCTAGAGCCACCTCCTTAAGTACCCTGGGATGTAGACCATCAGACCCTGGGGATTTATCAGCCTTCAGTCCCGTCAGTCTACCCAACACCATTTCCTGCCTAATGTGAATTTCTTTCAGTTCCCGTCACCCTAGGTCCTCTGGCCACTAGTACATCTGGGAGATTGTTTGTGTCCTCCTTAGTGAAGACAGATCCAAAGTACCTGTTCAACTGTTTCCTTGTTCCCCAAAATAAATTCACCTGTTTCTGTCTTCAAGGGACCCACAAATATTTTTTTCCATTTCACATACCTAAAGAAGCTTTTACTATCCTCCTTTATATTCTTGGCTAGCTTACCTTCGTACCTCATCTTTTCTCCCCGTATTGCCTTTGTGTTATCTTCTAATGCTCTTTAAAACTCTCCCAATCCTCTGGCTGCCTGCTCATCTTTGCTATATTATACTTCTTCTCTTTTATTTCTATACTGTCCTCGACTTCACTTGTCAGCCACGGTCGCTTCTTACTCCCCTTAGAATCTTCCTTCAACTTTGGAATGAACTGATCCTGCACCTTCTGTATTATTCCAAGAAATGCCTGCCATTGTTGTTCCACTGTTATTCCTGCGTGGACAAGTTGGGCCGAAGGGGGCCTGTTTCCATGCTGTAGGACTCTATGAGAGGAAAGTTTAAAGGGGATTTTATTGTTGTTTTTCTTTTAAAGGTACAGGTTGGAAAAAGGTCCTTCATTCCACCGATTCGACACCGACCATCAGAGGTCTGAAGAAGGGTCCCGACCCGAAACGTCACCTATTCCTTTTCTCCAAAGATGCTGTCTGACTCGCTGAGTTATTCTAACTTTTTGTGGCTACCTGGGGAATTGTGGGATATGGACCATGCCAAGGCAGGTAGGATCAGTTTCCACCACCATCACGGTTGTCACATACATTATGGGCTGAAGGCCTATCCCTGTAATGTACTGTTCAATATATAGCCACAAAGTGCTGGAGTAACTCAGTGGGTCAGGCAGCATCTCTGGAGAAAAAGGATGGGTGACATTTTGGGTTCTATGTTCTACTGCGTTGGTTCTATGACGCATAATCTCTACAGGATTTCACAGGACCATCAGGATGCAAAGGGAACTGGAAGACTCTGGTCAGATTTTGTCTTCCAATGTTGTTGAAGTCAAGCTCGAGTTCATGGTTCTGGGCTCGAGGACAGTATCTATCCTGCAGCCTCCTTCAAATCCACCTCACAGCAAGTCAATGCAACAGCAATTGCACAACTTCCCAGCAGGGGTCAGGAGATCACATGCTGACAGTAATTAGACATTACAGATAAACACAAAATGCTGGAGTAACTCAGCAGGTCACGCAGCATCTCTGGAGAAAATGGATAGTTGTCGTTTTGGATCAGGACCCTGAGGTACAAATGCGTTAACTGTGCAGAGACCCTGGGTCCTGTTCCATCCATATCATTTTGACATGTTGTTAAATTCAAGTACCAGCATTTTTTACTCCTTTCCCCACCAATAGTTTGTCCAGGTCTCCAGTTCCTTCTGCAAACTTCATTCCTTCAAACTACCCCCTCACCCCAGTTTCTGCTCCCAAACCCACATCCCCGACATCTTTCCTCCCTCTTGTCCTGTCAATGACTTTTATCACTTCTTTAAACATTTGCAGCCTATTCAGTTCTTCCTTCTATTCTCTGTCCTATCCTAAACTTCTTAAGGCCCTACAAGAGTTCATTTGTCACTCGTTCACATTCCCTCTATATTTGAGAGGACCAAAAGCAGCAATTCTTCAATGAATTGTATATATATTGATCATGGTTCTCCTCCAAGCCAGCAAGTATCGTGCTGCTTTATGGGGAAGTGCCTGGTTTCATTCTTTAGTTTAGTTTATAGCCACGTGTACCAAGGTACAGTGAGAAACATTTTTAGTTGCGTTCTATCCAGTCAGAGGAAAGACTACACCTGATTACAATCAAGCCGCCCACAGTGTACAGACACAAGATAAAGGGAATAACGTTTAGTGCAAGATAAAGTCCAGTAAAGTCCAATTAAAGATGGTCAGAGGGTCCTCAATGAGGTCGATGATAGTAAGTAAGTAATTTATATATAGCACTTTTAAATCAAATCACGTTGAAGCCAAAGTGCTTTCAAGAGAAATTAGATCACCATACATCCATATAAAATTTAAAAATAAAATAAGACACAATACATTATAGGATTCAACATGAACGTCCCCCCACAGCAGAATCAACACTTTCCACTGTGAGGGAAAGCACCAAAAAAATGATAGGTCAGGACCACTCTCTAGGTAGTGATAGAATGGTTCAGTTGCCTGATAACAACTGAGAAGAAACTGTCCCTGATTCTGTTCTTTGGCTTGTGATATTTTAGGTAATCTTTGCAGACATGTGAGCTCAGACATGGACAAAACTCAGCCTCCACCTTTGTTTGTACATTGGGATATAATGTTGCTGTGATACAATCGATTCAGGGGGTGACTATCTTCTATTTACAAAAGTATGCCGAATTGCCCACCTACTCTCCACCACATGCTCTGTACTGCAATCCCCAATATTGCATTCACATGACATTTTGCTCATCAAAACATTTTCCAGGAGTGCAGCCTTTTCGTAAATAAAGGAACATGAATGGAGTTAACTAACAGGAAGTGAAACTCAGGAGCAGGGAGGCTTATCGGCCCCTTTAGTTCTGGTATCCCCTCAATTAGATCATAGTTCATCCACACTTCACCTTTGCTCCTCATCCGTTCCAGCATTCAAGTTTGATAACATTTCAATTGAATTTTTCTGGAAATATTCTACTGTCCCCGCAGTAGATTGTAAATGGTGAGCACGCAACAAAAACCTTTTCACTGTACCTCGGTACACTTGACAAACTGAACTGAACTGAAACTGATTCTCAGTCCAAGGGGAAAGAGTTTTTCACACGTGCCAACCTAACACAATAGTCAAATAGCATTAAGGAACACTTACTTGCACTGTGACCTTCAGATCAAAGTGACAAAATTAGTTGTGTAGGAAAGAACTGCAAATGCTAGTTTACTGATGATAGACACAAAATGCTGGAGTAATTCAGCAGACAGGAGGCATATCTGGATAGAGTTCTCTAGATTCCTTCTATCTAGAGATGCTGCTTGCCCTGCTGAGTTACTCCAGCATTTTGTGTCTCGCTAACAAAATGAGTTGCTTTGTCTTTCATAACCACTTACTAATTAAATAAACTATTGAAAGTGTAACCTATGTATTTCAGATTTAAAGTTATTACTTCATGGACCATAGGTATGATTAAAACATTTTTTTTAAACAGTTCAAGCAATGGTTATGTAACCACCTGTGTTTCTAGTGTTGCAAATAAATGCTACCGTTTTTCACGACATGGCACTCATTGATACTAATGGCAACTGGGGGAGTAACAGGCTAGCATTGAAGATTGCACTGCAATTAGCGGCAATTTCATGAACAACCTGATGGTGGCGATGGTACACAAAAATGCTGGAGAAACTCAGCGGGTGCAGCAGCATCTATGGAGCGAATGAAATAGGCAACGTTTCAGGCCAAAACCCTTCTTCAGACTTCGATTTTCCAGCATCTGCAGTTCCTTCTTAAACACTGATGGTGGCGATGTCAGACCAGTGGCTTACAGCAAAGCAGCATCGCCGCCATCAGGCGCTCAGAGGTATTGCAACTGTGCACAATTGTTCAAATTCCCCAAATAAATTTCAAACATATCAGAGCCTGAAGACTGCAACGTCCAGGTTCAGGAATAGCTACTTCCCCACAGCCATCGGGTTATTAAACTCAACTCAAACAAAACTCTGAACATTAATAGACCATTATCTGTTTATTTGCACTTTATCTGTTTATTTATTCATGTGTGTATATATTTATATAATGGTATATGGACACACTGATCTGTTCTGTATTCATGCCTACTATATTCTGTTATACTGAAGCAAAGCAAGAATTTCATTGTCCTATCTGGGACACATGACAATAAACTCTCTTGAATGTTGAATCTCTTGAATCTTGAACACTGCCATTGAAGACAATGTTGTCAGAGTCATAAATTCTTACAGTACAGAGATAGGCCCTTTGGCCCATTATGTCCATAGACATAGAGTCAGAGTCATACAGAGATATGTCTATAGGCCCTTTGGCCCAACTTGCCCAATCTGATGAACATGAACCATCTACACATGTACCCATGTTCATCCATGGTGATCGTCAAGTAGTCATTTTTAATAACAAGGAACTGCAGATGCTGGTTTACCAAAGAAAGACACAAAATGCTGGAGTAATCCCGTGGGTCAGGCAGCATCTCTGGAGGACGTAGATAAGTGGTGGTGTGGGTCACGACCCTTTTTCAGTCAGAAGAAGTGCTCCGGCAAGAAACGTCACCTGTCCACGTTCATTTGTCGTTGTTCCACTAGCTTATCTATGCCTCAAATAATTTTGTATACCTCTGTTACATCACCCCCAGCCTCATCTGCTGCAAGGAAAACAAACACAATCTATGCATCCTCATGACTTAAATACTCCATGCCAGGCGACATTGATGTTGCCGATGTAGAGATCTCCAAATGCTTCAAGTTTTTATGAATAAATATCAACAGCAATTTGTCCTGGACCAGCCACATCAAAGCAATGGCCTAGAAAGCACACCGACGCCTCCACATCCTTCGAAGGCTTAGGAAGTTTGGCATGTTCCCAACAACCCTCACCAACTTCGACAAAAGCGCTGTGGAAAGTATTTCATCCGGATGCATCACAGCATGGTTTGGAAACAACTTAGTTTCCAAGACTAAGAAATTGCAAAGAGTTGTAGACATAGCCCAGACCATCACGCAAACCCAATTCTCTCCCATGGACTCCATCTGCACTTCACGCTGCCTCACCACGGCCACCAGCATATTCAAGGACCAGTCTCATCCCAGTCACTCTCTCTCTTCTGCTTCTCCCATCAGGCAAGAGGTATGGAAGTGTAAAAAAGCACATCTCCAGATTCAAGGAAAGTTTCTTCCGCGCTGTTACCAGGCAACTGAACTGTCCTCTCACCAGCTAGAGTACGATCCTACCTCACTGGAAACCTTTGAACTAGGTTTAATGAACTTTTATCTTGCAATAAATGTTGCACCCTTTATCCTGTATCTATACACTGTTGACAGCTATATTGTAAGCATGTAAGCTTGTGTTTTCTTTGACAGGATAGCACACACCAAAATGCTTTTTTACTCTACCTGTACGAGAGGCAGTATTAACTCCTCAGATGGGAGATCCTTTGGCAGTACTGTGAAAGAGAGGAAGCTGAAGTCCTATGATCCATTCCATGACCATTTGAAAAGCCCAATGGGTCAACATCTGGCTCACCAGGTAACAGCACAGAACACACATCTTCAGCCTGAAAAAGAGTCTTGACTCGAAACGTCACCTATTCCTTCCCTCCAGGGATGCTACCTGTCCCGCTGAGTTTCTCCAGCTTTCCGCGTTCATCTTTGGTTTAAACCAGCATTTGCAGTTCCTTCTTACACATAGATCACCACAGGAACAGGTCCTTCGGCCCAACATGCCCACAACAAGTCCCAGCTACATTAGTTCCAATTGCCTGCGATTAGTCCATATCCATATAACCATATAACCATATAACAATTACAGCATGGAAACAGGCCATCTCGACCCTTCTAGTCCATGCCGAACACATAATCTCCCCTAGAACACATAAGCCTACCTGTCCCCCCAGATCCTGACCAACTTCTACCGGTGTACCATCGAGAGCATCCTGACCGCCTGCTTCACGGTATGGTACAGCAGCTGCACTGTTGCGGACAGGAAGGCACTACAACGGGTGGTGAAAACCGCGCAGCACATCATCGGTGCCCCGCTCCCTGCCATGGATGCCCTCCACCGAAAACGGTGTCTGAAACGAGCTGGGAAGATCATTAAAGACCCCTCCCACCCCAACCATGGACTGTTTGCCCTCCTCCCATCAGGGAGGTGGTACAGGAGCCTCAGGTCTCGTACCAGTAGGATGAGGAACAGCTTCTACAATCATACCGTCGCATTGCTGAACTCGGAGTCCCGCCGATAGATTCCTCCGGTCCCTCCGTCCCCATTGTTTAATTATTCTGTATTCTGTATTTTTTATTCTTCTGTATCCTCTTTTATTTTAAATTTCTATATTGCACTACTACGGACTGACGCAAAACTGCATTTCATTGTACCCATACTCAGTATTTGTGCAATGACATTAAAGTTGAATTGAATTGAATTGAATTGAATTGAATTGAATTGAATTGAATAGTCCCATATACCTGCGCTCAGACCATAACCCTCCATTCCTTTCCCATCCATATAACTATCCAATTTATTTTTAAATGATAAAAACGAACCTGCCTCCACCACCTTCACTGGAAGCTCATTCCACACAGCTACCACCCTCCAAACTTATCCTATCAATGTACCTGTCTAACTGTTTCTTAAACAAAGGGATAGTCCCAGCCTCAACTACCTCCCCTGGCAGCTTGTTCCATACACCCACCACCCTTTGTGTGTAAATGTTACCCCTCGGATTTCTATTAAATCTTTTCCCCTTCATCTTGAACCTATGTCCTCTGGTCCTCGATTCCCCTACTCTTGGCAAGAGACTCTGTGCATCTACCCAACCTATTCCTCTCATGATTTTGTACACCTCTATAAGATCACCCCTCATCCTCTTGCGCTCCAAGGAATAGAGACCCAGCCTACTCAACCTCTCCCTATAGCTCACACCCTCTAGTCCTGGCAACATCCTCGTAAATCTTTTCTGAACCCTTTCAAGCTTGACAATATCTTTCCTATAACATGGTGCCCAGAACTGAACACAATATTCTAAATGCGGTCTCACCAACGTCTAATACATCTGCAACATGACAGGGCTGCCAAATCTCACACATTGAGCGTGAGACTCACGCATTTCGCACAATTCTCACGCTCTCACGCTGAACACAGAATTTCTCATGCTCAAAAATAAAATTTAAAAAAATAAAATAAAATAAAAAATCATGAACAAGGCTCAATTCGCCAAGGCTTCGAGATCTCCTCCACACTCACCAATGAGAATAGTTTTCTGTCGACGGGTTTCTGGTAAAGAACGAGCGATTTGATTGTCTTAAGCCCATTGCACACTATTAATTAATATGCATAAGCTTGACCTTCCACAGGAACGTGATGAGAATTTTACAAGTTTACAATTTGCAACTTCAACGGTTTTACTTCCATTCCACGAGAAAAGTAAAGCCCGTCCCACTTTCCCGAGTTACTCACAAATTCTCCCGAGTTTTCCCCTTGTTTTAAACTCGGGGAATGTCCGTAGCGAGTCCATAGGAGTCCGCAGATATTTCGTAGCGGTTCGTAATGCCAGCCAGTTGTAGGTACTCGAGGCATCAGGTAAGTCGGGACGTTTTTTCAGCATGTTGAAAAATGTCCACGAGTAAAAAAAATAGCCCCGAGTACCTACGAATGGCTATTACCGTAATTCTCTGGGTTTGAATCAAGGGGAAAACTCGGGAGAATTTGTGGTAACTCTGGAAAGTGGAACAGGGGCTTAAGATACAAATATATTCCTGATATCACCGGCCACATTACATGTTGTGATACATAAGGACCATGCTAAGTTTGCAACCAGTGGAAATGTAATTCATAACCTGGTCTGGGCTCAACTGGGCTGAGTCACTCCAGAATCTGTGTCCTTATGTGTTTTTATCAGTTCTTTGTTTCTACATTTTGACTTCTCTATTTTTGCAGCCTTAACTTATGCAAACTTCTTGTGGAATTCAGTGGAAGTTTGCTCAGATTGAGAGGGACATTAATCTTGACACATTCAGCGATCAGCTCCAGAGCATCAAAATAAACTTGGTCATTAGTCCAGTGGTTACATTTTTCAAGATTTACTTCTTACACTGCTGGAGGATGTAACATACCATGAGTAAATATTGAGCCAAAGTGTAGCCAGTATTTTCTCTGCGAGGATGTGGACCAGATGGAATGAATCTTTTTTTCATTTTATTAATTCGCAAAAGAACTGAAGCAGCAGCAGAACTTAATGGCCTGTCCCACTAACGTGACTTTTCAGCAACTGTCTTCGACCTTCCAGCTCGAGGGCACTCGCCTGAAAAACCTCGAGCTGGATCGACCGTCAGCGATGAAACCGCGAGCCGGATTGACCGAGCGCACTCACACACACACGCGCGCACACACACACACGCAGGGGAGCAGTGTGTGAAATTCACACCCGCGATGAACAGGAAGGTAAAAGACGGCTGGCACAGTAACGGTAAGTCCTTTAGAGAGTGTGGAGAGGGGGGGGGGGAGAGAGGGGGAGAGAGGGGGAGTGAAGGGAAGGGGAGTGAAGGGAAGGGGGGGAGACACTTTTAAGAAACCAGTCAACTTTTAATAAAGTTTAGCGGGCATTTAACATTACCAGTCGGTTTATTCACATTTATTTCTCAACGAGCTTTACCTTCGACTACCTTAGATTTGCCTTCGATTACCTACGATAGCACTACGACCTACTATGACCTACCTCGACTAAACCTACGAGTAAAAAAACATCGATTTTTTTCCATGGCGACCTTTTTTTACTCACGGGCATTTTTCATCATGTTCAACATAGCTGAGGCCTCGAGTCCCAAATATGTCCCTGTAACCTATTTTGTTCCACATGTGCACTGTAACCTTCACCCCCTACCTCAATTTATGCACCAATCCGCTACACTAGGAGACATTTACAAAAGACAACTAACTAAGAAATCAGAACATCGTTCTATGAGAGAATAAATCTAAGTGCCTGTTTGGCTGTTGGGTTTGGTGATAATGGATGAAGGGCAGCAAAGTCTCCTGATATCCTGGTCCATCTTGTTCCTTTCACTATGTGGATTAACTGGCCGTTTAGTCCGCAGCAGTCTACTGAAAAATATAGTAATATTGCCATCTGCTGGACACTCAGCGTATTGTGGAGCAAATGTATGGAAAGCAGTCAAATAAAAAAGCTAAGCTTCTGCAAAGCCAATTTAACATTTTTTAATGAGCTTTATATCAGGAGTCAAGATAAATAAAGATAGAAGGATGGCACAGTGGTGCAGTGGTAAAGTCGCTGCTTTACAGCGCCATAGACCCGGGTTTGATCTTGACTGCAGGTGCTATCTGTACGGAGTTTGTACGCTCTCCCCGTGACTGCATGGGCTTCCTCCGGGTGCTCCGGTTTCCACCCACACCCCAAAGGCGCACGTTTGTAGGTTAATTGACATTGGTAAAAAATTGTAAATTGTCCCTGGTGTGTAGGATAGTGCTAGTGTACGGGGATCTCTGGTCGACGCGGGCTCAGTGGGCCAAAGTTCTAAAGTTACGTCTAAAATGTAACTGCTCTCTGAAGTTCACAGTTTGCAGCTTAGAATGATCAATGATATACTATGGATAAAATGATAGATGGTTAAGGGCGTAGGTTTAACGTGAGAAGGGAAAGATTTAAAGGGAACCTGAGGGGCAAGTATTTTTACACAGAAGGTGGTGGTTATCTGGAATAAGGTGCCAGAGGAAATGGTAGTGGTGGTACAATTACAATGTTTAAAAGACATTTACACAGATACATACAAAGGAATTATTTAAATGGATGCGGGCTAAGGGCAAGAAAATGCAACAAAAATTAAATAAAGTGTTGGAGTAACTCAGCAGGTCAGGTAGCAACTCTGGAGAATAGGGACAGGTGATGTTTCGAGTCGGGACCCTCTGTTCAAAATAAAATAGGACCTGCTTCAGTGGGCAACTTGATCGGCATGGATGAACTGGGCCTCTTTTCATGCTATATGACTCTATGAGCCGCAAAAAACAGTAAATCTCTCAATGGCGACATGTATTAGCCATCATGTGGGGCCTAGATGTATAACCCAGGTCTCATGGGGCCCGACTATCTGTGACTGACTTGAATGAGCGATATCTCACTCTTTGACTCATCCCACACCTTCACCTCTCTTTAACAGCTTTCTCCCCTCTCCTCCATCAGTCTGAGGAAAAGTCCCCCAAAATGTTGTCTGTCCATTTCCCACCCCAGATGCTGCCTGGACTGCGGAGTTGCTCGAGCACTTTGTTTATTTTAACATCAGCTCAGCCTTTATACTGGAGAGGGTGATCTGCACAGTGTCACCACATGTGAGTCACACGTTTGAGACTGTTGCAGTTACAGCCAAGATGTTGAAAGGATTACAAGTGCCGGAACTTGGCTTGGGTTGGGCACGATGGTGTCAGGTTTTAATCTGGCACAGTGCAGATGTATGGAAGAAATCTCATTACCTCAGGTCGGGCAGTTGCAACAGGGCGGCAGTCACTTCATACACTGTGAGCATCACCCCCTGCGGCAAAGGCTCTGCCCCGGATCACAGGGCTGGGCAGGTGGCTGGGAGGTGCCTGGTCACCTTGGTTCTGATCAGGGGCTTAGCACAGGGAGAGGAGTACGGGTGCCAGGGATTATGGGGAGAAGGCAGGAGAAAGGGGTTACGAGACAGAGATAGATCCGCAATGATTGAATGGCGGAGTAGACATGATGGGCCAAATGGTCTACTTCTGCTCCTATCACTGATGTGGTGTGAAGTTAGGACAGAGATCAACGCTACCACTGGATGTTTGGGAACATATTGATTGGTGGAGCATTTTGATAAAGTTGGGGAGCTTACCAGAAAGATGAAAGAGATTTACATGACAAGGGTCCCGATCTCTGTGAGATAACGTTGGATTCATTGTTTTTTACAGCACAAAAACAGGCCCCTTCAGCCCACCAAGTTTAGTTTAGTTTAGAGATGTACAGTAGCATGGAAATGGGCCCTTCGGCCCACTGAGTCCGCGCCGACCAGCAATCCCCGTGCATTAGTACTATACCAGTGGGGACAGATTACAAATTTTACCGGCCAATTAAGCCAGGTTTGTGTGCGTTGCGGGAGTGTGTTTGGATTGTGGGAGGAAACCGGAGCACCTGGAGAAAACCCATGCGGTCACGGAGAGAATGTGCAAACTTCATACAGACAGCACCTGTAGTCAGGATCGAGCCCGGGTCTCTGGCGCTGCAAGGCAGCAACGTCACTGTGCCGTCTGTGGTGACCATCAAACACTCTTCCATCCACACTAACCCCATTTTTCCTCTCCTATCTCTATTAACCACCGTCTCTTGATTCTACTGCCTCCTACCAACACCAGGGGTATATAACAAAAGCCAATGTCATTGAAATGTGGGAGGAAATAGAGCACCTGAAACAAACCCATCTGGTCACGGGGAGAACGGGCAGACCCCATATAGACAACAGCTGAGATCAGGATGGAACCATAGCTCCATGATGCTGTGAATAGTTTATTGTCATGTGTACCGAGGCACAGCTAACCAGTCAGTGGAAAGATTATACATGATTACAATTGAGCCATCCACAGGGTACAGATACATGATAAAAGGAATAACGTTTATTGCAAGATAAAGTCCAGTAAAGTCCGATTAAAGGTAATCCAAGGGTCTCCAACGAAGTAGATCGTAGCTCAGAACCGCTCTTTAATTGTTGATGTTGGATGGTTAATTTGCCTGAATACAGCTGGGAAGAAACTGTCCCTGAATCTGGAGGTGTACGTTTTCACACTTCTGTACTTCTTGCCTGATGGGTGCGGGGAGAAGAGGGAGTGACCAAGGTGAGACTTGCCCGTGATTATGCTGGATGTCTTGCCGAGGCAGTGTGAGGTGTAAATGGAATCAATGGAAGGGAGGTTGGTTTGTGTGAT
Source organism: Amblyraja radiata (assembly GCF_010909765.2). Classification (NCBI taxonomy): domain Eukaryota; kingdom Metazoa; phylum Chordata; class Chondrichthyes; order Rajiformes; family Rajidae; genus Amblyraja; species Amblyraja radiata. The sequence continues at coordinate 29,966,445 of NC_045975.1, read as the reverse complement.
GGTCTGGGCTGCGTCCACAATTCTTTGCAATTTCTTGCGGTCTTGGATGGAGCTGTTCCCAAACCACGCTAGGATGCATCCCGATAAAATAATTCCTATGGTGCATGTGTAGAAGTTGGTGAGCGCCGTTGGGGACTAGCTAAACGTCCTTGACCTTCTAAGGGAAGTAGAGGCATTGGTGTGCCATCTTGAAAGGACAGTTTGACAGGGAATAGCATCCTTTACAAACCCTTGCCATTGAGCTGGGACACAAGAGTAACTTCTCCCAAGGAGCAGACGATCAAATTTCTGATGCAACAGGAAACAACTCACTGGTACTGTTTTTCACTGCCAGAAAAGACATCCATTTTCACTTCTATGAGGTTGAAATGGAAACTGCGTCATGCAAATGAACCTCTTGGCCTGAGTCCTCCAAACAAAATGTATTGTTCAATCTGCTACAATACGGTATTGCGAAGTGGAGAGTGAGCACTGTGCTGGAATTGAACCAGGATTTAATTAAGGAAGAATGTAGTGTGGAAAACCTGAACGATAGAGACACCAAAGGGGTGGGAGAGGTGTTAGCTTAGATTGGGAAACCCTCCCCAGAAATGCTGTTTCACTCACTGCCCCATAAGGCCCAGCCTATGGCAGGTCAAACAATGCAATACGATAGAACTTTATTTATCCCAGGAGGGAAATGGGTCTGCCAACAGTCATGAAAACACAACAAGATACGTGAAACATGAAATTAAAGTGACGAGTGGAGTCATCACCCCAACTTTCCCCATTTACTTCATAGAAACATAGAAAATAGGTGCAGGAGGAGGCCATTTGGCCCTTCGAGCCAGCACCGCCATTCATTGTGATCATGGCTGATCGTCCCCAATCAATAACCCGTGCCTGCCATCTTCCCATACCCCTTGACTCCACTAGCCCCTAGAGCTCTATCTAACTCTCTCTTAAATTCATCCAGTGACTTGGCCTCCACTGGCCTCTGTGGCAGGGAATTCCATAAATCCACAACTCTCTGGGTGAAAAAGTTTTTTTTCTTGGAACGTCAGAGCTTGAGGGGAGACTTGATAGAAGTATATAAAATTAAGAGTGGCATAGCCAAAAATGCTTTTCACAGTACCTCAGTACACGTGACAATAAATGAAACTAAACTAGACTAGAAAGGGTAGACAATCAGAATCTTTTGCCTTGGGTGGAAATGTCCTACACCAGAGGACATAGCTATAAGGTGAGAGGGGGGAAATATAATGGAGATGTGCAGGGCATGTTTTTTTTACACAGCGGGTGGTGAGGGTTGGATCACAATGCCAGGGGTGGTGGCGGAGGCAGATACAATAACATAGTTTTACATCGGAACATAAATTGCAGGGAATGGAGGGATATGGATCACTTGCAGGCAGATGAGTTCGGTTTAGCTAGGCATCATGTTCAGCACAAACATAGTGGGCCAGAGGGTCCGGTCCCGTGCTGTACAGTCCTATGTTCTATGTTCTAGACCTCTCTAACCCCTTCCGAACTGTATCAGCACCCACCATGCTCATCTCCTCGAGACCTAGCAACATCCTCGTAAAGTTTCTCTGTACCCTTACCAACATCTTTCCTATAACATGGTGCCCAGAAGTGAACACAATACTCTAAATGTGGCCTCACCAACACTCTTATACAACTGCAACATGGCCAACATCTATATTCAACACTCTGACTGCCGAAGGTCAACATGACAAAAGTCTTGTTGACCACCCAATCTACCCATGAGGCCATCTTGAAGGAACTATGTGCCTGCACTCTGGAATCCCCCCCCCCCCCCCCCCCCCCCCCCCCACCAGCTAAAGACAATTAACAGGGACGGGTTTGGCATACGATGGTGAGAATTGCTCAGAGTGTTGATTCAGGCATTCAGGTTTGTCGATCAAACCACTCCAGAGCCCAGCTTACAATATCCAGACCACAGTCACTCAACTGGAACTGCTGGTACCCTGTTCAAGGGGACGGTGAAAGAGAGGGGCTTGTCATCGGTGATATAAATGGCAAGTCAACTCCTTTTAGTGCAATCTTTCACCAGCATTCAACTCTTTTATTTATCCCATGACAGTGAGCTGTCAGGGAGACCAAAGAAACTGCAGATGCTAAAATCTTGAGAAAACCACAAAGTGCTGAAGTAACTCAGCAGGTCATGCACATATCAGCTTTCACCCCATCAGCCGTCACATACGACACACCATGCTATGACATTTTTGCCACCTCCAACGGGATCCCACCGCTCGTCACATCTTCCCATCTCCACCCCTTTCTGCTTTCCACAGAGACCTTCCCTCTGCAACTATGATTCACTCATCCCTTCCCTCGCAAACCACCGCCTCCCCAGGTACTTTCCCCTGCAACCACAGGTGATGCAACACCTGTCCCTATACCTCCTCCCTTGACTCTGTCCAGGAACCTCGACAGTCCTTTCAATGAGGCAGGGGTTTACTTGCACTTCCTCCAACCTCATCTACTGTATCCGTAGTTCTAGGTGTGGGCTCCTATATATTAGCAAAACAAAGCGCAGACATGGCGATCATTTCGCAGAACACTTATTCTCAGTCTGCCTTGACCTACGTGATCTCTCAGTTGCCAAACACTTTAACTCCCCTTCCCATTCTCACAATGACCTTTCTGTCCTGGGCTCCTCCACTGTCAGAGCGAGACTACACACACTTGTAGGAACAGCACCTCATATGTCGCTTGGGCAGCTTACACCCCAGCGGTTATGAATATTTATTTCTCTAATTTCAAGTAACCCTTGCATTCCCCCTCTCTCTCTCTCTCTGTCCTCCCCCACCCTAGTCATCCTGCTAGTTTCACTGTTTGTATCCCATCGTTATCTCCTTCTCCATATCCAACAAAGGACCATTGTGGGCTCAACCTTTCCTGGGACTTTGGTGCCGGCTGTGATTTCTTCGGAACCTTTTCATACCTCTAGTTTCCCTCTCCCCGACTCAGTCTGAAGAAGGGTCTCAAGCCGAAACATCACCTATTCCTTTTCTCCAGAGATGCTGCCTGACCCGCTGAGCTATTCCAGCATTTTGTGTCTATCTTCAGTGTAAACCAGCACCTGCAGTTCATTCCTACCCATCCAACTGATCCAATGTATTGCACAATGTATACACAACCCCCAACCTAACAACGCCTAATTTTCAGCAACAACTGAGAATATATTTTATCAAATGCCTTTTATCAAATGCCAGGTACATCACATCCACTCTTTTCCCATGATCTATTTTGCTGATATACTCCTCAGAGAGCTATGAAATTTGGCATCCTAACTATCCTTTCATAAAACTATGTTGACTCTACCTAATCAGTATGGTTTAAGTGCTCTGTAAATATATGCTGAATAATGGATTCCAACACTGGCCGACATTTTATGTCAGAGGTGTTAGATTTGCTGTCTGATCTCTGGGACCGTTCCAGAATCTTAGGGCATTAGCTTGATCATTGCAAATGCATTTATTGTTTCTTCAACCACCTCTTCAACCACTTCTTCAACAAATCCAAGGAGCAGGTCCAGATAATTTGTTAGCATTTGCTCCCCGTATTTTCTTTAATACATTTAATTCTTCAATTCAGACTTAGTAGGAACCTGGGGGGTAACTTTTGCACACAGAGGTTGGTGGGTGTATGGAACGAGCTGCCGCAGGCGGTGGCTGAGGCAGGTAGTGTGGCAACATTTAAGAAACATTTGAACATGTACATGGATAGGGCAGGTTTAGAGGGATAGGGGGCAAATGCAGGCAGGTGGGACTTAGTGTACATGGGACATGTTGGTACTGTGGGCAAGTTGGGCCAAAGGGCTAGTTTCCACACTGTATGACTATGATATTTCCTTTGATAATATTAATTGCCATCAGATCCATTACTTTGCACCCTTGACTCACCAGCATTGTATTCATGTTATCTTCTGCAATTAATTCAAAACATACGTGTTTATTACATTAGATATTTTTTTTGTTCTCCTTTATAACATATCCATAATTTACCTCGTACCCACATTTTATCATCTCTTTCATATATATATATGGAGAAGCTCCTACAATTTAAATAAAAACTTATCAATCTCTGTTATCTCCGTCATCATTTTGATCATGGATAGACACAAAATGTAGTAACTCAGCGTGTCAGGCAGCATCTCTGGAAAAAAAGATGACATTTCGGCTTGGGACCCTTCTTCACCCTGAAGAAATGTCCCGACCCGAAACATCCCCTACCCATTTTCTCAGGAGATGCTGCCTGATCACTCAGCTACTGCAGTATTTTGTGTCTTTCTGGGTTGAAGTGAACCACTTTTCATGGTAATTTGTATAAAGAATGTTCATGTTCATAGGTGATCGGAGTGGAATTAGGCCATTCGGCCCATCAAGTCTACTCCACCATTCAGTCATGGCTGATCTATCTTTCCCTCTCAACCCCATTCTCCTGCCTTCTCCCCATAACCCCTGGTACCCGTAATAATCAGGAATATGCCAATCTCCGCCTTAGAAATCTCCATTGACTTGGCCTCCACAGCCTTCCGTGGCAATGAATTCCACAGATTCACCGTCTGACTAAAGAAATTCCTCCTCATCTCCTTCCTAAACAAACATCCTTTAAATGGTGGGAATGCTTGCTGTAAATAACCAGGCATACCATTCCAGAGTTTGTACAGAAGAAAATGTGTCATCAAAGGTTAGTACAGCTGTTTACGTACCATCCAAACGAGAGCTCTGTTGGCAAAGTAATGGTACTGTTCGATTGTCGACATGACACTGAAGATGAGGCAAACCAAAACGATAAGAAATCTGGAAGGCAAAATGAGGGGAAAATGAGAAGGATGAAATATGAACACTTATTGTTTCAAAAAGAGGAATAAAATACAACTACATCACTTCCCGTGTAGGAAGGAAATGCAGACAGACACAAAATCCTGGAGCAACTCTGAGGGTCAGGCAGCAACTCTGGAGAAAAGGAGTAGGTGACCCTTCAGAGTCTGAAGAAGGGTTCTGACCCAAATCTCAACCTGTTCCTTTTCTCCAGAGATGCTGCCCGAGTCACTCCAGCACTTTGTGTCTTTCTTCCAGCAGCTTCTGAAGAAGGAGCATTTACCTGAAACCCATATCTCTTAACCATTCCACAGATTCATCACCCTCTGACTAAATAAAAATGTCCTCATCTCCTTCCCAAAGGAACGTCATATAATTCTGAGGCTATGACCTTGAAAGGTCACGAGTAGAAACATCCTCACCACATCCACTCTATCCAAGTTTCAATGAAGCCCCGCTCATTCATCAAAACTCCAGCGAGTCCAGGCCTAGTACCATCAAACGCTCATCATATGTTAACCCACTCATTCCTGGGATCATTCTCGTAAACCTCCTCTGGACCCTCGCCAATGCCGGCACATCCTTCATCCTTCCTCAGATATGGGGCCAAAACCTGCTCACAATACTCCAAATGCCATCTGACCAGTGCCTCTGCATTACATCCCTGCATTTTAGTCCTCTCAAAATAAATACTAGCATTGCATTTGCCTTCCTTACTACCATTTCGACTTACAAATTAACTTTGTGGGAATCCTGCACTAGTACTCCCAATTCTGGAGGCAGAAGTACCATCACCCGGCGAGAACATCAGGCGCCGTGGCGGCGACTGTGGAGGCCTCAACAGGCCCAACTTTGGGTGGACAAGAGGATGGGGACTGGACTTTGTGCCTTCCCCCACAGTGGGAATCACTGTGGGGGGATGTTTTTATGTTTTGGTGTTGAATTTCTTCATGAATACTGTGTTGTATTTTTATTAGTGTGCTGCAAGGACATCAGAATTTACCCTGAATAAGGGGATTAATAAAGTCTATCAATCAATCAATCAATCAAGAAGGATGGTTGACCCAGGCAGTACACTCTGTGTTCCCCCACAGTATTCTGCACAGTAAATGGCATCATTCTATTAACCCTGATGAAGAAGCATTAGAGGGTCAAAGACGATACTTGTCTCGAAGCGCCCGGTCCAATTTCCAGAGTGATTCAAAATGACCTGGGAACAGTGTTAACATCCATTCACTCTGGAATGGAATTGTTTTTAATCATGCACTCTTTAAAAAATAAATTCCGTGTCACACAAATAAATTAATAGGCAAAAAGCATTTTCAACAGATTTGACAAGGTAATTGCAAGGGTGATGATGGAATGTCCAGACTACAGGTCACACACAATGGGTCAGTGTAAGGACTTACCCATTTAGAATGGAGATGAGCAATGGCATCACTCAATAGTTTTCAAATTATTTTAATTCTCTATCCAAGAGAATACCGGATATACTGCCAATGGGTACATTTAACACGAATGCCAGAGTTTGGGATATCTACAGAAATACAGTAGGAATAGAGCGGTGATGTAAGACATGTGGACGGGAAACGGGTCGGAAAGACTTGGAGGGATATGGGCCAAATGCAGGCAAATGAGGCATCTTGGTTGGCATGGATGTATTGGACCAAAGGGCCTGTTTCCGTGCTGTATAACTCTAATGTAGCTGAGACTGATCTCACTGACCAGTATATTGTCAGCCATTTGTGACTTTGGATCCATTGTTATACAGGTCCACCACCAATTTTCCAGCACCCTTGATTCTGGAGCATTTCTGGATGAGGGACCGACAGAGGTCACGGCCTCCAAGTGGTGTCCAGAGCAGTCCGCCTAGGCTGCCGATGAGCCGAGATAGCGTTCCTCAAAATCGGCCTCAGAAATCGGCCATGGGAACGGATCTGCTGGCTGCAGCCAGACCAGAGTTCCAGAGCCCCGTACGCAGGGAGCAAATTGGGCCCGCAGATCGGCCACGGAAGTCCTGAAGAGATCCGGATCGGCCACCTCATCCGGTCTAGGTGACACATTTTCAGGGAGACTTCTGGGGGGGGGGGGAGGGGGGGGGGGCGGGATTTCAAGTGCATTTTCGTGATTTTGTCCAGTTTAAAGTAGGCACCAGTTGCTATGAAATCAGTGGTGGACACATTCATTCCTGTCATTTAGGTATTGTTAACCATAAATAAAGGTTTGCTGTTAACTCCATCCTTTGTGCTAGTCTTACCAATCAAAAATAAAGAAGAGAACACCATTATCGGTAAAATAGGATGTGATATTGCTGTTAGGGAAATAGGAAGGCAGCATCCAAATGTAAGGGGGATGAGAATGGGACTCCCTTGATAAAGTGGTGAAGATGGCAGGCAGTGGAGGTGGCGTGCATTGGTAAGCTGCACAAGGGTGACAAATCACCACCATTTGCTCCCTACCTGGATGGGAGAGAGGGTCCCAACCCAACACAAATGATATTGTTGAGGTCCCAGGGGGAGCAGAGCAGTGCAGCAAAAAGACAAAGTCCTTAACTACTATGTAGAAACAAAGAAATGGAGATGCAGGCGCTGCAGTGGCTCTGCGGGTCAGGCAGCAGCTCAGGAGAAAAAGGACGGGTGATGTTTCATGTCGGGACCCTTCTTCAGATCTGCTGAGTTACTCCAGTGCTTTGTGTCTATCTTTAAGTACTACTCCTGCTAGTCCCAGAAATGTATGAGATGAAGGGTTAATTGGAGTGAAGGGTTATAAAAGAGTGTTTATTCTTGATTTGCCGTGCTACTTTAATTTATGTTAGAGATACAGCGCAAGTGAATAGAAACATAGAAACATAGAAATTAGGTGCAGGAGTAGGCCATTCGGCCCTTCGAGCCTGCACCGCCATTCAATATGATCATGGCTGATCATCCAACTCAGTATCCCGTACCTGCCTTCTCTCCATACCCTCTGATCCCCCTAGCCACAAGGGCCACATCTAACTCCCTCTTAAATATAGCCAATGAACTTGCCTCGACTACCCTCTGTGGCAGAGAGTTCCAGAGATTCACCACTCTCTGTGTGAAAAAAGTTCTTCTCATCTCGGTTTTAAAGGATTTCCCCCTTATCCTTAAGCTGTGACCCCTTGTCCTGGACTTCCCCAACATCGGGAGCAATCTTCCTGCATCTAGCCTGTCCAACCCCTTAAGAATTTTATAAGTTTCTATAAGATCCCCTCTCAATCTCCTAAATTCTAGCGAGTATAAACCAAGTCTATCCAGTCTTTCTTCATAAGACAGTCCTGACATCCCAGGAATCAGTCTGGTGAACCTTCTCTGCACTCCCTCTATGGCAATAATGTCCTTCCTCAGATTAGGAATACATGCCCTTCGGCCCACCGAGTCTGCGCCAACCAGCGATTGCCCCGTACACTAGCACTATCCTACACATTAGGCACAATTTAAAATCTTCAGGAATTCAGGAAACCGGAGCTCTTGGAGAAACCTCACGCGGTCATAGGGAGAATGTATCAACTCCGTACAGAGAGCACCCATAGTCAGGATCGAACCCGGGTCATTGGCACTGTAAGGCAGCAACTCTACCGCTGAGCCACTGTGCCGCCCTTAACTATTCAAGTGTCTGTCACCATTTTTGTGTAAAAATGTGCATTTTTTGCAATTAAAGCTAATTCTGCAGTCCAATGAGATACTGGAATGGAATATGTCCTTGTTGGAAAGCCAACGAGGTGAGAAGGTGATGGCAAGAGTTGGGGTCCAGCTCATAGAATCATGGAAAATATGGGTTGGAGTAGGCCATTCAGCCCTTCGGACTTGTTTCATCATAAGACATGCCTGATCAGTATACCCTGGCCACTTGGCTGCTCCAACCTCTTCCCCATATCCCTTCAGCTCTAAAAACATGACCTACCTCCATCTTAAATATATCATAATCATTTGGCTTCAACTGCTTTCCACAGTGGGGAACTTTGTGTTCGGTATAGACTTACTCTTCAATGGGATTGTTGTATAGCAGTCGAGAGAGGCAACCCAAGCTGGTGATCTCCTCTCTAGCCTGGGGATGTGGAAGCCAACATTACAATCCTGGGTTCTGTGTTTTGCGCAAACAGAATTCTGATACAGGAAGCCCAGGTAACTAGGTCAAGTATGTAGGACGTTCCTAAACAATTATTGCTTCGTCTTGTGATTGAGAAACATATATATGTTTTCCTTAATTGGCAATGTTTGACATTTATTACCCACCCGCCCTTACCGGCATTTAAGGATAATTTTCTTGCAATTTGAGGCAATGTGTGGTACATTGGACTACTTGAAAAGAGTGTTCTGCATGAGCGTGCAGTGAAGATGCAGAAGCTTGGTCTGCAGTAGTGACCCTGAGCTGCTGGTTATCTGTCGCTTGAATTCACCACCCACTCACCAGCTGGTCTTTGTTACAATGCGGCTCGACGCATACTTGAGTAACAACACCTCATCTTCCTCCTGGCAATCTTCGCTTTAGAAATATCCATTGACTTGGCCTCCACAGCCGCTTGTGGCAATGTATTCCACAGATTCACCAACCTCTGTCTAAAGAAATTCCTCCTCATCTCCATTCTGAAGGTACGCCCTTTTATTCTGAGGCTGTGCCCTTTGGTTCTAGACTCCCCCATTACTGGAAACATCCTTTCCACATCAACTCGATCTCAGCCTTTCATCATCCAGTACGTTTCAATGAGAAACCTCCTCATCATTCTAACTCCAACAAGTACAGGGCAGAGCCTTCAAACACTCCTCATACACCAACCCAATCATCCTCAGGATCATTCATATAAACCTCCTCTGGACCATTTTCAAAGTCAACACATCCTTCTTTATATACCCAGCCACTGACACTCTCCTCCGCCTAGCGGAGCTGGTCCTTACCCTCAATAACTTCACATTTGTCTCCTCCCATTTCCTCCAAATACAAGGCGCAGCTATGGGCACACGCATGGGCCCCAGCTACGCCTGCCTCTTTGTCGGGTACATCGAATAATCCTTGTTCAATACGTACCAGGGCCCCATCCCCGACCTCTACCTCCGTTACATCGACGACTGCTTTGGGGCCACCTCCTGCACCCACACACAACTGACTGACTTCATCCACTTCACCACCAACTTTCATCCGGCACTCAAATACACCTGGACTATTTCCGTCACTTCCCTACCATTCCTTGACCTCACTATCTCCATAGCAGGTGATAGACTTCTGACCGACATCCACTATAAACCCACTGACTTCCATGGCTATCTGGACTACACTTCTTCCCACCCTGCTTCCTGTAAGGACTCCATCCCCTACTCCCAATTCCTCCGTCTACGCCGCATCTGCTCCCAGGATGAGGCGTTCCACACCAGGGCATCTGAAATGTCCGCATTCTTCAGAGAACGGGGGTTCCCCTCCTCCACCATAGATGAGGCTCGCACCAGGGTCTCTTCCATACCCCGCAACACTGCTCTCTCGCCCCATCCCCGCACTCGCAACAAGGGCAGAGTCCACCTAGTCCTCACCTTTCACCCCATCAGCTGTCACATACAACAAATAATCCTCCATCATTTTCGCCACCTCCAACGTGACCCCACCACTTGCCACATCTTCCCATCTCCCCCCATGTCTGCTTTCCGCAAAGACCGCTCCCTCCATAACTCCCTTGTCAATTCTTCCCTTCCCTCCCGTACCACCCCCTCCCCGGGCACTTTCCGTTGCAACCGCAAGAAATGCAACACCTGTCCCTTCACCTCCCCCCTTGACTCCATTCAAGGATCCAAGCAGTCGTTCCAGGTGCGACACAGGTTCACCTGTATCTCCTCCAACCTCATCTACTGCTCTAGATGTCAGCTGATCTACATCGGTGAGACCAAGCGGAGGTTGGGCGATCGTTTCGCCGAACACCTCCGGTCGGTCCGCAAGAACCTACCTGACCTCCCGTTGGCTCAGCACTTCAACTCCCCCTCCCACTCCCCGTCCGACCTCTCTGTCCTGGGTCTCCTCCATTGCCAGAGTGAGCAACACCGGAAATTGGAGGAACAGCACCTCATATTCCGCTTGGGGAGTCTGCATCCTGCGGGCATGAACATTGAATTCTCCCAATTTTGTTAGCCCTTGCTGTCTCCTCCCCTTCCTCAGCCCTCGGGCTGTCCCCTCCTATCACCCAGCCCTCGGGCTCCTCCTTCTCCTTTTTCCTTCCTTCTCACCGCCACCCCCTATCAGTCTGAAGAAGGGTTTTGGCCCAAAACGTTGCCTATTTCCTTCGCTCCATAGATGCTGCTGCACCCGCTTAGTTTCTCCAGCATTTTTGTGTACATCCTTCTTTAGATATGGAGCCCAAATTGCTCACAAGATTCCAAATGTGGACTCACCAGTGCCTGATAGACTCAGCATTACATCCTTGCTTTTATACTCCAGTACCCTCAAAATGAATGGTAACACTGCATTTGCCTTGGTTTCTTCTTGGTTTCATGGTCCTCCAAATTATTCCAAATGGAATTTAAACTGGAGGTGGCCTTCCTGCCATCTGCCACCACTATGCCCACTCTCCCAACCTGTCTAAGTCCTTCTGCAGCCTCCCTGCTTCCTCAACACTGCCTGTCCCTTCACCTAGTTTAGTATCATCTGCAAACTTGGCTACAAGGCCATCAATTCCCCGAAAGGTTAGGAATGCCCAACTGACATACAACCTGTAAAGCCACCGGCATCGGCGGAAACGGAATCACGCCACGGAGAGAGAGGTGCACCGACGAGAACAATAGGGCCGCTGAGAACAAAGGGGAACCTGGCCTGGGGGGGGGGGGGGCACGAGAACAATGGGGGAACTGGCATGGTTGGCCAATGTTTTAGTTTAGTTTAGTTTATGTTATGTACAGTGAAAAGCTTTTGTCGCATGCTATCCAGGCAGCGGAAACACTATAGAAACATAGAAAATAGGAGCCGCAGTAGTAGGTCATTCAGCCCTTCGAGCCAGCAATGCCATTCAATATGATCATGGCTAATCATCCAAAATCAGTACCCCGTTCCTGCTTTCCCATACCCCTTGATTCCATTTGCCCAAAGAGCTATATCTAACTCTCTCTTGAAAACATAATTACAATTGTGCCATTCACAATGTATAGATATATGATAAAGCGAATAACATTTAGTGCAAGATAAAGTCCAGTAAAGTCGGATCAAAGATCATCCAAGGGTCTCCAGTGAGCTAGACAGTAGCTCAGGACCAGTAGCTATTCCTCTATAGTTGGTGATAGGCTAACAGCTGGGAAGAAAATGTCCATAAATCTGGAGGTGTGAGTTACTCGAGTACCTGGAGGAAACCCATGCAGTCTTATGTTGGCTGTGCAAACACTAGGCACACAAGTCTCGAGGTCAGGGTAAGTGACTGGAGCTGTGAGACAACAGCACCACCTGTTGTGCCCCGTTCTGCTCCTCTATGAACCAAGTCATTCTCCAAATCCGATGGCTGAAATCTCAACGAATGTGGAAACAGATAAATGGTGGTTCCGAGTAAAGATATTTCCAATTGGTTCTTGATACTCAAAGATGAATCCGAGTGATCCTAAGAGTCATAGAGTCACACAGTGGAAACAGGCCCTTCATCCCAACTTGTCCACAACGGGCAAGTTAAAGGGTTGTGAATGAGTGAAATTCTTTGCCACTGAAGGCTGTGGAGGCCAAGTCAATGGATATTTTTATGGCAGAGGTAGATAGATTCTTGATTTTTCTGTGGGTGTCAGGGGTTATGGAGAGAAGGCAGGAGAATGGGGTGAGGAGGGAGAGAGAGATCAGTGATGATTGAATGGTGGAGTAGACCTGATGGGCTGAATGGCCTAAATCTGCTCCCATCACATGACCTTATGGCCGACCAACATGTCCCATCTACACTAATCCCACTTGCCTGCATTTGGCCCTTATCCCTCTAAACCTGTCCTGTCCATGTACCTGTTTAAGAAGGAACTGCAGATGCTGGAAAATCAAAGGGAGACAAAAATACTGGAGAAACTCAGCGGGTGAGGCAGCATTGATGGAGCGAAGGAAATAGGCAACTTTTCAGGCCGAAACCCTTCTTCTTAAATGTTGCGATAGTCCCTGCCTCAACTACATCCTCCGGCAGCTTGTTCCACACACCCACCATCGTTTGTGTGAAGATGTTACTCCTCAGATTCCTATAAAATCTTTCCCCCTTCACCTTAAACCTATGCCCTCTGGTTCTCGATTCCCCTACTCTGGGCAAGAGACTCTGTGTGTCTACCCGATCTATTCCGCTCATGATTTTATACACGTCTATAAGATCACTCCTCGTCCTCCAGGAAATAGGATCCAAGCCTGCTCAACCTCTCCCTATAGCTCAAGACCACCTCTTGGTTTTCACAGCCTTCGAAGCATTAAATGGGCCTCTGGTACAATTTCACAGATCAGGTATTGTTACAGGCGTATCATCACCATTGTTCTTGCTGGACTTGGAACCTTCGACTACTGCCACCGGCAGTGGTGAATATCAGGGATCGATGACCATCCGGTGATGCTGAAGATTGACCCATATTTAAACAATGCATCTTTCTTGCTCGGGGTCCCCAGGCAAGCTTCTGAAGGACATTCCAAACTATCACATTTTTGAGTAATCTCAGTAAGGGGTCAATGTGTCAGCTGTTAGTGCCTTGATTCCATTCCATGCAGATGTCCATTATGGTGAACATTAAAATACAGGTAGTTCCACTGTAACGTGTGTTTCCACAATGCAAAGTGGTTACAAGGTGAATTTTAGGATTGGGGATCACCATTGGAATTACGCAGGCCATATCTGTAACAGCACGATGTGTGCTTTCAAGGCAATTATAGCCTGTCCTGCTGTAACGACTTTCTATGAGTCAAGAGTCCAGAGTGTTTTATTGTCATATGTCCCAAACAGAACAATGAAATTCTTACTTACAATAGCAGCAGCATAAGTAAACATAGTACTATGTGAACAATATAATAAACTAAAGAAGTTCAGTATATATGTTCAGTGTCTGTGTGTATATATACACACACACACAGTATATATATATTTACACACACACATACACACGCACACATAGAAAATACATATGCACACACACACACACACACACACACACACACATATATATATATATATATATATGTGTGTGTGTGTGTGTGTGTGTGTGTGTGTGTGTGTGTGCATGTGTGCAGTAAAGATATATATATATGTGTGTGTGTGTGTGCAAGAAAGATGTGTATTCATACACAGGTATACACATGTACACACATACATGTAACACATAAAACAATAAACATACAATAATAGTGCAAACAAAGAGTAATTGCAAAGTTTCTGATGAATGTAATGAACACATTATAGCAGAACCATCTCAAGATAGACATTGATTTTACTCCCATAGATTTCATCGGCTGTTGTCCCTACTTATTTTAATAATAAAAGGTATGGACATAATCTAAATGCGCACATGAATTAATTTTCATTTTGAAAATGGTATTTTATGAGTTTCATTTAAGGTTCTCTAAAGTCAATTTGAGGTATTCCTCTGGATTGGGAAATGAGCCAGATATGGTACAGTGGTAGAGCTAGTATAGATCAAGTAAGAATGAACCATGGAGACACATGTCCTTCACAACAGTTGTTGTTTTGCATCAAGAAAACAAATCTATCTGGGTCACATCAACAGAATGAAAACCAATCAAAGTCAGCAGAAGTCAGGCAACTTTTTTCTGAATTGTTTTTCTTCAGTATAAGACAATTAAACTTTATTTTGTAGCTCAAGTTTTATGCTATAATATTGCCATTCATTGAAAGGGGTGTGGAAGCAATGAAAGAAAGACTGAGGATTAAGGTTAATCAGATACCATTCATGGCCACAGGTAGACCGAGCATAGCCAAACAAAAGGAACACGAGTCTCCAATTAACCTACTAAAACTGTTTAACAATGGATATGCAATGCCTTGAAGGCTGTTCTTCTTGAGTGCCAGAAAGCCCAAGTAAGGTTTAGTGATACCTCGGAGCACAAACTCTATCTGAGCATTTTAAATGGGCCTACTCCTGTTTCTTTGCGCAATGTGCATTACGGAGGCATTTTTTGGAACTTCCTCTTTAAACCTCTACAGCTCAATATGCACCAACTTCTAATATACTTCCTAACATCCTTTAATATAATTGCTCTTTACTGTTTAGGATTGAACTGCAGATGCTGGTTTAAAACAAAGATAGACACAAAAAGCTGGAGTAACTCAGCGGGTCAGACAGCATCTCTGGAGAAAAGGAATAGGTGACGTTTTGGATCGAGACCCTTCTTCAGACTGGAGCAGAGGCTCGACCCGAAACGTCAGCTATTTCATTTCTCCAGAGATCTGTTTAGATCTGCTGTGGAAGAAATGATAACGAAGGTATGTAAACAGTGAAACCAGCAGGATGACTAGGGTGGGGGAGTGACGGAGAATACAATAGTTACTTGAAATTAGAGAAATCAATAGTCATACCACTGGGTTGTAAGCTGCCCAAGCTGTTGGGTGTTGTACCTCCAATTTGCGCGTGTCCTCACTCTGATTCTGCTATCGTGGGCAGCACTGTAGCACAAGTGCAGAACGGCTACCTCATAGCTCCAGTGAACCAGGAGTTGTCTGTGTGGTGTTTACACCTTCTGCCCATAATCCTGTTGGTTTTCTCAGAGTTTCCTCAGAGTGCTCCAGTTTCCTTTCAACCTCCAAAGACAACTGTGTTGGTCGGTTAATTGACCGCACCAATTGCCCCCATTGTGCGAGGGCGTGGTAGAATCCAGAGGGAGTTGATTGAAATTGAAAGTCGGGAGAATATAAAATGATTTGCGTAGGGTTAGTGGTGAGGATAGACACAAAAAGCTGGAGTAATTCAGCGGGACAGGCAGCCTCGATGGAGAGAAGGAATGGGTGACGTTTTGGGTCGAGACCTTTCTTCAGACCCAAAGTGGTGAGGAGTTTGATGGTTGGTATTAATTTGATTAACCCAAGGGCCTGTTTCCATGCTCTATGTAGTTAAAGGACAATGGGTGTCAGGGGTTATGGGGAGAAGGCAGGAGAATGGGGTTCGGAGGGAGAACTGGATCAGCCATGATTGAATGGCAGAATGATGGGCTGAATGGCCTAATTCTGCTCCTATTACTTGTGACTTTATGATTTGTGAAGGACAGGTGTTATAATTTTTCCTATGCTTGGTTCCATTTCACCTTGTTCTTTGTACTGATATCTGATTAGTATCATAAATCAATTAAATAATTTCATTTAGCAAAACACACGCAAATAGCAATCTATAAATATAGTTTCACAGATTATACTTTGATATATTTGTCTTGCTGTACCAAATCCTGGATGACTACTCTTTGGTTCCAGGGTATTACATTGTGACGCCCAACCAACGGTTTCATAAGATCATAAATCTTGTTTCACAAAGTAAACAAACCTTTCCTTCAAGGTCAACAAAATGAAGGTCTTCAATTTCAGAAAACAAGTGCATTACACATCCAGTGCAGCAAGTGGTGCTATGGGTGCTGTCTGTACAGAGTTTGGACATTCTCCCTGTGGTTTTCTCTGGGTGCTTCACTTTCCTCTCACACTCCAAAGATGTACAGGTTTGTAGGTTAATTGGCTTCCTTTAATTGTAAATTGCCCCTAGTGTATGTAGGATAGTGCTAGTGTATGGGGTGATCGTTGGTTGACACTGTCTTGGGGGACTAAAAGTTATGTTTCTATGCTGCATCTCCAAAATCTGCCTTCTCAGAAGATTAAAGAAATTCAGCATGTCCCAAAGACTCTTACCAGCATCTGCACATGCACCAAAGAAAGCATCCTATCCCATGCAGCCCAGCTTAGCACGGCAACTGCTCGGCTCAAGACCGCAAGAAACTGCAAAGAATCGTGGATGCAATCCAGTTCATGTACTGCTGTCGAAATATTTTCTGCATTTTTCCGGAGCAGAGGAGAAAAGCACATACATCCCTGCTTCTTCTCCCGCGGTCAGGCAGTCATACTGCTGCTTCAAGGCGATCGAGGCTCTTGATGTTGAAGCCCCCGCCGGGCGATGGTAGATCCCGCGGCCGATTTGAAGCCTCGTCGGGCGATTAAAGGCCCCGCGATTCAGGGCGGAAGAAGCTGCTGTTGTTGCTGGAGCTCCCGAAAGTCGGTCACCAACCAGGGACCTGCGAGTCCCCGATGTTACTGTCCACAGGGCCCGCTCTGAAGTCGTGTCGCAGCACCACCACAGCCTCCGAAACCAGTTCCATGATGGTAATTCCACAGTCTCTGCGACCAGAGCCCTCAAGGTCGATTCCAGTTGGAGGCCACTAGCTCCTAGATTTAACGCCTCAGCATAAATATATATCTCTTTTAATTTACACCACTTTTGGCCTTCTTTCATTGTCTCTCAAGTCTTCCCTAGGCCCCAGGACCATTACAGTAAGATGCGTGTAGGATGTGTGTGTGTGTGTGTGTGTGTGTGTGTGTGTGTGTGTGTGTGTGTGTGTGTGTGTGTGTGTGTGTGTGTGTGTGTGTGTGTGTGTGTGTGTGTGTGTGTGTGTGTGTGTGTGTGTGTGTGTGTGTGTGTGTAAAATTGTTAGTTGTGATGCCACCATCAAATAGTGCCCCCCCCATTTCTTCCAAGCAATTTCCGCCCATGGTGATTCAGCTGAAGTTTGAAACCTCTGCAGCAAAATCTATCTTTTATTCTTTTAATTGTGTCTCGTTATCTCTTAGGTAGTCACTTGGGGCAAGGCATTCAGCACCACTCACTTCACTTCAGTGTGAATTGGCTAACGTGGGACCCAAAGATTCTGCTTTGAATGGAGCAGGAGAGACCTGATGTGACCAATAATTATGGAGACACTGAGCCATTTTCACTGGACCTCTGAATGCTCTCAATGAAGCGATTGATACAGGTCCATCACCGATGTTCGGCAACCTCCCCCCAATCCCGAGAATGTGGCGCCTATGCCAGGTGAGGCGGCCAATCTCAACCTCATCGAGACTTCCGCGTCGATCGGTGGGTCAAATTTGCCATTTGCAGCTGGGGCTCCGGAACTCCGGCCCTGCCGGAGCCAACAGATCCGTCCCCATAGACGACTTGCATGTCCGACTTTGCGGGCCAGTATCTAGGCTCCCTCCAAAGCAGTGATCTCTGTTGGTCCAGCAAAATGGATAAAGGCTCTGGAACTAAAGATGCCAGAAAATCAGTGGTGGACAATAGACAATAGGTGTGGGAGTAGGCCATTCGGCCCTTCAAACCAGCACCGCCATTCACTGCGATCATGGCTGATCATCCACAATCAGTACCCAGTTCCTGCCTTCTCCCCATATCCCTTGACTCCGCTATCTTTAAGAGCTCTATCTAACTCTCTTGAAAGCCTCCAGAGAATTGGCCTCCACTGCCTTCTGAGGCAGAGAATTCCACAGATTCACAACTCTCTATCTGAAAAGGTTTTTCCTCATGGGAACTGTTGGAACCATTTGGGACTGTGGCCCCTGGTTCTGGACTCCCCCAAAATCAGGGACATGTTTCCTACCTCCAGCGTGCCCAAACCCTTAATAATCTTATATGTTTCAATAAGATTCCCTCTCATCCTTCTAAATTCCAGAGTATACAAGCCCAGCTGCTCCATTCTATCAACATATGACAGTCCCGCCATCCCGGGAATTAACCTTGAGAATCTACGCTGTACTCCCTCAATAGCAAGAATGTCCTTCCTCAAATTTGGAGACCAAAACTGCACACATTAGGGACAATTTATAATTTTTTACCAAAGCCAATTAGCCTGCAAACCTGTACGTCTTTGGAGTGTGGGAGGAAAGAAGAGCACCCGGGGAAAACCCATGCAGGTCACGGGGAGAACGTACAAACTCCGTACAGACAGCACCCGTAGTCAAGATCAAACCAGGGTCTCTGGCGCTGTAAGGCAGCAGCTCTACCTTAGCACCACCGTGCTGCCACAAGGTGCAATGGACCATGAAAGGGCGGCACGTGATACAGCATGGAAACAGGGCCTACGCACCACCGAGTCCGTGCCGGCCAGCGGTCACCACATACACTAGCGCTAGTCAACACAGGGGGAAATTCACAATTTTTACCAGAGCCAATTAACCTGGAGCATCCGGAGAAAACCCATGCGGTCACAGGGAGAACGTACAAACTATACAGACAGCACCCATAGCCAGGTTCAAATCCAAATCTCTGGTGTTGTAAAGCAGTTACTCTATCGCTGCATCACTATGCCACTCTACTATAGAGAATCTTTGCACCATTCCGTCATCTGCACTGACTGTTATACTTATATTTGTATTACTTGTATTAATCACGACAGTGTACATTGTTTACTCGATGAGCTTCATGCGAACAAGGAAATTCATTGCACCCTGGTGTATATGACAATAAATTAAATCAGAATCGGCAATACTGTATTGCACTAAGAACTTAGAAAGGATTTGTGACAATGTAATATTTTAATTTCTGACCTAATTTCCAATTATCACAGAAAGTCACCATTAAAGCAATAAAATCACATTGGCTTCTCTCCAAGAAAACCAAACAGAAATTTTAAAAAACACCACACCTTTCCTCTTAACAACAGTGCTGAGTTTTCAGCCCTCTTATCCGCACATGCCCGTTGCAAGTACATGCCTACACTTTCACACAGCCCTGCAATGTTTTGCTCTGACATGCAACACAATTAGGCTGGAATAATCATCCAGGAGATCCCTCTTGGGGCACAGATGGTACCAGCTGGAGACAAGCAGGTGCCAGTTTTGTCTCCCAACATTAATTGCAACCATTTGGAAACAACCACGTTAACTTTTTAGTCCCAAAGTGTATTTTTGCAAAGGGAGTTCAGAGCCTAGTGGATTGACACACCGAGCTCTCTTTCCAGTGATCTTGCCTTAAATCTAAACCATCACCAGGGACAAGGGGCCTAGCGTGCGTTAGGCGCGGACTATCTCAGCACAGTGCATAGTGTGGACACAAGGAAATGCAGATGCTGGAATCTTGCGCAAAAAAACAAAGTGCTGAAGGAACTCAGCTAGTCAGATATCATCTGTGGAGGGAATGGGCAGAGGATGTTTTGGATCGGGACCCTTCTTCAGACTAGCCTGTAAGGGGGTGGGGGTAAAAGTTAGAAAAGAGAGCTGGGGGTGAGACAAAGCCTGGCAAGTGGATACAGGTAAGATGAAGGGGGGGTAGAAATTGGCAGATGAGTGGAGTAAGTAACAGAGGTTAAAAGGAGACAAAAATGTCAGATAAGGCAAGAAGTGGAGGAATGAAATGCAAAGACAGAGGGAAGGGTATGGGTGAAAGGGGACAGTGAAGGAAGAGAAAGAGGCGGCATAGAAGGAAACCCTGGGACTTGGGGATGGGAGATGAGCATACAAGAGAGGTGAAATGAGCAGGGTCACTAGGGTGGTGGCAGGCCATGGGGCAAATGTGAGTGCGTCAGGGTGGGGGCGGGAGGGGGCTATATTAGTTGAAATTGGAGAATTCAGTGTTTACATTGCTGAGTTGTAGGTTACCCAAGTGGACTACGAGATGTTGTTCTTCCAGTTTGAGCATGTGGCCTGACTTTGGCAAAGGAGGAGGCCAAGAACAGGAAGGCCAGAATGGGAATGGGAAGGAGAGTTAAAATGATTCGCAACCGGGAGTTCCTGCAGGCTTTGGCAGACAGAGCACAAATGCAGAATGGACTTGTGTCCGCAGTACAGATATGCCCACAACTCATCTTTATGTAGGAGCTCCCTGTAAGAGATATAGTAATAACGTGAGGGAAGAACATAGAGACCTTGTGAATTGTGAGATCTTTTTATTGTGAATTTCACAACATTAGGACACTCCAAACTCATTTTTGCCACTGTATAAATGTGGTCTGTTATAATGTAGGAAGTGTGGCAGTGAATTTATGTGCAGCCAGGTTCCATTAAAAGTAGTTATGGAATAGTCAGATAATGCAGCCTTCTCTCAAAATGTAAGTATAAATATTGGGCAGTAAGAAAAGAAAAAGTTGCCGCCTCTCTACATGCCCACCTGTGATGGAAAATTCTCGTCAAAGAATGCACACAGTAATGCAGCACTCCCCCGCAGCATTGCACATTCAGCATATGATTTTGCTGAACTTTCCAGAATTGGTACTGAATCCACAGATACAGTTACTTAAGTGGCCATGGAAAGGTCCTCACTGCCAAATGACCAAGCAATCTAGTTTGAACTCCAAACAAATCAATTCGGTATTGTTTTTCACGAATCCCTCTAAAGTGCATGGAATTAAGTGTTTAAAGACGCAAAAGGTCTTTGTGTGTCTATCCTGGCAATCAAGAATTGAATACTGTTCATCATTTTTAATTTATCAGGAGTGCAAAAGCAATTCAGGTCATGCTTGTTTCAAAACGAAGATCTGTTCCTTTTAAATTGAACCAATATG
Source organism: Amblyraja radiata (assembly GCF_010909765.2). NCBI lineage: Eukaryota > Metazoa > Chordata > Chondrichthyes > Rajiformes > Rajidae > Amblyraja > Amblyraja radiata. Next base: position 29,945,149 of record NC_045975.1, on the reverse strand, counting down.
GAACTGGATTAGATTGGGAATGGGAATGTTTCTTTGTTAGTAGGTAAATTATTGGAATCAATTGCGTAGGGATAGTATAAACACTAATTTAGAAAGCATGGATTTGTTGAAAGTAGATGGCATGTGGCTAACATAAAAATGAACGTTGCACAGTCATGTTCTCTACTGCTGCGCCAGAGACCCAGGTTCGTTCCTAACAACAGGTGCTGCCTCCACAGAGTTTGCACGTTCTCCCTTTGATTGTGTGGGTTTTCTCTGGATCTCCCCTGGTTTCCTCCCACACTCCAAAGAAAAAGAAAAGAAACCACATGCAGGTTAATTGGCTTCTGTAAAAATTGAAAATTGTCCCGATTGTGTAGGATAGTGTTTGTGTACGAGGATCACTGGTCAGAGCGGACTCAGTGAGCTGAAGGGCCTGTTTCCGCGCTATATCTCTAAACTAAACTGAACTAAACAGCCCCTTCAGCCCAGTATATTGGTGCCGGCTACAACGCCAGTATTTGACATTTCCACCCTGGGACAAAGTTTCTGGAGTAACTCAGTGGGTCAGGCAGCATCTCTGGAGAAGACGAGGTGACGGTTTGGGTTGAGACTCTTCTTCAGACTGTCGGTTAATGTTTTTATACGTTTGTAGGTTAATTGTAAGTTGTCCCTAGTGTGTAGGATAGTGTTAGTGTAGGGTGGTCGCTGGTCAGCGCAGACTCCATTGTCGGAAGGGCTGTTTTCCACGCTGCATCTCCAGTCTAAAGATCACAATGGTGTATCAGATCTAAATTGTCATGACCGTTTACCATCAGGTGCGTTGTAAATGATCTTAAGTTACTGACATAAGATGTTAACGGTTATAGGGAAATGATTCTTCAGTAGCCACACTTTCCATCTTTTATGCGGGTCAAAGATACAATGAAAGAAAATATGGACCTTTTCAATGTAGTTTTCAATTCAGTTACTGGGTATAGTTGCGGCATCTCAGATAATGGAGAACAAAGCTCAAATTCATGAAAATTTCCAAGAGATGAAATTTGGCTTTCTCTCTTTGGGTAAGGATGGTTTTAAATAGCTATATTTAACATATTCCTCTCACCCACATCTAGGAAACAAACACGTATCCGATTTCTTGGACGACTGCCATTTATTTGAACATTAAAAATCATGAATGACCACATGCAACAAATTTCTGATCAGTCAGAGCTTAATTGGCACAATATGTTTAAAATCTGCCATTCAAGCACATCCACAACACACGTGCCCTCCAGTCCACTCTACCAACCCTAGTCTCCCCAACGAATCATTTTCAGCGATGGATATCCTACACCTTCTTTTGGCCGGGCTGCTGACCGACGTGGCCACGGGCAAGGAGCTGCTGCTGCACTACGTCGGGATGGGTGAGGCGAGGCCAGACACGGCGCTCCGACCCGACAGTCCCCTCGACCTGGGTAGTAGCAGTCAAATACGGGACAAGGGCAGTCCCATATGGGACAAACCAATTTAGCCCAATATACAGGTTGTCCTGGCTAATACGGGACAGTTGGCAACTTTATATATATATATATATTCCACTTTCACATCCACTCCCTGCACATTAGTAGAAATATTACAGAGGACGTTTTACATACAACCTGCACATTTTCAGCATGTGCGAGGAAATTAGAGCACCCGGAGAAAACCCACACAGTCACAGCGAGAGTGTGCAAACTCCACAAAGGCAGCACCCAAGGTCAGGATTGAACCTGGGCCTCAGGTGCTGTGGGTCAGAGGCTCCACTGGCAGCTTTATAGTAGAATTCTAAATGGCACTCCATGAAGAGGTTGAACTTCCCGTTTCTGGATTTTTCGTACGGGTCTCTGGAAGGATTTAGCTGCCATCGAACCAGGTTGCATTGAAATGTGGACGTCTGTGGCCCGGGGATAATTTGCACCTCGTGCGGGATCTAATTCCAAAGGCGTAGTAGGCAACTAGGGAATTGCCCACGGGGAATCCGCTCCATATCCATATCGTCGGGAATTTGCTCTGATCTTATAATGTTATCGATGTCAGGATCAGCCACTTCATAGCCTCCTGCTGTCTCACCCTCAGAAAAGCTGCTTGTTCTGTTACTTGAATCTTTATACTTTAGGAAGGATTATTGCACTTTCCCACTTGATTTCCCAATTAATTTTGGCACCCACTTCTGAGGAACCTTCCTTCTAGCTCCTTGATCCCCCAAACTATCCTCTGCTGGTGAAGCAATCATCGGAGCTAGAGAGTCCTTTCTCAATTTTCCTACTTTGGATTTGAATTTAATGGGTGGAGTCGAAGATACCACTGGCTCCTCCCGAGCGCCCTGTTCGCAAGCTGCGCATGTTGTCTCCGAACTAAGAACATGACAGTGCTGAGAGGAATACTGTGACTCTATTCCGAAAAAGTATATATTGGGCTTCTCTCCCTTCGAGATCCACGCTAACCGCGGCACTCTTACTAAATTTAATGCTTGATTTTAGTCGGTACCTCCCCTTTAAGAACCATCACAGTCATTTCTCTTTTAAAAGCTGATGTTCTCTCCTGCTCCAGCTCCTGCTGCTGACTTCCACTATCTTCCTTTCCCTGTTCCGGAATGTCTAGAAAAGGACCAGTTCTCTCTTTTTCCATTCTAATCCCTAACTTGAACGCTGCCATTCTTAAAGTAGAAAGCAGAACGACTTATTTATTTCCTTTCCTTTCAGTGAAGAACATTCTCCATATCTCAATAAGCTCGTTCCCTTCTTCACTGTTTCCATATCGTGTAACAATAATCTCTATGTGGGTTATTCCTACTATAGACTTTAGCCCACCTATCGGCCAAAGTTCATTCCTCAAAATTTTATTTAAATTTCCCGATAATTTCCTTAATCTCTCTGCTCAATCCGGAATTTTCTGACAAATTATTCTTATCGGACTTTCAGGAATATTTGATAGGTCCTTCTCCGGTACATTCTCCATCCTCCTTCACAATAGACACAATACAGATAAGATTCAAAGCACTCACACCTATTCAATAGGGTAATTTCACGAAAGGTCACTGGATCATAAATCCTCACCCACGTGACCGCAAAATCCAACTGGGGTACAAACGTCACTTCCAGTACATGTTATTGATGCTAGAAACGCGTACTTTCAAACCTGTTAAAAACTGCGAAAACGGCCCGTTTTTGAGCTGTAAATAACTGCCAGTCGGGGTGACCACGAGGCACAGCTATCTTTCTTTAGAGTCCAGAAGATAAAGAAAAACGAAGGTAAAGACAAGAGAGCGCTGAAGGGAAAATAACAGCGGAAGTTGTTGGCCGTGCTGATATAAAGATCGAAAATATCAGGATTTTATCGCGTTTGCTCACTGCATTTCATCAAAACATCAATAATGCCTTAGTTTTGATGAAATGCAGTGAGCAAACGCGATAATTCCCGATATTTTCGATCTTTATATCTGCACGGCCAACAACTTCCGCTGTTATTTTCCCTTCAGCGCTCTCTTGTCTTTACCTTCGTTTTTCTTTATCTTCTGGACTGTAAAGTAAGATAGCTGTGCCTCACGGTCACCCCGACTGGCACAGTCATTTACAGCTCAAAAACGGGCCGTTTTCGCGGTTTTTAACGGGTGTGAAAGTATGCGTTTTCAGCATCAATAACATGTACTGGAAGTGACATTTGTACCCCAGTTAAATTTTGCGGTCACGTGGGTGAGGATCTATGATCCAGTGACCTTTCGTGAAATCACCCTATACTCGCTCCTTCCTTTCAGACTCCAAGGCCACTGAAATCGCTCTCACACAATGACTAACGTCTAGCAGATTCACACCTTCTCACACAATTGTACCTTCATATTTCCCAACCATTATTCAATTATTCTACTCAATCGCTCGTAGTCAATCGCGCTCTCAACTTTCTTATCAGCTCGATCACAATCACTTCATTCAACTCAGCCTTCAAACAAAGAATCTCCGGTTTCCCAAACTAAGGCTCCCGCTCTTAATATTTAAATTTTAGCAGCAATCTCTCCCACTCAAAACACTTTAAGTTCACACAGACAAACAAACCCGAATCACGCAAGTAAAACTATAATCAAACAAGAAATAATTCCCTCAATTACAAGTAAACCAGGACACACCCCAATATAAACTACAAGCATCCACTTATTATGACGATGAATCACACTCTGATAAATCCTCCTCGTGGTGTACTTGGTCAACGGAACGATTCCTCCCCCGACACAGCGATCAAAAGAATACAAACCCTGATCGAACACTCACGAATCGAATTTTAACAATACTACAATCCCGATTTAAACAAATACAAATATTCAATTCGAGTTGTATTTCAATACCCCACCAATTGGATACCAAATCTGGGACAGGTTGCACGTTTGGCTCTCATTAAACAGCTGCAGTCTGCCAACTACGACCAAGTTTTGGGTCACTGCCGTGCTTGCTAGACTCTGTTCTACGATCTCATTGGGACCCTTTCCCAAGCCCTCGAATGATTGATCTGCTCCGACTAGCAAAATGCCGAAAATCGATGCGAAAACCACACAGTGGCGCCGATTTCTGCACTCGCGATCGAGACAGCTCAACACCCTTAATCGAAAACTTGTGTTTGGGGGTCCGTTAAGATCCTGGATGAGCCCCCAATGTAAATAACTTCCCCCCCAGTCTAGTTTCAGTCAATAAGATACTGAGTCAAGCACTTGCGCATCTAAACTTTATTTTGGAAAAACACAATAACAGTTTCCAACTACTATACCTAACCACCACGGGTTCGATCCTTGTATCTGCTTGGCCAAGCCCTTCGAGCCTCATGGAAGCAGAGATACTCCAAAAGGTCACGCAGTCCTAAGCGTTCTCCCAGAAGATCGACACAGGACTTTGTGGGAGCTACCTTTTATAGGTCCCTGAACAATATGTGGGTGGTCTCTATACAGTCAAATAACAGATATCGATTAACACAGTACATGATAGACATTTCCCATACCTAATAATACAGTGACTAATACATTGTATTCAAACAGAGCTTCTGGAAGGAAGCAAACATCGCAACATTTGCCCAGATATTCAAGAAACCCAGACAAGGCTTAAAACTTAACCCAATCAACATCTAGCAAAGTAAAGCTTTGCAACATTATTTACAATGTGTATGTCTGGTTTGAATTCACCCAATCCGTTTCATGCAATTTACACCAAATTGTAAGGATCTGCAGATGTCCCATTGTTTTCCCTCCAACTCTTATCTAGGCTCCAGACAAGCTGGCACCATACTGCAGCTTGTCCCATTTCTGCAGAAGGCACCTTTAAATTGACCTAATGGCCTAGCAGCCCAGAAGCCTTTACTCAATGTTTGTGTCCTGGCATCTCCAATTTGGCCAGAATTGACATAATCTACTTTCCTTTCACCTCTTTTCACAGATTTCAATTCATATGCAGTGCATGTAACAACTAAAGTACTTGAAAGTACTTGAAACACAATTGTTACTACACCTTGCCTGGAGGCATCTTCAAAACAATTGTGAAAATTATTTATGTCGTAGAATTGACACTGGCTTAGTGCCTGGGAGTCCTTTCCTTATTTGATCTGGTGAGGGGAATAAGTCCAGACTGCCATAATCAACAATACATCAACAGTGGGTTACAACCAGCAGAGCTGCTGCCACACAGCTCCAGAGCCCCGGGCACAAGCCAGACCTCTGGTGCTATCTGTGTGGAATTTGTACATTGCACTGTGACTGGGTGAGGTTGCTTCTGTTTCCTCTCACATCCCTCAGGCATGTGGGGTAAATAGTCCTTGTGTGTATGTGAGTGGTCACATATTGGGGGGGGGGGGGGGGGTGGGGGGGGGGGGGGGGGGGGGTTGGAGGGGAGCTGATGGGTATGTCAGGAGTAGGATTAGTAAATGAGGTGATCAGTAGTTGGTACAGACTCGCAAGGCTGAAGGACCTGTTTATTGTAACTACAAAATTACAGGAGATAACATGGACGTTATGTACCATTATATTCTCAACAGATACTGAAGATGGAGGTGTGAAGGAAGGAACTACAAATGCTGGTGAACACATAATGCTGGAGTAACTCAGCGGGATAGGCAGCATCGCTGGAGAGAAGGAATGGGTGACTTTACAGGTCGAGATGCTTCTTCAGACTGGAGAAGTGAATCGACCCAAACGTCAGCCATTCCCTCTCTCCAGAGATGCTGCCTGTCCCGCTGAGTTACTCCAGCAGTTTGTGTCTATCTGAAGATGCGAGTGACATGATTGAACACTTAGCTTTACTGGGACTGGATTGGATCCAGAGCCAATGTTCAAAGATCCCAAATTTTCAATAGAGTCCCTCGAGGACCCAGAACTAGATACATGCACCGCAGGAATAGTGTATTAGCTAGAATATAAGTTTAATAAACTGTGACTGAAAGGACGGAGAAAGGAACATAATGCAGAAAAAGACATTTTAATGACTATATTTTTCATTAGTTTCCCATCAGTGCCAGAGGAGATCAAGTAAGCAAGAATGGCGAATATAGAAATAAAAAACTGCAGATGCTGATTCAGACCAAAGAAAGACACAAAGTACTGGAGCAACTCAGCAGGTCAGTTGAGTACTTTATGTACTCAACAATTATGTACTTACAAAATTCTTAAGGGGTTGGACAGGCTAGATGCAGGAAGATTGCTCCCGATGTTGGGGAAGTCCAGGACAAGGGGTCACAGCTTAAGGATAAGGGAGAAATCCTTTAAAACCGAGATGAGAAGAACTTTTTTCACACAGAGAGTGGTGAATCTCTGGAACTCTCTGCCACAGAGGGTAGTCGAGGCCAGTTCATTGGCTATATTTAAGAGGGAGTTAGATGTGGCCCTTGTGGCTAAGGGGATCAGAGGGTATGGAGAGAAGGCAGGTACGGGATACTGAGTTGGATGATCAGCCATGATCATATTGAATGGCGGTGCAGGCTCGAAGGGCCGAATGGCCTACTCCTGCACCTAATTTCTATGTTTCTATGTTTCTATTCTATGTTTCTATGTTTCTATGTCAGGCAGCATCTCTGGAGAAAAAGGATTGGTGACGTTACAGGTCACGACCCTTCATCAGACTGAAAGTAGGGGGTTGTGGGGGAAGGGAGGTGAAGAGCAGGAGGCGAGAAAAGACCAGGAGCAATCAGGCCAGCCACAAATGACCTCAGGCAGAGAGGTACCCTGGTAGGTCCACTGTTGACTCAGGAGGGGGTGATCTCAAGAGGGATACAATGTGGTGAACTATGGAACTGATTAAATGACTAGGGTGGAGGAAGGGGGAAACTTCCCCCATTGAATGAATGAATGAATCTCTTTATTGTCATTGCACATGGTACAACGAAAGTTAAAAGTCAATCCCACGGTGCGATTCACAAGAGCAATTTTAAATATATAAGAAAAGGTAAAAATATATACATATTAAAAAAAAAAATTTACAGATAAATAACAATAGCAGCTGTGGTAGAACCATTCAGTTGAATGTGAATGTTATTTCTTATTTTGCATTGTTAAGTTCACGTATGGCTATGGGGTAAAAGCTGTCTCTGAGTCTGTTTGTGCGAGTTTTGAAAGACCTGTACCGTCTGCCAGAGGGCAGCAGGTGGAACAGGTTGTGTCCAGGGTGGGAAGGGTCCTTCAGGATGTTGGCTGCCCTGCCAAGGCAGCGAGAGCTGAAGATGTCCTTCAGGGAAGGCAGTGGGCAGTCAGTGATTTTTTGTGCGGTGTTGATGACCCTTTGAAGGGCTCTCCTGTCCGCTGCAGAGCAGCTGGCATACCATGTGGTTATACAGTACGCCAGCACACTCTCGATGGAGCCGCGGTAGAAGGACACCAGCAGCTTCTCCTCCAGGTTGTTTTTCTTGAGGATCCTCAGAAAGTAGAGTCGCTGCTGGGCCTTCTTGACTGCTGTGGTGGTGTTTGTAGTCCACTGTAGTCCAAACGGGACTTCTAATGGCTTTTCTTCAACAATGGCTTTCTTCTTGGCACTCTTCCATAAAGGCCCGATTTGTGGAGTGCACGACTAATAGTTGTCCTGTGGACAGATTCTCCCACCTGAGCTGTGGATCTCTGCAGCTCCTCCAGAGTTACCATGGGCCTCTTGGCTGCTTCTCTGATCAATGCTCTCCTTGCCTGGCCTGTCAGTTTAGGTGGACGGCCATGTCTTGGTAGGTTTGCAGTTGTGCCATACTCTTTCCATTTTCGGATGATGGATTGAACAGTGCTCCGTGAGATGTTCAAAGCTTGGGATATTTTTTTATAACCTAACCCTGCTTTAAACATCTCCACAACTTTATCCCTGACCTGTCTGGTGTGTTCCTTGGGCTTCATGATGCTGTTTGTTCACTAATGTTCTCTAACAAACCTCTGAGGCCTTCACAGAACAGCTGTATTTATACTGAGATTAGATTACACACAAGTGGACTCTATTTACTAATTCGGTGACTTCTGAAGGCAATTGGTTGCACTGGAATTTATTTAGGGGTATCAGAGTAAAGGGGGCTGAATACTTTTGCACGCCACACTTTTCAGTTTTTTATTTGTAAAAAAATTTGAAAACCATGTATCATTTTCCTTCCACTTCACAATTATGCGCCACTTTGTGTTGGACATAAAATCCCAATAAAATACATTTACGTTTGTGGTTGTAACGTGACAAAATGTGGAAAAGTTCAAGGGGTATGAAAACTTTTGCAAGCCACTGTAGCTTGGGAAGATTACACCCCAGTGGTATGAATATTGGCTTCTCTAAATTCAAGTAACCCTTGTTTTCCTCTCTGTCCATCCCTCCCCCTTCCCAGTTCTATGACCAGTCTGACTGTCCCCCTGATGACATTTCATCTCTGCTTGCATTGTTGTCACCTTCTCCTAGCTAACAATTCTACATTTTCCTTGAGCTGCATTTCTTTTGATGTCTCATTTTCACACCTTAGCCTTCCTTACCTCTGTGTCTCCCTCTTCCCCGACTCTCAGACTAAAGAAGGGTCTCACCCAAAACGTCACCCATTCCTTCTATCCAGAGATGCTGCCTGTCCCGCTGTGTTACTCCAGCATTTTGGATCTATCTTGCAGTAGAATATAGCGAGACCCAATCTGGCATAGAAAGCCCCCAGCAAAACCACATACAGCACTGTACAATTTCTATTCTATGGCCCAATGGAAAAATCAAGAAATAAATGATTGCATTTATGTGGCACCTTTTACGATTAGTAATTTGGAATATTCAACATGACATATGCAAATAAGTACCAAACTTACTGTGGGAATATATTATTATACAGGCCACACAGTATCTTTAGGGGAATCCTTTTCTCTGAGGAAACTACTAATGTAACTATCTCACGTCACTGACTGCAGCTATCAATACTGGACATGCTAAGAATAGAAAAAGGTAGATGAGTAATTGTTTCAGGATAAATCGAAACCTCCTGAGTCATAATTATATTGAGGTGTTACACCATCCATCAACGCTGCCTTGTTCACTGCCCTCGTCTGGTTGACGGCAGGTCACTTCTGGCAGGTTTTCTTACCCAATCCTCTATAAAATCTATGGCAGATGACTGGGAGGTTTAAATGTCTTCACTCCCAACCCCCACCTGGAACTTTATATCCTATGTCTGAGGTAGTCAGACAGGAGTGCCATTTTCCCATGGACACCTTTATTCCACTGATAGCCCACAGAACATAGAAACATAGAAAATAGGTGCAAGAGTAGGCCATTCGGCCCTTTGAGCCTGCACCGCCATTCAATATGATCATGGCTGATCATCCAACTCAGTATCCCATACCTGCCTTCTCTCCATACCCCCTGATCCCTTTAGCCACGAGGGCCACATCTAACTCCCTCTTAAATCTAGCCAATGAACTGGCCTCAACTACCTTCTGTGGCAGAGAATTCCACAGATTCACCACTCTCTGTGTAAAAAATGATTTTCTCATCTCGGTCCTAAAAGACTTCCCTCTTATCCTTAAACTGTGACCCCTTGTACTGGACTTCCCCAACATTGGGAATAATCTTCCTGCATCTAGCCTATCCAACCCCTTAAGAATTTTGTAAGTTTCTATAAGATCCCCCTCAATCTTCTAAATTCTAACGCGTACAAGCCAGAACATCCTCAGTATCACAGCAACCAGTTGCTAAGGTTTTAAAAAGTTGGTTGCATCAGAGACCACCGGGCTCCTTGCACAATTTCATGATATCTACAATTTATTTACCATTATTGCAAGCCAACACTGAGGCATGTGGAGAAAGGAACTGCAGGCGCTGGTTTATACCAAATATAGACAGACATTAAATGCTGGAGTAACTCACAGCAGGTCAGGCTGTGGAAAAAGAACAGGTGATGTTTCCGGTTGAAACCTTTCTTCAGACGGTCTGAAGAAGGGCACCGACCTGATACGTCACCTATTGTTTTTGTCCAGAGATGCTGCATGACCCGCTGAGTTACTCCAGCAATTTGTGTCTATTTTGAGGCATGTAGATTAGGAATGACACAAGAGCTTTCCACTCCTATGAGCAGTGTACCAGGGTGATAGGGCAACTTAAGAGGCAAATCTGGCTTCAGTTCACCATCATATAAACGTTGGCACCTCCAAAAGCAAGGCTTTCTTCATACTAAATAAAACTACCGACCTAATTACTGGGTTGAGGATATTCTCCTCTGAGATGAGATTAAATAGTTTGGCCTTATATTCTAATTAGAGTTCAGAAGGACTTGAAAATTAAAAAGGGATATTTTTCAAAGGTGAAAAGAAGATGTGTAGGAAGGAACTGCAGAGGTTGGTTTAGACGGAAAATAAACACCAAATGCTGAACTAACTCAGAGGGATCAGACAACATCTCTGGGGGAAAGGAATAAGTGACATTTCAGGTTGAGACCCTTCTTCAGACTGAGGGAAACTGAACGTACGAAAAAGTACAGAACATATCAGAGCCTTACCATTTCATGCCTCTAGTTTCCCTCTCCCCTGGCTCTCAGTCTGAAGAAGGGCCATGACCCGAAACGTCACCAATGCTGCCTGACCCGCATTTTGTATTTATCTTCAGTGGAAGATGTGGCCTGACTTAATTGTCAACCAGTACAGGCTTTAGAGACCCAAATCGCCACTCTCTGCTCAAAATGTGCATATCAGTCGAGGTTTGTTGCGTAACAGGAGCCACATCCTTATCTCAGATGCAAAAGTGTAGTATTATGGCAGCTTATTTTATATTTATGCAATATCTTGACCAATTGGGACATGGTCATCAATGGCAATACCAGAAATGATTGGATTAGTAGTCTCGAGCAGCACTTCAGGGTTCATTAGTTCACATCTCAGTGTGGAAATTAAATTTACTTTAATAATATTTACTTTCTATTTATTTTTTAAAAAGATGGCTTTGTAATGATTGTCACTACAAAATTGCAGGTATAACGAGCTTTGAAGTGGCTCAACAAGCTAAGCTGTTCAATGACAATTTAGGAAAGGGCTATAAATGTTGGCCTTTCCCTTGACACCTGTATCCTTAAACAAAAATCTAACATAAATACTGTTGTAGAAAGGAACTGCAGATACTGGTTTATACCGAAGATAGACACAAAGTGCTGGAGTAATTCAGCGGGTCAGGTAGCATCTCTGGAGAAAAAGGATGGTGACATTTTGAGTCAGGACCCTTCTTCAGACTGAGGGCAGAGGGGCATATGGATGGGTTTAGAAACCCATGCAGACCAGATGAATAGGAAAATAGTTTTTCTTTCTTTGAATGACATTGGTGAACTAAATGAATTTCTACAACAATTCCATACGCAAGAACGCAAGACAATAGGAGCAGGAGTGTGCCGTCAGGAGTAGGAAAACCTGCCCCATTTACTATGAAGATAGACACAAAATGCTGGAATAACTCAGCGAGCCAGGCAGCATCTTTGGATAGAAGGAATGGGTGACGTTTCGGGTCGAGGCCCTTCTTGAGACTGAGAGTCGGGGGAGAGGGAGATACAGATATATGGAAGGGCCAGGTGTAAAAACAAGACACCAAAGGGGATGAAGTCAAGGATCATGGCTGATCGATGCCAGCTTTAATTCCTCTTCTGTGCCATTTCTTCATATCCCTCTTTTCCTCAATCTATCAAATATTAATCTACCTCCGCTTTAAAAACTTCCAATGATCCAGTTTACAAAACTCGTCAAAACAAGATATTCCACGCTTCACCAGCCTATGCAGGCCACATTTCTACGTAGCTCAGTTTTATATAACCGGACCCTTAACTTGTAGTTATGTCCCCTCTCCCACTCTATCTTCGTTTGGGTAAGGGGACCAAAACTGTATGCGGTATTCTGGGTTTGGCTCACCAATACACTACAACAAGACCTCCCTATTTTTGACCCCATTGTAATTAAGGCCAAAATGCCACTTGCCTTCCTGACCACTTGTTGGGCCTGATCTTCTGTGATTCATGCACAATAACACCTCTGTACTTCACTCACTTATGCCCCTGTCCCACTTAGGAAATCTCTGGAGACTTTGCGCCGCACCCAAGGTTTCCGTGCGGTTTCCGGAGGATTTTGTCAGTCTCCCTACCTGCTTCCACTAGCTGCAACCTCCGGCAACCAGCTGCAACCTCCGGAAACCTTGGGTGGGGCACAAAGTCTCCAGAGGTTTCGTTTCAGGTTTCCTAAGTGAGACAGGGGCGTTATAGTCTCCCTCCATTTAGACAATAACCTGCCTTTTGATTTCTCATCACAAAGTGCATGCCTCATACTTCCCAACATTAAACTGCATCCACCAGTGTTTTGCCCACTCATTTTATCCATATCCCAATGCGGAATTACCCCCACAAGTCATCCTCTGTCAACCCTCCCTGTTACACCCCAAATACTTTTTTTAGACTTTAGCGATACGCGTGCAAACGGGCTCTCCAGCCCACTGAGTCCACGCCAATCAGTGATCCCCGTACACTAACACTATCCTACACACTCGGGTCAATTTACAATTTTTACCGAAGCCAATTAATCTACAAACCTGTACGTCTTTGGAGTGTGGGAGGAAACCAGAGCAGGTTTGGAGTTGCAAAACCCATGCAGTCACAGGGAGAACGTACAATCTCCATACAGACAGCACCCGTAGTTAGGATCAAACCTGGGTCTCTGGCTCTGTAAGGCAGCAACTCTACCTCTGCGCCACCTGCCCCCCTAGACAAATTCGAGTAAATTTGTCAAACACGATTAATCTTTAATAAAATCATGTTGACCTGGTTTCCTGGCTAAGTTTTCCTAAATGAGTAGCCATTACTTCTTTGATTATTGATGATTGTAGTTTCATGATCTTGGGTCTATTTGTTTGTAATGTATGGCTGCAGAAACGGCATTTCGTTTGGACCTCAAGGGGTCCAAATGACAATAAATTGAATTGAATTGAATTGAATTGAATGGTGGGATTCAAACCTGCACCTCAGGAACAACAATCCAAAACTCTGGCTGTTAATTCAGTAATCTAACTGCTGTGGAGACTAAAAAGGAACTGTAGATGCTGGAATCTTGAGTAAAACAAAAAGTGCTGAAGTAACTCAGTGGGTCAGGCAGCATTTGTGGAAGGAAAAGATGCGGGCTGGGACCTTTCTGCAGACTGAAGAGTCTGAAGAAGGTCCTGACTCAAAATATCACCTATCTATTATTTCTACAGGTGCTGCCTGACCCTCTGATTTACTCCAGCATTTTGTGTTTTCAATTAACTACTGTGCTGTCAAACCATAATGGAGCAGTGCTTTGTTTTTTTTTTAATGATTTATTTGCTTCATTGGACCAGATAAATCTACAGTTTGCTGGGACATTATTAGACCTTATCTTGCACTAAACATTATTGACGTTATTCCCTTTATCATGTATCTGTACACTGTGGATGGCTTGATTGTAGTCAGTATTTCCTTTCCGCTGGCTGGTTAGCATGCAACAAAAGCTTTTCACTGTACCTCAGCATGCGTGACAATAAACTAAACTCCACTCAAACTTAAATTCAATTCAAAGCATTTAGCGCAAAGAAGTATTGGTGGGGGGATTTTCGGGATAACTTTCTCTTTCAACCTGGTTGACTACAATTGTCGTATCCATCTCAAGATAGACACAAAATGCTGGAGTAACTCAGCGGGCCAGGCAGCATCTTTGGAGAGAAAGAACAGGTGATGTTTCGGGTTGAGACCCTTCCTCAGAACAACATCTCAGACTTAGGTACACACAATTGCTGGGGAAACTCAGCGGGTGCAGCAGCATCTATGGAGCGAAGGAAATAGGCGACGTTTCGGGCCGAAACCCTTCTTCAGACTGATGGGGGGTGGGGAAAGAAAGAAGGAAAAGGGGAGGAGGAGGAGGAGCCCGAGGGCGGGCGGTTGGGAGGGTGGGAGGAGACAGCTAGAGGGTTAAGGAAGGGGAGGAGACAGCACGGGCTAGCCAAATTGGGAGAATTCAATGTTGATGCCGTAAGGACGCAAGGACCCCAGACGGAATACGAGGTGCTGTTCCTCCAATTTCCGCTGTTGCTCACTCTGGCAATGGAGGAGACCCAGGACAGAGAGGTCGGATTGGGAATGGGAGGGGGAGTTGAAGTGCTGTTGAAGTTGAAGAACATCTCAGACTTGCTCTGCCACGACACTTGAGTTTGCCTGTGTAATTTGCAGCTTGCTCAAATCAAAAGATCCAAACACTCTGTGTATTTGGCATCCCACACAATAGAATCACCTGGGAGCCCATTGTTATGAACTCATTCTCTGCGGAGACCAGCAATCCTTTTCCCTTCTCAACTGGTTAAACTTATCCTCGGGAGAGAGCCGGCTTTGCCCTCGGGGATGTGAATTAAAGGGATGATACTTTACTGTAAAAAATTGCCTGGCAAATGTTATTTAATCTGGAGAGAACAAATAGCTTTGCAGCCGTGTCAGCTGAGTAAGCCACATAGATGTGACACTGTGAGGCATCTGAGCTGATGCCTTTTCTTTCCATGTTTGTAAACAAACATGATGGATTGCCACAACATTTTTCAATAAGTGTGGATGCCCCTTTAATATCTCACCATATTGTTTACCTTCTGAAGATAAAGCCCAAGAGAAAGGTCTAAGATGTTTGGATCTCAGCGCAGTCACATTACTCCTTACTTCGAAGTTCCACGAAACCAATAATTGCTTTATACCAGCTGAAGCCAAGAAACAAGGTATTATGAAGGAGGGTCCCGATCCAAAGCATCACCTGTCCATGTTCTCCAGGGATGTTGCCTGAGCCGCTGAGTTACTTCAGCACCTTGTGTCTCTTTTTACTGTGATTAAAGGATGTGTTTTCTCAGATATCGCTTTATTCCCCATGTTTTCCACGAGCTTTTACAATAAGTTCAACCTAGATAAAAGGCCCAAAGGGAATGTTTTTCCCAACACAGAGCCTATCCTCATGGAGTCTTGCACTGTTGAACTTTCTTATTCCCAAAAGAATTCAGTGTAGACTTGACTCAGTTATAAAAACACAAAAAAACAGCACAGGTCTGACCCAGTTCAGTTCAAGACGGGTGTCAGAGGTTATGGGGAGAAGGCAGGAGAATGGGGTTGAGAGGGAAAGATAGATCAGCCATGATTGAATGGCAGAGTAGACTGATGGGCCGAATGGCCTAATTCAGCTCCTATTACATGATCTGAAGTTGGAACTGAACCCTTTCTTACCTACAAGGGAGTTCTAATGCAACTATTTATTTTTAGTATTATTCACTATTGTGAGAATAAAGCATGAAAGGGACACTAACATATAACCTCATTCCTCTCCACAGGTCAGTAATCCACATGCATTAATAACCCCCTAGCACATTAATGTTAAAGGAATGGCTGGAAATATTGCCCCAATAACGGGTTTTAGTAATTACCTGTTAAAATAAGGATGCCACCCTAAAAGGTGGAGCTTGAGAATCACAAAGGAAATTCTCATGTCATTCTATAATGTGCATTGATCCAGAGAAATGCCCAGGCTATATTATGTAAAATAACCCCAACTACTGGCAGAGATTGACCTTCAAATTGGAACATATCAAGGATACAAATCACACAGGAAAAAGGTCCCCTCACAATAATTCTACCTTTTAAATTTTCACTGCAATCTCTTAAAGTTTCAAATATACTAATGCTGCCATTAATCAAGTTTAAGACATCTTTTTCACATTGCAACTACCAAGCAAGGTAACGGACTGATGAGTATCATCGTGTTTCTAATCAGAAAGAGAGCTAAAAGGATTGAGTGAGATCCTACAACTCCTTGCAATGTGTGACAAAGGCAGGGGGAGAGAGAGGGCAATGAGGGGCAGTGAGTAGTGAGGGGACAGAGGGAGGTAGAGGGCTGAGAGTGAGGGGGAGTGAGTCAAGAATTGTATCATTTATTTCTTGAACGCAACTAAACGGCTCAGTGTAAACTAGTTATCAGCACTTAAAATTGTTTCTCACGAGGGGCTCTCAGAAGTGGTTTGGATTGCAATGGGCCCCTCTCCACAAAAATGCTGTACGTCATGGGTTAGGTCATCACACATAGAGTCATAGAATCATACAGTGTGGAAACAGGCCCTTCGGCCCAACTTTCCCACACCGGCCAACAATGTCCCAGCTACACTAGTCCCACCTGCCCGTGCTTGGTCCATATCCCTCCAAACCTGTCCTATCCATGTACCTGTCTAACTGTCTTTTAAATGAGTGGATAGTCCCAGCCTCAACTACCTCCTCTGGCAGCTTGTTCCATACACCCACCACCCTGAAAAAGTTACCCCTCAGATTCCTATTAAATCTTTTCCCCTTCACCTTGAACCTATGTCCTCTGGTCCTCGATTCCGCCAACTCTGGGCAAGAGACTCTGTGCATCTACCCGATCTATTCCTATCCTCCAGTTGCAGCTAACCTAATTACAAGGGTCTTAAAAATCATGGACATACAACCATACAGCATCACTTTGCATTGAAATTATTTATTGTTGACAAGGCATGAAGGCCTTCAAACAGACAATAGTGGGACTTTTCAAACAATCCTTCACTTTCATGATCAATTTCAAACATACCAACTTTTTTTCCGTTTACCGACACTTAAAAGCTCAAATTCACGAGCCCATATTCTCTAAATTAGTTATGCAACAGTTGATCACATGCCCCAGTCATTAGAAAACACGCCAGTGGTACCGGTACCTAAAAATGCCTCCCCAGCCTGTCTGAATGACTACCGTCCGGTGGCCCTTACCTCAGTAGTCATGAAATGCTTTGAGAGGCTGGTGAAGAAACACATCTGCGCCTTCCTCCCTCGGAACATGGACCCGTTGCAGTTCGCATACCGTCCGAACAGATCCACGGATGATGCGGTCTCCCAGGTCTTGCACACCGCTCTCTCCCATCTGGACAGCCAGAAGGGGGGCTACGTGAGGATGCTGTTCATAGACTACAGTTCAGCCTTCAACACGATAGTCCCCACCAGACTGGCCGGGAAGCTAATGGAATTGGGACTCAACACCTCCCTGTGTGCCTGGGTCCTGGACTTTCTCACCACCAGGCCCCAGGTAGTCAAGATGGGAGGGAATACATCGAAGTCCCTCACCCTGAGCACAGGATCGCCCCAGGGTTGCGTCCTCAGCCTGTACATTGTACTCCCTGTACACACATGACTGTGTGGCTAGGTTCAGCTCCAACTCAATAATTAAGTTTGCTGATGACACTGTGGTGGTGGGCCTGATCTCAGACAACGACGAGAAGGCCTACCGGGAAGAGGTGGCTGGTCTAGCACTCTGGTGCCAGGATAACAGCCTCCTCTTGAACATCAAAAAAACGAAGGAGCTGATCATGGACTTTAGGAGGGCACATCATCCGAGGACGTACACTCCATTGAGGATAAATGGGGATCCTGTGGATAGGGTGAACTGTTTTAAATATCTGGGAGTCCACATCTCCGAGGATATGACATGGGCATCACACGCCTCAGCACTCGTGAGTAAGGCAAGGCAGCGCCTTTACCACAGGCAATTGAGGAAATTCAGTGTGTCTCCGAGGATCCTCCCGTGCTTCTACGCAGCGGCGGTGGAAAGCATCTTGTCCGGGAACATTACCATCTGGTTTGGGAATTGCTCTGCCAAGGACAAGAAGGCTCTGCAGAGAGTAGTGCGTTCAGCCGAACGCACTATGGGAACTTCACTTGCCCCCCTGCAGGAACTATACCTCAGGAGGTGCAACTCCAGAGCCAACAATATCATGAGAGACCCCTTCCACCCCTGCAACGGACTGTTCCAGCTGCTACGGTCAGGCAAACGCCTCCGTTGCCATGCGGTGAGAACAGAGAGGTTGAGAAGGAGTTTCTTCCCAGAGGCCATTTGGACTGTAATCGCCTATCTCACCAGGGACTAACTCTACTGAAAGTTTTTCCTTCCATTATTTATTATGTAAAGGTATATGTGTGTTATGATTGTGTTTATAGTTTGTTTGGTTGTTTGTCTTTTTGCACAAAAGTCCGCGAGCATTGCCACTTTCATTTCACTGCACATCTCGTATGTGTATGTGACAAATAAACTTGACTTGACTTGACTTGAATTATCTTTGAACCGCCATTATATAGACACTCCTTTTTATAGCATTCAATTAACCTTTTCTTTTCTAATGGCAAGCTTGCTGAAGGCTCAATTGATGCATCTATAACTGAGCTGGAGATGCATCTGCCACACCGCAGGCATCATATTGAAACACGTGAACATGTTCATGCTATGTTATAAAAACCAAGTTCTCAAAAGGAATTTCCATTGTAAAAAGAAAATTGATGTCACGAGAAATTGATCTTAAAAAATCATTTTGTGTTCTGATTGATATAGTTACTGAGGGAACCAGAATGAGGAGATGTGGATATGTGCACATTATGTACTGCAAGCAGCTGTGCCAATGTACTAACCCTAACGTTTTATTACAGTGGAATACACCAAGGGTTGAAGTAGAAACGGTGGTCCCAACTATCCCAATCGGAGAAACCCTGTACCCAAAAGCACAAGTTAAAACGGAGGGGGCGTGAATATTTTCTGTTTTACTTAACAAGGAGTTTGCATTACAAATTCACGGTTTACAAATTACTGCATTAATCAAAATTAATACAGTTTGCAAACATCGACCATCAGATTACAACATTGTCAGTCATACCCATGACACCCGCGGTGACCAACGGTCTCGGAAGGCCGCTAAAGTCCCCGCGGACACTGCATGTTCCTGCTCCAGGCACACATGGACATCCATGACGTCAGGAAAACTGCACGGAACACTGCAGTTAACCTTCAGATATTTCCAACACTTTGTTTGAAACAAGCCAATATCTTTATTTCCATCTGCTGCGGCAATCAGTGGATGTTATCTCTGATCAATTATGTGACAGGCTTAAACTGGACAGTCTTTCCCCTCTCTTCTCTGGGTGGATAGGGGCAGAAGAACAATATCAATTATCTCATTCTCAGACAGTCATAGAATTATACAGCTTGGAAACAGGCCCTTCAGCCCAACATGCCCACAGTGACCAATATTTATCATCTATACCAGACCCACCTGCCTGCGTTTGACAATAGACAATAGACAATAGGTGCAGGAGTAGGCCATTCGGCCCTTCGAGTCAATGTGATCATGGCTGATCATTCCCAATCAGTACCCTGTTCCTGCCTTCTCCCCATATCCCCTAAACTATCTTTAAGAGCCCTGTCTAGCTCTCTCCTGAAAGTATACAGAGAACCGCCCCCTGAGGTAGAGAATTCCACAGACTCGCAACTCTCTGTGAGAAAAAGTAGTTCCTCGTCTCAGTTCTAAATGGCTTACCCCTTATTCTTAAACTGTGGCCCCTGGTTCTGGACTCCCACAACATCGGGAACATGTTTCCTGCCTCTAGCGTGTCCAAACCCTTAACAATCTTATATGTTTCAATAAGAATCCCTCTCATCCTTCTAAACTCCAGAGTGTACAAGCCCAGCTGCTCCATTCTCTCAGCATACAACAGTCCCGCCATCCCGGCAATTGACCTTGTAAACCTATGCTGCACTCCCTCAATAGCAAGAATGGCCTTCCTCAAATTTGGCCTATATAATCCCTCTAAACCTGTCCTAATGTTCCTTAAACATTGCAATAGTACCCGACTCAACTACCTCCTCCGGCAACTCGTTCCATACAGCCATATCTTGCCATATCCCATCCCTCACAATACTTTCTGGTAACTTTCCAACCACAGATGTTAAACTCACTGGCCTGTAGTTCCCAGCCTTTTCCCTGCAGCCCTTGTTGAATAGAAGCACAACATTTGCCACCGGATATTTTCCGGCATCTCGCCTGTGTTTAGTCTCGACTGGTAAATCTCAGTCAATGCTCCTGCAATTTCCTCTCGAGCTTCCCACAATGTCCTTGGATATATCTGATCAGGCCCAGGAGAGTTGTCCACCTTCATAGGTGTCAAGACATTCAGGACCTTTTCAACCGTAATACTAACACCTTAAGACACTTCCAGTAACTGTTGCAAGTTCCTCAGTACCCCTGTCTTCCTCTACTGTAAAAACAGAGGAGAAAAACTCATTGCATTTCCTGGTAGTTGAGTGATTCTGTAAAGGTGAGCTTGAGACAATAGCCTTGCAGCATGGTAGATTTTCTTCTCAGCAACAGGACCAAACATCGGAATACAATCAGACCAACTATCAACAGCACAGATGTTCATTCAAAAAAGTGGTGTATTTTTCAAAGGCAGCATGACTTCTGGAAGTCAAAATGAAAATAATGTCCTTGACAGGGTTCACCAACTACGGTCTTTCAATTTGTTTTGCAGTTGTCAGTGAGGAACTATCATCTACTCATTACTTCTTAATTACCTTGAGATCTGATTATGTAAAGACATTGCCACAAACTTTACTTTTGACTGACCTCCAAATCAACTTCTGTAAGAATTTTTGAATTTGGTCCAGTTTCCTTGACCATTTCCAATTAATTTACAAGTCCTTGGTTATTCAGTATTCTGTTACTATAGGTCTAACAAACTTCTCGGACTCTGACAAGTGCAACTGTGGAGAGGTACAGACAATGGCCCACCTACTGACTTGCGGCGGAGAGGCAAAGATCTCCTCAGAGGCACAGATGTGGCACTAGCTGTGGCAAAGCGATGGCAGAATATTGTTTGACACACGAGCGGACTATAGATCTCATTTGTGTTTGAGACTTAAAAGCAAAAATGAATCTGAATGAATAGAAATGGGACCGGAGTGTCTATTTGTGAAGCATTGGGTCATCATATTTATTTATTACAATGCAGAAGGAGACCATTCAGTCAATTGGATCCATGCTAGTTTCCTGAGAACAATCCCATCAATTCAATTCCCCCTTGCTCTCCCTGTCGGCCTGCCACTTACTCACTCTAACATATACGTCAACTTCTAAGAAGGATCTCAACCCGAAACACCACCCATTCCTTCTTTCCAGAGATGCTGCTGAGTTACTCCAGCATTTTAAGTCTATCTTCAGTTTAAACAGCATCTGCAGTTCAAGAGCATGCTCAAAGTGGTCAAGCATCTTTGGGATAGGGGTGGAAATAGGAGCACCCAGGGCAATCCAGACGGTCACAAGGAATATGTGCAAACACCATATCATAAACATACAGAAACCCATATTGAAGCAATGAACAAGAATGCACACCAACGCCTCTACATCCTTAGAAGGCTTAGGAAGTGTCCCGGAGCATGGCCCCAACAACTCTCACCAACTTCTACAGATGCACCATGAAATGCAGATTACTGGGATGCATCACAGCATGGGTTGGGAACAGCTCCATCCAAGACCGCAAGAAATTGCACAGAAATGTTGACGCAGCCCACACCATCATACAAACCAACCTCCCTTCCATTGTCTCCATTTATACTTCACGCTGCCTCGACAAGGCCACCAGCATAACCAAGGACCAGGCTCACACTGGTCACTCCCTATTCCCCCCCGTCAGGCGAGAGGTACAGAAGTATGAAAACGCACACCTCCAGATTCAGCAACAGTTTCTACCCAGCTATTTTCAGTCAACTTAATCATCCTGTCAACAACTAGAGAGCAATCCTGAGCTACTATCTACTGGGCTTCACTGGATGCCCTCGGTCTATCTTTAATCAGACTTTATCTTGCACTAAACATTATTCCATTTATACCTTTATTCCCTTGATCATGTATCTGTACACTGTGGATGGCTCGATTTAAATCATGTATAGCCTTTCCACTGCCTGGTTAGCATGCAACGAAAGCTTTTCACTGTACCTCTCTTCACCTGTCAATAAACAAAACTAAACAAAGAAACAGCACTGGAGGTCAGGATTGGATCCAGATCACTGGGACTGTGAGGCAACAACTCCATTAGATGCACCACTGTGTCATGCAGTTTCCTGAACTGTGCTGCCCAACAATTGTGTGGCATGTTCCACACTATATAGTATCGATAGCAAAGTACCTCACAGGCAGTGAAGTGCTTTATATTGTCAAAATTATTCAAAGGCACAACACAGATGCAATTATTCTTTTCTTTCTGGAAATGGAAACTGATACTTTGGGCTTTTCTACACTACTATCCAGCATTCCTTTAGGATGGCCATGATGCTTTTATGTCAATATATGTTGACATGCATCTGTCCCGCTGAGTTATTCCAGCTTTATGCGTCTATCATCTTTTGTGCTGACATGTTCTGCCTATCAAGTTACATAGGAACTTGATATTTTTATAGACTCTCATTTAAATGTCGACAAGAATCAAAGACGCAAACAAATACAATGTATTTGGTTTAGTTTAGTTTTAGTTTGAAGATACTGTGCTGAAACAGGACCATCGGCTCACTGAGTCCATGCTAACCATCACTCACCCATTCACACTCTTTCTATGTTATTCCACTTTAGGATTCACTTCTTACACAATAGAAGCAATTTACAAAGGTCAATTATCCTACAAACGTCTTCGGGATCGGTAGTAAGGAAGGCAAATTCTAGAGGACTGGCATAGATAAACATAGATGTAATGCTGAAGGGCCTGTCCCACTTGGGCGTTATTTGGGCATCATTTACGCAACATCATTTACGCATCATGACTCACAATGCGTGCGTCGTGACGCTCGCGCAAGGCGCGCATGGCGTGCATTATGCAAGCATGGCGCGTGGTGAGCCGTGGCGGCGTGGGCAGTGGCGCGCGGCGCCCCAGGATTTTGGGATTCTCAAAATCCTCGCTCGCCACCTGCGTGACGCGTAAATGACGCCCAAGTGGGACAGGCCCCTGAGGCTATACAAGACACTGGTCAGGCTGCATTTGGAGCACTGTGAGCAAATTTGGGCCCCATATCTGAGGAAGGATGTGCTGACTCTGAAGAGGGTCCAAAGAAGGTTTATAAGAATAATTCCAGGAATGAGTGGATTAGCATATGATGAGCGCTTGCCAACACTGGGCCTGTACTCACTGGAGTTTAGAAGGTCGAGGGGGGACCTCATTGAAACTTACAGAATAATGAAAGGCATAGATAGAGTGGATGTGGAAAGGATGTTTCCACTGGTGGGAGAGTCTATGCCCAGAGGTCATAGCCTCAAAATTCTAGACTGCTCTTTTAGAAAGGAGGTGAGGAGGAACTTCATTAGTCAGGGGGTAGTTAATCTGTGGAACTCAGATATTTTTAAGGCAGAGATAGACAAATTCTTGATTCAAACAGGTGTCAAGAGTTAATGGGAGAAGGCAGGAAAATGGGATTAGGAGGCAGTGATCAACCATGGCAGAGTAGACTCGATGGGCCGAACGGCCTAATTGTACTATAACTTGTGAACACCTGGTGGAAACCCACGTGGTCACAGGGAGGACATGCAAACCGCACACAGACAGCACCCAAGGTCAGGATCGAACCTGGGTCTCTGGAGCTTGAGGCAGTGGCACAACCAGCTGTGTAGCCTAGATTTTGCTCTCAAAATTCTTCTGAATTGTTATAGTCCAATTTGCTGACTGCTGCCTATCAATGTGCTATATAACTAACAAGAGGCAGGAAGGAACAACATTAACTTCTAAGTGCTGATTTCACCGATAATAGCAGGATGTAAATTTGCACGTTAATTTCTAATTCGTCATTAAATTCATGTGCCTTCAAGCTTCCTTACTGTTTCATGAAATTACATGAATTTTGTTTCAAATACAAAGCCCACTTTTCTGCACACAGCCTCAAGTAATGCCTGCACCCTCATTTCCTTGTTGCCTAGTGTAGTGCATAGAACGATGGAGGGAATTACTTTAGACTTCAGAGATACAGCGCGGATACAGGCCATTCGGCCCACCGAGTCCATGCCAACCAGCAATCTCCCCGTACATTAGCACTACCCTACACACTCAGGACAATCTTACCTACAAACCTATACGGTTTTAGAGTGTGAGAGGAAACCGGAGCACCCAAAGAAAACCAACACAGTCACAGGGAGAAAGTACAAACTCCGTAAAGACAGCACCCGTAGTCAAGATCAAACCTTGGTCTCAGGCACTGTGAGGCAGCAATACTACTGCTACACCACTATGCTACTACAATTAATGAAACCTCAATGAGAAAATGTTGTAGCGGCACATAGTGGTGGGGCTGAGAAGTCAGAATCCTCGTCATTGGTCGGCATGGTCACGTGACCGCGGGGGTTCTTTCGTGGGCTTTTAGTCAGATACTAGACTAAGTGGGACCCGTTGGGTCCCAGCATCACACGGGAAGGCTGGTCCCCCAAAGCAATTTTCCACCTCTCCATCGATTCCAATATTGGTGGCCAGTATGGGGGGCGGGGCTTTTTGGAGTGCTAGAATGAGTGTGGGCTGAAGGGCCTGGTTTCCAGAGGGCTAGTATGGACATTGTGGGCCGAATGGATTCTTGGGCTGGCAGCTCCGTCACTCAAGCCTGTTGTGCTGGCAGCTCACTCATTCACGGCTGGTGGGCTGGCAGTTGACTCACGGATATTCCTTGAAATTCCATTTCAAGCAGGGTGCAAGGCCACCAAATTCAAGTGCAGTTTCTTACCACTTCAAGCAGGGTGCAAGGCCACCAAATTCAAGTGCAGTTTCATACCATTTCAAGCAGGGTGCAAGGCCAGTAAAGACAGCGAGTCATGACCTCTCCCTCCTCTATCTTGCAGAGACTGAGCCACGCCCACACTTCTGGGTTTTATAGTCCCTTCCCCCTCACACCAGAAGGGGCATGGCCTTCATGGCGTGATTGACAGGAGAGAGAATCTCAACATTTTTTAAACACTAATAACTCTTTTATTTTTAAACGAAGGGAAAAATCCTCTTGTCCTGCGCATCTTACTGAGTAAGATGGCCAAAAATCAATATACAGAGCAACAGGAAGTGGGCAAGATCAGACTTTTAGTAATATAAGATACCGAGTGCCTAGTTGAGCTGTGTTTGTAAGCTCAACTAGGCACTCGTTTTTTACGAGTTTTGGTTTTGTTTTCTGTGAATAAAAACTATTTTACTCAACCGGCCTGGTCTCGCTTCAATGTCATGCACCCAATATAAACAACCATTTGTACTCACACAGCACATATAACAGAGTAGGACTTTCCAGAGTTCTAACAGGAACTCGATGCATCGAGCATAGACACGTTTAAGGAGATGCAAAATAATCATAAGTAAACGGATTACAAATGTTTAGTTTAGTTTAGTTTAGTTTAATTTAATTTAGTAATACAACATGGAATCAGGACCTTCGGTCCACCGAGTATGCGATCACCTCATAAATTAACACTATCCTACACACTAGGTACAATTAACATTTTTTAACCGTAGGCAATTAACCTGCAAACCTGTACTTCTTAGGAGATAAGAGTTGAATTAGGCCCTTCGGTCCGTTAAGTCTACTCCGCCATTCAATCATGGCTGATCTATCTCTCCCTCCTAACCCCATTCTCCTGCTTTCTCCCTATAACACCCACTGACATTTTGGTAAGTGGGAGGAAACCGGAGCACCCGGAGAAAGCCCACGCAACCACGGGGAGAACGTACAAACTCCGTACTGACAGCAGCCGTGGTCAGGATCGAACTCGGGTCTCTGGTGCAGTAAGGCAGAACCCTACTGCCGTGCCACCCTGCCACAGTTTGCATCCATGCCGCCTGATGGACAAGGGTTAGAGGAGATTCAAGTGATGCATACATATCAGCGTTGGATTGATTGGGCCTCTGTGAATCATGCACCCTCCCCAACAAATTCTGACCTGTTTTTCCTAGCTGTTTTAAAATCACAGCACAGCTCCAGTGATAAAAATGACAAGAAAGCTGCAGAGGGATGATAAGTGTTTGATGACACTGGGACTGTACTCGCTGGAATTTAGAAAGATGAGGGGGGGCTTCATTAAAACTTACTGAATAGTCAAAGGCCTGGCGAGTGGATGTGGAGAGGATGTTTCCACAGTGGGAAAGTCTAGGACCAGAGGCCATAGTCTCATAATTAAAGGACTACCTTTAGGGACTGTGGATAAATGTGAGGTTATCCACTTTGGTGGCAAAAACAGGAAAGTAGACTATTATCTGAATGGTGGCCGATTAGGAAAAGGGGAGATGCAACGAGACCTGGGTGTCATGGTACACCAGTCATTAAAAGTAGGCATGCAGGTGCAGCAGGCAGTGAAGAAGGCGAATGGTATGTTAGCAAAAGGATTTGAGTATAGGAGCAGGGAGGTTCTACTGCAGTTGTACAGGGTCTTGGTGAGACCACACCTGGAGTAGTGCATACAGTTCTGGTCTCCTAATCTGAGGAAAGACATTCTTGCCATAGAGGGAGTACAGAGAAGGTTCACCAGACTGATTCCTGGGATGTCAGGACTTTCATATGAAGAAAGACTGGATAGACTCGGCTTGTACTCGCTAGAATTTAGAAGATTGAGGGGGGATCTTATAGAAACTTACAAAATTATTAAGGGGTTGGACAGGCTAGATGGAGGAAGATTGTTCCCGATGTTGGGGAAGTCCAGAACAAGCAGTCACAGTTTATGGATAAGGGGGAAATCTTTTAGGACCGAGATGAGGAAAACATTTTTCACACAGAGAGTAGTGAATCTGTGGAATTCTCTGCCACAGAAGGTAGTTGAGGCCAGTTCATTGGCTATATTTAAGAGGGAGTTAGATGTGGCCCTTGTGGCTAAAGGGAACAGGGGGTATGGAGCGAAGGCAGGTACAGGATACTGAGGGATGATCAGCCATGATCATATTGAATGGCGGTGCAGGCTCGAAGGACCGAATGGCCTACTCCTGCACCTATTTTCTATGTTTCTATGTTTACAAATGAGAGGAGGAGGAATTTCTTTAGTCAGAGGACGGTGAATCTGTGGAATTCATTGCCACAGACGGCTGTGAAGGCCAAGTCAATGGATATTTTTTAAATGGTGTTTAACAGATTCTTGATTAGTATGGGTGGCAGGGGTTATAGGGAGA
Organism: Amblyraja radiata; assembly: GCF_010909765.2. Taxonomy (NCBI): domain Eukaryota; kingdom Metazoa; phylum Chordata; class Chondrichthyes; order Rajiformes; family Rajidae; genus Amblyraja; species Amblyraja radiata. The sequence goes on along the minus strand of NC_045975.1, from coordinate 29,917,720 downwards.
AGGCAGGAAAATGGGGAGAAGGCAGGAAAATGGGGTTAAGAGGGAAAGATAGATCAGCATTGGCAGAATAGACTTGATGGGCTGAAGGGCTTAAATTCTGTTTCTATATCTTGTGAACTTATGAGGCCGTGTCAGTTTGGCTGTCAACGCAAGAACTAGCTTTCACTTTCGGACTCATTACAAACTAGCTGGAACAACAGGAGTCTATATTCTCTTTTCAATGTCCATTACTGTTTTTAAACTTTTAAGAAAGATTTAAGTCAAACTAAATTTACCTTTTTTTATTTGCGCCGACAATGTGCTGTAAATAAATGCAGTTTATCGAGTTTAGTTCAGTATTCAGCTGCACGAGCAGAAAAGTAGAAAAGTAGTTTTTAAACATTGTTTTTACTCACGCTCAGCATGCCTCCAAGTATTACACAACCAATAAATGGTTTTTGTTTCAAACGCTTTTTGCAGCCACACCAAGGATTGCTTTCTTCATTCACTCCCATCACCACAACACCTCTCTCCACAACTTGCTCAACAACAAATGGCAGTGCTGGCTTGAAGGGCCGAATGGCCTACTCCTGCACCTATTTTCTATGTTTCTATGTTTGTTTCTACTTCCTATTGCCCCTTTAACAACAAAGTCTGAAGAATAGTCCTGACTCGAAAGGTTACCAATCCATGTTCTCCGGAGATGCTGCCTGACCCGCTGAACAACGCCAGCACTTTGTACCCCTTTAATGTTAATCTTTCTTAAAACCTACTAAACATTGCATGAGATGGCATGTCTAACAATGCAGGGCTCCCTTATTACCGCATTAACCTGTGTGTTTGTTTGCCAATTTGCTGAGTTGCTCTAAGGCCTGCAACTGTCCAAATTAGAAGCAAGAAACAGGATACACATCAGATACCCTTCAATCAGCCTCTGATGTTATTTACATTACGTTATTTAATTAAGGAAACACAATGTTTAATAAAGAATAAAGAGAAGTTATCCCTTTCTTCCAAACAAAATATGTCCAATGCAGTGTGGTGGAAATAGCACAAGCAGATCCTAAAAGGAGGTACAGTAAATATTTGGGAAATGCTGCTTACCGTAATCATTAACAGAGACTGAGTGGCACAGTGGTAGAGTTGCTGCCTTACAGTGCCAGAGACCTGGGCTTGATCCTGACTACGGGTGCTGTCTATATGGAGTTTGCACATTCTCCCTGTGACCGCGTGGGTTTTCTCCGAGTGCTCCGGTTTCCTCCCACATTTCAAAGACGTGTGGGTTAGTCGGTTAAATGGCTTCTGTAGATTGCCCCTACTGTGTTGGATAGAATTAATATATGGGTAATCAATGGTCGGAATGAACTAGTTGGGCTGAAGGGCATGTTTCCACGCTGTATCTCTAAAACAAAATAAACTAAAAACATTGGTCTTCAGGACTGAGAAACAATGTATTTTGTACTGTGGTGGAACAAGGATTGAACACTAATTACAACAAATGGCTGGATCATTATTCCATTGAGTTTAAACACTTGCCTGTGGATATTTATTTCTCCTTCCACTTAGCTTTTCGACAATGGAAAATAAATTTGGCTGTCAATCAGCAACATTCTTTCATAAGAGCCCATCCCATGCCTCTCAGATACCATAATAACACAAGAGTTCATTTTCCTTTTTCTCCTTTCAAAAATCGTTATGGAAATTGGCACTCAATCATTTCAAGTGTTGAAATCCAAATCCTCTCCCGATGTCCATTGTGCTCCTGCACTAGTAATGAAACTCGACACTTTCCATCAAAATGAAACACTAACTAGAGTAATTCTTGCCAGTATGTGACCAGAAACATGTTTTTAATCACAAAGGCACGTGTTAAATTGTTCCAAAAAACAAAAAAATGACAGCATTGAATTGATTGGCTTGGAAAGTAAAATAAGATTAGTGAGTATTAGTGTCTATGGCCGTTTGATGCTGGCATGGACTTTAGACTGTACTTTAGACATACAGCGTGGAAACGGGTCCTCTGGCCCACCGAGTCCTTGCCAACCAGTGATCACTCCTTAAACTAGCACTATCCTACACACTAGGGACAATTTACATTTACAGAGGCCAATTGACCTACAAACCTGTACATCTTTGGTGTGTTGGAGGAAACCGGAGCACCCGGAGAAAACCCATGAGGTCACAGGGAGAGTGTACGAACTCCATACAGACAGCACCAGTAGTCAGGATCGAACTTGGGTCTCTGGCTCTGTAATGCAGCAACTCTACCATAACACCACCATGCCGCCATGAATAGGATTCAGCATTTCAATGTGGACAATATTGATCGCTAATAGGGCAACCCTTGGGCTTGTTGAGCAAAGTGCCCATTTCTTTGCTGTATGGTTTTATAGTTAGTGCATTATCCGAAAAAAACTTTCCATCATAATATTGACTAGAGTAAAGCAGAAATGTACAGGTACATTTTTGTACAGGTACCTTGAGTGTGTGGCAAATGTGGGAGACATGAGGGGGAATCGAAATGCCTGCAGTCCATCTACTTAGTTTAGTTTAATTAAGTTTAGTTTATTGTCATGTGTACCGAGGTACAATGGTAAGCTTTTTCGTCATGTGCTATCCAGTCAGTGGAAAGACTATATTGTTGGGATTCACAGAAACAAAATTTGAGACAGGCATCCAACTTGATCAATTGAGACTCACCAGCTGTTGTATTTCTACTAGTTTTCTCCCATCCCCTCCCTCAGTCTGAAGAAGGTTCTCACCGTGAAATGTCTATCCATTTCTCTCTACGGATGCTGCCTGACCATGCAGGGAAGCAAAAAACTATTGCTTCCTCCAGCAGTTTGGCTTTTACCACCGAGGTAGTGCCTGAAATGATATCTCTATTCCACAATTAATATTGGTTGTTTGGTTTTCCCAGGCTTTAGGAAACCATTCATCTGAAGGGAAATTAGTAAATCAATGACAGAGATAAGCATCCTTTGTGTGATAAGGAGTCATTTGCTTTGACTGATCATAACCTACTTTTAAACTTGAAATTGCAGCCTCAAAATTAGACTGCTACAAATTCCGATGAGGTCCAGGTCTGCTCTCCTGAAGACCAGGTCACATCTGCCAGATGTCAGTCAGCCCAGCGTCCCACCATCACTCCCACTTCAGGGCGGCACTTTGATGCAGCGGTTGAGTTGCTGCCTTACAGTGCCGGAGACCCGGGTTCGATCCTGACTACGGGTGCTGTCCGTGTGCTTTGCTGTGTGGTATTATCTCCACATTATTATCGTGACCCTGCAGTCTTTGACTGGCTGGAATTATGTTTACTCCACAAAGCACTGGAATTACTCAACAGGTCATGCAGCATCCATGAACCCCTGAGTTACTGCAACACTTCATGTGTTAGCATGTGACTCCTCATGCCCACCTTGCACGTGAAGGTCTGTTTCCAACAGGAGACAAGACTCAGTCAGGCAAAGGTCGGAGCTAAAGGACAGGGTTGAATACATTCAAATCCCAACTTTAGTTTTAATTCCTGGCCATGCAGTTCCTGCACAGAACCAATCACAACCATTATATGGGAAACCTCAAGGGCCAGAATTGGATGAAATAAAAATCATTTTAATCCAAGCAATTGGTAGAGAAACTATGGTGGCATCTAAAGCCAGAACCAATTCCTATTCCTATTCCATTTTCCATTCCTGCTGAAAACTCACTGACTATCAATGAAATTATGGCATCATCTTTAAATTTCCACAATAATGGAACTCCATCCCCTACACCACTATAGGAGTATCTTCACCGGAAATACTGCGGAGGTATTAGAAGGCAGCTCACTGGCCTTCTCAGTTAGGAATGGCCAACAAATCCTTTGTAATTGGGGTGGCACGATGGGGCAGCGGTAGAGATGCTGCCTTACAGCATCAGACACCCGGGTTCAATCCTGACTACTGGTGCTGTCTGAACACAGTTTGTATGTTCTCCCTGTGACCAGCGTGGGATTTCTCCAGGTGCTCCAGTTACCTCCAACAATCCAAAGATGTACAGGTTTGTAGGTTAATTGACTTGGTAAAAGTGTAAATTGTCCCTAGTGTGTGTAGGATAGTGTTAGTGTGCGGGGATCACTGGTCGGCGTGGACTTGGTGGGCTGAAGGGCCCGTTTCCATGCTGTACCTCAAATTGGAAGGAACTGCACCTCATATTTCGCTTGGGCAGCTGACAACACAGTGGTATGAATATTGATTTCTCTCCCTTCAAGTAACCCTTGCTTTCCCTATCTCTCTGTTCCTCCCCCACCCTAGTTCTCCGACGTTTCACAGTCCTGATTAATTTTACTGTTTGTGTGCCTCGTTATCACCTTTCTCTCCGCCAACAATGAACCATTCCACATTCCCTTGAATATCATCTGCATTGATCTGTCATTCTCACACCAGGTCCTTCCATTTCTCTAGTTTCCCTCTCCCCTGACTCTCAGTTTGAAGAAGGGTCTCTACCTGATACGCCACCCATTCCTTCCCTACAGAGATATTACCTGCCCCCTTGAGTTACTCCAACATTTTTTGTCTATCTTTGGCTTAAGGGGGAAAGAGTCTCCTTACATTCTGTTATGACTGTGAATCTTTAACTTCAGGAAGTTGACAGTGGCTATAATTTCACGTCGGGAAGCTCTAAAAGCCGCACGACGATTGACTAGCCCTGACTCGGGGTAGATTGCCCGACGCAGGGGAGCTGAGATCCCCCCCCCCCCGATGCAGGAGCTTGCTACAGGAGTAAGATCGTCCCGTCAACGGAAGGTTAGAGGCCCCCGACCACTGGAGGACAAAGAAGGGAGAGATTGATTTTCATTAGTATGACTGTATGGCAAATCAAATTCCTTGTATATGTTGCAAAACATACCTGGCTAATAAAATATGATTACGATTATGACTTTACCACCTTGCAGTTAAACCTCCTTGTAGCCTATTGACAACAGTATCTTATCTCCGGGTTATTTTTTACCTGTTCCCAATTTACAAAGTTTAAAATTAAAATAGTGTTCAAAGGACAAAGGGCAGAACTATAATTCAATATTATTTTATATTATTCCACACGAGTCATGCCCTGCTGGTCAAACGTATTGCTGAGGAATTCAATTAATCAAAAATATCAAGTTTATTCAGGTTTATACCACTTTAACCGTGTTGGAGAGGAGGAGAATGTTTTTAACGTCATGAATTAAGTATTAAATATAAAATAAACATTATTTGGACACACCTAATAAGACAGCCATTTAATGTATATATATGGGGAATTCACACTGGCATCACCCCATTGTAAATGTTATGGATGCGACAGATGCCTTTCAAATCATTTGTTAAAACTCATGGGTTGAAATTTCTTCTTTGATCAATTAAGTGAGTAATCTTGTACATTTATTTAATTAATAATCTACTGGCCATACTGTCTCGGCCACCTATGTTTCAAGGCTGTCAGTCGTAACTTCAATGGAATGATGGAAAAATAATCACCCACCTCCATTTCTTCAGTCAGAGGAAATGTCAAGGTTCTCTCACAAGAAATAACACACAAAAAAATCACTGCGTCATTGCAGGTACTATCGTAACATTTAAGAAATGTGTAGATAGGTACATGGATAGGATAGATTTAGAGGGATATGGGCCAAATGAAGGCAGGTGAGACTAGTGTAGATGGGGCATGTTGGTTGGTGTGGGCAAGTTGGGACGAAGGGCCTGTTTCCATGCAGTATAACTCTCTGACTCAATGATCCTGCATAGAACTCTGCAATATTATCTACCATTCAAAGGGCACTAGGTAGTGGTTTATCTCAATTCAGCCATGAAGAAATGCAGCTCATATCAGTTACCATAATGGTCCCAGCAAGGAATAGGAACTAAACCTATCAGAAGCTTCTTCTTCTTCGAATCCGTTGCAATCTCAGATGTCGTTCTGCCAGTATCTGGCGCAGGTCACAGCTGGTCGGGTCGGTTCAGCCAGGTCCTGGGGGCTGCACTGGGGGGCGTCGTCACACTCCAGTAGGTGGGACATTGTCTGTACTGCTCCACAGCTGCATGTGTCTTCTGCCTGGTAGTTCCATGCTTTCATAAGTGCTTTGCACCTCCCCTGCTCCACTCGTAATCTGTTGAGGGTCTTCCAGGTTGGCCATGGGAGGTCGTGCCCGCTGGCGAGGCATTCAGTCGGAGTGATTCCTCTCTCCATCCAGTCGTGGGCTCGTGTGTTGAGCTGGTTCCATTCATCTTTCCAGATGTTGGTCCTTGTTGTTTCTTTGGTTGTCTGGAGAGGTGGGACTGTCTGCAAGAAACTGGCTCTGGATTTCAGTCGGGGTGGAGGTGCTGTGTGTCCGTGCAGGGGGTGCCTGGTATCGATCTCCTGTGCTCTCCGCTCGTCTTGGGCGACGATGGATCGTTGATATGGGGGGGGGGGGGGCAATACCAGCTAGGGCGTAGAGGCACGGGACTGGCGTTGTCTTTATGCATCCCGTGATAATGCGGCAGGTGTCGTTGAGGGCTGTGTCAACCAGTTTGGTGTGGTGGGAGTGGCTCCAGCTTGAGCACGCATATTCAGTTGTGGAGAAGCACAGGGCTAGGGCAGTTGCACGGATGGTTGGTGGATCAGCGCCCCACTTTGAATTTACCAGTTTGCGCAGGATGTTTTTGCGAGTGTTGACCTTGGCTTTGGTGTTCCGAAGGTGGGTTTTGAAAGAGAGTGTCCTGTCGAGTGTGACTCCGAGGTACACGGGGTGGAAGTGGTTGGAGAGTTTGTGGCCATCCCATGAGACGCTCAGTTGTTTTCCTGCATCTCGATTTTTAAGATGGAAGCTGCATAGTTGGGTTTTTGATGGGTTGGGTTTCAGGTGGTTGTTATTGTAGTAGGTTGTCATCTCTTGGAGGGCGCTTTCCAGGGCAGACTCGATCTTCTGGGAGTTCTCCTGTTGGGTGGTGATGCAGAGGTCATCAGCATAGATGAAGCGGCGGCATTGTGGGGGAAGTGGTTGGTCGTTGGTGTAGATGTTGAAGAGGAGGGGGGCCAGTACGCTGCCTTGTGGTAGGCCATTCTTTTGGGCTTTCCATTTGCTCTTCTTGTCGTTTAGTTGAACGAAGAAGCGCCTGTTGTTGAGAAGGCTTTTGATGACTTGGCACAGGTCGAGGTCACCAGTCATGTCAAAAAGTTTCCTGATCATGGTGCGGTGCTGGACAGTGTCGTAGGCAGCGGTGAGGTCTATGAAAGCTGCTCCGGTGATGAGTTTGCACTCAAAACCGTCCTCAATGTGTTGGGTGAGGTTCAGTAGCTGCCCGGCACAGGAGCGGCCAGGGTGGAAGCCAGCTTGATCTTTAGTAAGCTTGGAGTCTATAAGTGGCATAAGGCGTTGGAATAGTAGCCTCTCGTAGAGCTTGTAGGTGATGCAGAGGAGGGAAATGGGTCTGTAGCTCTTTGGGGATGATGGGTCCTTTCCAGGTTTGGGATTTGCGACAGTCTTGGCCTTTCTCCATACAGGTGGGGTTGTTTTCTGTGCCATGCATGAGTTCAGCATTGCTAGGAGCCAGGTCTTTGCTTTAGGTCCAAGGTGCTATATCATTTCCGTCAGTACATCATCGATTCCTGCTGCTTTCCCAGGTTTCAGCATGCTCATATCAGAAGCTTATTTATCATGACCTATAACCTTTAATTCCTAATGCACGCCAATATTTATCAATGTTTTTATTACATATTAAGATGTTCATTGGAGCACGGTGGAAGTTGGAGCCATGCAATCTTTAAAGCCACATGTTCAATCATTTTGCATTTCAGAGCTAATTTCTGTCACACTGCCGCGTATTTATGACAGGTTTTGAAAAAGGACACACAAAAAAATCAGTCAAACTAAATTCAACTTTCATTGCTACATATATCTGTTTACATATATTAACACTAATCTTAAAAATTCCTAAACAGAGATCTCTGACTAAATAAATTCAGCATAATCCAATGATTCTTTGCTGATAAGGTCACAAACCCTTGCTTGTTTCTGGTGCTATTTTGGAGTTTGGACACCAGTAGAAAGGCAGAGATTGTGTCCTGCAGCATGTTATATGATTGGTAAAAGCAAAGTACTTTGCATTTGCTTACAGGAGAGATATAAGGGGAAATATGCTTTTGAAAATTTCAACTAGCCAAATTTAAACTGGCCATGATTGTAATTTTGACTTTAAACTATGCTAATGCTCCTTCCGAATTACTTCCTTCCTCCATTTCTCTCTTTTTCCTCTTCTTTACTTCCCCACAAACTTCCAGTTTCTCCCTCACCCACCCTTTTAACTTCCCCCTTCGCCTCTCTGCTCCTGTGCCCCATCTGGACTCGCCTATTTCTCCCCTTCCCCCTCCCCACCTTCTTCTCTATTTTTGTTTCTCTGCTTCTTTTTTTTCTTTTTGTCATTCCTGTCACCCTCTCTGTCCATTCTCTTCTACATTTTTGTCATTTTCTTTTATCCTTCTTTCCTCCTTCCTTTCTTTACTTTCTCCTTCCACCCTCACTTAGGCCATTTTTTTCCCTTCCCTTTTTCCACTGTCGTTTTTTTTGCTATCTCTACCTCAAGTAATATGTTTTCTCGATGCATTGTCCCCCTACCAATTATATAACGTGATGCAGGACAATATCTCTGTTTTTTGTTTTCTGTATCTCTTGCTCGAGTGATGTTCTCGATGACTATGATCCAATGCTACATTGGCAGAGATGCCGCATTTTGAATGAGACTTTATGCCAGGGTCCCTGCCTGCTCACTCAGACAGATGGCATCATATCGCAGGTGAACAGTGAGTTGTGACTATTGTCCCTGCCAATATTTACACTTCTGTCAACACCTCGAAAGCATTTCTCACGGTCATTAACACATTGCTGCTTGTAAAAGTGTTGGCAAATTGGCAACTGTACAACAATGAAAACAATACCACAATATGTATTCATTTGCTTAAAAGGGATATCAAGAGGCTTTGAAGAGCCTACATAAAGATGCTTTCGTTCGGAAGTCTCAGAGGAATTTCTTTCATCAGAGGGTGGTGAATTTGTGGAATTCATTGGCGGCCAAGTCAATGGATATTTTTAAAGCAGAGATTGACAGATTCTTGATTAGTGCGGGTGTCAGGGGTTATGGGGCAAATGGGGTTGAGGGGAAAAGATAGATCAGTCATGATTGAATGACGTAGACTTGATGGGCCGCATGGCCCAATCCTGTTCCTAGAACTTGGGAACATATTAATCGAGGTAGTGAAAAAACAACAGAAAGTTGAAAAAAAGTGCGGAGAGAGTGCGGCTGCTCAGCATTGAAATGCAAGGCTTATGGTTGCACCCTGTCCCGCATGGTGAGTGGGATCATTGCTGGGGTCTGGCAGCACCTGCACCCTGTGTGCACAGAGCCCCAATCTTTTGCAGTCCCATCACCTGCTGATGGATGTAATGGAATAGTACAGCCCTATCTCCACACCTCAATGGATGAACAGCTCTCCACAGACTGATCTACTGTAACAACACTGGTTGATGGCCTTTGGTCAATTTTCAAAAGTGATCAGAACTTTTCTAGGAATATTAATGATAAATAAATAATATTTTCTACCAATACTACTTCTTTCTTAGTGTTAGTTTAGTTTGGCTTAGAGATACAGCGCGGAAACAGGCCTTTCGGCCCACCGAGCCCACGCTGATCAACGATCCCCGTACACTAACACTATCCTCCACACAGGAGGGATAAATTTACAATTTTACCATGGCAATTAGCCAACAAACCTATAAGTCTTTGGAGTGTGAGAGGAAACCGGAGCACCCGGAGAAAACCCACGCAGGTCACGGGGAGAACGTATAAACTCTGTACAGACAGCACCTGGAGTCAGGATCGAACCTGGATCTCTGGCACTTGTCGGACAGCAACTCTTCCACTGCACCAGTGTGCCTACCATTATTGATATCTTACCCTGAATAAAAAGTAGCTAAGGGAAAGTTGTGTGTATTTTAAGATTATCCTAAACTAATTTCCCAGTTGTTTTAACCTTCACTGTAAGGGATATCACTAAGTGTAGTTTCAGAATGAACTTCAGATAATGAAGAACACACATGATAATAATGACGAATGGTGTGGCTCTGGATTCCAGTAGAATTTCCATTCTAAATTCTTGACATAATTGTGTTCTCGGTGAACAATAAAAAACAGACTTTGAGGAATGGGGAAAACAAACTCATGAAGTTCTGCTGTGTTTTTGTTCAACTGCTTTCCATGTTACTGCCTTGCTGCTCACCATCACCACCTTGTATCACACGCTGACAATGGCGTAGTCATTGGATCGTACAACATAGAAACAGGACCTTCGGCCCAACTCGTCCATGCTGACCATGATACACAATACACACAATACAATTTATTTGTCACTTGAACCTCATAGAGGCTCAAATGAAATGTTGTTTCTGCAGTCATACACACATGAAAAAAAAGACCCAAGACACAACACAATTTACACAGACATCCATCACAGCGCATCTCCTCCTCGCTGTGATGGAAGGCAAAAAAACTTATCTCTCCCCTGCACTCCCCATTCCCCTCCCGATGTCAGAGTCAAAGCCCCCGGCGGGCGATGGCAATTGTCCCGCGGCGATTAAAGCCACGCCGGGCGATGCAAGGCCACCCCATCTAAACTATGTCCCATTTGCCTGCACTATGCCTAAACTATGTCCCTATATCCCTCGGAACCTTTCTATTAATGTACCTGTCCAATTGTCATTTTAAATGATGTTATAGTACCTGCCTCAACTACCTCATCAGTAAGCTCATTTTATATACCCGGCAGCCTCCGAATGAAAAAGTTATCTCTCAGGTTCATATTAAATCTTGCCCCTCTCACCTTAAACATATATCCTCGTTTTTGAATTCCATATCCTGGGTAAAAGACTGTGCATTCACACTCTCTATTCGCCTCATGATTATATACACCTCCATAAGATCACCCCTCTGCCTCCTGCGCTCCAAGGAATAAAGTCCTAGCCTGCCCAACTTCTCCCGATAGCTCAGCACCCTCAAATTCAGGCAACATCCTCACAAATATTCAGGAGATCACACCATGAAGCATTACAGTAAGCAACCAAACGTATAATTTAAAATACAAATGTGGCATCCCACAAAATAGAAAAAAAGCAGACTTCATAGCACTAATCCTTTAAATGCCAGTTTGGAAATCATTCCAAACCGGGCCAAGAAGATAACTGTATTTTTTGTTCTTCCCATGACTAATTAAGAAAATAGAAATATTTTTGTACAATATGCACATTAAGGTTCTAAGCCTTCCACCATCTGTTCTCACATAACTGTGCCCAAATTCTGTTGCTTTAATGTAAGAAGTCCATCCCACCCCTTAGATCTAAGTGTTATACGAACAAAGAATCAACAGATTCATTCCAGCAAATTACATGTTCAGGGCAAGTACAAAGAAACAACTACAGTCCATTAAGTTCATCGAGTCATAGAGTTAAGGGCCTGTCCCACTTTCACGACCCAATTCACGACCGTTTTTACACATGGACATTTTCCATCATGCTAGAAAAACGCCCTGACCTACTTGATGCCACGAGTACCTACAACTAGCATCACGACCTACCTACGACCTCCTACAACCATGCTGCGAGTACGAGTCAAGGGCAAACTCGGCAAAGATCGTGAATTAGGTCGTGAACGTGGGACAGGCCCTTCATAGGGTCACACAGTTTGGAAACAGGCCCTTCGACCCAACTTGTCCACACGGACAATGATGAACATCTGCAAGTTAACTACTCGCATCAATCTCATTAAGTTTCAATCACCTTTAGACCTGTAGTCATATAGCACAGAAAGAGGCCCTTCAGCCCACCATGACAACCTTCAAATACCCATCTACAATAATCCTATTTACCAGTACTTGCCCAGAGACTTATGTGCCTTGACGATTCAAGTATGTCTGGATAATGATTAAATGTTGCAACAGCATCTGCCTCCATTATCTCCTCAGCAAATGCTTTCCAGGTTCCAACCACCCTCTAGATGGAAACAAATTCTTCCTCAAATCTAAAGAAAACACAAAATGCCGGAGTAATTCAGAGGGACAAGCAGCATCTCTTGAGACAATGCTGCCTATCCCACTGAGTTACTCCAGCATTTTGTGTCTATCTTCGATTTAAACCAGGATCTGCAGTTCCTTCCTACACATCTTCTTCATATCTGCTCCAAATCACTTACCCTCTTCTTAGGCAGCGTACAACCCAGTGGTATGAACATTGATTTCTCCAATTTCTTTATTTTTTTTTTATTTTTTATATTTTTATTAGAAGCAACCATATTATGGTAAAGTATAATTACATATTATAATAAAAACTTTTCATGTATATCAATCATACATTATTAACATTTTCTATTGTGGATTGATTCTGCTTCTAGTTTTTTTTAATCCAATTTCAAGTAACCCCTGCATTCCCTCCATCCACCCTACCAAACCCTATTTGTCAGACTAGTTCCACTGTTCGCATCCCTGTATCCCTTCGTTATCACCTCTCCCCAGCCAACAATGGACCATTATGAGCTCCACCCTTCCTTGGTCATCTGTTGCCAGCCCTGCTTTGTTATGGCCTTTTCTTATATCCAGTTACCTCCCCTCTACTTTCAGTCTGATGATGAGTCCCGGCCCGAGACGTTACCCGTCCTTTTTCTCTGGAGATGCTGCCTGACCCGCTGAGTTACTCCAGCACTTTGTGTCTATCCTCTAGATTTTGACACTTCTTCTCTACTGCGGTTAGTTGCTCAGGCTGTCTGTCATGTGGCAGTCTTACTTTGTGTCGAGGTCAATAGTTCCAATTGACATCCAAATTAAGAGCCACTGTCAGGAATATAAAATGTAATATATGTACTGCACAGTGAGCTAATGGGTTATGGGTTTTATGTTTGTGGTTCCTGAAGTGCTGGACTTCAGTTCAGTATTGATACACTGCCACACACTGGCTTAGAAGGCCAAGGCACATCGACCAGCAGTTTCAATCATAGAAGAGGGAAACCATCCAAAGAAAACATTAAGATGGACTTTTTGGCATGATGAACCAAAGCTAGCATCCAGACATGGAACACAGGGTGCAAAGACTAGGCAAGAGGTTGAGGAAGTTTGAAAATGTGAAATTTATATTCCAGCTGAACTTGCAGCTTCAGCCCAGGTGTTGCTGGTATTTTAGCGCATGTTATCATAATCATACTTTATTAGCCAAGTATGTTTTGCAACATACGAGGAATTTGATTTGCCATACAGTCATACCATTAAAAAGCAACAAAACACACAAAATACATTTTAACATGAACATTCACCGCAGTGACTCCTCCACATTCCTCAATGTGATGGAAGGCGGAAAAAAAGTTCAATCGCTTCCCTTCTTAGTTCTCTCGCGGTCGGGGGACTCGCGTCTTCTGATGACGGGGCGATCTTGGCTCCTGTAGCCGGCGGTCGGGCCCTCCGCATCGGGGCGATCAAACTCCTGCATCGGGGGGGGATGTCAGCTCCCCGGTCAGGGCGATCGACCCCAGGTCGGGGCTGGTTGAACCTCCGTTTAATGCTTCCCGACATCAGTCTCTACCCGAGACTGCGAGCTCCTCGATGTTGACCTTTCCAAAGCCTCCTGTATGTCTCCGTTAACACTTCAGCTACTGCCATAGTACAAAAGAAAAATGATCTTTCTAGTTTCCCGTTGACCAAGCAGCTTCTTGGTTTTATTACAAACTCACGCCACCTTTGCAACCACAATTATTTTGGCCGTCTATGGTTATATTGATGCCCTGGAAGTAATTCATAGCAGGTCACCCTGTATTGTATTATAACTACATATGGCAACAAAAGGGATGGGTAACTCAGACCAGCACAAAATCTTTCTACTGCTGAGATGGGTATGTATGTACACAGATGATTTCTATACTTCAGCTTAGTTTAGTTTATTGTCACATGTACTGAGATACAGTGAAAAGCTTTTGTGTGCTAACCAGTCAGTGGAAAGACTGTACATGATTGCAACAGTGTACAGATAAAGGGAATAATGAAGATAGACACAAAATGCTGGAGTAACTCAGCGGGACAGGCAGCAACTCTGGAGAGAAGGAATGGGTGACGTTTCAGGTCGAGACCCTTCTTCAGACATTTAGTGCAAGATCTGTTGGAGTGGAGGTTTAAAAGAGTGGAGCAATTTTAATGCGTGATTGTAGATCCACGCAGGGAGTCGCCTGGCTTGGCCGCCATCTTGGAATTTCTTTTGCTGTGATCAAAGCTTTTTTTTTTAATTGGAGGATTACAACAATGAATAGAAGGACTAACCACAAACAATAAATGCTATAATTGACGGTCCGTTTTTATTTTGTCAACCAGGATCCTAACATTTAGTTATTTCTCTGGAACAACACCTGCTCTTTTGTATGACATTCAGCAGCCTGTCAAAACCCAATGAGATTGATCCAGAAACAAGTGACTGACTGACAGATCGATCACACATTCTTTTAACAGTGGAAGGTTGTAACAAATCCCGGAGCATGGTGACATTTTCAGCTCTGAGCAGAATGATGTTTAATATGTATTATTCACCAAGGCAGCTGCAAAAAATTATCAATGGATATTCTGTAGTGCAGGTAGTTCCCTGCAACCAACCCTGGGTTTAGAGATACAGCGTGGAAGCAGGCCCTTCGGCCCACAGAGTCCATGCTGATCAATGATCCCCGCACACGAAAACTATCCTACACACACTTGGGACAATTTCCATTAATAGCGAGCCAATCAACCTACAAACCTGTACGTCTTTGCAATGGAGGAGGAAACTGAAGATCTCAGTGAAAACCCATGCGGTCACAGGGATAACGTAAAAACTCCGTACAGACAGCACCCGAGTCGGGATCGAACCGGGGTCTCCGGTGCTGTAAGACAGCAACTCTACCGCTCCGCCATCGTGCCAGTGTTTTTGATCACCACATCGTTCATTACTCATTCAATACCAGCTTTCACTATTAACGGAGTAAGTTAATGCCCCATTCAAAGCTTACGCCACTCTCCACAGCTGGGACATTAACTACCTCATGCCAACCTCCCAACTAAATGTCTCTGGCAAATTTAGAAAGTAATTAAAAACATCGGCCTGGCTGCTCAAATCTGTACTGGCAGGAGAAATCAGGGTCGATTCAGGGATGTGCAGGATCTGAAATGGCCCTCTGCTGTTTTTGGCCAACACCCTCAATAAACATTTTTAATGTAACTCAATATAAAGTACTTTCCTGATCTTCCAGTTTCCTTTTCCTAATAAGCATGGCATGGAAGGAAAGCTTTTTCTGTTGCCGCACTTAATTGAGACCACCAGACTAAGGAACAGTTTTGTCCCCTCTGTTATCAGGCTTCTGACCAGTACTTCCATAAGCTAGGTAGGGTACTGTCAGATTCACCTCTACCCCATTATGGACATTGTCTGAGAAACATATGCTCTACAATGCCGAGTACTATATTCTGCACTCTGTATCTTTCCCTTTGCTCCACCTACCCGAGTTTGACTTGATTGTATTTACGTATAGTATTATCCGATCGGACTGGATAGCGTGCAAAGCAAAGCTTTACACATATCTTGTTACATGCAACAATAATAAATCGAAACCTAGTGCATCAGATCAGAGAATATCACCAGACCCTAAAGGCTAATCCATAAAGGACCCCACCCCAGATTGTGAGAATGTTCTTGAGATCTGGATTCAAATTGATGGAGGACAAAATAGTGGAAGAGTCAGCTAGTCCAGTATTACGCTCACTGACACCCGTGAATGGCAGAGCTATTGACCATTATCACATTGGTCTTTGCGACACATAGCTGTGTGTAAAATTGGCTACCACATTTCAACATTAAAATAGCAAAAATATTTCAAGAGTCAACAGTATTTTATCCCAAAACGGAAAAACAAAATTCTTACTTGCAGCAGTAGAACAGTTATGTAAGCACGTGTAGGAAGGAACTGCAGATGCTGGTTTACACCCAAGATAGACACAAAAAGCTGGAGTAAATCAGCAGGTCAGACATCATCTCTGGAGAAAAGGAATAAGTGACATTTCGGGCCGAGACCCTTCTTCAGACTGAGTCCCCTGACCCGACCCGAAACGTCACCTATTCCTTTTTTCCAGATATGTAAACATAGTACTCTGTAAAACCCATAATAAACAAGAGAAAAATCAGAAGTTTCAATTGGCCATAAATAAGATGCACAAAGTTCTATCAACTTTTTTCTTTCTTTCTGCACAAAATAAATACTGAATATTGAAAGGTACACAAAAATGCTGGAGAAACTCAGCGGGTGCAGCAGCATCTATGGAGCGAAGGAAATAGGTAACATTTCGGGCCGAAACCTTCTTCAGGGTTTCGGCCCGAAACATTACCTATTTCTTTTGCTCCATAGATGCTGCTGCACCCGCTGAGTTTCTCCAGCATTTTTGTGTACCTTTGATTTTCCAGCATCTGCAGTTCCTTCTTGAACACTGAATATTGATATCTGCTTAATATCGCTGCCTGATGCCGAGGAAAATCAGCTCCCTGGAAGGTTTAAACTGCAAACTGGTTTTATCGTGATTCTGCCAATTTCAAGTCAAGTCAAGTCAAGTTTATTTGTCACATACACATACGAGATGTGCAGTGAAATGAAAGTGGCAATGCTCGCAGACTTTTGTGCAAAAGACAAACAACCAAACAAACTATAAACACAATCATAACACACATATTCTTTTACATAATAAATAATGAAAGGAAAAACGTTCAGTAGAGTTAGTCCCTGGTGAGATAGGCGTTTACAGTCCGAATGGCCTCTGGGAAGAAACTCCTTCTCAACCTCTCCGTTCTCACCGCATGGCAACGGAGGCGTTTGCCTGACCGTAGCAGCTGGAACAGTCCGTTGCAGGGGTGGAAGGGGTCTCTCATGATATTGTTGGCTCTGGAGTTGCACCTCCTGATGTATAGTTCCTGCAGGGGGGCAAGTGAAGTTCCCATAGTGAGTTCGGCCGAACGCACTACTCTCTGCAGAGCCTTCTTGTCCTTGGCAGAGCAATTCCAAAACCAGATGGTAATGTTCCCGGACAAGATGCTTTCCACCGCCGCTGCGTAGAAGCACTGGAGGATCCTCGGAGACACTCTGAATTTCCTCAATTGCCTGAGGTGGTAAAGGCGCTGCCTTGCCTTACTCACGAGTGCTGAGGCGTGTGATGCCCATGTCATATCCTCGGAGATGTGGACTCCCAGATATTTAAAACAGTTCACCCTATCCACAGGATCCCCATTTATCCTCAATGGAGTGTACGTCCTCGGATGATGTGCCCTCCTAAAGTCCATGATAAGCTCCTTCCTTTTTTTGATGTTCAAGAGGAGGCTGTTATCCTGGCACCAGAGTGCTAGACCAGCCACCTCCTCCCGGTAGGCCTTCTCATCGTTGTCTGAGATCAGGCCCACCATCACAGTGTCATCAGCAAACTTAATTATTGAGTTGGAGCTGAACCTAGCCACACAGTCGTGTGTGTACAGGGAGTACAATAGGGGGCTGAGGACGCAACCCTGGGGCGATCCTGTGCTCAGGGTGAGGGACTTCGATGTATTCCCTCCCATCTTGACTACCTGGGGCCTGGCGGTGAGAAAGTCCAGGACCCAGGCACACAGGGAGGTGTTGAGCCCCAATTCCATTAGCTTCCCGGCCAGTCTGGTGGGGACTGTCGTGTTGAAGGCTGAACTGTAGTCTATGAACAGCATCCTCACGTAGCCCCCCTTCTGGCTGTCCAGATGGGAGAGAGCGGTGTGCAAGACCTGGGAGACCGCATCGTCCGTGGATCTGTTCGGACGGTATGCGAACTGCAACGGGTCCATGTTCTGAGGGAGGAAGGCGCAGATGTGTTTCTTCACCAGCCTCTCAAAGCATTTCATGACTACCGAGGTAAGGGCCACTGGACGGTAGTCATTCAGACAGGCTGGGGAGGCATTTTTTGGTACCGGTACAATGATGGATTTTTTGAAGCAGGCAGGGACCACGGACTTGTCCAGGGAGAGGTTGAATAATGTAGTGAGCACTGGAGCTAGCTGCGTAGCACAGGACTTGAGTACTCGCCCCGAGATGCCATCGGGGCGTGCAGCTTTTCTCGTGTTCACCCGTGTCAGAGCCCTTCTCACGTCGTGCTCGGACAGCGAGAATGTGTGCACATTCCTCCCTTCAGCTTCGGTAGCCAGCCCGCTGGCGGTATTGTCGACAGTCGGCAGACCTGGAGTGGTGTTGCCCCTCTCGAAACGAGCGTAAAAGGAGCGTAAAACCTGCTGTCAGGCATGGAAATAGCAGACGGCTGGTCATTATCTGCCCAAAATAATAGCCTGGCCAGGGTGGTGTCATTCAACTGGGGCACTTATGAACAGCCGTTTACATCATCCAGCTGCCACCCATGACATGCTTTTATTGTGATGTATGGAGAAGGTGTTAGCTACAAGAATACGTCCTTTCTCTCTGCACTCCCCGTATTGAAAGCAGTGACATAGGAACAACACTGAAGATACTGGAAACATTCAGCAAGTGGCAGCTCCTAATCATTTCAGATTTGAGGTCTTTCAAGAGAGTTGGTGAGGCAAACAAAAAAAATCAACTTAAAATGTTACCTTAAATGTTAAAATGTCTGAAGACGGATCTCAAACCATCCTTTTTCTCCAGAGATGCTGCCTGACCTGCTGAGTTACTCCAGCATTGTGTGTCTATGTTCGGTATACACCAGCATCTGCAGTTCCTTCCAACACACTAAAATGTTACCTCTTCAGATGCACCTGATGCATTGAGTTTCTGTTTTTAAATTTAGATTTATGGCATAAAGCATTAATAACATGATCTAAGTTAGGTATTGTGGACTGTAACACTTAGATAGATACATGGATAGGAGGCATATCGGATATGGGTCAAACACAGGCAGGTGGGAGTAGTGTAGATGGGATACTATATGTTGGTCAGTGTGGGCAAGTTGGGTGAAGGGCCTGTTTTCACGCTATAAGATCCTATGATAACACCTTGTCCAATGAGAGGATGTCTTATAACATAGTGCTCCATCACCTAATGCTATACTCAAGCCTTCAGAGCGAAGCGTGAACCTACAATTTTAAGTATAGCACATCTGACAAACTCTTGACTGTGAACAGTAATCAACACATTTCACCCTGCAGCTTTAAACTTTATTTACCATTTCCCTTCATAGAGGTGGGGCTGGCAAGTAGACAGGGTGATAAATGGTCGTTGGCTTTTCCTATTCAGTGAAAGCATAAGATAGAAATGTCTGCCATAAGCCATGGTAAAATAAGAGGCCTTGGGAGGTGATTAGAAGCGGCGTGTGTGGGCCATTTGTTTTCTATATGGTTTACAATTTATTATTAAGTATTATTATTGTCCTTAAGAAGCAGACAGCATTTGAGCTCTTCTGATCGTTTCATTATTAATTAGTCCCTTTGTGACCCGAGGCCATTAGTGATATAATGGAGCTCCCTATAAGTACTGCAGGCTGTTGTGTAATCAGCCTCGTTTCTGCCATCTGCTCCTTGCATTGCCAGTAACTGACACTTTATTGTGTTCCCAACACAGATTACAACCTGTCCAACACCGCTGGAGCTACATTCACACGCACCCTGAAAATAGCCAGATCCAGGACAGTAGCGAGACCCAAGGCTCAGCAACAATTTAAGGCCACGAAACTTTGCACACCCACCAATTTCCTGCAATGAACAGTAGCCTCTGAGTTCTGGGCTTTGAGCAGGCCTCTAAGTACAGCATTAACTCTGCACACAACACAAACATGTTTACAACATTTTTTAAAACAGCTCTCCTTATCATTCAGCTGCAAACCTTTTGTTTTCTTTTGTGTTTCCCATTATGCGAATGACATCATGTGCACAATATATTTAGTTTACACTTAAGGCCAATGTGAAGGTACTAGAACTGCAAATCTTAACCAACTATCAGCCACTTACATCAATTGGCAGGTGCTCTCCAGTGTGCTGGGCAGCTTTATTCAATGCTCTGATGCATCCGTTACAAGGGAAGAAATTCTTCAAGACTTCATTGGACTGACATTTCACACACGACTACTGTGAATTCCCACACTACTGTGCTCAATAGGTGTGAATGGGCTTTCAGAATGATTGGACTGGTCAGATCATGATGCTCGGTCTCTAGTACATCTATCTTCACCATCATGATTTGCGATCCATCACACATACCTCCAGATTCAGGAACAGTTTCTTCCCAGTTGTCATCAGGCAAATGAACCATCCTATCACCAACTAGAGGGTGGTACAGACCTGCCATCTACCTCATTGGAGACCTTTGAACTATCTTTAGTCATACTTTACTGGACTTTCTTGCACTAACCTTTATCCTGCATCGGTACCATGCGGACGGCTTGATTGCAATCATATATAATCGTTTTGCTGACTGGATAGCTCACAACAAAAACGGTTTTCACATGACAATAATAAATTAAACTAAACAGGATGCACAAACACAAGTACTTCTATCATCACCATTATTTTCGATCCAATACACACCCTTTTGAATTGAAAAATGGATGCCATTTCCAATAAAAATTTCCCTTGTCAATTCGTCCCTTCCCACCCGAATCCCTGGTCAATTCGTCCCTTCCCACCCGAACCACCCCCTCTCCGGGCACTTCCCCTTGCAACCGCAAGAAATGCTCCACCTGTCGTTTTACCTCCCCCTTTGACTCCATTCAAGGACCCAAGCAGTCGTTCCAGGTGCGGCAGAGGTTCACCTGCACCTCCTCCAACCTCATCTATTGCATCCGCTGCTCTAGATGTCAGCTGCTCTACATCGGTGAGACCAAGCATAGGCTTGGCGATCGCTTCGCCGAACACCTCCGCTCGGTTCGCAATAACCAACCTGATCTCCTGGTGGCTCAGCACTTCAACTCCCCCTCCCATTCTGAAGCCGACCTTTCTGTCCTGGGCCTCCTCCATGGCCAGAGTGAGGACCACCATAAATTGGAGGAGCAGCACCTCATATTTCGCTTGGGCAGTTTGCACCCCAGCGGTATGAACATTGACTTCTCTAATTTCAGGTAGTCCTTACTTTCTCCTCCCCTTCTCAGCTCTCCCTCAGCCCTCTGGCTCCACCTCTTCCTTTCTTCCCCCCCCCCCCCCCACCCCCCACCCTCACATCAGTCTGACGAAGGGTCTCGACCTGGAACGTTGCCCATTTCCTTCGCTCCATAGATGCTGCCTCACTCGCTGAGTTTCTCCAGCATTTTTGTCGACCTGCCATTTCCAACAAATCACCATATAATAAATACCATCTCATTAAATACTGAATCATCTGTGATAGGATCATCAATCTTAACCAAGTGGCATAGAGGGTATGTGTGTTCAAAAGCACTATACAATTTGTTAATGGCAGCAACTATTAAATGCCAGCTATCTTTCATGCCTGAAGCAATGATTCCAGGCCTGCATGTAAACATTTCCACTGAAGCATGGGATCAGAAAATTGTTGCAACCAGGAGAAAGCCATTCAGACAATCAACTCGATGCCAGCTCATTGTAGAATAATCCAGGCAGTCCTATTCTCCCACTCTTTCCCCAAAGCCCTACACATGTATGTTATTTAATTCCCTCTTTGAAACACAGATTAATTATTTTTCCAACACCACTCCTACAGGCAGTGAATTCCAACTATTCTCTCCTGAAATAACTTTTCCTCACACTTCCCTTGTATCTTTCACTCCAAATTTTAATTCTTCACCCCTTAGTTCTTGAATAGTCACTGGTGAAACAGCATGGCTCTATCGAGCTTCTCTAACCAACCATCAAACCTCCTCTCAAACTGCTTTGCTCCATTTTATGCATGCCCGGCCTAAGCTCGTGGTTGCAATCTTCTGTGGTCTCAACGTTATACCAGAATACGAAGGGAAATACAGTCCCAACGCAACTCCTGGCAGCTGGTACAACTGTAACAAGGGTAGAGGTTTCACCTAAATTGCCTGCCCAAGTGCTAAGTGGCATGCCCAACAGCTAAAGCTTTGATATATTGATTTGACCACACATTCAACTCACACTATATACACACATATAGGTAGCTCTGCTAAAATGCGATAGTTGCATTCCCTAGCAACCTTATGTTATAGAAAATTGCATTTTAAAACAATTGCGTTAATAGGAGAAAGGGGACTATCCTACACACTAGGGACAATTCAACACTTTTATCAAAGCCAATTAACCTGCAAATCTGGAGCTGCTGGAGAAAACCCTCATGGTCATGGGGAGAATGTAGGAACTCCGTACAGACAGCACCCATAGTCAGGATAGAACCCGGGTTTCCGGTGCAGTAAGGCAACCTCTACTGGTGTGTCACTGTGCCAGGTTAATGTTGGGCAGGGTGGCTGAAGTCAGGTGAATGGTGGCAGGCATTTGGATCAGGATGAGCGGTGATTTGTGGGGGGGGGAGGTTCGAGGGTAATCAATGGCAGAGTGACCTGGTGATCAGTAATATGATTCGGTAATTATTGAAGAAGGTATTTGCTGATCAATGGAGGGTGTGGGAATGAGCTAGTGATACCTTGGGTGATGGGGTGGGATGAAGGTTGGGGTTAGGAGGGGGGTTGTGTGAGGCAGGTTCCCAGCATTAGGTTGGGACCTGCTTAAACTGCAGAGCAAACAATGCAATGAAAGCCTGCAGCACTGTTTCAGGTGTGTGATCTAGTCATACCAGTCCCCGGAATGACATCATTCTTGAAAAGCTGCTCATCCGCACATTGGGACTTGCAACCAGACGTGCCGAGCCAGTTTTCCAGAGTGTCGCAAACAAAGTCAGAAAGCCTCATCTTCATTAAAGCACCAAGTGCTGGAGAAACACAGCAGGCCAGGCAGCATCCGGGCTTGGAATGAACAGGTGACATTTTGTAGTGGGACTTCTTCAGACTCCTAATCCACTGAGCTCCTCCAGCACTTTGAGTTTTGTTCAAGATTCCAGCAACTGCAGTTTCTTTTGCCTCCAATCTCACCTTCATGTTGCAAAATATCAGCTACTAATAAATTAGCACATTTTGGAGGATATCATCTGGGTGTCACAATGAATCATTGATTCGCCTCCAGAGGCTTTACTCAAAATCCAGGGAGATAACCCAGTGGGAATGTAAGACACAGGAGCAGAATTAGGCCGTTCACCTATCAGTTATGCTCTGCAATCCGATCAGGGCTGATCTATTTTTCCCTCTCGATCCCTTGGGCATGGGGGAAACAAAGGACAATGGGGACCTGGCATGGGGGAACCGGTGGGGGTGGGGGAGAACAAAAGGAGGTGCCGGCGTGCTTTGTAACTTTGTCAGCACCGTAGGTGGCTGCTATTTGTATACATTGGGTATGCAGCACAAAATCTCACTGTGCCTAGTATTCCATTCCATTCTCATGCCTTCGCCCCATAACCATTGACCGAATCGTTCCTAATCAAAAAACTATCAATCCCCGCTTGAAAAATACCCAATAACGGCCTCACTGCT
This sequence comes from Amblyraja radiata, assembly GCF_010909765.2. Taxonomy (NCBI): domain Eukaryota; kingdom Metazoa; phylum Chordata; class Chondrichthyes; order Rajiformes; family Rajidae; genus Amblyraja; species Amblyraja radiata. The sequence continues at coordinate 29,894,185 of NC_045975.1, read as the reverse complement.
GACTGTGGCAATGAATTACACGATCAATGGTGAATTTGTGGAATGCCCCAATATCAAAAATGCTGCATTTAAATTAAAATGTTAATCAGGACCCTCCCTGGCCTCTTAGATAAAAGATGTCCTGTGGCACCATTATAAAGAGAAGTGTGTGAGCTCTCTCTGGAGCACCAACAAATATGTATTCCTCAACCAACACCACAATGTGATTATCTGATCATGAACAAAAGTTCCTTTAACGATGGCTTGCCTGTGTTGGTGGTTGCATTGCCCACAAACAACAGTGACTATACCTCTAAAATACACCATGGTCTCCAAAGATATTGAGTTATTGAGTTCAGTTATTGAGTTTAATTTATTGTCACAGGTATCGAGGTACAGTGAAAAGCTTTTGTTGTGTGCTCCCCAGTCAACGAAAAGACAATACATGATTACAATCGGGCCACTCACAGTGTACAGATGCATGATAAAGGGAATAACATGCTGTATGCTTAGCGCAAGATAAAAAGCCAGTAAAGTCTGATCATAGATAGTCTGAGGGTCTCCATTGAGGTAGATAGAAGTCCTCACCTGCTCTCTAGTTATTGGTAGGATAGTTCAGTTGCCTGATAAACTACTCTCGTGGTTTGGCGTTGCAAAAGGCACTGAAGAGTGAAGGTTTTCAGTTTCCAGTTGAGTATTTATTGGATGCAAAACTTTCCGATAATAAACGCAATGAAGCATTAACCTGGCTCATGATCAAGTATCTGCCTTGACATCACAGACAAATTATATGTCAAACCAGATAATCAGGGCTCGTGATAACCATGCTGAACATCAGGTCAGTCGAATGGATGGCTGGAGAACTTGGCATGAGTTATTCAGTACATCTTATCATGACTTATGGTGGACAAAGATTCTTCCTTCACTTACTGGTTTAAAAAATACATAGTTTCATCAGCCACATGGCAACACTTTGCTCATGCTGACGGTGGACCTCACGTATTTTCACCAATACTTTGTTATAGCTTCACCGGGAAGGCTATAAGCGTAAATGCTGATGGCTGGTACAATGAATTGTCCATTAAGTTCCGGGCCAAGTGTTCAATTCTAAATTTTCTGCAACTAAGGTTGGGGACTCTGAAGCAAATTCTAAATGAGTGAACAGCGTCACACAAAGCCCTCCCCAAATGGCAGCTTTGCCAGCAACAAGGCTCAGCACTCAAACTGAGGTGACCAGTAAGATGTACCAGTGAGAAAGTGTTTGATGTTACCCTCATGGGCGGCACAGTGGTAGAGTTGCTACCTTTTATGCCCCTGTCCCACTTAGGAAACCTGAACGGAAACCTCCGGAGACTTTGCGCCCCACCCAAGGTTTCCGTGCAGTTCCCGGAGGTTGCAGGTGGTTGCCGGAGGTTGCAGGTAGTGGAAGCAGGTACGGAGACTGACAAAAACCTCCAGGAACCTCCGGGAACCGCACGGAAACCTTGGGTGGGGCGCAAAGTCTCCAGAGGTTTCCGTTCAGGTTTCCTAAGTGGGACAAGGGGCATTACAGCACCGGAGACCCGGGTTCTATCCTGGCTATGGGTGCTGCCTCAACAGAGACTGTACCTTCTCCCCGTGACCGTGTGGGCTTTATCTGGCTACTCCGGTTTCCTCCCACATTCTAAAGGTGTGCAAGTTTGTAGGTTAATTAGCATTGGTAAAATTGTAAATTGTTCCTATTGTGCAGGATAGTGCTTGTGTACGGGGATCGCTGGTCGGCGCAGACTCATTGGGCCGAAGGGCCTGTCTCCACACTGTATCTAAACTAAACCTTTGTATTATGATCATACTGGCAAGAAATGAGAGTTACATTCACTCCTGCGCTTCAGTAACTGCGTTGTTATTTTTGTATCCTTCTGGATCACTGACCGACAGTGGGTATTAATCCTCCAAACAGCAGCCATATGTGCCAAGCTCAGTTGGTAGCATTGAGGTGTAGTAATGCAGTGGTTAATTAAAAAAGCTCACAGCCAGGGGAAATTGAGGATGGGCAACATAGCCTCTGAGCAGACAAGTTAAAATCTCTCTCCTCTGATCACCAAGACTGATAATATGGTCATTATCTTATCGTGAGAGCTTCTGTGCACAGTTAAGGATACTGCAGTTGAAAAGTGACTTCATGAAGACAACTAATATTTTGACAAAATAAAGTTTGCACAATTTTATTCAGTAAGTGCAATCTGCAGACTGCAGATGCTGGTTTACACTGAAGATAGAGTAACTCAGCGGGTCAGGTCGCCTCTCTTGAGAAAAAGAATAGGTGGCATTTCGGGTTGAGACCCTTCTTTAGACGTTTTGAGTTGCATTTGGGTTTTTGCAAGAAGAAATTAATCAATCTCTCATTTAGTAATTGCTAATAGGCGGAGCAGCAAACGGTGAACCTACTTTGCTTCAAGCTGTAGACTGAATGAGTCCAAAGTCGGGTCATGGATTTAAATATGACATGAATATGGAGGGCAAGGCGGGCACATTTATTGTAAAATCTATGCACATGCATGCATATATCCTAAACATTTATCCGATTATTGTGAGCCCACGTCTCTGCTGGCCATGGCACTTCTCCTGTTCTGTCCCTAGGACCAAAGAATGGTCGGAGCCTCTTTAACATTCCTGCTGGATGTGAATTACCTGGTGACTTATTGCCACAGTGTATGTACCTGTGCATCAAAGCTTGGTGCAGCTGACAATTGATTTATGGCACCAATTACTCAATCTATGCCATTTTAGAAGCAATAATGAGTCCACTCCCACTGGTAATTCTCCCTGGGCAAGAAAAGGGAAAAACAATTATTTAAAATTTAATCTGCATTTCTCCTGGCAGTTCGGATAGGCAGTACATTTGGCAGAAGGTTGACCTGAAGTACAAAGGCAAATTATCCGACCCGGATGCTAAGTGACTAGTAAACATGGACAGAAGCTTTGATATACAATGGAGCAAAACCACAACGTACATATTTTGCAAAAATGAAAGATTAAACATAAATGATTGAATAGGTGGATGTATTGAATCATTGTGGTGTGTATGACTAAATGTTTGCGGTCCTTCTTGACATGTGTAAAACCTAGAAAGATGTCTAGAAACAAGGAACTGTGGATGCAGCTTTACAAAAAAAGGCACAAAGTGCTGGAGTATATCAGCAGGTCAAGCAGCATCTCAGGAGAAAATGGATAGGTGACGTTCATCTTCAGACCCATAACATCGTCTTTCCATATTCTCCAGAGATGAGGCCTGACCGCTGAGTTACTCCAGCACTTTGTGTCTTTTCTGGATAGAAGACCCTTGGCCCAATAAAAACAAGAGGCTTTAATCATGGTCCACAACAAATTGCAGGGAAGAAGAATCAGAATAGAATCAAAAGTCCCTGTTCACTCGGCAGGAAATGGAAACAATTACTTTTTTGCAATCTTGAACAGCGGTGGGAAACTTGATTCTTGCAGGATACTGGAGCAGGCCAGATGAGTCTACCTATGGACGATTAATAATATCTCTGCCATATTGCCACATGTTGTGCAGGTGCCACACAGAATGTGGTAAATGGAATTACATAATCAATAGCTGTCTGCAGATAGACATTTTCCTCATTAATTTAAAAATGCTAACTTAATGCCATTTGTTGGTGAATCCCCAATGAATGAAAATAATCACTCACAAATTGCCAGATTACCTTACCCCTTACAATAAACAATAGGTGCAGGAGAAGGCCATACGGCCCTTCGAGCCAGCACCACCATTCAATGTGATCATGGCTGATCATCCCCAATCAGTACCCCGTTCCTGCCTTCTCCCCATATCCCCTGACTCCGCTATTTTTAAGAGCCCTATCTAGCTCTCTCTTGAAAGCATCCAGAGAACCTGCCTCCACCGCCCTCTGAGGCAGAGAATTCCACAGACTCACCACTCTCTGTGAGAAAAAAGTGTTTCCTCGTCTCCGTTCTATATGGCTTACTCCTTATTCTTAAACTGTGGCCCCTGGTTCTGGATAAATGATTGAATAGGTGGATGTATTGAATAGGGCCCCATTATGGCGTGTATGACTAAATGTTTGCCGGTCCCTCTTGACATGTGTAAAACCTAGAATGAAGTCTAGAAACAAGGAACTGTGGATGCAGCTTTACAAAAAAAGGCACAAAGTGCTGGAGTATATCAGCAGGTCAGGCAGCATCTTAGGAGAAAATGGACTCTAATACATTAATGAGCCTTGGGCTAATGATAAGGACAAAGCATTTCTGGTTGAAGCCACAGAGAAGACACTTAAAAAGTGTTGGAAGTTGAAGGTTGTTATACAGTACTTGCAAAATCCAGATACACTCATTAGTGAACAGGTTGAAAGAGCTGCTGAGAAACAACTGATAATCTTCCAAAGAATTTGAAATGGCAAATAGTGAATGATTATTTACATTAATCAATTAATTAGCAAGAACTCAAATGGCTGCAGAAACATAAAAGCAACGTAGAAAACAGTGTTCAAGAAGGAACTGCAGATGCTGGAAGATCGAAGGTACACAAAAAAATGCTGGAGAAACTCAGCGGGCGCAGCAGCATCTATGGAGCGAAGGAAATAGGCGATGTTTCGGGCCGAAACCCTTCTTCAGACTGAAAACAGTGAGTGTGTGAACGGAAGAATAAAGGGAGTGGTCAAAATGTATACAAGGTACCAAAACCGGGGACAATGTAAATAATCCTGTGGACGCTAGAATGGTTGAAAAGTGGCAGAGGGAATTCAAGATTAGCAAGATTGTAAATACATATCTTGTTGTAATAAAGTACATTTACAAATCTGCTTCAGGAAGAGAAACAAAAGGGATTTTAGACTTGCAAGATAACAAAAGCTGCACCACAAAGAAATGACTAACAAAAAGTCTGCATACAATGACAACGTTGTAATCAGTCAAAATGGAAATGATTGGGGAATTCTGCTACTAATCAAACTTAGTGCCACACAGCTATGAATGATGGCCGGTGTGTTTAGACACAAAATGAACGTGTAATCATCTTCCACATTGCAATTTTTTTGGAGCTATTGTCCTGCTTTAATTGGAGGAATATGTTGCAGTTTTTGGATTCTTTGCCTTTAAACAGAGGGTATTTTCTGAGTAAATTGTCTTTGTTTGCTTCGCTATAACAGATTGATAAGTTGTTAGACCACTGCATTCCCAAAGGACAAATGCAGTCTCAATTACTTTAAACAAAACTATTGGCAAGAAGCATAACATAACATACTTGCACTGCAACGGTGAATCGATGCGCAATCTAGTAAGATGACGGATGGAATACTGTGTGCAGAGTGAGACAATGGATAGAACATGACTAAGATTCAATAGCATGTTGTCTGGTGTCAGGACATGCAAAAGAGGGATCAATTATATTTTGTTGGAACAGATGAGTTAAAAACAATGTGGTTCAAAGGGGTTGAAAAATTAACCGAGTGGCCCAGCAGATAGAACTACTAACGCATTGCTCCAGGTACCCAGGATCAATCCTGACTCTGTGTGTGTGTCTGTGTGTCTGTTCTCAGAGTGCTCAGGTGTCCTCCCACTCCAGAGGAGCACAGGTCCGTAGATCAAGTCAAGAGTGTTTTATTGTCATATGTCCCAGATAGAACAATGAAATTCTTACTTGTTGCAGCACAACAGAATATGTAAACTTAGTACATAAACGAGAGAAAAAAGGTTCAGTGTGTGTGTATATATATATATATATATATATATGTGTATATATATATATATATATATATATATGTATATATATGTATATATGTATATATGTATATATATGTATATATATGTATATATATATGTATATATATATATATATATATATATATATATATATATATATATATATATATATATATATATACACACACACATACTCAAAAACCAAACAATTATAGTGTAACGATTATAGTGTTCAGAGCTTATTTGTTGTCGTGTTTAATAGCCTGATGGCTGAAGGGAAGAAGTTGTTCCTGAACCTGGACGTTACAGTTTTCAGGCTCCTGTACTTTCTTTCTGATGAAATGAGTGTGTGGCCAGGATGGTGTGGGTCTCTGATGATGTAAGCGACTCCGATAAATCCCTTCGATGGTAAACTGTAGATTGTCCGTAGTGTGCAGGACAATGCAAATGTATGCGAGGAGGGTAAATCGCTGGTTAGCGCAGGCTCGGTGGACTGGAGGTTTGCACGCCGTATCTCTAAAGTAAAAGTAAACTAAAGTGTTGTTACATAAGCTTAACTGCCTACTGCAAATCACCCCTTAATGTTGGTAAGACGTGAAAGAATCAAAAGGGATACAGAATGAAATCCACATATAGAATTTATGTCAAATAATGTAAGTAAATACATACAAACTTATTTTTTTGAACTTGTGTTATTTGATGCATGTGCAAATGATCCAGCTTCAATTATGACAATTAAATGATGACAATTTTGCAGGAACACCAACCCCGCACCCCACCTTCATAACACAGAGGGTCACTTGTCGTGCTCAGCTGAAAGATTTATACCAGGACATACAAACGTTGCTGTTTCTAGCTACAGACATCATGGTCATCATGGTCAATCATCAGTCTGAAGAAGGGTCTCGACCCGAAACGTCACCTATTCCTTCTCGCCATAGATGCTGCCTCACCCCCTGAGTTTCTCCAGAACCTTTGTCTACCTTCATGGTCAATTGCCATCCATTTGCACTGAAATCTCTCCCATTTGTTTCTCTCAGGAAGCACCTTGGAATGCCCTTCTATGTTCAAGAAACTGTTTTAAAGCAAGTTATTAACGTTAAACACACGATTGTATCAGTTTAACAAATAACCTCAGATGTTAACTAATGCCCCCGAGATATTTATATTTCTGAAGCAATGAGCCATTTTAAAACAATTAAACTAAATCTTTCTCTTACACTCATGAGCATGGGACCACAATTGTAGAACCCGCAAGTTACTACACAAAGTGTAAATGGTGGCAGAATGCTGGTGGCTCCAGATTTGGTTTATTTTATAACATTTTTAACAGACAGCTAAATAAACAGAGATAAGATAAAATGATAGATCAGCAAAAATTCTACTGGCCGTTTCTGCTCAACAGGGACCATGGGAATATCACCTGTGGAATGCAACCAGCTTTGATTGCATTGTTAGATTGATATTCTGGAGCTTTGGAGAACTATTTCTAAGAGCCACAGAGCAACAGAATAAGAATGATCATCTACTCATGAGGACCTTTTTAAAAATTGACACCCAAGCACCGCTGATCTTAGCCATTATTGTTTTGTAACTTGGTCAGCGTCAAAGTTGCAACACATGTGAGGTCTGCCGTTTGATTTTACTGGGTTGTATGCAAAACAAAGCATTTTACTCTACCTATCATTGGTACAAGTGACAATAAAGTATCATTAGTTAGGGCCAACCTCTCCCTCATTAACTGGAGAAGTGGTGGCATGCATGTCCAATGCTTGAACAGGAGGAGAGTTTCCCAATGCCAAGTTCGATATAGAGCATGGAAAAAGGCCCTTCGGCCCGCCAAGTACACACCAACTATCGATCGCCCATTCTCACTGGTTCTATGTTATTCCACTTTCTCATCCACTCCCCACACACCAGGGGCAATATTCAGAGGGCAAATAGCCTAAAAACCCGCCCGTGTGTGTGGTGTGGAAGGAAACGGGAACACCTGAAGGCAAGCACATGGTCATGAGAGAATGTGCAAATTCCAAAAGAGAGCACCCAAGGTCACGTGATAGGAGTAAAATGAGGCCATTCAGCCCATCAGGTCCACTCCGCCGTTCAATCATGGCTGATCTATCTCTCCTTCCTAATCCCATTCTCCTGCCATTTCCCCATAACCTCTGACACCTGTCCTAATCAAGAATCTATCTATCTCTGCCTTAAAAACATCCACTGATTTGGCCTCCACAGCCTTCTGTGGCAAAGAATTCCACAGATTCACGACCGTCTGACTAAAGACATTTCTCCTCATCTCCTTCCTAAAAGAACGTCCTTTAAGTCTGAGGCTATGACCTCTAGTCCTAGACTCTCCACTAGTGGAAACATCCTCTCCACATCCACTCTATCCAAGCCTTTCACTATTCTGTCTGTTTCAATGAGGTCCCCCCTCATTCTTCTAAATTATAGCGAGTACAGGCCCAGTGCCAGCAAACACTCATCATAGGTTAACCTATGGGATCATGGGGATCATTCTTGTAAACCTCCTCTGGACCGTCTCCAGAGCCAGTACATCCTTCTTCAGATATGCCCAAAATTGCTCACAACATTCTAAATACAGCCTTACCAGCATCATATAGAGCCTCAGCATAACATCCCTGTTTTTGTATACAAGTGCTCTTGAAATAAATGGTAGCATTGTTTGCTTTCTTTACTACAGATTCGACTTGCAGATTAACTTTATTGGAAATCCTGCAGCAGCACTCCCAAGATCAAGATCGCAGTGAGGCAGCAGCTCTACCACTGTGACACCCTAGATGTGAATTACTACTGTTTGAATAATCAGTAATATTATTGCATCAACAAGTATCTCAATTTCAGCAACATAGAAACTAACAATTCAAGGAAGCTACATTTGCAACACATGGTCAAAATATCTCCCTTTCGCACAGTTAAGTTTAGTTCAGAGATACACTGTGATAACAGACCCTTCCGCCCACCGAGTTTGCGTCGACCAGTTATCCCCATACACTAACACTATCCTATACACTAGATACAATTTACAATCTTTACCAAAGCCAATTCATCTACAAACTCATATGCCTTTGGAGTGTGGGGAGGAAACTGGAGCACACAGAGAAAAGCCTCGCGGTCACAGGGTGAACGTACAAACTATGTACAAACAGCACCTGTAGTCAGGATCAAACACAGGTCTCTGGCGCTGTAAGGCAGCAACTCTACTGCTGCGCCACTGTGCTGCCCTTTGATTTCCAACTCATTAAACACCTATCAAAGTGGAGACATTGCCATTCAGAAGTGAATCAGAGCAGCCAAGTATAAACTAATGGCAAACTGAAAAGTTCAATTAATTTAATTTTGCTGGACTAGAATTTCAGAATGAGTTTTGTTTCATAGTTCTTGCCAAGGATTTACAGCCTTGTTTGCAGTTCTGATTAATCATATCATAGGGCATGATCGTAGAGTAATGGATTGATCTGTAATCACCAAGTTCATCCGGCATGGATGAGAGGTCTGCTGTCCCATTGTACAGTCAAGGAGGCAAAGGCTGGTTAAACCAGGATAGCAGTTAAACAATTATGAATATTTAATCAAACTTACATCGTCTGAAGAAGGGTCCCGACCTGAAATATCACCCATCCTTTTTTCTCCAGAAATGCTGCCTGACCCGCTCAGTTACTCCAGCACTTTGTGTCCATATGTGCTATTTAATAAACCAGCATCTGCAGTTCCTTTCTTCATCTGACCATTACATCAGACTTGCATCAAGTCTGAGGAAGAGTTAAAAACCCAAAACGTTGCCTAGCCATGATCTCTGGGAACGCTGTCTGACCCGCTGAGTTATTGCCGCCTTTTGGATCTTTCTTCGATATAAAGCAGCATCTGCAGTTCCTTCATTACATCAAGGTTTGGTCAGAAGGAACCTTACTTTAGACCAACACATTCTGAGCATCTTGTAACATGACATTAAAGGAGAAACACAAGAGCTGATTTTTTTCCCCCCCAAAAAAGACACATATCTCCAGAGAACATATTTCGATGACGTTTCGGGTCAAAAAAGGAGAAGGATTTGATACGATAGAAAGGTATAGCACTATTGGACTCGCATATTAGTCCAATATTCACAGATGCCAAGCTTGATCACCTTGCGGGAGACTAGTTTATTTTAGTTCAAATATAAATGCATTGAGTAATACTTATGAACAAGTTCGCATTTAAAAATATTTAAGCCAGAATCATGAGGAATCATGTAATTACGCTTCAGGACAAATCATTACAAAAGGACATCACGAGAATCCATTTAATCTTCTTAGAATAGTGTTACTTAATCTCTTACAATCATCTGAGGAGGTAAAGATAGACCATGGTATAATGCAAAATCTATCTGTACAATAGTACTGTGTTAAAACATACTCCAAGCTTATTTCCTTCTGGACAAGATTGGCTCAATTATATTTATTTCTCACCGTTCAGCTGTAGAGCTAATTTTAAATACAATGTAGGGTTTCTCTGTAATCTACACTTCACATTCTTGCAAAGATCAGCAGCAGTGGGTCTACATTTTATTAATGCCTGTATTTCACAGCTCTCTGAATGTTGTATTTAAAGCAGTTAGTGTGCAAGAGAAGCATTAGCATTATAGCTGGCACTAAATAAACCTGAGCAATGACGTCTTTGTAAATATTGAGACAAATTGATTTTTAAACAGCTGATTTGGAAGCATTATTATTTTTCTTCAGGCAATCTTGGTTTGACTTCAAAGAGCTACTGTGGAAAAGCACTGCACTGGGCAGGAAAAGCCAGACAGGAGCTTTGTAACAGCATGACTATATGCCACAGCTGAAACAAAACACAAAGCTAACAAAGCAGAAGCTTACTGAGGAGTTTCACAAAAAGCTGGAGTAACTCAACAGGTCTCTGGAGAAAAGGAATAGGTGACATTTTGGAGTCTCTTATACATCAGCGAGACCAAACCTAGACTGGGCGATCATTTTGCTGAGCAACTTCGCTCAGTCCACCTGGGCCCACCTGCTCTCCCAGTTGCCAAAAACTTTAATTCACCTTCCCATTCACACACTGACCTCTCTGTCCTAGGCCTCCTCCTTTGTCAGAGTGAGGCTAAATGCAAATTGGAGGAGCAGCACCTCATATTTTGTTTGGGCAGCTCACAACCCAGTAGTATGAAAATTGATTTATCTCCTTTCATAACCCTTGCACCCCCCCCCCCCCACCCACCCCACCTCAATCCATCCCTCCCCCACCCAAGTTATACCAGCTTCAAAGTCGTCTTGTTGAGTCGACACTCGTTTTCACCGCGGCCTCAGCTAACAATGGCCTGTTTCCTTTATCATCATGTTTTGCACATCTTTCATTTATTTGCTCTATATCTCTCTCTACACCACCGTCTATATCTCTCGTTTTCCTTTGCCCTACTCTCAGTCTGAAGAATGGTCTCGACCCGAGGACAGTGACAGCTTTTGTACAAGTCATGGATGCATTTGAAGATGTGCTGGTGGAGTTTAAATGAGGCGGTGACTGCAACACCTTGCAATGGACAATCTATCCCAGCCGTATTTCAAAGCCACAGCATGAACAGAAATGAAGTTGCTCTTGCTTCTCATCCCTACATCCCCAAGTTCCTGTGGACAGATAAAGCTCATGGCTTGGCCATCACATAAAAGGAAAAAAAACTTGCTTATGTCCAGCACCAGCAAGATCTCAATGAGTCCCACCGGATAACACAGCCATGGGTACTTAATTAAATATAATTATATAATCACTGTTGTTGATGAAGGAGGCAGAGGGAGCCAATTTACCCACTAACTGAGAGTAACAAGGTAAATATTGCTTGTATTGATGGCAGGATAAATATTAGCAACTACAGTAGCAATTTGCAATTGGCATTCAAATTGCCTATAAAAACAGTCAGTTTTGAAGAAGGTCCCTGACCCAAATGTCACCGATCCATGTTCTTCAGAGATGCTGCCTAACCTGGCAAGTTACTCTATAACTTTTTGTCTTTCCTTGGTAAACCAGTACCCGTAGTTCATTGTTTCTGCAGTCAGTTTTGTATAATTGAAAAAGACTATAGAGTTGCTCTACTGAAAAGAACCTTCCTTGGTGATATATTACTGAATCCTATCACTCAGGGGCAGGAAACAAGTCAGCGTAATCAAATGGATTTGTGATGACATTAAAATTCCCTTCTATTCTCGCTCTCCATCGACAGACCATTTCATTCATTGTCTTAATGTACACCTGCTTGCCCTTCCTCAGTGTGTCTTACACAATCTAATTGTGCTGAAGACAGGCACACAACCATGCTTTTGAAATGATATATATTCTCCCAAGAACATATAAATAGCAATCGCTTGCAATGTGTGTGCTCTTTATGTTTGTCGATAATAATATGGGCCGTGTAGCTTATATATGCTGCAAGAGGCATCGCATGCATTGGAGCAGATCTGCAGCTAATGTATATTTGCAAGAGGAGCCGCATGTTTCGGCAACTGATGATCTCAAGGTTATAAAACTAAAAACAGAAACCACTGGAGATGTCGGGCAGCATCCTTAGAGAGGGTTGCAGAATCAACAATAAACCTTCATCAGGAATGAGCAGTTAGAAATCCACCATGGAGTTGCAGAGAAAGGGAGCGGGTGGAGAGATCAAAGGGGGCATGTGTGATAGGATGGAGACCAAGGGCGACCCAATGACATGTGGTGCTGAAGGTGCCTGAGAGACGGTGATGATAATCACTGCTGATCAATCTGGAGCAATTGTAAACACCAGAAGGGAGGGGAAGGGACAGAACTGTGAAATTTAAAAAAACTGTCGTTTCTAGAAATCGGTAATAAAAGAGAATGATTCAACAGGTAAGGCAACATCTGTTGAGGGAATTTATTATTTAACATAGCAGGTCACCAAAACTAGCCAGTTCTTCTACAAATTGAAATTCATCAACCTGAAGTTGTTGAATTCTGTGAAGAACCCGAGGGCTTGTGCCTCGTTGGAAGAGGAGAAGCTGTTCTTCAAGCTAAGTCTGGGCTACATAGGAATAGATGCAGAGGATGGTGTAGAAGTGGAAAGAAGAGTTCAAGTAACAGGTTACTGGACACTGAAGGCTCCCCTTGTGGAGTACAGAGGGCTGTTCCACAAAGTTATCATCCTGGCCGTATTTAGTTATACCAAAGAGGAGACCACACTGCGAGTCCCAAAGGCAGTGCACTAAGTTGGATGAAGTGCAATTGAATCAAATCCTCTCTTGGAAAGTATACATTGCCTTAATGGTGAGAAAATGAAATGGGAAAAAAGGTGTTGTGATGGGGAAAGAAAGCCTGGAGTGATTCAGCAGGTCAGGCAGCATCTAAATTAGTTCCGTTTAGAGATAGAGCATGGAATCAGGCCCTTTGGCCCACCGAAACAGTGCTGGCCAATGATCAGCCATACACTAGTTCTATCCTGCCCACTAGCAATAAATTATAGAAGCCAATTAACCTACAAACCCGCACGTCTTTGGAATGTGGGAGGAAACCGGAGCACCCACCAAAAAATCCACGCGGTCATAGGGAGAACATGCAAGCTTTGCACAGACAGCACCCGTGGTCAGGATCGAACCTTGGTCCTGTGATGCAGTAACTCTACTGCTGTGCAATTTGTGGAGAACATAGATAGGTGGTATTTTGGGTCCGCTAGCCACTGTCCCTTCTGCAGATCGATTGTGGGCAGGGACAGTGGCTAGCGGACAAAGAAAGCTGGAAGAAAGGAGGATCAGGAAAGAGCCTGACAAGTAACAGGTGGTTACAGACGAGGGGGGATTTTGATAGGCAAATAGACAAAGGCAGGAGATGAAAAGACAGAATGTGTGAGACACAAGGCTTGAAGAATTGCAAATTGTAAGGAGGGCGAGCGTTGGAGATGAAAAAGTGAAACAGAATCAATTATTCAGTCAAGGTCATGAATAAATAATTAATGGTGAACAACCAGAATGGTAAAAAGTTAGATATTCACATTAAAAAAAAATTAATATAAAGACCTTTTTGATAATGGAAAACTAGACATTCCAGCACAAATTACATCCTCCAAAGATAAACGGCAGAAACATCGAGAGCATTTTCTTCATGGTCACATACTTGAGAATGCCTGAAAAAAGGCATTAGCATGAGGGAAACACTGATCAGGTATGGTGAGCTACCTTCTAGAGTCTCCAAAAGGCAGCTCATCATGTTGAACAAGTTTATCGGAATTTCTTTGGTGGGTGGAACCCAACTGGTCGCTTTCAGAAGCCTTGGGGTCAATTTTAACATGCTGCCTGGACACTGCATGTCACTCTATAGAGAAACAAGGCCAGTTCAATCCCCATCAATAGTTACACGAGCAGGTGAGTGAGAAGCGGTTGTGATACAGTTAAACATAATTCTGATAAGAGGACTTTAGTCCAAAACATTCTTAATCCGCTTGGGAAGCCTACAACCCAATGGTATAAACATTGAGCCATAGAACACAGAACCAAGCCCTTCAGCCCAACTTGCCCACACCAGCCAACATGCCCAATCTACACTAGTCCCATCTGCATGCTTTTGGCCCATCTGTGTCTATACTATTACTAAAACTCTAATTATGACCACTGTGTTGTTTTTAAATTTGCGCAAAAACGATCCCCCATAACGCAAGGATTTTTCGCCACCTTATTGACCATTCTCCTCTGCTGCAAGTCAAATGAGTTTTGTTCCAATCGGTGAAATAGTACAAAAGTTATGAAGGTTTAAAAATCGTAAAAACCGTCCCATCCAGAACCCGCTGTCAATAACAGCGGAGAGGGGAATAAAAAGCTGAAAGGGTGGAGTGTTGAGCAGCTTGCGGGCAGTGAGCAGCTAGCGGAGAGTGAGCAGCTCGCGGAGAGTGAGCAGCGTGCGGGCTACTTCTGCGGCGAACAGCCAGTAGCTGCTGAGTTGAACCGGAATCCTCTGAGTTAAGCCGGAGTAGGACCAGGATCTGCTGTGTGAGGCCGAAAGCTGAAGGTGTGGGGTGAGCGGTGAGCAGAGTGCGAGTTGCGTCTGCTACGAACACCCCCCTCCCCACACCCCCCTTCCCCACCACCCCTCTTCCCCACACACACACAGCCCCCCCTCCCCCACACACATCCCACTCCCCCACCCATTCCCCTACCCCTCCCCCAAGCCACCCTCCCCCTCCCCCAAATATTGCTTTGGGGGAATGGGTTGCGTTGGGGTAACAGGTGAGTGGTGGAATATTGCATTGGGGAATGGAGTGCATGGAGGGAGGACCAGGCCAATCGTGTGACTGGGACCCAACGGGTCCCACTAAGTCTAGTATCGCTCTAAACCTACAATATCCATGTACCTGTCTAAATGTTTCTAAAACGTTGCAATAGTACCTGCCTCAACTACCTCCTCCTGCAGCTCGTTCGATGGACCCCTCTCACCGTAAACCCATGTCCTCTGGTAAATTGAATTCTCTAATTTTAGGTAACCTCCCACCAATCGCCCACACAACCCCCAACTTTTCTCCCCCACACACCCTCTTTTTCATCCTCCTCCCCTTCTCCTCCTCTGTGCCCTTCCTAGATCCTACCTATTTCTCACCCCCTCCCTTCCGCTTCTTTGCCCCCCATACCTCCACGATTCATAACTTTAAACCCTGTCTCTCAGCTTCTGCTTGTAACTCTGGCCTTTCTTCCAACCATCTGCCTACCAAAAAAATAGCCCTGGCCTGCATCCAGATGACCCGCCTCACTTTGTCCTCCCTGTCAGCAAATCTACTACTGCGCCACCGGGCCACCCTGATTATGTTGAACAGTTTCTCTTTGCGAGGAATACTACTTGTGGATGTGTCTTATAAAAGTGGCCTCAGTTTCTGGCATGACTACAAAAATATCTATTTATCCATCATATATGAGAGCAGCTGTCAGTTTCTTGATTTCCAAGACAAGAAGCTACAAGAACATCAACCGAGCCACATCAAGGACGTCTCGGAACAGTTTACCGCTGCTGAATAAAAGCACCTCGAAGGAAACTTAACTGTTGCATGATATTGTCACAGTAGGTTTTCCCCTTGGCAAGAAACCCATTCTTTGTCCTGACTGCAGACGATTCCGAAGGCATTAAACATTCTTGTCATGAAATTCAACCACTCCCAGTCTCAGACACCAATGGAGCAATGCATAGTTTAGTTTAGAGATACAGTGTGGAAACAGGCCCGTTGGCCCACCTATGTCTGCACCGAACACTATCCTACACATGCTAGGGACAATTTGAATTTATATCAAGCCAAATAACTGACAAACCTATACGTCTTTGGAGTGTGGGAGGAAACTAAAGATCTCGGAGAAAAACCAAGCAGGTCACGGGGACAACGTACAAACTCCATACAGACAGCACCCGTAGTCAGGATCGAACCCGGGTCTCGGGCGCTGTAAGGCCACTCAAGCCAAGTCATATTCTGCATGAAGCTTCA
This sequence comes from Amblyraja radiata, assembly GCF_010909765.2. Classification (NCBI taxonomy): domain Eukaryota; kingdom Metazoa; phylum Chordata; class Chondrichthyes; order Rajiformes; family Rajidae; genus Amblyraja; species Amblyraja radiata. The sequence goes on along the minus strand of NC_045975.1, from coordinate 29,878,011 downwards.
GAAATGATGCCCATTTAATGCTCACTGGCCATGCTCAGTAGCGAAGAGTTCATCATGATTATCCATCATGTTATCACGCCAGATGATAAAGGGGAGCCATCCTCCATCTTGACACAGGAATATGGTGGCAGGAAGGACACTGGGGTGTAGGAACAGGCCAAATCAGCCAAGCGCGAATATACGCACAGGGGTGATCTATGATTACTAAGGTTGATGCACGTGTCATTTTGATTTATAATTTAAATCACAATTGTTCATTAACAATCTTAACTTCAATTATTCATTTGTCTTCAATTATTCATGTGTCAAATCCAAGTGTCAGGATTTAAGTGCTTTATTGCCATATGTCCCGAAACGGAATGATAAAATTCTTACTTGCAGCAGCACAACAGATATATAAAGATATGAATCTGTAAAACCAATAATAAACACCAAAAAGTTCAGTATTAAAAAAAAACAGAAAAATAAATAGACAACATGAGTGCATAGTCAAAAATAATGTATTTTTAGTTCTGTATCGTTCAGAGGTTTTTTTGGAGGTTGTAGTGTTTAATAGCCTGATGGTTATAGAGAAGAAACTGCTTCTGAACCTGGACGTTACAGCTACAGGCTCCTACATCTTCTCGATGGCAGGAGTGAAATGAGAACGTGGCCAGGGTGGTTCTGATGATGCTGGCTGCCTTTTAAAGGTAGCGTCCCTTGTAGATCCTTTCGATGGTGGGGAGGTCAGTACCAGTGATGGAAGGTTTTGAGAGAATTGGATCATTGCTCCCCCGCCCGATAGAAGCTCCCACCTTTTCCTTATGCGCCTAAAGCATAAATACTCTGGATGACACTGGTAGAGCACCCGAGTTGCTCAGATTTCAAGGAGATTAAAGTGTTATGGTCTTGTCAAAAGTCTTATATCAGTTATCTCCTGAATTTCAAATATCAAGAGATGTCCAACTGTCCTTTACAATATTATTGAAATTAATTCTCATTAAATGGTGTGACAGTCCCTCCATTGGCCCTGATCCATTTCAAATGATTTAATATCATCAGATGTGGATAATCTTTGCTTGTACTTCAATGAGTGAAGCCAAAATCACCAATGACTCTGCATTCTTTATGTCAGCAGATAATCTTGTTCTTGGATGCCTTAACAATAGCTAAGACATCTCATAAGGTTCCGCCCCATCACTGAGAACTCAGTCCATGAATGGAGTTTTCATTCATTGTTCATAATTCACAAGGTGAATGTTCATGAACCCCCAATTCATGGGTTTCCTTCTTGGTTGGTCCTCTCCCCAAGAAATTCATAACCAGAGTCCCCTTACTTTAGTTTAGCTTAGAGATACAGCACAGAAACAGGCTCTTCAGCCTACCGAGTCCGAGCCAACCGGTGATACCTGCACACTAATATTATCCTACACACATAAGGAAAAATTTACAATTTACAAGCCAATTAATCTACAATCCTGCATGTCTTTGGATGGTGGAAGCAAACCGGAGCACCCAGAAAACAACCCATGCAGGTCACGGGAGAAGGTACAAATGCCGTACAGTCAACACCCATGGTCAGGATTGAACCTGGGTCTCTGTCGCTGTAAGGCAGCAACTTTAGCACTAGGACAGGTAGGTAGAGTTCAGTACTTAAAACTGATCCATGGGATGAAGGGGATGCAGTGACTAATCGGGATCCACGCTCTTCCTTGTAGGAAGGCTTTCTATCCACCTTGAATCAGCCTCTAACTACCTCTTTGATGACACTCAGACTATCCTTTGCTGGCTTTACCTTGCACTAAACGTTATTCCCTTATCATATTGCTATGCACTGTAAATTGATCGATTGCAAGTTGACTTTCTGCTGACTGGTTAGCATGCAACAAAAAGCTTTTCCCTATACCTTGGTACACGTGACAATAAACTAAAGTGAGCTGAGCATAACACAGCTTCACCAGTTTGACAGAGGAAATGGACTTGCATTTTTGAGAGTAAGAATGCATACGAGGGTACAAAGTGTATTTTTATTCGTTTTCTTTTCACGTTAGTTATCAGAAGATTGCAAATGGAAAGAAGCCTGCTTAACAAGCTAGGCCAGTTCAATCAATGTGACGAAACCTCCAGGAATATGCACAACCAGAGCCTAGTAACTGACGATTGATTTATTCCATGCTACTGTCAAATTCGCAGAGCTACCTTGCTTCAATGTTAGGGTGTGGGAATGGGAATAGAGGTGGATTTCAGTAAATATACAAAACACAATGTGGGCGATATGTGGTCAATTGCAAAGTGGTTACCATTTCCATAAAATGTGAATTGCTAATTTTACGCCACTTCGGGCAGCACAATGGCACAGCGGTAGAGTTGTGACTTACAGCACCAGAGACCTGTGTTTGATCCTGACTACGGGTGACGTCTCTATGGAGTTTGTACGTTCTCCCCGCGACCTGCGTAAGTTTTCTCTGGGTGCTCCGGTTTCCAAAGATGTCAAGGTTTGTAGGTTAATTAGCTTCGATAAAAATTGTAAAATGTCCCTTGTGTGTAGGATAGTGTTAGTTAGTGTAGAGGCATTGCTAGTCGGCGAGGACTCGGTGAGCCGAATGGCCTGTTTCCGCATTGTATCTCTAAACTAAACATGCCAATGGAGCTGCCAAACATGACTGCAATTTGCACGACGATGCTATCAGTGGAAAACAGTGATGAAAACACTGATTAAATGGTTGGGCAGCATTGCGCTTCTGATTCAGATTTTGTCCCGATGGTTAGGCTTGCTGCAGGACATGTTAAAGGTTTCATCTGACACACTTCATCTCATTGTGCACATGTCTCACATGTTGCGACTGTTCAGTCTGACGTTGACATCCAGTCTTAACTGACTGAATAGAATATTAAGTTGAGAACACATTACTCCTACAGTCAGAAACCTGGTCACCATTGTGTGAAGATGTGTGGTGGCTCTGACTATGCAAAGTGTAATGGTGGGATTCAGGAAACTATTAAGCTCAGATTTCTGCCTCTAAATATCATCAGGTGAAAATCTAGTCCCATCGAAACTGGATTGAAGCATTTGACTCTGCTACATACCAGAGAGTGCCATTCCACCCAAGGATGGTATCATGCAGGTGCAATCTCTTAAAGTTTTAAGAGATCCTGCCACAGAGAGGCGACTTCAGGGAAACACCTTTGAGAGAAAATAAAAGTGGTGGATGAATGGATTTCAGTTCAAAGAACAAGTAACATGCCACGACGGTTGGTGGACAGCCTTGAATTTTTAGTAAAGATGTTACGAAGTCTTTTTCTTGATTTGATTGACGATAGGGTAGCAGTTAATAGGCTTCCCATCATGCTCTCCTGAAGGATCAGACATTGCAGGTAGCTGCAGTCCTGTATTTCATCTAAAGTTGGCACAATCTTGGACAGCACAGTGACGCAGCTGCTGTCATACAGCACCAGAGACCAGGTTTCGATCCTGATTATGGGTGCTCTCTGTACGAAGTTTGTACGTTCCCCGTGTGATCGTGTGGGTTTTCTCCAGGTGCGGTTTCCTCCCACATTCCCAAGACATGTGGAGTGTGGGAGGTTTGTAGGTTAATTGGCATCTGTAAATTTTAAATTGTCCCTAGAGTGTAGGATGGAATTAGTGTATGGGTGATCGGTATTCGGCGTGGACTCGGTAGGCCGAAAGGCCTGCTTCAGCGCTGTATCCCTGAAGTCTAAATTAATAGAGTTTCAATGGTGAATGTTGGCTGCCAGGTAATCACGGTGGCGTTGAGCAAGGCTTGATTCTGTACTCAGACAATTTTTAGACAACTGCGTTTCCAACAGGGGCTGCTGGAATGCATCAATGCATTTAAGGTTCGATGGAAGATGGCATTAATATGGACAGCTCTGAATGGCTATTTGCATTGCCCATTAAGCACACTTGCCCAGTGTAGAATACACCACCGCTGAGATTGTTTTTGGAGAGACTGGCATTTGACCTCACACGGGGTTTAACCTTGGGAGTGTTGCTCACTCACACAGTAAAAAGTAGTTGCTTTTCTCTCTTTATTCAGGCAGACAGATCTAATTAGGCTGCCCGTAGTTCACAGTCACCTCAGTCCACCACACCATTAAGGAGGTTAAATACACTTTCACGCTCAATTGCAAGCAAATGGTCCAGATAAGAAATGAATGGTGGGATTGTTGACTGATAAAAAGAGTATCGTGGGTGGATGGGTGGAGACTATGGTGTAAAATTACCTAACAACAATGCCACGGTCGATTGGAGATGTTCACACACTCAGCTCACTGCTCTTTAAGCCCAAATCATGCTACATTCTTTTAACGAACAGGAACCAAGTCCCAGTGCAAAAGCAGATCCCAAATGGCAGGTTTGTGCTCGGAGTCAAGTACAAGGTGCGAGTTTCTAAAAGTGATAGGGAGCAGGGTCTTGCGCTGGAACAATACCTTCCCCTTCGAGGTGGGTTTTGTCTCATGCAGCAATTCGAGTATTACAGACAGCTGTAACGCACAACAGACTGGGTGTCAGTATTGCAGTCAGCTAACACTCACAATAAGCCAATGTCAGTATTACAAGCAACGCCACTCACTACAACCGAACTGTCAGTGTGATTGACAACCACACACATAACCGGACTGTCAGTGCTACAGTCAGCATTCGCTCACAACAGCCAGAATCTCAAGGTTACAGGCAACTGCCACTCACTACAGCCCGACTGTCAATGTTAAAGGCAGCTCAGTTTAGTTTAGCTTAATTTATTTAGTTAGTTCAGTGTAGTATATTGTCAAGTGCACCGAGGTACAGTGAAAAGCTTTTGTTGCGTGCTAACCAGTCAGCAGAAAGACAAAACACGATTACAATCGAGCCATTTACAGTGTACATGATACGGGAATAGTGCAAGGTAAAGACAGCAAAGTCCGATCAAGGATAGTCCACGGGTCCCCAATGAGGTAGACAGTTGTTCAGCACTGCTCTCTGGTTGTGGTAGTTGCCAGAGAACAACTGGGAAAAAACTGTCCCTGAATCTGGAGGTGTGAGTTTTCACACTTCTATACTTTTTGCCTGATGGGAGATGGGAGAAGGAATGGCCGGGGTGCGACTCGTCCTTGATTATGCTGCTGGCCTTGCCTTAGCAGCGTGAGGTGTAAATTGAGTCAATAGCTCAGACTTGGAGGGCAGAAGGATCTGTTTCCATGCCGTGTCTCAACATTAAACTAAACTGTACTTGATATATCCACTTCTACAGTAAAACTCCAGTGGTCTAGCACCCTTGGGTCCTTGGTAATGTCGGAGGAGCAGATCATCCAGATTTTTGGATATGACTTTATTAATACCAAATGCACCTTTATTTCACTATTCCTTTTAATGTTACAGGCCAGTATTATACATTTTCCAATGAGCCCACTGAGTTTAAAGAGAGGGGGAAATGTACAAGCGCTGTAGGATAGTGCTAGTGTATGTGGGTGGCTGGTCGACGCAGACTCGGTGGGCCGGAGGGCCTGTTTCCATGCTGTATCTCTAAACTGTAGAACAGTAGCTCCAACCACTCCAGACCCCTGGTGTGTCAACATCTGACACTACCATTGCCCAGAGCCTGACAGATCCACACATACCTGCAACTTTGGATCCCTGGCTCACATTGTAGCCTGATGACTGACCGCTAGGACTTTAAAAAAAAATCAGATGCCAGATTATAGGCGCTGTACTTGTACTTGTTCAGAGGATCTTGCAAAGCCACGTTCACTACCCTCAGCTATCGTTGTCAGTAATTACTGACCTTGTTTTGATCGGTCATACAAAGTCTTAAGTCAGTAATTACAGGGTTTGGACTATTGTATAAGGAATTGAGAAGGACAGTCTGTAACACAGTGACACTGAGGGAAATGAGCAGATCATCGGTCTTTATAAATGAGCAGACCATCAGTCTGAAGAAGGGTCTCGACCCGAAATGTCACCTATTCTTCGCTCCATGTATGCTGCCTCACCCACTGAGTTTCTCCAGCATTTTTGTCTACCTTGGATTTTTTCCAGCATCTGCAGTTCTTTCTTAAACATCTGTCCTTATAATGTTGGTTGAAGGGAGACATCAAGGATAATACTATCTCTACATGAGAGCAAAGTTGAGGCATTGGGTTAATACCTCAATAGATCTGCAATCTTCCTGGTTTTGTCCTTTTTCAAATCTGAAAGATCAGCCTTTCCTTCTTATCCCACCTCTTCCTCTAATGCACCTTTACAAGGAACTCAGGCTTGCAACTCTCATCAGATCCCAAAGTTATTCCTTTCTTTATTGCCATACATCAAAGCTTGGTATTTCTCCGTTGCCTTTTCAAACCTGGATAGTCCCTGACAATCTCTGGTTGATCTTTCGCCCAGCTTTCCGGGTGAAGAGGATTAGAAAATAATCAATGTTTGTATGACAGTCAGTATGGAGCGGTGATGGGCACAGAGCAGACTGTGATCTCCTTCCAATTCCTCACTGTGATTCCCCACCACTTTAAGGTGCTAGCTCAAGAGGTTTTTTTTAAATTGTCATATGTCCCAGATAGAGCGATGAAATTCTTACTTGCAGCAGCACAACCACTGCAGCTCATGCTGCAATCCTCAAGGTACTAACTGTAAACTTCCCTTTGCTGCCACCATTAAAATGTAATAACAGCATGTTGCATCGTGCAGAAGATATCAAAGCCCGTGCACATGTGGGCAACATTGAAGATGGCACTGTCGTGGCCAAGTCATGCATCAACGTAGATGTCACAAGCTGAGACAACGGCTGGAATTTCTGCGATTGACATTTAATATCATGTCCGACATTCAGACTCACATCCAAGTTAGGAAAAGCAGGTCTATTTTTAGTTAATTTGCTCGGAATGCCTGCGTGCAGCTGAGACATCACTACCAAGCAACCAACGGACAAAACTTTTTGGTTTTACTATTTTCCCATTCACAGTAAACGAGCATGCATACAGTAAGATGGTGGTTATATTACATAGAAACATAGAACATAGAAAATAGGTGCAGGATTAGGCCATTCAGCCCTTCGAGCCAGCACCACCATTCAATATGATCATGGCTGATCATCCAGAGTTAGTACCCCGTTCCTGCTTTCTCCCCATATCCTTTGATTCCGTTAGCCCCAAGAGCTACAGTATATCTAACTCTCTCTTGAATACATTTTATAACATTGGCCTCGCCATCCTCTGCTTTGCTGCAATGACGAATCCTTCCACCAAAGTCATCAGGCTTCTGCTTTAAATAACTAAGCTAATCTAATTGATTTATCTTTGACCTTGAAACTATTGCTATCTGCCATGCATTTCTTAAATGTTTTGTGCATGTTGCCAAGTATTTATTTGGGGAGAGTGAAAAAAGGGAAAATGAAAGATAACTTCATGGACAGGATGCAGTGATCGTCAATAACCATTCTCGTGCCTTTTCAACCTTAATACATATCCCAAATCAGGTTAGCAAATAATTAAATGCATGGGATGTAAATTAAGTATCACTAAAGCACCATCCAGGCCTTGAGTTTCTTTCAGCTTTGCTGCAGGAACAAACCAATGTCAAACCACCGCTGGTCAAAATGACAGAAGCTTATTTCACAATCGAGCTGATATGATGTAATCAGAATCTATGCACTTCCTTGAGAGCTTTTGCCTATCATATGAATTTCAAAAAGGACAACAGTAAAAAAGATATGAATACGCCTTGGATATAAATAAGCAACACAATAGCAACAACCTGCAGGCATATAGCCCAGTTCACATAGCAAAATGTTCCACAACTCCTCACAAAAGTAAATAAAATCAGGCACCCTTTGTCACCAGATGTCACCAAGGTACAGGTCCACCACCGATTTTTCCGCAACTGGTAGTCGGTCTGGTACCTTCTTTAATCCAGACAATACCACAAGAGTGCACTTGAAATCCCTCCCGGAAGTCCCCCCCAAAATGTGGTGCCTATGCCAGCTAAAGGAGGCCGATCTTGACCTCATCGGGACTTCCGCGCCGATCGGCAGGTCGAATTTTCCCCCCTGCGGTCAGAGCTCCAAAAACTCCAGCCCGGCCAAAGCCAGCAGATCGGTTCCCACAGCCAAATACTGAGGCTGACTTTCCAGGTTGGTATTCGGTTTCTCGGCATCCTAGGCAGACCGTTCCAGTACCATTGAACTCGTCTCGGAAGCCATGACCTCCAGAACGATGCTAGAACCAAGGGGGCCAGAAATTCTGTAGTGTACGTGCACTACCTTTACAGAGGAACAGATGCAAGCATGTTCTCAAAGTCTCCTTGCATAAAATCAGGAATCAGGAATCCCAGGCCCAAGGCCCTTGAAAGTGCAGCAAGAGCATTCAGGATGATAATCTCGAGTCACCATGTATCGGGAGCACACAATGTGTAGACAGCTTACAAACTAACCACCCACCTGTCCTGTCAGGAACCCCCTGCTCCATTTCTGGCACTTTGCCACCATGGCTGCATCAGTCACCCCAGAATGGGAATGGAGAGAAGTCATCCACAATCATGAGGGACCACCAGAGATCACTTTTATAGCGAATCACCGTTCATAATTAAACAACAGACAATGCTCGTGGAAAGCAAATAGCACAATTACAAAGACAAAGATCTGTCCACTGTGTGGTCTCCTGGTTGCCAAACATTTTAACTCACCTTTCTGACCTGGGCCTCCTCCACTACCAGAGTGAGGCCACGTGCAAGTTGGAGGAATTGCACCTCATACTTGGCTTGGACAGGTTACAACCCCTGTTCACCTCCATGTGTCACCTCTTCCCAAGCCAACAATAGGCCATTATGGGGTCTACCCTTCATTAGTCATCTGTTGCAACCCTGATTTGTTCTAGCCTTCTCCAATCGTCCCCCCTCCCCCTTACTATCAGTCCGAAGAAGGGTTCCGACCTGAAACGTCACCCATCCCTATTCTCCAGAAAAGCTGCCTGACCCACTAAGTTACCCCAGCATTTTGTATCTCTCTTCAGTATAAACCATCATCTCCAGTTCCTTCCTACACAATTTGCCCACTCATTCAGTGGTCTCGGTGGAACAAAACACAAACTGCTCGTGAGCACATGAAGAGCAATGAAATCAACTTCAGGGAGGCCAAGTGAGCGCGAATGGTAATCTATAGACACAATGTGCCAACATTACAAAGTATAAAACTGACAACACAATAAATGTATAGGCTGAACAATATGAAGAATGTTAAGAAAGCCATGTAGTATTTTTTTGTATTTCTAAAGAATAATGTTTATTTTTGGAAATAAAAATGTTTTGGAAATATTAAAATAAATTCTCAGAGCGAGGAACTGGCTGGGTGGATGACAGGTGGATCGGTTTATTAGGTCCTAGCTATCGTGAAGCAAAAGGGTGGTAAACTGCTGAAGGCCATATCCCTGAACATTGCACGGAAAGTTACAATGGCAAAGAGATGAAACTTATGAAAAAATTATTTAATAACTTACAACACTAAAGCGGATTATCTCAAATGGATCAGATTGCAACTAATTAGTGAGTGGCAATGGTGCTTTAGAGATACAGCTTCAGACTGCCGAATCAGCGCCAGTACATTCGAATTACCCTACACACTGGGGACAATTTACAATTTTAACCAAAGCCAATTAACCTATAAACCTGCACATCTTTTGAGTGTGAGAAACCACTCGGGGCGCCGCATTGATGGCAGCCTCTGCCTACAGTCTGTCCGTTTTTCAATTTTTTTAATGTTTTGTCAGTTTTAAAAGTTTGTTTAGGAGATTTCTTTAGCTTTTCTATGTGGGGGAGGGGGGTAGGATAAGGGGGAAACCGTTTCCCAGTCACTTCCTGGCGAAGACGCGACTATTCTCCGAGTCCGCGTCCTCGCCCCCCTCCTCGCTGCCTACCACCTGGATTGGAGTGGCCTTTCCTGCCGGGGACCTGGACCAGAGTTTCAGCAGCGGTGGCGCAGCGCTGGATACATCGCGGGGCAGGCGATGCCTTACCTGGATCGCCGTTGAAGCTCCGGAGTGTCGGGCCTGCAGCTTCAACATCGGAGCTGTGGTTCGTAGAGCTTCCAGTGCGGGCGGCGCTGACTTCAAAATCGCGGAGTCCTGGGGCCATTTGCCGAGGGCCGTCAGCATTGAATCTCTGCCCAGCGCGGCCTGTGGACTTCGGGAGCCGTGGACTCCGGTAGGAGGGGGCCAATTCGGATGTCCAAGCCGCTGAGGATGTCCTCCAGTCCCGACGTCGGACTTCCATTACCCCGGCGAGCTGGCCTGAACATCGGGCCACCTGTAGCGGCGACAGCGGGGGATTCGGGAGCCCCCCTGACCACGGGAGGACAACAGAGGAGATGACTGAATTTTGGAGCCTTACAGTGGGAAACTTTGATCCCGCTGTGTGGGGATGTCTGTGTTAAAGACTATCATGTTCTGTGCTCTTTATTATTGTATGGCGACCCACATTTCACTATACCAATTGGTACATGTGACAAATAAATGTATCTTGTGACATCTTGTAAATGGAAGAAACCGGAGCACCTGGAGAAAACCCACGTGGTCACAGGGAGAATGTACAAATACCGTACAGATAGCACCCGTCATCAGGATCGAACCTGAAACTGTAAGGCAGAAACTCTACCACTACGCCACAGTGCTGCCACTTTGTGTGATCTGTGCACAAAATGTACTAGGTAGACAGAAGTGCTGGATAAACTCAGCGGGTGCAGCAACATCTATGGAGCAAAGGAAATAGGCAACGTTTCGGGCCGAAACCCTTCTTCAGCAGCATCTATGGAGCGAAGGAAATAGGCAATGTTTCGGGCCCGAAACATTGCCTATTTCCTTCGCTCCATAGTTGCTGCTGCACCCGCTGAGTTTCTCCAGCACTTTTGTCTACCTTCGATTTTCCGGCATCTGCAGTTCCTTCTTAAACACGAAATTTACTAACACTGCAAAGTATAAAACTGACAACAAACTGAATGTGTGGATGGCACAATATTATGAATGTTAACAAAGCCAAGGTGTTTTGTTTATTTCCATAGAATTAAAGTTTATTTTTTGAAATATTTAAAAAAATAATATTCTCAGAGCTAGGAACTGGCTGGGTGGATGATTGGTGGATCAGTTTAATAAGTCCTAGCTATCTTGAAGCAAAAGGGTGGGAAACTGCTCAAGGACATACCCCTGAACATCGCACGGAAAGGTACAATGACAAGGAAATAAGACTTATGAAGAAATTATTTAATAACTTACAATACTAAAGTGGATTATCTCAAATGGCTCAGATTTCAATTCATTACTGAGTAGCAACTGAGTTTTAGGCTTCACAGATACAGCGTGGAAACATGCCCTTCGGCCCACCGAGTCAGCACCAACCAGGGAGACTCAAGCGGATTATCCCAAATGGCTCAGATTGCAATTAATTACTTTGAAGTGCAGCCAGTTTGTTCTTTGAGTAAATGTAGCAGCCAACTTTATACAGAGCAAAAATAAGATGATGACTGACCACGTAATCTGTTTTTGATGGTTGAGAAATGAATGTTTGGCTAAATAAATCTTTAAGTATTGCTGCTAGATCTTCAAGATCCAAATGAACCAGGAAAATATTTCTATTTAATCCGTCTTCCACAATAAATAGCATGTCAAGCAATGAAGCAATTCTGTCATCATTGTGGAAGACATGGAGTTAGGACTTTGGCGGGGAACATTTGGAGTATCGTGTTGAGACTTAGTCACACTGCTATAGGAAGGATAACATTAAGCTGGAAAGAGTACAGAGAAGGTTTACGAGGATGTTACCAAGAGCCTGAGCTCTTGGAAAGGATCGGACAGGCTAGCACTTCATTGCTTGGATTGCAGGAGGCTGAAGGGTAATCTTGGAATTGTGTGCTATGTACAATCTGTACACCATAGATAGAGCGCATTCAGAAAGTATTCAGACCCCTTCACTTTTTCCACATTTTGTTACCTTATTCTAAAATGGAGTTTTTTTTTTTTTAATATCATCAATCTACACACAATATCCCAGAATGAAGAAACGAAAACAGGTATTTAGAAATTTTTGCAAAGTAATTAAAAAGAAATAACTGAAATATCACATTTACATAAGTATTCAGACCCTCAAAATTGAGCTTAGGTTCATTCTGTTTCCATTGATTATCCTTTGAGATATTTCTACAACCCTAATAATCATTAGACTCGGTCGGATGTAAAGAGTGCCAGCAGACTAAATTCTTTGTATCGGACTCTGTAGCTCACAAAACCGAAACCAAACAAAGTTCAGATATCAATCACTGACCAGGCAATTAAGTCACTACCACTTGGGGAAGCTTCAACTTACAGCGAGTTGCATTTAACCACACACTTTAATAAAGAATAAAACACTGAAATAAGCCAACATTAAATGTTTGGCTGGCAGCGACTTAATCTTGTGACTGCATAGATAATCCAAATAAGTTTTAAATTTAGTTTTATGATATGTGAAAGCATGGGGACATATCTAACTGGCTGTTCTATAAAAAAATACTTAGTATTCATTGTGCTTCTTTCAACCAATAGCTACTTTTATGTCATGCTCCTCACACCAAATGTTTCAACAAGGGGAAAATAAACCCCCCGGCAGGGTACGATTATGGAACCCAGATCAGGTGGTGGTGAAAAGAAGAGGAATGACCTTTCATTTGAGTTTTTGTTTTTCTCCTCGGTGGAAACTTGCTAAAATAGACAATAGACAATAAATGCAGTAGGCCATCCGGCCCTTCGAGCCAGCACTGCCATTCACTGTAATCATGGCTGATCATCCACATCCAGTATCCCCTTCCTGCCTTTTCCCCATATCCCCTGACTCCGCTATCTTTAAGAGCTCTATCCATCTCTCTCTTGAAAGCATACAGATAATTGTCCTCCACTGCCTTCTGAGGCAGAGAATTCTACAGATTCACAACCCTCTGTGCGAAAAAGATTTCCTCATCTCCGTTCTAAATGGCTTACCCCTTATTCTCAAACTGTGGCCCCTAGTTCTGGACTTCCCCCAACATCGGGAACATGTTTCCTGCGTCTAGCGTGTCCAAACCCTTAATAATCTTATATGTTTCAAAACAAACCTCCTTCACAGGAAAAGGAGCATAAACAGTAAGTTGTGGAAAACAAAGATAGGCATAAAGTGCTGAAGAAACTCAGCTGGTCAGGTGGCATCTCTGGAGAAAAAGGGTAGGTGAGGTTTCAGGTCGGCACCCTCCTTGAGACTGAAGGTAGGGGGTGGGAGAAGAGCTGGAAGTGAGAAAAGGCCCTCCCAGGATAAACCAGAGCCGGCAACAAATAGGAAGTAAGTTGATTGATTGATTGGTTTTAATTTAGTTTAGTTTTCTATCATAATGTTCAAGAAACATTCAGACAAGCACATGAAAAGGATAAGTTAGAGGGTTATGAGCCAAACGCTGGCAGGTGTAGATGAGGCATGTTTGTCAGCATGAGCAAGTTAGGCCAAAGGGCCTGTTTTCACTCTATGACTAACTCTAGAGATACAGCGTGGACACAGGATCTTCGGCCTACTGCGTCCGCACCGCCCAGCGATCATTTTTACACTAGATCTACCCTACACACTGGGGCCATTTAAAAAAAAAAAACAGAAGCCAATTCACCTACCTCCAAAACCTGTACGTCTTTGGAGTGTGGGAGCAGATCGGAGCATCCAGAGAAAACCACGTGATCACAGGGAGAACATAGAAACTCCGTAAAGACAGCACCCATAGTCAGGATTGAACCCAGGTCCCTGGCGCTATCAGGCAGCAACTATACCACTGCGCCAATAGATTGAAAGATGCAGCATGGAAACAGGACTTTCAGCCCACCAAGTTGACCCTGACATCGACCATCCATTCACACTAGTTCTATGCTATCCCACTTTCTCATCCACTCCCTGCACACAAGGGGCAATTTAAGGAGGCCAATTAACAAATGTGTACGCCTTTGGGATGTGGGAGGACACCGGAGAACCTGCAGGAAACCCGCGCAGTCACAGGAAGAACGTGCAAACACCACACAGACAGTACCCAAGGTCAAGGTCTCGGGTAGTGTGAAGCAGTAGCAGTACCAGCTGTGCCACTGTCTCATTCCCTCAACTATCAATGTTACGGAAATAGTTTGAAGGAAACTAGCAGAATGTCCAGGTAGAGGTCCTAACGAGAATGTGGTTGAATAATAATCAGTGAAATGTCTTGATATCATGATTTACATTAAAGGTGCTCTGAACTAAAGTAGCGTTGAAAGCAAAAGGTATCATTTTTTACGCTGTGTATTATTGTGTGTACAGAGTTTAGTTAATGGCAAGTATTTTGTGGTGCTTAATCTTAAAAAGGGACGCTTGGTTTTATATTTTGCTTGCATTAACCCGAACCACATTACAAACAAATAAATATTTGTGATACAACAGCAAGTTGCTACCTTACAGCGCCAACGACAGGGTTCGATCCCGACTATGGGTGCTGTCTGTACAGAGTTTGTACCTACTCCCTGTGACTGCGTTGGTTTTCGCCCAGTGCTCCAGTTTCCTCCCACATTCTGCACACACACGCTTTATGGATTAATTTGCCATCTGAAAATGGACCCAAGTGTGTAGGATAGAACTAGTGTTCAGGTGATCGATGTTCAGTGTGGACTTTGTGGGCTGAAGAGCCTGTTTCCAGACTATATCTCCAAGATAAACGAGATTAACAGAACCCAAAGAGAATCTCAAATATCTCAACATGAAGATGACTCATTTATCCTGTCTTTAGTGACAACAGTTGAGAAATAAAATTTGGCCAGGTCACTGGTAGAACAATTGTTCAGGGAATATTTAAGACCTGCCCATTTAAGGTGCGATTTACTGGCTTTGCACTGATATCAAAATCTAGTGAGGGTCAAACATTTTGCAAAGCAAAAAGGAGCATCAAGTTCTCTTTTTCAGAAATGTTTAACTCTTCGTGAGTCTGAAGAAGGGTCCCAACCCAAAACATCACCTATCCAGGTTCTCCAAAATGCTGTCTGACCTGCTGAGTTACTCTAGCACTTTGTGAACTTTAATCTCAATCTCATTTGTCAGGTTAGGATTTCACATGACGTTGTGGGTGGCCAGCAGTAGATTTGCTGTTGCCTTCTCTTTCTGACCGCGTGGGTTTTCCCCGGGTGCTCCAACGTCCTCTCAGGCTCCAAAAACGTATAGGTTTGTAGGTTAATCGGCTTCAGTAAAGATTGTAAAATTGTCCCTAGTGTGTTGGATAGTGCTAGTGTACTGGGATCGCTAGTCAGAGTCGATGGGCCGAAGGGATTGTTTCCACACTGTATCTCTAAATTAAACTAAACTTCGATCAAGTTTAAAAAAAAAAACCTTAAGACAGTCACTCAAAACTGAAATGTGGCCATTATTGTTTTAAACATCCATTATCAAATTCTGGATGATATAAAAGGCAATTAGGGATGAGTATTAAATCCTCTCATTGCCTGCTGCCTGCATGCTTGTCATTTTCCAGCATCCTACACACTGGTCTTCAGAGAGCAGTTTGCATTTCATACACAACGGGCAAATGTGTTGTAATAATTCAATACATTTATTTTGAAGGTAAAATTAAAGGTTGCAAAATCATATCTAAATATTGTGCAAATTTAAAAAGAGAACTTAATTTTAAATTCAGTACTATAGAGTATTCCCTTCATATACCACCCATCAGAAGAGAATATTGCTGATGCAACTATTATTTATTGGCCATCCATCAAATAAATAGCTAATTAGGTAATTTCAGAGGATAATTAAGAATCAATCACATTACTGTGGTCCAGGAGTCACATTTAGACCATTAGTTAAGAATGGTATTTTTGTTTTCTTAAAGGTCACCATTTTTTTACAGTTCCATAGTACCAGGATGGCACATTGGCATAGATGCTGCCTTACAATGCCAGAGACCCGGGTTCGATCCCGACTACGGATGCTGACTGTATGGAGTTTGTACGTTTGTCTCTGTGACTGCATGGGATTTCTCTGGGTGCTCCGGTTTCCTCCCACATCTCAAAGACATGCATGCTTGGGGGTTAATTGGCTTCTGCAAATTGCTCCTCGTGTGCGGGATAGAACGAGCATATGGGTTAGCATGGACTCGGTGGGTCGATAGGCCTATTTCCACACTGTATCTCCAAACTAAACTAAATTCTGGGCACTAGTAATTTTTAGATCCAGACTATTTTAACTACATTTAAGTTCCGCAACAGCTATGTGGGATTTGAACTCATTATTTCAGATCATTAATCTGGATCTCTAAATTACTCATCCTGTGGTAACCATGCTACTGTACAGGATTAGGTATCAGTCTACTGAATTAAGAGTTACTCAAAACATTACGCGCAAACACTTCCACAAATCTTTTCCTGATCATTGAATTAGTTCAAGGATTTGAGTTTAAATATATAACAGCAGACCATCAGCCATGAATGTACCTAATTTGATTAGCTTCAAAATATGGGCTGGAGTATTTCAACACTAATCAAAAGATGTTTGCTCCCAATTCACTGCAACAAAGAGTGTGTGGAATGCCAGTTATATGTATGCAGCTGCCGTTGGCAAGAGGAGGCAACACAAGATAGCATCTGCTGTGTTTGGTAAAGCTAAAGAAACTTCCTTGTAGAACACACGCACATGGTGTTGTTTGGCAAGCACCACTTTTTGCCAAAGAACATGCACCCTATGGTTGTTTCACAACATCATTTGTTTTTTACGGCTTTTTGCTGACAAATGGGCAATCTCCCAATTCCCCAATCTGACCGATTTGGGACTTAGAAAACACATCACGAGGCAATTAAATGATATATTTACATTTCTGCCCGCACTGCAAAATCCTAGTGTAAACTAACCCGAAGGGTTTGGGCAAGTGACAGATCAGTTTCCCACCATTCTGGTTCTGCACCCGTGGCAAATGTATTTGTGTTGAGTTTACTAATTGGGCTTCAAGCCTGGCAAGGAGTGTGAATCACGTGATATTGTGACAGAATAATTTGTTCCTGGGCAATGGTTAATTTTAATATCTGGTGTCAATTCCTAGCATAGAAACGATGGACAGTGGGTAGCGAACATCAGTACACGTGATGGGAACAAGTGATGAGCAGCCTTGACATAGAATTTCAATCTCATTCACATGGAATTGAATGGCTTCTTCAGTTCACCAGTTCAATCCACAGTGGAGAGGCAAATGCAACACAAAACAGATGGATCTCTAGCCATTTGGTGACTGAAAGTGTTTTCTTCACATATTTAAAATCTGCCTGCTGCATGTGGGAAATTTACCTCATTATAGTTGGTGAAGCAGGCTTCAACGTGTTAATGAAATAAGACGCAGAATGCTGGGGTAACTCAGCGCGTTAGGCCTCATCTCAGGAGAACATGGATTGGCAACATTTTGGGTTGGGACCATTCTCTTTAACTTGCTAAAATAGTATTTTTTATTGTCATACGCCTCAGACAGAACATTCAAATTCTTACTTGCAGCAGCACAACAGAATATTCAGCACACACACACACACAAACCAACAATATAAGTGCATAAAGACAAAACCAACTCTATGGTAGACAAAAGTGCTGGAGAAACTCAGCGGGTGCGGCAGCATCTATGGAGCGAATGAAATATGCAACGTTTCGGGCAGAAAACCTTCTTCAGACCCCCGAACTATGCAGTACAGAGCTTATTTGGTTGTAGTATTTAATAGACTGATGTCTGTCGGGAAGAGGATGCTCCTGAACCTAGACATTAAAGTTTTCAGGCTTCTATACCTTCTTCCCAATGGCAGGAGTGAACTGAGTGGGTGGTGTGAATCTCTGATGATGCTGGCTGCCTTTTTGAGGCAGTGATTCCTGTAAATCCCTACCATGGTGGAAAGGACAGAACCCGTGATGGACTGGGCCGTGTTCAACACTTTTTCCAGTCTTCTTCGATCCTAATGTTAAACTTCTCAAATAATGTTCAACCTCTCAAATCATAGTTCAACCATTCTTCCTGGTTGGACAGCATGGCACACCTCACAGAACTCAGAAAAATTCTGGTTTTAAGAGTGTAATCCCAGAAAATTAGCAAGTGGATTAGTCAGAAACTGGATGGCCCACCCTAGAGTTTTATTCCATTTAATGTGCATGCTTATAAACATACAAAACATCCGTTAGCCACTCATAATCATATACTAAAGTTTGAATTATGACTGACAATACCTTGCTGGATGAGTCAACTTAATACCATCTGTCATTAATTGTCCATTAAACTTGCCCCTGAAAGTTAAGTCCAGTCTGAAGAAGGGTTCTGACCCAAAACATCACCTATTCTTCAGAGATGCAATCCGACCTGTTGAGTTAATACAGCAATTTGTGTATTTGTTGTAAAACAGCATTAGCAGTTCCTTGCAAAGACTCCACTCATTTAGAATACAAGTACCTTGTTAATGACGTGATAACAGTTTAATGTCTGCCAATCAGTCTCTGTTTATCTTCCAAACAAACAAGTCAAATTCACCCGTTTCCTTCACTCTATTGATGCTGCCTCACCTGCTGAGTTTCTCCAGCATTTTTGTCTACAGTCAAATTCACATTTCTTCCGGTAATTGTTATTGGACAAAAAGTTACTATTTTATCCTCTTCACTACTACCTTTTCCTCTCGGAATACTTTTTCTCTTTCTTAAACCAATCATTATTTCTCTCCATTTCTGTTTGCAACTCTTTCTTTCTTCAAATATTTCTCCCATTTCCATTTTGCATCTCTTAAACTAAAAGCAACCTCCTTGCTTTTTTCATTGCATTGTTTGATTCTACAAATTTTATAGCAAGTTTTACAAGCTCAAAGTGTGCCAGAGCCATTGAAAGATGTTTATCAATTGGAGCACCGCCAAGACCCAAAAACTGTGATATAAATGATCGGGTAATCTATTATTGAGCGAAGATTAACTATTGAATAGAGAACGGGGACTTCTCAAATGCTGCCACGGGAGGGTACAAAGTTTCTTGCTTGCAGGTCCAGATCCGTAATGACTCAGTTGACAACATCTATGTCTTTGAGCCAGAGGATTCAGATTCCATGTTGCAATCTGGAGACAAACCTCAAACTAATGTTCCTGTGCAATATTACTAATTGCAATAAACTAATGCTCTGTGCAAATCATATTTGACAAACATGCTAGTCATTATTAAGTATGTACCTGGTAGAATAGGTGAGGGGCAATCATGGATATGGTATATATGAGATTTAAGAAGGGCTTGATTAATTTTCACATAAACATTTGGTGTGCAATTTTAAAACACAAGATTAGCATTTAAATACTGCCAAGGATTAAAAATTGCTTTAACAAACAGGATACAGAGTGTTTATCACTCCCATTAGAGAGAACTCCTGTGCTTCATATGCCTTTTAATGAGATATTATAGCTCAGAGCTACCTACTCACACAGCACTTTGAGAGAGCCTCTTTTAGTTTGGAGTTACAGCGCAGAAACAGGCCCTTTGGCCCACCAAGTCACATTGATTCCCACACAGCGATTCCCATACACTAACTCTATCCTGCACATGACAACTACATTCTTTACCAAAGCCAGTTAACCCACACACCTGCACGTCTTTGGAGTGTGGGAGGAAACCGGAGAACCTGGTGAAAACCCATGCAGTCACAAGGAGAACGTACAAACGTTGTACCGCCGCACCACCTACTCATTTCCTGTCTGTAAACCAATTTTCAATCCATGCCAGTATTTAAAGCCTTATCTTGTGTTTTAATATTGCACACCAAATGTTTGTGTGGAACTTCTTAAATCCCATATACATCACATCCATGATTGTCCTTAATATATTCTACCACTTATGGCCTTCATAATGTCCAGCATGTTTGTCATACAGTGCCCTCCATAATGTTTGGGATAAAAACCCATCATTTATTTATTTGCCTCTGTACTCCACAATTTGAGATTTGTAATAGAAAAAAAATCACATGTGGTTAAAGTGCACATTGTTAGATTTTATTAAAGGCCATATTTATACAGTTTGGTTTCACCATGTAGAAATTACAGCTGTGTTTATACATAGTCTTCCCCCATTTCAGGGCACCATAATGTTTGGGACACATGGCTTCACAGGCATTTGTAATTGCTCAGGTGCAGGTATAAGAGACCTCTCAGCACAGAGTCTTTCCACCAGTCTTTCCATCACCTTTGTAAACTTTTATTGTCGTTTATCAACATGTGGACAAAAGTTGTGCCAATGAAAGTCAAAGCAGCCATTATGAGACCAGGAAACAAGAATAAGACTGTTAGAGACACCAGCCAAACCTTAGGCTTACCAAAATCAACTATTTTGGACATCATTAAGAAAAAAGAGGGCACTGGTGAGCTTACTAATTGCAAAGCGACTGGCAGGCCAAGGAAGACATCCACAGCTGATGACAAAATAATTCTCTCTTTTCTAAAGAAAAATCCCCAAACACCTGTCTGACAGATCAGAAACACTCAAAAGGAAGAGCCGATCCTGGACTGACTCTGGACTCTGGTCCTGTACACGGGGGGGAAATGGAGGAGGACTGGCCAAATTTGTTGTGCCTTCCACCACAGTGATGAATGCTGTGGTGGATGTTTGTGTTACAGTTTTATTGTGTGTTCTTTATTATTGTACTGCTGCTGACAACCCAAATTTCCACCGACCCTGGTTGTGTGGCAATAAATTATATCTATCTATCTATCTATCTTCAGGAGTCAGGTGTGGATTTGTCAATGACCACTGTCCGCAGAAGACTTCATGTACAGAAATACAGAGAAAACTCATTGGCCGGCGGTTCATTCTACAGCAAGACAATGATCCCAAACATACTGCTGAAGCAACAAAGGACTTTTTCAAAGCTACAAAATGGTCAATTTTTGAAAAGCCAAGTCAATCACCGATCTGAACCCAATTGAGCATGCCTTTTATATGCTGAAAAGAAAACTGAAGGGGACTTGCCCCCAAAACAAGCATAAGCTAACAGCCCTGTCCAACTGTACGAGTTCATTCAAAGAGTTCTCCCGAGTTTGCCCTGATTCGAACTCGGAGATTTACGGTAATGGCCGCTCGTCGGCACTCGGGGCTATCATGGACATTTTTCAACATGTTGAAAAATCTTCACGAGTCTTCCCGAGCTTACCTGCCGTTAGCGAGTCTTCCCGAGTACCTGCCATTAGCATTACGAGCCGCTAAGAGACATCCCCGAGCTCCGAAGTACCCGCTACGTTCATTCTCCGTGCTTGCCACGTGTTTGATTTTTTTTTTTTTAACTCGGGAGAGCTCTTGAATGAACTCGCATCGTGGGACAGGGCCATAAAGATGGCTGCAATACAGGCCTGGCAGAGCACCATCAGAGAAGACACCAAGCAACTGGTGAAGCCCGTGAATCGCAGACTTCAAGCAGTCATTGCCTGCGAAGGATATGCAACAAAGTACTAAACATGACTACTTTCATTTACATTACATTGCTGTGTCCCAAACATTATGGTGCCCTGAAATGGGTGGACTATGTATAACACAGCTGTAATTTATACATGGTGAATAATAATAATAATAATAATAATAATATCTTTTATCGTCATTGCACATCAGTGCAACGAGATTTGGTATGCAGCTTCCAACCGATGTCAAAAAAATAAAAAATAAATAAACTGTGCGACGTGACCATCTGAGGGAGACAGTCCAGGTGGGATGGGGGGCACTCAGCAGGGCCGGTTCAGAGCCGCTATAGCTCTGGGAATGAAGCTGTTTCTGAGTCTGGAGGTTCGGGAGAGCTCTTGGGAAACCAAAATGTATAAAAATGGCATTTATTAAAATCTGACAATGTGCACTTTAACCACATGTGATTTTCTATATTACAAATCTCAAATTGTGTACAGAGGCAAATAAATAAATGATGGGTCTTTGTCCCAAATATTATGGAGGGCACTGTATATGATTTTCCTTTCTAAATTCATGTTAACTTTGTCTAATCCTGTCTATATCTTCTCAGTATTCTTCATAAATGAATAGACAGGGAGAGACACAGAATAGGAGTCCAAGTATGACAAAGTTATTTGTAAGGTTTCATAAGCAATAGGCGAGACAGAGACAATGATGGAAATAAGTGTGAAGGAATGTTATCATATTTCAAGGTTCAAGAATAATAAGGACAGTTACTGTCTGATTCTGTAAACGCCTGATAGAACAGATCCACAGAGTTTATTCTTCCCAAAAAAAGGAATGAGAGCAATTTTCAAATCTTTCCTTAGTTGCACATCAGGCACACATTTTCCAATGCTCTATAGATTCGGGATAGGTTCCTGTGGATTGTGGGGGGGGGCAGCTAATGTTATCCCACTTTTTAAGAAAGGCAGGAGAGAGAAAACAAGAAATTATAAACCAATTAGCCTGACATCGGTGGTGGGGAAGTTGCTGGAGTCAATTATAAAAAATGCAATAGCGGCACGTTTGGATAGCAGTAAACAGGATCGGTCCAAATCAGCATTGATTTACGAAGGGGATATCATGTTTGACTAAACTTCTGAAATTTTATGAGGCTGTAACTAGGAAAATGGACAAGGGAGAGTCAGTGGATGTTGTGTACCTGGACTTTCAGAAAGCCTTTGATAAGGTCCCACATAGGAGATTAGTGGGACATTAGAGCACATGGTATTAAAATTAGAGCACATGTTATTGGGGGTAGAGTACTGACATGGATAGAAAATTGGTTGGCAGACAGGAAACAAAGAGTAGGGATTAACGGGTCCCTTTCAGAATGGCCGGCAGTGACTACTGGGGTACCGCAAGGCTCGATGCTGGGACCGCAGCTATTTACGATATGCATTAATGATTTAGATGAAGGGATTAAAAGTAACATTAGCAAATTTGCAGATGACACAAAACTGGGTGGCAGTGTGAACTGTGAGGAGGATGAGATGAGGATGCAGGGTGACTTGGGCAAGTTAGGTGAGTGGGCAGATGCAGTTTAATGTGGATAAATGTGAAGTTATCGACTGGTAGCAAAAACAGGAAGGCAGATTATTATCGGAATGGTGTCAAGTTGGGAAAAGTGGGAGTACAACGAGATCTGGGGGTCCTTGTTCATCAGTTACTGAATGTAAGCATGCAGGTTCAACAGGCAGTGATGAAAGCTAATGGCATGTTGGCCTTCATAACAAGAGTAGTTGAGTAAAGGAGCAAAAAATACCTTCTGCACTTGTTCAGGGCCCTAGTGAGACCACACGTGGAGTATTGTGTGCAGTTTTGGTCTCCAAATTTGAGGAAGGACATTCTTGCTATTGAGGGAGTGCAGCGTATGTTCACAAGGTTAATTCCTGGGATGGCGGGACTAACATATGTTGATAGAATGGAGCAACTGGGCTTGTATACACTGGAATTTAGAAGGATGAGATGGGATCTTATTGAAACTTTTAAGATTAAGGGATTGGACATGCTAGAGGCAGGAAACATGTTCCCGGTGTTGAGAGCGTCCAGAACCAGGGGCCACATTTAAGAATATGGGGTACACCATTTAGAACAGAGATGAGGAAAAACGTTTTCACCCAGAGAGTTGTGAATCTGTGGAATTCTCTGCCTCAGAAAGCAGTGGAGGCCAATTCTCCGGATGCATTTCAAGAGACTAAGATAGAGCTCTTAAAGATAGCAGAGTCAAGGGATATGGGAAGAAGGCAGGAATGGGTTACTGATTGTGGATGATCAGCCATGATCACAGTGAATGGCAGTGCTGGCTCAAAGGGCCGAATGGCCTGCTCCTGCACCTATTGTCTGATGTCTCTTGTCAATCTGAGATCACAAAACTTTTAAAATCATCAATGTTGCATGTGGAAGATGACCCCTGGGTCTATAAATAGTGCTACCAAAAGGCAGCAGGTATAGAGCAGGAGGGGCCACAGTATAGATTCCTTGGACTTTTTGCACTAATAATTGTAAAGAGAAAATAAACTATATTGGATTACCAGAAATGAAATCATTTATAGAGCTGGATAGACACAAAGTGCTGGAGTAACTCAATGGGTCAGGCAGCATCTCTGGAGACAAAGGATGCTTTCTCCTTTTTCTCCAGAGATGCTGCTGCAGACCTGCTGAGTTACTCCAGCGCTTTGTGTGTCTCTCTTTGGTATCCGAGTTACTCCAGCACCTGCAGTTCCTTTCTATACAATTATTTATAGACCTTTTGGGAATTAGATGAAAGAAGGAATAAGGGTTCAACGTGTTAACAGTACAAGATGTTATCTTGGCTTTCCGCAAAGAAAATATACTTAGCAGCAAACCGTTTTGTGAAAACACACCCGAGAAATAAATCGAGCATAATACAACCGACATGCAATCAATCACTTCAAAGTGATAAAGCAACAGCAACTTCAGCTCAAAAGTGATTTAGTAGTCATTAATCAGTTTGGAATATCCTGAGGATATGACTATGAGCCCATTAAATGCAAGCTTTGCCGATGCCAGAAAATACAACATCCAACAAGCACACCCTTATTATTGACTGTGCTGTAAAATGCTCAGTAGTTGCCAAGATTCCTGAAGACCTTAGGGCGGCTTGGTGGCACAGTGGTAGAGTTGCTGCCTTGTAGCTCCGGAGGCACGGGTTCGATCCCGACCACGGGTGCTGTATGTACGGAGTTTGTACGTTCTTGGAGTTTGCTCCGAGATCTTTGGTTTCCTCCCGCACTCTAAAGACGTACAGGCATGTAGGTTAATTGTCCCTAGTAGTAGGATAGTGTTAATGTGTGGGGATCGCTGGTCGGTGAGGACTCGGTGGGCCGAAGGGCCTGTTTCCACACTAACTCTAAACCTCCTTACAGTTTTAATCGTATTGCAACTGGGAGTGCGAAATTGGGCTTAGTTTAATATCCCAAATGCTGGAAAGGGTGAAGTAAAGATTTACAAGGTTGCCAGGAGAAGTTGAGCAGGATGTGATTTTATTTTTTGGAGCGTAAGAAGATTAAGGAAGATCTTATTGAGCTGTATAAGATCATGAGAGTAATAGATAGACTAAATACACAGTCTTTTACCCAGAGTGGGGGAATTGAGAGCCAGATGACGGAGGTTTCAGGTGAGGAGGGAAAAGATTTAATAGGTACCAGAGGGGCAACTTTTTTTTTTACATAAAGGGTGGTAGGTATATGGAAACAAGCTGCTGGAGGATGTAGTTGTGGCAGGAACATAAGAAATATTTAGACAGCTACATGGATTGGAAAGGTTTCGAGAGATATTGGCCAAATACAAGTAAGTGGGACAAGTGTTGATGGTCGGCATGGGCAAATTGGGTCCATGTTCCTGTTTCCATGCTCTATGACTATGAGAACTTGTGTATCCATTACAGCACTCTGTCAATACTGTCCTGCTATCCTGTTATGTGTTTCCCATCCTCAATTTAGCAGTCACCACAAGCTCTCATCTCAGTTTCCATGTAATATGCTTTAAATCCACATTCCAAAGATGCATAAATATAATCTAGCTGGGTAGTACGAATGGAGTGCAGGTTCGTCAGACACAATAAGATATCAAACCAAGTTCAGACAAATATTATAGTCAAGAACTTCAGGAGGATTCTTATTGAATCTTCAATAAGATCAGAGGGATCTTATTGAAACATATAAGATTATTAAAGGATTGGACATGCTAGAGGCAGGAAACATGTTCCTGATGTTGAGGGAGTCCAGAACCAGGGGGCACAGTTTAAGAATATGGGGTAAGCCATTTAGAACAGAGATGAGGAAAAACTTTTTCACACAGAGAGTTGTGAATCTGTGGAATTCTCTGCGTCAGAAGGCAATGGAGGCCAATTCCCTGGGTACTTTCAAGAAAGAGTTAGATGGAGCTCTTAAAGATAGCGGAGTCAAGGGATATGGGGAGAAGGCAGGAATGGGGTAATGATTGTGGATGATCAGCAATGATCACAGTGAATGGTGATGCTGGCTCGAGGGGCCGAATGCCCTGCTCCTGCACTTATTGTCTATTGATTGCCTGCAATACATGGCTAATATTTATCTTTCACTGAAAATCTTAGCATTAACTGTATATTTTTCTTTACATTCCTCCCAAAGTGCAAAAACTCACACTTGCTTGGATTGAACTCCATTTGCCATTTCTCTGCCCATTTTTGTAGCTGACCTATATCCCACTGTACACTTTGAGAGCCTTTCTAACTGTCCGCAAATCCACAACTAAATTTGGTGTTGTCTGCCAACTTGCTAAGCAACCTACATTTCATCTAAGTATAGAAACAAGGAAATGCAGATGCAGGTTTGCACAAAAGGACACAAATTGCTGGAGTAACTCAGCAGGGTCAGGCAGCATTTCTGGAGAATATGGATAGGTGACGTTTCGGGTCAGGTCCCTTCTTCAGGCCTGAAACGTCATATATCCCTGTCCTCCAGAGATGCGACCTAATCCACTGAGTAACTCCAGCACTTTGTGTCCCTTTGTGTACATTTAATCCAATCTGTATTTGGGCTCCTCAATGTAAATGGAAATACCGCATACTGATCTTGAAGAAGAATAAGTGTATCATTGTTACAATTGGAAAGACCCTGAACTTTGAGAAGGGGTGAAGTGAAACGGCAGGTTGAGACATGGGAAGGCAAGGGGTATGTGGGTGAAGTCACAGTAAACTGTGCATCCCAGAAGAAATGATCCCTTCAGAATGCCCATGCAGCCTTCTGGATAAACTCAATATATTCTACGCTCACTTTGATAAGAACAGTGATGTTCCATACCATACTGTCCGATGGTGTTGTAATCTCAGTCACCAAGTCATGTCAGAAGATCCTTCAGGAGGGTGAACCCTCAGAAAGCATCTAGACCCGATGGTATGTCTGGTCAGGTTTTCAAAACGGGCCAACTGGCTGACATTTTTGCAGACATCTTTAACCTCTCACCACTGATGCCTGAGGTTCTCCCTTGCTTTAAAAGGGTATCAATAATACTGGTGCCCAAGAGAGGGAAAAGATTTAATAGGAACCAGAGGGGCAACTTTTTTTTTTACATAGAGGGTGGTAGATATATGGAAACAAGCTGCTGGAGGATGTAGTTGTGGCAGGAACATAAGAAATATTTAGACAGCTACATGGATACTGGTAACATGCCTCAATGACCACCGACCAGTGGCATTAATATCCAAGGTAATGAGATGCTTTGAGAGGTTGGAGTGTTTGTAGTGCATGTCAACTCCAAATTGTACCTGGGCCCACAACAATTTGCCTACCACCATAATAGATCAATGGAGGACACAATCTCGCTGGCTCCCCACTTTGCACTGGATCACTTTGACAATAAAAACACATATGTCATGTGTTTCGGCCCGAAACGTCGCCTATTTCCTTCGCTCCATAGATGCTGCTGCACCCGCTGAGTTTCTCCAGCATTTTTGTGTACCTTATGTCATGTGTCTACCTCCTCTCCCAATAGTTAGTACACTCCCATTCAGGCAACAACCTGGATCTATTTAATTTGAAGCCTACTTCAATAGAGAGGTATTGCTTCCATGACCAGTTTACCAGTTGAGGATTTTTTTTTTTTTTTTTTTTTAAACATATAATTACTGACATAGTGTGCACTTAAAATCTAATTTCAAAATATATATTTTCAAACAAAGTAGAGAGCTTCCTAACATTCAATTAAGTGCGTTCCAGGCACTCACCATCCTTTGTATAAAATCACCTGCACTGCACCACTTCATTAAACTTTATCCCTCTCACCTTCAAACAACATTAATAGTTTCCCATTTCTACATTCCATCAAAATTTAGCTGGATGGAAGAGATACAGAACATAAATCAGTCCAGCACAGGAACAGGACTGGCACACAATGTCCTTGTTGAACATGATGCCAAGTAATGCCTGCACATAATCCATATGTCTCCACACCCACATGTCTATCTAAAAGCCTCAAATGCCTCTATCACTTCAGTCTCCACCATCACTGCCGACAGCGCGTACCAGGTACCCACCACCCTGTGTAAAAACACAGCGCGTCTCCTTTAAACTTTGCCCCTCTCACCTTAAAGCCATGCCCTCTAATTGCTAAAAATAAATAACTACAATAATGTTTATTCTCATGTTATCATGAGGAGGTCTAAGCACCTGTCACCTTCCACGTGACTAGAGGGCAGGCCATCCTAGACTAGGTATTGTGTAATGAGGAAGGATTAGTTGGTGATCTTGTTGTGCAGAGCCCCTTGGGCAACAGTGACCATAATATGGTGGAATTCTACGTTAGGATGGAGAGTGACACAGTTAATTCAAAGACGAGGGTCCTGAAGTTAAAGAAAGGAGACTTTGAAGGTATGAGACGGGAATTGGCTAGGATAGACTGGCAAATTATATTTAAAGGGTTGATGGTGGAGATGCAATGGTAAAAATTTAAAGACTGCATGGATGAACTCCAAAAATTGTTCATCCCTCTCTGGCAAAAAAATAAAACAGGGAAGGCGGCTCAACCGTGGCTAATGAGGGAATTCAAGAATGGTGTTAAATCCAAGGAAAAGACATATACATTGGCCAGAGAAAGAGGCAAACTGGAGGACTTGGAGAAATGTTAAACTCAACAGAGGAAGTCAAAGGGGTTAACTAAGAGGAGGGGGTGGGGGGCAAAGGGCATGAAAGAAAGCTTGCGGGGAATATAAAAACTACCTCTAAAAGCTTCTTCAGATATGTAAAAAGGAAAAGATTAGTGAAGACAAATGTAGGTCCCTTACAATCAGAGACAGGTGAATTTATAGTGAGAAACAAGGAAATGGCAGAACAGTTAAATGAGTACGTTGGTTCGGTCTTCACTAAGGAAGACACAAACAATCTCTCAGAAATACTCGGGGACCGAGGATCTAGTGGGAGGGAGGAATTGAAGGGATCCACATTAGTCAGTAAATGGTGTGAGGTAAACTATTGGGACTGAAGGCAGATAAATCCAAAAGGCCTGATGGTCTGCATCCCAGAGTACTCAAGGAGCTGACCCTAGAATTCGTGGATGCATTGGTAATCATTTTCCAATGTTCTCTCGATGCTGGATCAGTTCATGTGGACTGGAGGGTAGCCAATGTAACTCTCTCTTTAAGAAAGGAAACAGAGAGAAAACTGGGAATTATAGTCCAGTTAGCCTAACATCGGTAGTGGGGAAGATGCTTGAGTCGATTGTTAAAGGTGTTATAGCAGCGCATTTGGAAAGCGGAGACAGGATCGGTCAAAATCGGCATGGTTTTATGAAGGGGAAATCATGCCCGACTAATCTTCTGGAATTTTTTGAGGATATAACAAGTAGAATGGATAAGGGAGAGCCAGTAGATGTGGTGTATTTGGACTTTCAAAAAGCCTTTGACAAGGTCCCACACGAGAGATTAGTGTGCAAAATTAGAGCACATGCTAGGTATTGACAAGGATAGAGAACTGGTTGGCAGAAAGGAAGCAAAGTAGGAATTAATGTGTCCTTTTCAGAATGGCAGGCTGTGACTAGTAGGGTGCCACTAAGCTCACTGCTGGGACCCCAGTTATTTACAATATATATTAACGATTTAGACGAGGGAATTAAATGTGACATCTCCAAGTTTGCGGATGACACAAAGCTGGGTGGCAGTGTGGGCTGCGATGAGGATGCTATGAGGCTGCAAGGTGAATTGGATAGGTTGGGTGAGTGGGCAGATGCAGTACAATGTGGATAAATGTGAGATTATCCACTTTGGTGGCAAAAACAGGAAGGCAGATTATTACTTGCATGGTAGGTAGACACAAAATGCTGGAGTAACTCAGCGGGTCAGGCAGCATCTCTGGAGAGAAGGAATGGGTGACGTTTCGGGTTGAGACTCTTCTTTAGGCTGTTTATCTGAATGGTGTCAGATTAGGAAAAGGGGAGGTGCAATGAGATCTTGGTGTGCTTGTACATCAGTCACTGAAAGTAAGCATGCAGGTACAGCAAGCAGTGAATAAAGCTAATGGCATGTTTTCCATCATTGCGAGAGGATTTGAGTTTAGAAGCTAGGAGGTCTGCAGTTGTACAGGGCCCTGGTGAGACCACACCTGGAGTATTGTGTGCAATTTTGGTCTCCTAATTTGAGGAAGGACATTATTGCTATTGAGGGTGAGCAGCGTAGGTTCACCAGGTTAATTCCCGGGATGGCGGGACTGACATATGATGAAAGAATGGGTCGACTGGGCTTGTATTCACTGGAATTTAGAAGAAGAGGGGATCTTATAGAAACATATAACATTCTTAAGGGATTGGACAGGCTAGATGCTGGAAAAAACTTTCCCGATGTTGGGGTAGTCCAGAACGAGGGAAACAAAATTCACCCAAAGAGTTATGGATCTGTGGAATTCTCTCCCACAGAAGACAGTGGAGGCCAATTCACAGGATGTTTTCAAGAGAGAGTTAGATATAGCTCTTAAGGTTAAAGGAATCAAGGGATATGGGGGGAAAAGCAGGAACAATGTACTGATTTTAGATGATCAGCCATGAACATATTGAATGGTGGTGCTGGCTCGAAGGGGCAAATGGCCTACTCCTGCAGCTATTTTTCTATCTTTCTTTTCTATGTTTCTATATGTGGACATCACTACCTAGGCTAGCAATTTATTGCAGAAAATGAATGCAGAAGCTCACACACAAGATCAGTCATATCTGTTAGGTGACCTTTCATCAGATCAGTTCTTTCGTCATTGGTTAGAAACTTTAACTTTGTTTATTTCGCCACAGGTACAGCCTGTCTAACTGTGTATTTGCAGTAGTTTTATAGGTTAATCCTAATATTTTCCCCCTTATACATGTGTGATTAACCAGCAGGATAAATATCTCCCATTTCCCCCTGAACATCAGGTGTTATTAATAAAAGTGAGAAAGGCTTGCGCTTGTGGCAGAGGATCTAGACCTGTTGACGTCCAAGATGTGGTTCCAACCACCATGGTATAACTTTTCTTCCTCCATATTCCTTGGCCATAAACTTCAGATTTATTTCTGAAATTCTCTACTCTTCGGTTATTCAGCTGTAACCATCCATTCCTTTTCCGTGTTGACATTTTAGTTCCGTGGTTTATTCGGTGTCACCATCCTTTCCACAGCAACATCAGGTGTGTAATTTGTTCATCACTCCACTGATCCGAAATGTTCCCCTTGTACTTGTCCTGGTTATTACCTTGAACATCTTTTAGGGTTGATAGGGTAGGGAGCTGCATAATGATGCAGTTGATAAGGCTACTGCCTCACAGAGTCAGAAACCTGCGTTCGATTGTGACCTCAGATGCTGTCTGCATGGAGTTTGCACGTTCTCCCTACCACTGTGTGGGTTTCTTCTGGAAGCTCCAGTTTCCTCCCACTTCCACAGATGTGTGGGTTTGTAAGTTAAATTGCTCCAGGGTACAGGGAGTGGATACAAAAGTGCCAAAACATAGATCCAGTGTGAGCAGGTGATCAATGGTTGGCATGGACTCGATGGGCCAAAGGACCAGTTTCCATATCTGTATAT
Organism: Amblyraja radiata; assembly: GCF_010909765.2. Classification (NCBI taxonomy): domain Eukaryota; kingdom Metazoa; phylum Chordata; class Chondrichthyes; order Rajiformes; family Rajidae; genus Amblyraja; species Amblyraja radiata. The sequence goes on along the minus strand of NC_045975.1, from coordinate 29,846,544 downwards.
TTAAATTAATTAATCAATCAAAAGATTGGTGGGCTAAAATGTTATCTCTGAGGTTTTGTTTCTCTTTACAGCTGTTGACTGGCCAGTTGAGTGCTTGAGAGTCTGAAGAAGGGTCTCAATCCAAAACATCACCCATTCCTTTTCTCCAGATGCTGCCTGTCCTGCTGAGTTACTCCAGCACTTTGTGTCTATCTCTGAGCGTTTACCACCTTTGCCTGCTATTATTTCAAGTCATGAAAGCACTCCTATAATTTACAGAAAAATTGAGCAAACAAACAAGGCACTGTCATTGTCTCATTGCCTCCATAAATGATATATATTAAACAATGTCACTCTGAAACACAAGATGCATAAAAGGGCCCCCTTTTACAAGATCCTGTTTCCTTTCCAGCATTCCTGAACTCCTACCAGCCTTAAAAGAGCACTAAGTGAATAGACAAACCTCAGGGATTCCCATAGCACTGCTCTTTGACGACTTGTCGGAAGGCATTGCTTTCAATTTTATCAAAGAGGTAAATCTACTCTTGAAGCAGGGGAATCGACCTCTGTGCGAACAGGAAGGCATGTAATGTGGTTCAATTCTTTCCAGAGGCTGCCAGACAACCTTTTCATATTCAATATTTTCTTATTCCAATTTTCATTGGTGCTGTCACTTATCTTAATTGAATCAATTGCTCCAAATTCTCCAGCCATGGGTTGATGTCCAATTCAAACATAGTTGAGTTTGGTTGAGCTTATATACAGAGCGGAAACAGGCCCTTCGGCACACCAAGTCCGCACCGACCAGTGATCCCTGAAGATCAACACTATCCTACACACACTAGGGACAATTTACAATTTCTATCAAGCCAATTAGCCGACAAACCTGTATGTCTCTTGGAGTGTGGGAGGAAACAGAAAATCTTTGAGAAAACCCACGTGGTCACGGGAAGAACGTACAAACTAAGTGCAGACCGCACCCGTAGTCTTGATCAAACCCGGGTCTCTGGCGCAGTAAGTGCTGCAAGGCAGCAACTCTACTGCTACACCAGCATGAAGCCCTGACAGTCAATTTGACATAGCTTTCATCATGCTTGACATGGAAGAAAGTTCAAGAATTTTAATCTGGTTAACATCAGTGACCCATCACCAAGTAATATCAGGCAGATTTACCACTCCATGGCGCGACACTTGATGCTGGAACTGCTTGGTACAGGACAACTGGGTTTAATGACAGATTAGGATCACAAATAAGGAACAGCGGGGACCTTGCAACTGGTGCTCTTGCCATTGAGTTGGGGGAAAAGTAAGCAACAAGCAACTGCAGATGCTGGTTTACGAAAAAAGACATGTTCTCCAGAAATGCTGCCTGATCTGCTGAGCACCTCCAGCCCTTAGCATCATTTTTTTGGGGGTGGGAGGGGGTAGGGCTGGGGGAAAGCAATATTAACATTACCCCTCTTTCACTACCTTGTTACATCTAGTGAAGTCTTGGAATCAAGACTGTCAAAAAGGTCTGAGGATGCAGATTCAATAACTTTCAAAGTAACATCTTTTCAAAGAGCCACTCTTGTATTATTTTAAAAACATGTCTCTCTCCTCACTGATGCTGCCTGGCCTGATGATTATTTCCAGCATATTTGACTTTTTTTTATTTATTTAAACTCTTCTGGTCCAGTCTTGTGTTGGGCCCCTATAGCAGGTAGATTTCCTTGAGGCGCTTAGTATACCAACTTCATTACCAACTTTATATCTGAATATGAACCCTTATCTGAAGAAGAGTTCCGATCCGAAAACTCACCCATTCCTTTTCTCTAGAGACACTGGCTGACCTGCTGAGTTAATCCAGCATCTTATGTTTATCGATGTGGTGGCAAGTTCCACATACTAAGCATCTCCTCCTGTGGTCTTTCTCCTGATGGCCACATCTGTCAGTATCTGATATTTATGGTGATATTTTAGGAAATATGTTCTCCGAGCCTACTCTTATAATTTTTATCACCTCCCCCCTCTGCCCCTCCATCTCAGTTTGCTTTCTTCCTGAGTGGGTGGCAATCACTCTCCCTTCAGATTTTGGGTAAAACTTCCTCAAGGTGGATGGGACTTATTTTGGGCACCACACACTTATATGAAAATGAATTATCAACCGTACTTTGACTTTTGCATCAGCATCAGTATGATGACACCAAACCATGTCACCAAACTGATGAAATGGGTGGAAAAAGTGACCCATTTCACGAACTGTTGCACAGAGCATATTAATAACTTGGAAGATCGTTAGCTTGTGTATTTCATCACGACATTATTCCCATTGAAGTGGAGTAATTATACAAGAATGGACCCTCACCACCCGCCCCCATCGGACGGTTATAAAAGTAGATCGATTAAACTTTTTCTTTAATGATTTAGCTTCCCCGTCTGGTCGATGCCCCACTGAACTGATCAAGACAACCAAACAACCAAGATCACAAATTCTCACAAGAACAACCTTACAACAACTTCTTGAGAAGGTGGAGACAGCAAATGTAATAACATTCTAAGTAAAAACATCTTTCAGAGAGCCACTCTTGTATCAGCCATGATCACAATGAATGGCGATGCTGGCTCAAAGGGCCAAATGGCCTCATCCTGCACCTATATTCTATGTATCTATGTATCATTTTACTATTCTAAAGAAATTGATAAAATCCGAAGAGAATATCAAGATTTATTTTTTTACGGCTGCCTCTGGTTGTCCGGCTGTGGAGGCCAAGTCAATGGAAGATTTTAAGGCGGAGATTGACAAATTCTTGATTAGTACAGGTGTCAGGGGATATGGGGACAGATTCTTGATTAGTACAGGTGTCAGAGGTTATGGGGAGAAGGCAGGAGAATGGGGTTAGGAGGAAAAGATAGATCAGCCATGATAATATGGCAGAGTAGACTTGATGGGCCAAATGGCCTAACTCTGCTCCTAAAGCTTATGTAGTCTCACAAGAGTTCAAAGCATTTAAAGGGGTTTTGTGCCATTTACAAATATTACTTATAAAATAATAATATTTAGCAAGGTAAATCACTGCGAGTATGATTGGCTAAGATAGGGAGAACAAGGAAGAGAACGTCCAGCACACACTTTATCTGGAACAACTCGGCACATCAACCAAACCTTTCCAAACAATGAACAATACGAACCTGACCATAACATTCAAACCGTTCATCAAGGTGAACATACAACATAAATAAATCAGTTAACATCGAGTCATGTACAGATTCCGATGACCTCTTGCAAGTACACATTAGTTCATGGGCTAGCTTAAAAGAGCGAATTGGAGTTTTACCGCCTCAGCCAAACCTCGCCCACCTTTTCTGATAAATAACTCTACACCTTGGGCCAGTTTTAACGACTGCACAAGTTACAGCAACGCAGTGAAGAAGGGACATATTGAAAGAAAAAAACATTGACACCTTAAAACAGGAGAGATGGCGGCCGACTGACTAACTAGTGAAAATAGTTCATGCAAAGAGACGAGTCTGCAGTTCTGATCCGCTAATATGGTAGGAAATGTTAGACACTATTTAAGACATCGCTCTCTCTCTCTCTCTCTGAGATCCGCTAAATACACAATAAAACTTCAAAACAGATAGCTACTTGTCATTCATAACATCGACTTAGATATAGAACGTTAAACTATTTGGAAACTCGTCCATTCCACTTTCTTGGAGAACGGGCGAGTTTGCAGAACATGCTATTGTTATTTTAGTAAACTTTACTCACACTGTGAAGTGGTAGATGAAACATTTCCAACCAGTGGGCCGTTCTAAGAAGTTGTAAGTTCTGCCTTGGATGTTGACCTTGGAGATGAAGGGCTTCCTGACGTTGTACACCGCCATCTGGGTGGGTAGGGAGATGGCTTTAGCGGGAACGGGGGGGTCGATGATCACCTCGTCAGCGCCTCGGTTGTCCGGGTTCTTGTACGCCGTGCATTCGGGGATGTTGCTCCCCTCTATGCTCGAGTCCTCAGACATCTCCAACATGGTCGGCCTGCAGACCGCGCCGTCCGCCTGGGAAGTGGAGGCACTCCATCGTGGCTTGGCTTCGGTGGACATCGGTGTGTGAGGGAAGTTCAGGCAGGCGGTGGTGGCTTCGGGCCGTCACACGGAGCGCAGCTGAGGGAGGGAGGGAGGGAGACAGAAGGGGATTAGGAGGATGAAGCTAGTGGGACCATGTCAGAACTCAAGAGACGGGTGTGAGTAGCCCGCTCCTCCAACCCCCGATAGTGCAGAAAGAAGGAAGAGAGACCAAAAAGTGTTGGGTCATCGGCTGTTGAGATATCTGGCCGAGACAGGTATCCCGCTTTGTGTAGGATGGAGGAGATTTCAACGAGAAAGCAGGATCTTGAGAGGCTACAATCGAAGAAGAGAGGGGAGGCATCGGGCTCTTAAGACATGTGTGTGTGGTTCTCTGAACAAGGCTGGGGGATAGGAAGGGTGTGGGAGGCAAGTACAAGGAGGAATCGCCGCCTGGCGAGTTTTTACAATGTGTATATTAAGGAGACCCGCGAGAACTCGGGTTGAGCAGACGGAGGGGGGGGGGGGGGGGGGTAACAACGTGGTCAAAACCTGGAAAGGCTTGAAATGTAAACAGCGGGCGGTGCGAGATGAAGCGCGTCATTTTTACATCAGCCCTGAACCCACGCGAAGAAAATTATCTCAAAGAAACATCGCAACACAGAACCAACTATTCGTTAATCAGCTTGTTCATCTCCACATTTATTAATTGAGTAACTAACGTGATTACAACTTCTTTCAAACCGAAAATCGAATACTAGAGGACTTCGGTTTAAGGCGAGGGAAAGATTTAATAAGAACCGGAGGGGGTATTTTTCCACTTAGAAGGTGGTGGGTGCATGGAACGAGCTGACAGATAGGGTAGCTGATGCAGCTTCTACCGCAACGTTTAAGAAACAATTAGACAGGTACATGGATAGGACAGGTTGAGAGAGACATGGGCCAAACGCAGGCAGGTGGGACTAGTGTAGATTGGGCACGTTGAGCTTCTTTCCACGCTCTGTGTCAAAATAAGACAACCGCTCTGTGACAAAACTTTTAAAAAAACAGTTTGACAGTTCCAGGTTTCCTAAGATTAACGAGATATGGAGGATTTAATTGACTGATTTGAAGATATTTTTGTGAATGCTTCGAATCAAGGTGCATTTAATCATCCTCTTTAAAAATATGCAGCGGGACGCCTCGGGTCGCATTCAAAGCGAAAGAGTGGCGGAACGAGCTTATGGTTCGGCTGCTGACTGGTTCGGCAGCTCGGCCACTCTTTCACAGTGAGTGCTCAGGGGGATGACAGCCCTGTAGCGGCGCGGCGGGGACACGCACCTGTCAGTGGGCTGGTACTGTGGCAGCGGTACCGGACACCCGGGCAATTCTTTTACAGGTGTTTGCAATAGTTTATTGTAAGTTTTTCTTTAAAGCTAATCTTCTCTCTCTCTCTCGGTGCTGTGTTAATCTGGACGCGACTCGGGGATAAAGGGGAAGCTCTAGCTCGGAGCCTTCACACCACAGCCGGGAGAGAGAAGGAAGACCTTTAAAAAAAAAAACCTGAAGTTACACTCACCGAAGCAAAGCAGGCAGGTGCTGTGGCGGGTCTCTCTCTCTCTCTCTCTGCTCCCCAATCCTCACCCCCACCATCAAAAAAAAAAGGGCTCCTCCACTTGTCTTAAAGCAACAGCAGCCGCGGTCGAGCCGGCGACACTTTGTGGCCTTTCTTCATGTCTCCGGCGAGGGGAAGAAGCGCCAGGAAGGGAGGCGAGCCGAACCAGGCAGCGATGAACTACTGGCAGATCACGGTGTCCTCTGGCCCGGCCTTGCGACTCGCTGAACTGTAACTAATCCGACAACAACCCCGCGCTCCCACAGCGTCTCTTTAAATGGGACCTGCGAGTGACTCGGGGCGTGGTGGATCGCTCACACTTCACGCTTTGAGGGTGTGCCTTACCCCCTTTTCGCTCACCTGAAACAAAGGGAGGAGACTTGTGGTGAAATTCTTCACACTGTTAAACAGGACGTCCCAGAGCGCGGGGGAATCCAACGCTTAAATCGAACTTGAGATACAACAACGGCAGCCCCTTGACACACCAGTGTGGGTTGTCTTATTTGGGAAGAATTGCTTCACACAGATAACACACAAACACACACCACACAGTGACAGAGCTCCCCTTCTGATTTCTCATCCGCTGGAATAAATCACCCAACATAGACACACAAAAAGCAGGAGTAACTCAGCGGGACAGGCAGCATCTCTGGAGAGAAGGAATGGGCGACGCTTCGGGTCTAGACCTTCTTCATTGGGGAGAAGGGGAGGGAGCGATTATTCTTGTTTCTGTGAAAGTTTGGAGAACGCCGGCGTTTTTCCCTGAGATTTAATTAATTCTGCGTCGCCACCGAGAATCTGGTTTCGGTCCGCTACAACCGGAGAGGCAAACGTCACAGTCATTGGAATTGATTTGCTCTTACATTTGGAGGTGGCACAGTCAGTGGATTGAACTGCAGCCTCACAGCGCCAGAGACCCGGGTTCAGTCTGTGTGGAGTTTGCTCCTTCTCCCAGTCCATTGAGGGTACTGACCTTCCCACCATCGAAGGGATCGACAGGAGTCGCTGCCTCAATAAGGCAGCCAGCATCATCAGAGACCCATTATCACTTGATTAGTCATAGAGTGATTATAGTGTGGAAACAGGCCCTTCGGCCCAACTCGCCCACACCGGCCAACAATGTCCCAGCTACACTACTTGCCTGCGCTTGGTCCGTTTCCCCTCCAAACCTGTCCTATCCATGTACCTGTCTAATTGTTTCTTAAACGATGGGATAGTCCCAGCCTCAACTTCCTCCTCTGGCAGCTTGTTCCATACACCCACCACCATTTGTGTGAAAAGGTTACCCCTCGGATTCCTATTAAATCTTTTCCCATTCTCCTTAAAACCATGTCTTCAGGTCCTCGATTCCCCTACGCTGGGCAAGAGACTCTGTAAATCTTCACGATCTATTCCTCTCATGATTGTGTACACCTCTATAAGATCTCCCCTCATCCTCCTGCGCTCCATGGAATAGAGACCCAGCCTACTCAACCTCCCCCTATAGCTCACTCCATCTAGTCCTGGCAACATCCTGGTAAATCTTTTCAGAAACCTTTCAAGCTTGACAATATCTTTCCTATAACATGGTGCCCAGAACTGAGCACAATATTCTAAATGTGGTCTCACCAACATCTTATACAACTCCAACATGACCTCCCAACTTCTATACTCTATGTTCAGTACGGGTGTAAGAGGTATGGGGAGAAGGCAGGAGAATGGAGTGAGGAGGGACACATAGATCAGCCATGATTGAATGGTAGAGTAGACTTGATGGGCCGAATGGCCCAATTCTACTCCTATCACTTATGACCTTATGACCACCCAGGCCACATACTAATTTCACTCCTACCATCGGGAAGAAACTATAGGAGCTTGAAAACTGTAACATTCAGGAACAGCTTCTTCCCTACAGTCACCAGGCTATTAAATACTACAACCTCCAAATAGGCTCTGAACTATACACACTTGGGACATTATATTTGACTTTTCACTACTATTGCCTATTTATTTGTCTTTTTTGTGTATACTGAACTTTTTTGTGCAGTTTACTATAGGTTTTACAGAGTACTATGTTGACATATCTGTTGTGCTGCTGCAAATAAGAATTTCAATGTTCCATTTCGGGACATATGGCAATAAAATACTCTTGACCACGTAGGATTCCTCCGGTTTCCTCCCACATCCAAAGACATGCAGATTGCTGGGTTAACGGAAACAGGTCCTTCGGCTTTCTGAGTCCACGCCGGCCATCCATCTCTTGTTCACACTGATTCTATGTTACCCACTTTCCCATCCATTCTAATTACTAGAAGCAATTCCAGAAGTCAATTAGCCTACAAACCCACACGTTTTTGGGATGTGGCAGTAAACCAGAGCACCCATAAGAAACCCATGTATACACAGGGAGAATGTGCAAACTCCACACAGACAGCACATGGGGTCAGGATGGAACCTGGGTCTCTGGCGTGGTGAGGCAGCTACTCTACCACCTGAGCTCAACATATCAGCAAGATTTGTGGGAGATTCCCTTTGATCCTTAGAAGACAGGACGAAAGTGGTCTATAACTACCCTGGCTAAATTCTGAAGAAGGGTCCCAACCCGAAATGTCACCCATCATTTTTCTCCAGAGATGCTGCCTGACCCGTTGAGTTACTCTAGCACTTTTTGTCCAATCGTCAAATTGGGTACATCTACAATACATGGCACAATCGATACGCCAAATAATTGTGGAATTATGCAACGTGAAAGTGAGACATTTGGTCTTTAGCCAGTTATTTGAACAATACTTAGACTCATTCTGCCATTCCTTCCCAATAGCTTGCTACTTTTCCCTTTTCAAATATGTATCCAGTTTCATTCTGAACAATATCAAAAAATTGTTTCACCAGGGGAGTGTGATTCACGTTATTAAATACCTGAACCATAACAATAAATTCTCAACTTTATATTGTCCTTTTGTGTTAATCGTAACTGGAATGTATTCATATGGATCATTAGATCGGCATCATTAGATCTGCTTTATTTGTCATGCTTACAATGACAACAGATACTTGGGATCATTGAGAATTGAGTTAATTTTCAAGGCAGTGAATGATCTGGGTTGAAAAACTAAGAGCTTTGCACAGAGGCAGCACGGTGGTCTGTGGTAGAGTTGCTGCTTTACAGTGCCAAAGACCTAGGTTTGATCCTGACTACGGTGCTGCCTATATGAAGTTTGTACATTTTCCCCGTGACCATGTGAGTTTTCTCCGGGTGCTTCTCTTTCCTCACACAGTCCAAAGATGTACAGATGTGTACCTTAATTGTCCGGTAAAGATGATAAATTGTCCCTAGTGTGTAGGATACTGCTTGTGCACGGGGATCGTTGGACGGTGTGGACGAAGGGCCTGTTTCACGCTGAATTTCTAAACCAAATAGACAAAACTAAAATATATTTGGGAAATGGCTGGTGTGATTTCAAAGAATGACAAAAAAAAGCAGAAAAGGGTCTGCTTTAGAATATTGATAATTTGGCTCATATCATATTAGTTATGAAGATTGTTAAGTTGATGATCAAATTTGAAATCATGAACTCCAAAATAAACAGATGCCTCTCCCTGGCCATTCACTCATTGCTGGGACATCTAGACAACAAGGAGACCTACATCAGACCTCTATTTATTGACTCTACGTCTGTCTTCAATACCATAACCCCAACCAAACCGCTCTGCTAGGAGTCAGCATACCCGTCTGCAACTGGATCCTTGACTTCCTGACCCATAGACCACGATCATTGAGGATGGGTGGAAAAATATGGTCCACGATAATTCTCGATACCAGTGTGCTGCAGGAATCTGTCTCAGCCCCTTGCTATACTCCCAACACACTCACGGTTATGCGGCCAGATTCTGCTCTAACTCCATTTGTAAGTTTGCATGTGACCCTACCATAGCGAGTTGGATGTCTAACAATGACGAGAGGGAGTACAGGAAGGAGATGGAGAGCCTGGTGTCAAGACAGCAACCTCTCCCTCGAGACACAGGAGCTAGTTGATGACTTCAGGAAATGAAGAGGCGTTCATACCCCAGTCAGAATCAGTGGTGCTGAGGTGGGGATGGTTGAGAGATTCATGTTTTGAGGAATAATTATCATCAATAATATGCCTTGGTCCAACCACATTAATGTTATGGCCAAGAAAGCATACCTACGCCTATACCTACTAGAAGAATATGGCAGTTTGGCATGTCTCCAATGACTTACCAACTTCGACAGAGGCACCGTGGAAAGCATCCAATTGGGATGCATCACAACTTGGTTTGGCAACAGCTCTGCTGAAGACCACAAGAAATTGCAGTGTTTGGACACAGCCCAGTTCATTACACAAACTAGCCTCCCCTCACCCATTGAACCCCTCTGCATTTTACACTGCCTCAGAAAAGTAGTAAACATAATCTAGGTCCATTTGCACCCTAGTCATTCCCTTCTTCTCTATTTCCATGTGGCCAGAAGATACTAAATCTTGAGAGCACTTACCACTGGATTCAGAAACGGCTTCTTCCCCACTGAGTAACTTTCAGACCTCTCTTAATCAAAACGTGTTGACCCGATCTTCCAACCTACCTCATTGCAGCATGTGCAGTTTTTCATATTTGATCTACACTTTCACTATAACTGTAGCACTATATATTTTGTACTCTGGTTATTTTTCTTCTGGCATTATCTGCTGTATTTCTGCATAGCTTCATTGTATTTCTGTTTGGTATGAGTTGACTGGATAGCACGTAAAACAAGTTTTGCACTGTATTGCTGTACACGTGACAAAATAAACCAATAGTAATATGTAAGTAAGGAAGTAAATATATTAAAAGTAATTCAGAAAAAAAGTTTACTAGATTGATTCCAGAAATGATTGTATTGTATTGTATTGTATTGTATTGTATTTTAATGATCACACAGCCAGGCTGGTGGAATTTGTTATCAGTACAGCTCGGTACAGGTTCCAGCATTTCATCAAACATTAAACATATAACATAGATATACATACAGACAGACACATTACATGATACATAAGGGCCATGCTTATTCTTATTCCTCACCGTACAGAGTTTAAAATGTTAATTGCAGTGGGAATGAAACTGTTTTTGAAGCGGTTTGTTTTGGAGGCAATTGTCCTGTAACGCCTCCCAGAGGGCAGTAGCTGAAAGGCATAGTGTGCAGGGTGAGTGGGATCAGAAATGATCTTGCGGGCTCTGTGTAGTGTCCGGTTGTGGTAAAGTGATTCAAGGGATGGTAGGGGTAAGCCAATAATTTTGGATGCTCTGTTGATGATGCGCTGTAATATCTTCCGGGAGAGTGAGTCGAGACTGCCGAACCAGACTGTGATGGATGAAGTGAGGATGCTTTCGATGATGGCTGTATAGAAGCGGAGCATGAGATGAGACCTTACTCTGAACTTCCTGAGCTGTCGGAGATGGAAAAGTCTTTGCTGGGCTTTTCCATAGATGTGGTCTGCGTTTGTCCTCCATTTGAGGTTGTTGCTGAAGTGGGTTCCAAGGAGTTTGAATGTGTCAGTGATGGAGATGGATTCACCTTTAATGAGCACAGGAGTTTTGGGGGATGGCTGGCGTCTTGGGTGGATGATGAGTTCTTTTGTTTTTGATGAGTTGAGTAAGAGATCATGGTCTGTGCACCAGGTCACTGCTTGGTTGACCTGTGCACGGTATTCAGTTTCTTGGTTGTTGGTGATGAATCCTATGATGGTTGAGTCGTCCGCGTACTTGTACAGGTTGACGGAGCTGTGGTGGGATGTGAGCTGGTTTGTGTAAAGGGAGAATAGCCAGGGTGAGAGAACACAGCCTTGGGGTGTGCCTGTACTGAGGAACAGAGGGGAGGATGTGTTATTGTTGATCCTCACCCTCTGTTGCCTGTTCCAGAGAAAGCTGTGAATCCAGTGACAGATGCATGGGTCAATGTTCATGTCCAGTAATTTATTGAACAGTTTGGCCGGGTTTATTGTATTGAATGCAGAGCTGAAATCCATGAACAGGATGCGGGCATATGTGTTTGCGGACTCCAGGTGGTTCAGAATGTGATGAGTTGCTAAGTTGACGGTGTCCTCAACTGACCTGTTGGCTCTGTATGCAAATTGGTATGGGTCCATGAGTGGGGTGGTGACAGTTTTCAGGTGATTGAGTATGATGCGCTCAAATGATTTCATGACTGCCGATGTCAAGGCAATGGGTCTGTAGTCATTGAGGCAGGAGATGGTCTTGGTCTTGGGAACCGGGATGATAATGGATTCTTTGAAGCAATTGGGTACTGAGCTTTGACAGAGGGAGGTGTTGAAGATGTTGGTAAAAACCCCAGCCAGTTCCGCAGCGCAGTGGTGGAGAACGGAGGGGCTGATGTTATCTGGGCCGGGGGCTTTATTCTTCTTAAGTCCCCTGAAGGTGCTCCTCACCTCCTCCTCGTAGATGGTGAAAGGGGGGGGAGGGAGGGGGTCAGGGGGAGATGGTGGTGGAGCCGGTGCCTGCTCAAATCTCCCATAGAAAACGTTGAGTGTATCAGGAAGCTGATTGTCGCTGTCAGGTGTGGGGGTGGGTTTCTTTTTGTAGTTCGTCATGTTTTGGAGTTTTTTCCAGATGAAACGTGTGTCACTAGTAGTGATTTGTTCTTCTAGTTTAGTGGCATAGTTGGATTTGGCTCTTCTTATAGCAGATCTCAGTTTGTATTTGGCAGCCATATATTGTTCTTTATTTCCTGCCAGATGTGCTGAATTTTTCTCCTTTCTTAATTTTTTAATGTCCTTGTTAAACCACGGTTTATTATTATTGTAGTGTTTGACTTTTTTGAGTGGTATGCACAGGTCCACGCAGTGGTTGACGTATGACGTCACTGCAACGGTGACGTCGTGGAGGTCACCTGCAGCATGGAAAACATTCCAGTCTGTGCACGCGAAACAGCCCCGGATGGTTTCGATGGCTTCAGGGGACCAGCACCGGACAAGTTTTGTTGGTGTCTTGGAGGATTTAACTTTTTGCCTGTATTGTGGAATTAGCAGCAGCATTGCGTGGTCGGACCTGCCCAGCGGAGCCCTCGGGAATGCACGGTAAGCCTCTTTGATGGTAGTGTAGCAGTGGTCCAGCGTGTTGGTCCCTCTGCTGGGGCAAGTTACCTGCTGATGGTAGCCGGGGAGCTCAGATGACAAATTGGTCTGGTTAAAGTCCCCAAGGACGATGACTGCTGTGTCCGGGTGTGAATTTTCCACTGAGGAGACGTAGTTGGCTAACTCAGCTATGGTGGTGTTAGCGTTAGCCTCAGGTGGAATGTAAACACAGATCATAATTACTGATGCGAACTCCCGTGGGAGGAATGATGGTCTGCATTTGACAGTGAGGTATTCCAGGTGCGGGGAGCATACATGGGTGAGTTCTGTAGAATTTGTACACCAGCGTTCATTGATCATTATGCAAACGCCACCGCCTTTTGCCTTGTGCGATAGTTTGGATGATCTATCGGCACGATGTAATGTGAAACCTGGAAGTGTTACCGCTTGGTCAGGTACTGATTGATCCAGCTAGGTCTCTGTCAGGCAGATGGCAGAGCAGTCATTGTAGTCTTTGTTAGTTTGTATCATAAGTTGGAGTTCATCCATTTTGTGCCGGAGGGATCTGACGTTTGACAGCAGAAGGGCTGGGAGCAGTGGCCGGTAAGGGCGTCTCCTGAACCTGGCAAAGGTGCCGGAGCGGCGGCTCTTTTTTGGCCGGCAGCCATGATGTAGAGTGGCTTGAGATGTTTAAGTCCTGTAATTTCTCCTCCAGCAAGGATATAGATGGGCCCGAATCGCTGAGGTTTAAAAGCTCCGAACGGGAGTACTGGATTAAGCACGACACTTTGCAAACAAATAACGCAGACACTAAAAACGGCAGACAGGAACGCTGCTTGTACTGCGGCAAGCCTCACGGCCGCCATCTTTAATAAGTAAGCCTTACAGTGGAAAGTTGAATGGACTAGCTGACGCCTTTTACAGCACAGACCTACCTCACGCTGCCTCGGCGAGGCCAGCAGCATAATCAAGGACAAGTTGCACACTTCCCTCTTCTCCCCTCTTCCATCAGGCAAAAAGGTATACCTCCACCTTCAGTTGTTATCAGGCAACTGAACCATCCTACCAACAACTAGAGAGCAGTCCTGAGCTACTATTTACCTAATTTGAGACACTTTGGATTATCTTTGATCGGACATTCCTGGACTTTATTTTGCACTAAACATTATCCACGTTATTCCCTTTATCATGTATGTTCAAGAGTTCAAGTTCAAGAGAGTTTATTGTCATGTTTCCCTCATAGGACAATGAAATTCTTGCTTTGCTTTGCACACCAGAACATAGTAGGCACGATCCAACATTTGTGCACTGGTTCAGCTAGACAAATGGGCTAAGGAATGGGTAATAGAGTTTAATGCTGATAAGTATGAGGTGTTGCATTTTGAGTAGATCACACAGGGCAGGACCTTCACAGTGAAGGCAGAACCCTGAGGAGTGTTGTCGAGCAGATGGTTCTAGGAGTGTTGGTACATAGTTCCTTAAAAGCGGATAGGTGATGTTTTGGGTCGGGACACTTCGTCTGAAGAAGTATCTCAACCTGAAACATCACCTATCCATGTTCTCCAGAGATGCTGCTTGACCTGCTGAGATATTCCAGCACTTTGTGTCCTTTTGGAGTATTGGGTTCAGTTTTGATCACCCTGCTATAAGAAGGGGCTGGAAAGAGCACAGAGAAGATTTACGAGGACCTTGCCAAGACTTGAGGGCCTGAGCTATTCGGAGAGGTTGGGCAGGCTAGGACTTTATTCCTTGGAGTACCGGAGGCTGGAGGTGACCTTGCAGTGAATAAGATCACGAGGGGAATAGATAGGTTTAATCCACAGTCTTTTACCCCGAGTAGAATAATCAAGGACCAGAAGACAAAAGTTGAAGGTGAGAGGAGAAAGATTGAATTGGAACAACTTTCACACACAGATAGTGGTGGGTATATGGAACAAGCTGTCAGAGGAGATAGTTGAGGCAGGCACCATAACAATATATCAAAGACATTTAGACAGGCACATGAATAGGGAAGGTTTATAGGGATGTGGAAATGGCGTAGGTGGGACCTGGTCGGCATGGGCAAGTTGGGACGAAGGGCTCGTATCTGTTCTGCGTGCCTTTACGATTCTATTATAGGTGTCTATTTATTGTTGGTCTCAGATTGTCCTGATTACAACATGGTAGGAAAAAATCAAAAGTATAACACAGACTAAATCAAATTACATAAAGTACAAACAGCATGGAAACAAACCACTAGGAAACAGTTAAATCTCTCAGAGTTGCAGCTAAAACGATTAGTATTGCAGACAATAAACTGGATATTCTCAGATAGACACAAAGTGCTGGAGTAACTCAGTGGGTCAAGCAGCATATCTGGAGAAAAGGAATAGGTAACGTTTTGGGTTGGAATCCTTCTTCAGAATGGTCACCCATTCTTTTCCCCAGAGGTGATGCTTGGCCCGTTGACTTACTCCGACACTTTGTGTCTGTCTTTGGTTAAAAAACAGCAACTGCAGTTCCTTTCTACGCTCCGAATATCCTCATCAACTGCAATGCCATCTGAGAGTCACTAAATCATTATTTAAATACAACACCTCGTAAACAGCTCGTTCAAAATGATCAGGTATCAAAACAGAAGTCAAGCCCAAGGCACCAAGTTTACAAAAGGTCAGATAAAAAAAGTGCTATGGATTGTGAAAGCAAATCTTTGAAGTCTGACAAATGCATTTTGAAGACATTTAAATGGTGGGACAAAACTATGTTGGGTGGGGTTAGGACAATAAACTGATCACATTGTCCTGGGTAATTAGTGTCTTTCAAATTTAACCCAACTTTAAATGGGACTTGGTATACAAAGGAGAAGTGCACACAAGGCACACCTCTATGGGAACGTTAAACCAGCTGCTCAAATTTCCATCCGATTATAGGTTAGTTTAATTTAATTTAGAGATAATTTAGAGAATTCTACTGCTGCACCACCATGCCTTCCCTTTCTTAAAAGGTCTACATCAGAAGCCCAAATATTGACTATTTTTAATTCAATGTTCAATAACAATGGTGATTAATGATCGTAGGTTCAAGATGAATAATTATAATTAGAGTTATAAAGTTATGAAAAGATGCCATTCGGCCCATCACTTCTATCAGTGGGCAATATAATCCCATGTTTCAGTGCCATCCGATTATAGGTTAGTTTAATTTAATTTAGAGATATGGTGCAGAAACGGGCCCTTCCGCTCACCGAGTCCACGCAGACCTGCGATCCCCTCGTACACTAGCACTATCCTATAAACTAGGGACAATTTACAATCTTTTTTTAACCAAAGCTAATTAACCAATAAACTTGTACGTCTTTGGAGTGTGGGAGGAAACCGGAGCACTCGGGGAAAACCCACGCGGTCACGAGGCACGAACTCCATACATCAGCACCCGTGGTAAGGATCGAACCCGGGTCTCTGGTGCTGTAAGGCAGCAATTCTACCGCTGCACCACCATGCCTTCCCTTTCTTAATAGGTCTACATCAGAAGCCCAAATATTGACTATTTTTAATTCAATGTTCAATGCCAATGGTGATTAATGATCGTAGGTTCAAGATGAATAATTATAATTAGAGTTATAAAGTTATGAAAAGATGCCATTCGGCCCATCACTTCTATCAGTGGGCAATATAATCCCATGTTTCAGTGCCTCGCTGTAGCCTTCTATGCTTAGATGATTTAAATGCTCATCTGAACACTTCATAAATACTGTCAGCGACTCTGCTTACAGCATTCTCTCTGCCAGTGCATTCCAAGTACTCGCCACTCTCTGAGAGGAATCAATCCCCTCTTGGAAAACTTCTAAACATTTTACCCTTATCCTAAACCTATGTCCTTTGGTGTAACTCACCTCTGATCATTTAGACAATAGACAATAGACAGTAGGTGCAGGAGTAGGCCATTCGGCCCTTCAAGCCAGCACCGCCGTTCAATGTGATCATGACTGATCATCCACAGGTACATGGATAGGTCAGGTTAAGAGAGTTGTGGGCCAAACACAAGCAAGTGGGACTAGTGTAGATGGGACATGTTGGCCAGTGTGGGCAAGTTGTGCCGAAGGGCCTGTTTCCATGCTGTAAGACTCTATGACTCTACCCTCTCTACACCCTTCATCATTTTATATATCTCAACCTCCTCATCCTTAGGGACAGCACAGTGCTGCCTTACAGAGTTTCTGCATTACAGCGCCAGAGACCCGGGTTCAATCCTGACTACGAGTGTTGTCTGAACAGAGTTTGTACGTTCCACCTGTGACCGCGTGGGATTTCTCCAGATGCTCCGGTTTCATCCCACACTCCAAAGATGTATAGATTTGTAGGTTAATTTGGCTTTGGTAAAACAAATTGTAAATTGTCCCTTGTGCGTAGGATAGTGCTAGCGTATGGGGTGATCGCTGGTCGGCGCGGACTTGGTGGGCCAAAGAGCCTGTTTCCGCGCTGTATCTCTAAAGTCTAAAGTCTAAACTCCAGGGACAACAGATCTGGTTTCTCCAGTCTCGCTTCATAACTGAAACAACTCTATCCTAGGCAACAACCTGGTGAATCTCCTCTTTATCTTCTCCATGCTTTTATTTGTGTTATAAAGTCATGGTACAATCTCCCCGTCTCTTTACGTGAGGGCCATTGTCATAGATTGATGTAGATATTAAATGGGATTCAAGGTCAATAGGGTTAGACCAATACTTCACCAGATCCATTCATGTAGTCACAAGGTTGAAGTGATATTAATTTACGCATTTTATTTTGAAGAACATTTTTCTCTTATCCGTGAAATGTTTTGGATGTGGAATTCATTAACACAATGGCCTGGCAGACATGGAAGGCCCAGAAGCAATGACAAGGGAATAAGGGTGGAGAAGGTTATGCTGATAGAATCAGATGAGGAAATATAGAGAAAGTCCAAACGGAATGTATAAAAGATCTTATGGTACTATTTTGAAGAGGACAAGAAGAGTTGTGTCCTGTGACCTAGTCAACTCTCTCATTGAACTAATATAATTGAAACAGATTCTTGCTTGTGAGAAGATAGACACAAAATGCTGGAGTAACTCTGTGGGTCAGACAGCATCTCTGGATAAAAGGAATAGATGGCGTTTCAGGTCGAGACACTTCTTCAGACTTGTGAGATTTTATATACCAAATGAATATTATCTTGTGACTATTGCAGTGGCAAAATCAGATGCAACTTTTCATAAAATAATTGCAAGTTTAAGGTGTCTTAATGTTTCCTCAAACATTGCAGAAATCCATAGGTTCTGTGGCCTCTGGATGCCTGAGACACTAAGGCATAAGAGTGAAATTCTGATCTCAAGTGTCCCTACATGTCAATGGGAGTTGACTTTATCGTAATCAGTGCTTCTGCACTTTTGTCAGATTAATCTTTTTTTTCCCCCCCATAGGAAAAAATCCATGGACGTTTCTCTAAACACATCAGACTGATTAAATGACATAAAAGAGAAGAGTGCAAGCTCTCTATCTGGAGTGACAACACCTCTTATTTGTGAATGATGATTCTTCATTGTCAACATACCAGTACTGTTCCTGATGCTTCTTTCAGGGCTGTTGCTTATTCGAGCAATCAGCAAGTGTCTCATAGTAAAAAGTGATAACAGTATATTATTTTGGAGATGTGTTATCAGTGGACTTATTTTTCCCAATTAATTTAATTGTGGGTGACTAGCATTGGACTGATTAAACTAATTTAGACTTGACACTTTAGACTTAGCGTGGAAACAGGCCCTTCGGCCCACCGGGTCCATGCCGACCAGCAATTGTCCCATGAACTTGCACTATCCCACACACTAGTAATAAATTACAATTTAAAATTTCTAATTTTTCATTGCTCTCTAACAACCAATAATTAGACCCAATTAATATTTGGTTAAAGTGAAATTCTGAGTGTTCTGGTCCAACTAAAATGAAAGGATCAGTTGACCAGCATTCATCAATGCTCAGGGATGGGGAGAAATGTTCAGAAGCCTAAAATATTGCTGCAATTCATGTACAATTAACATGTTTATCTATGACTACAAATATTGTGTTCTGAATTTAGTAAATATCACAGTGGCGCAGCAGTAGAGTTAATGCATTACAGTGCCAGAGACCCAGGTTCGATCCTGACTATGGGTGCTGCCTTTACGGAGTTTGTATGTTCTCCCTGTGATCGCGTATGTTTTCTCTGGGCGCCCTAGTTTTCTTGCACACTTCAAAAATGTACAGGTTTGTAGGTTAATTGGCTTTGGTCAAATTGTAAATTGTCCCTGGAGTGTGGGATGGTGCGAGTGTACGGAGTGATAGCTAGTGGGCTGTATTTGTAAAGTCAAAAGTCTAAAACAGTACTAGACACAATTTGTGTCTCACACATCAAGTTAGAAAGAAAGATACATTGCTTCCATTGTAGAGATACGGCAAACATTAAAAAATTATATATAGTGTTGAGGAATGCGGAGAAACAATGCATGGATGATTTTTTTAAATTTTGTATTATTTTGTCTAGGGCACTGCTTTGTATGTCAATTCTCATTCAGTCTCCATCGTCTCTTTATTCCCTGTGCTAACTTCCCATTGTTTTATTCCAACCTTTGGTCTCATTCAGAAGAATCAAAACAAAAAAGATTAGATCAGCCATACTGTCACACTTGACATTGTGTTTGTCTACATATATCTGAACTTTATCTGTAGCGTTTGTTATTTTTTGCTTCTGACTCTCTTGAGTCAGGCTTGCAAATGATAGGGGAAGTGAAAGTGACCTACTGGGTTTTATTAAAGACCAACATTGTCAAAGATGTGACCTGGGGCTATGGAATTGGGGCTTAAGTGTTGAGTTATGCAGACTTTAAATAGCTACAAATGGACGAAATGTGAAAAATGTATTTAAGAAATATGCTTCCTTACATATTAAAATAGTCCAATGTTTTACAGTCAATTTCACAATTTTGTAGGCACTCTTGTTATGTACGGAAAGCAGACTATTTTCTCCATAGCAAAATGCCTGAAACACAAATGTAAGTAAACTACATCAGTAGTATTGCATGGAGAGGGACTGCAGACGCAGGTTTACGCCGAGAATAGACGCAAAATGCTGGAGTAACTCTGCGGGTCAGGCAACATCTCTGGGGAAAGAGTCTCGACCCAAAACGTCACCTATTCCCTTTCTCCAGGGATGCTGCCTGACCCACTGAGTTACTCCAGCATTTTGTGTCTACCTCATTAGTATTGGTTGAGGGAGAAATGTTGACCAGGAAATCAGCTGAAACCCCCCCCCCCCTTTACTTTAGATAGTGGCACGAAATCTTCAGGCAGACGGCCTACATTCTTAATCAACTTTGAATGGTCCAGAAAACCTTGTAAGTTTATTCCTGACTCCCAACAATGCACACTGAAAATGAGCTCTGGCTCCCTTGTTCAATGTGTGAACAATGGAACAATCAGGCATTTGCAGTGATGCTAATGATACGTGCGGTTTTGGACCTATGTCCAAAATTCTTACATGGAAATAAACCTGGAACCTGACCAGATAGTAACCAGAAGGTTGAGATCTAGTTTGGCATTAGTTCTAGGACATATGACTTTAGAGATACAGTGTAGAAACAGGTTCTTCGGCCGACCTAGTCTGCACTGACCAGCAATCACACTGTACACTAACACCTTCTGACACATTAGGGACAATTTACAATTTTTGACGAAACCAAATAACCTACAAACCTGTACGGCTTTGGAGTGTGGGGGAAAATCAGAGCACCCAGAGAGAACGCACGTGATCATAGAGAGAACATACAAACTTAGCATAGACAGCACCTGTAGTCAGGATGGAACCCGCGTCTCTGGCGCCGTAAGACAGCAGCTCTACCACAACCCGAATATTGAGAACAGTAGCTGTAATAGTTTAGTGAGAACGGTCATGGGGCTCATGAAGGCACTGTACCTCAAATCCTTCTGTATCTGCAGCCCTTAAAGTATTTACTTCTGGAACCTAGATCTCAGTAAACAATGTGTACCTGACCTGTCTGGGGACCCAAGTAATCCAAAGGGACACCACTATTTCATGCAACCAAGACAATGAGATTTGAATGTATAGTTCTGCTCCTTATTTTTACTTTATATTATCTGAATTACCATCCATGAATACTGATGTACAAAAAGTGATGTAGGGCGACAGAATCGTAACAAAGCTCAGCCTTACCGTTTCCTTACATGATTGCAACTTCATCAGTTCATCTACTGATGGGTTTACATTTTGATGTATTGTATGACAACATGAAACCTCGGACAATCTCCAGACCTTGAGAGGGCAGTTGTAACCAATTGGTGACTGATGGAATTAGATGCTTTAACAGCGCATCCCATTTCACTCTCCGCTGGTCAACAGGTGTTTAAGCCAACTCTTCCACCTGGTCCCTTGGGCTGCTGAGGAGCGAGGTTCCAGAGTCACAGTCAGAGTTGTACAGCACAGAAACAGGTCCTTTAGTACACTGTGACCATGCGGATCATCATGCCTATCAATTGTAATCCCCCTTGCCTGCATTAATTTCACATCCCTCTAGGCTCTGCTCATTCAAACACCTGTAAAATGCCTCTTAAATGTTACTATTCCTGTCCGCAACACTCCCTCTGCAGACCATTCTAGATACCAACTACTCTTTGTGTGGAAGAATTTACTCCTCAGATCTCCTTTTACACTCCCCACTTTTACTTTAAACCAATGTGTTATAGATTTAGCCAATTTCATGGGAAACAGTCATTGGCTATCTTCTCTGTCCATGCCTCTCATAATTGTATAACCTCAGTCTGAAGAAGGGTCCCGATCCGAAACTTCACCCATTCCAGAGATGCTGCCTGTCCTGCTGAATTACTCCAGCATTTTGTGCCTATTTACACCTCTACCATGTCACCTCTCAGTCCGCTTTGCTCCAGGGAAAACAATCCCAGCCTATCCCATCTCTCCTGATAACTCAAACGGCCCAATCCCAGGAACATCCTTGTGAAACTTTTCCGAACCTTTCCCAGATTATGTCCACACTCCCTTCCTCTACTGTGGTGACCAAAACTACTCACGATACTCCAAGTGCAGACTAACCAACAGTTTTATCAACATGGCATTCCAATGCTCATGATCTGTGCCCAGGCTGATGATGGTAAGTGTGTCGTACGCCTCACTCACCAGCCTGTCTACCTGAGTTTCCATTTTCAGGGAGTTACTACTACTTCTACTCCAACATCTCCCTGTTTAATAAGACTTCCTGAGGCTCTATCATTCACTGTGTATGTCCGACCCTTGTTTAACTTACCAAAATGCACCACTTCACACTTATTGGAGTTAAATTTTTCTGTCGATCCCTTGCGCACTTTCCCAATCTATCTGTATGTTGTAATGCTTGTAATTTCAGACAAGCTTTTTCACTATCAACTGTACCAGCAATTTTGGTGTCATCCTCAAACTTATGAATCATGCTACCTACATTCTCATCCAAATGATTAATTAAAACTATCTGAATAGAATGTCGCACTGCCTACAATGACCACTGGTACAGCCACAGAGCACAAATCGCAGTCATAGGCCAATAAAATTATTCCCCGGACTGTTTTCCTCCTATTACTTAAATCAGGTCTCTCCTTCTGTTGTGTAGTCACACTTTGAAAGCAGATGATGAATCCCTATGGAAAATCTCAGCTCTTGAATCAGCCTCAACAGAAATTGCCACAGAGGATGGCAGCCAATGGGAAGGAAATTTCTAGAAGGGATAAGAGAGTAAGGTCAGGGCCAACTGCGAGCAGTCTGAGGGGGGACGTGAATGCGGAGGTCAAAGTGTTGTATATGAATGCGCAAAGTATAAGAAATAAAGTGGATGAGCTTGAGGCTCAGTTAGAAATTGGCAAGTATGATGTTGTGGGAATTACAGAGACATGGCTGCAAGAGGGCCAGGGCTGGGAACTGAATATTCAAGGGTATACCTCCTACCGAAAAGACAGACAGGTGGGCAGAGGGGGTGGGATAGCTCTGTTGGTGAGGAATGAAATTCAGTCCCTTGCAAAGGAATGACATTGAAACAGGAGATGTGGTCAGTATGGATAGAACTAAGGAATTGTAAGGGTAAAAAGACCCTAATGGGACTTATCTACAGGCCCCCAAACAGTAGCCTGGACATAGGGTGCAAGTTAAATCTGGAGTTAAAATTAGCATGTAGCAAAGGTAATGCTGTGGTTGTTATGGGAGATTTCAACATGCATGTAGACTGGGAAAATCAGGTTGGTACTGGACCCCAAGAAAGGGACTTTGTAGAGTGCCTTTGTGATGGATTCTTGGAGCAGCTTGTATTGGAGCCTACCAGGGAGAAGGCAATCCTGGATTTAGTGTTATGTAATGAACCGAATTTGATAAAGGTACTTGAGGTTAATTAGGAGGCAGGTTTAATCTACAATTAGAGAGGGAGAGGGGTAGATTGGAGGTATCAGTGTTTCAATGGATAAAGGGGACTATGGGGCCATGAGGAAGGAGCTGGCCAAAGTTGACTGGAAAGATACACTAGCAGGGGTGACAGTGGAACAACAATGGCAGGTATTTCTAGGAATAATACAGAAGGTGCAGGATCAGTTCATTCCTAGGAGGAAGAAAGATTCAAAGGCCAAATGCCCTACTCCTGCAGCTATTGTCTATTGTCTAACAGTAAACTGAACTTTGGTGAACAAATAATCCTCCCTGTTTCTTATAGGTACGAGGAACCGCAGATGCTGGTTTACAATTTTAAAAAGCCACAAAGTGCTGGAGTATCTCAACGGATCAGGCAGCATCTCTGAAAAACAAGGTCAGGTGATGTTTAGGGTTGGGATCCTTCAGACTGTTCCTAGTTGGGGTAAGGAAGCTGGAAGAGAGGTGGGGGTGGGAATAAGCTTGTCAAGTGATAGGTGGATATAGGTGGGGGTGCGGGGGGGGGGGGGGTGGGGTGTTGATTGGCTGATTGTTGGACAAAGGCCATAGGCATCTCTGCCTTTTCATCTCTATCCTTAGTTCAACCATGTGCCAATCAAACTCACCTCTTTAACTGCATCCATCTGTCATCTTTGTTCCACCGCCACCTCTCTTCCAGCATTCTTCCCCTTTACTGCAATCAGTCTGAAGAAGGGTCCCATCCCAAAACGTTGCCAATCCATGTTCATATCCCATCGACACTAGTCCCACCTGCATGCATTTGGTATGTATCCCTCTAAACCAGTCCTATCCAAATACTTGCCTAAATTGTTTCTTAAACATTGCAATAGCACCTGCCTCAACTACCTCCTCCGGCAACTCGTTCCATACGCCTACCTCCCTTTGTGTAATAAAATTATCTCTATTATATCTTTCCCCCCTCACCTTAAACCTATGTCCTCAGATTCTCGATACCCCTACTTTCGGCAAGAGACTCTGTGCGTCTACCCGAAATATTCCTCAAATGATTTTGTACATGTCGGTAAGAACACCCCTCATCCTCATGCGCTCCAAGGAACAGTCCGAGCCTGCTCAACCTCGTCCTATAGCTCAGTCCCTCGAGACCCAGCAACTCCTCATAAACTTTCTCCGTACCCTTTCCAGTTTCTGATATTCAGCTGAGAACGGGGTCAGAAGGACTTGAGAGTGTGCTGGGGTCGAGGGAGCTGTGAGAACAGGTGAGAAGGATCATTCTCATGACCACTCAAGGGTCACTGCAAGGGTCCATACGTCACAGCTGAGGGCAAGGCGCACAATCACCTGATGGGTGGGGGTGTTGTTGGAGATCATGGCCTTCATCCAGGGCCTTCAGAGATTGAGGGGTTAGATAACAGGGCAGCACAATGGAGCAGCGGTAGAGTTGCTGCCTTACAGCGCCAGAGTTCCGGGTTCGATCATGACTGCAGGTGCTGTCCGTATGAAGTTTGTACATTCTCCCCGTGACCACGTAGGTTTTCTGTGGGTGCTCCAGTTTCCTCCCACACTCCAAAGAGGTACAGGTTTGGAGGGTGATTGGCTTCAGTAAAATTGTAAATTGTCCCTAGTGTGTAGGTTAGTGCTAGTGTACGGGGTGATCGCTGGTCAGTGGGGCCTGTTTCTGCGCTGTGGAAGTGCAGAGGAAATGTTTGTCTTGACAGTGTAAACTTTGAAATGATTAAGTATCCTTGTTTGAATTGCCGATTATTTTTTGGTATCTTAGGGAAAGACACTGAGGAAAGGATTGAATGTTGAGATGTTGAAATTCAGAAACTGTGCTCCAATGACAGACCACATACGATGCACGCTAAGAAAACTAACTGTACAATTCGGCTGCGATAGTACAAACAAACAAAGCCACCCAAACTTCAGGATTTCTCAGTTGTGTAGCACAGGAGTAGGCCCTTCGGCCCACCATGACCATGCTGACCATGAAGCACATCCCTACTTTTCATCTTTCCAGTTAAATACTCTGTCAAAATTGTGCCCGAATGAGTTCACACTCTATATCAAAGTTAGACAAAAATGCTGGAGAATCTAAGCGGGTGAGGCAGCATCTATGGAGCGAAGGAATAGGTGACGTTTCGGGTCGAGACCCTTCTTCGCTCCATAGATGCTGCCTCACCCGCTCAGTTTCTCCAGCATTTTTGTCTACCTTCGATTTTTCCAGCATCTGCTGTTCTTTCTTAAACACTCTATATCAAGTTAATTACGGCAGATAAGCCACGGGGAGAACGTACAAACTCCGTACAGACAGCACCCTTGGTCAGGGTCCAAACATCAAACCTCAGCCACCTTGTCAAGAACCATGTAAAGAATCCAGACAATGGACTATTGATTCATTTCTAGTCAAAACGCATTCTAATTTTGTGGATTTATACGATTAATTCATCAGAGATCAAATCATTTACAGGAATCCGGATGTTCAGTCTGAATGACAGAGTAAACTCCAGCAATGTTCATACAGTGATGTGAAACCACAGAACAAGCCAAACCCAGGCCAAAAATGTTGGATGGTGAAAATTGGGTTTTCATATATTGCAGGTGTAGCCTAGCCTGCGGCAAGAGCACATTTAACTCAAATTAAACAACATTAAAAAGATCAGAAGGTAGTTTTATGACCTTCATCCAAATATTAGGTGGAATGCATGCGTGACTCATGCCCAGAGATGCCCCATTAAATTTCCAGAGTGAAATGTGAGTAGAACTGCATGTTATTGTGTTTCATTCTCGAGCAAAACTATCTCAAATAGCATAATACTGAAGAACGCATTACAACCCAATGAATTTCCCTATAGTTATTTGTTGTGTGGATTAGTTTACTATATTAATCATGACTCTTAGTTATTTTTTACTATTACTATAATGAATACTACTATTCATTTGGTTTCTGATTATGTTCATAGACCATTCCCCAAGGAAAGCCTTCTTTGTGCTTGACCCACGATGAGTCTTTATTGCTCTTCATCTCAATAATTTCTAAAGAATCGGCAATCGGCGTAATCCAATTTACAGATTAGTTATTTACTTTCAAGAACTTGTGAAATAGCTATTTACTTGGTTTGTAGTTTAGCTAATAAATGTCAAGCAAATATATGAATGAGTTTATGGATAAATGAATGGAATCAATAACATGAGACCTAGTGTTACAATATGGCTAACTCACTCTTCAAAGATGATAGACATTTACATAGAAATAGACATAGAAATTTATAGCACAGGAACGGGTCCTCCGGCCCACAATGTTTGTGCCGAACATAATGCCTAGCTGAACTGATCTCATCTGCCTGCACACAATCCATATCCCTCCATTCCCTGCCCTTCCATGTGCCTATCCAAAGCTTCTTAAACACCAATATAATATCTGCCTCCACCACCACCCCTGGAAATGTGTTTCAGGCCCCCACCACCCTCTGTGTAAAAAAACTTGCCCTGTACATCTCCATTAAACTTTCTCCCTCTCACCTTATAGCTACGCCCTCTAGTGTTGGACATTTCCACCCCAGGAAAAAGATTTGGAATGTCTGCGGTATTTATGCCTCTCATAATTTTATATACTTCTTTAAGTCTCCCCTCAACCTCTGATTTTCCAGCGAAAACAATCCTAATCTATCCAACCTCTCCCTGTAGCTGAAACCCTTTAACCCAGGCATCATCCTCGTAAACCTCCTCTGCACCCTCTCCAAAGCTTCCACGTCTTTCCTGTAATGAGGCGACCAGAGCTGCACGTAATACTCCAAATGCGGCCTCCAAATGTTGTATAGAGCCACATCATGACTTCCTGACTCTTGTTCTCAATGCTCCCAGCAATGAAGGCAAGCATACCAGATGCCTTCTTAACCACCCAATCTAATTGTGTTGCCATCTTTAGTGACCTATGAACTTGGACTCCAAGATCCCTCTGCACTTCAACGCTGTTAAGGGTCTTACCAAGATGAATGATATCAAGCAGTTACTCGCACTGAACAAAACACTCTTTTGCTATTTTTAAAATAGTTTTAGACCGGCTGGTCAGTTTTAGAAAAATTGCAAAATATTACAGCCAAAAAATAGGGAGGAATAATGGTGCATCTCTCATGGTCAATGTATCCTGTCATTTTTGTTTCTATTCAAATTAAATAATGTAACATTTAAATCTATGGGATTGCACGATAAAACAGGCTGAGCCATTTTGATTTTGAAAAAATTGATTTCAACAGCAAAAAACACAAAGGAACACAACACACATACGCACGCGCACACAAACACACAGCAGGAAGAAGAAAATAGAGTGGACAAAATGTGCTAATTAGTTCACAGATTGACCACTGGAACATTATTACTTTGTGCACATGCTAACCATAGGACTGTTCTTTATTAATCAGCCTTCCGACGTTTTAGACTTCAGAGTTACAGCGCGGAAACAGGCCCCTCGACCCACCGAGTCCTCGCCGACCAGTGATCACCGTGTACCATTAACGCTATCCTACACACTGGGGACAATTTACAATTTTACTAAAGCCAATTAACCGACAAACCTGTATGTCACTGGCATGTGGGAGGAAACCGGAGCATCCGGGGAAAGCCCACGCAGTCACAGGGAGAACGTACTAACTCCATACAGACAGCACCCTTCGTCAGGATCGAACCCGGGTCTCTGGCGCTGTAAGGCAGCAACTGCCGCCGCGCCACCATGCCGCCCACAGTTATGCTGCATAACTCTGCAAATCTATGAATAATCAGTTTGGAATTCTGAGTCACAGGAGCCTTTGTGTTTTATGCATCTCTGTGCTCGGCTACTTCTGCCTTTCATGGAGGGTGAAGGCCATCCTGTCACCGTGCACTTCACAGCCCAAAACAGACTCTCAACTCTGCACTCCGTTGCAGCAAGGGATTGTCAGTTAGACAGAGGGTAAGTTTCAGTATTTCCCCAAAGCTACCTTGAAAAATGGCAACATCTTTACAGTATCCTGGGAATCCCTGGCACATGACGGCTCAAAGTGGATAAGAGGCATCCAGGATGGGGTGTAGAACATGGAAAAATACAACACAGAAACAGGCCCTTCTGCCCACAATGTCTGTGCTGAATTGCAAGTCAATGCACAAGGTGTACAGAGAAGCTTTGCTCCCCACACCACTCCACCCCACCCATTCTGCACCTCCTGCCCCATCTGTAGAAGTGCTTGTAGTTCCCATATTGGCTTTATCAGCCTCCTCGGAAACCACAAAACTGTTCCTGATGAACTGCCTGAAGGCCAGGAGACATTTCAGAAAGATTACACACAGCGACTTCAGGCAAAAAGTATTCGTTCCCTTAATTATCATGTTGAGTATCCAAAGTCAATTTTCTATTCTTAGTGAATGACATGAATGAACAAATGATGGGATTGGTATAGATGGGTTCTTGATGGCCGGCAGGGGATATGGTGGGCCAAAGAGCCCATAGCTGTGTTGAATAACTTTATCTCTGACATGTAAGAAAATCTATTGAACTCCTCACCCAATTAAGTTGAATTGCCTACAACAATATACTAACTGTGTTAGTGAAACACCAAGACAGTGACTGGGATACCATGTAGATTTTCACCTCTCCTTTCCTTCTTTGAATTGTACTAAAAATGGAATTTGAGTTTTACGAAGTCAATGGCAGAAAAAGCTTGGCTACAGAATCATAGAGAGATACAGCATGAAAACAAGATCCATGACTTACCAAACCGACCATCCCATTAGATCCTCAAATGCTGCACAAGCAATGAATGGAGTTGACACAGTAAGCCTACGTCAACATTGTGTTTCATTCCCTTCAACTCCCTTCTGATTCTGCCACTCACTGACACACCAATCTACAGTGTCCAGACTTGCCAGATGTTAGTTAATCAAATAGAGTCACAGTCATAAAGCAAGAAAACAGGCTCTTCGGCCCAACTTGCCCATGCCGAAACAAGATGCCCCATTTACACGAGTCCCACCTACCCACGTTTGGCCCATATCCCTCTAAGCATTTCCTATCCATGTACCTGTACAAATGTCCTTTAAATGTTGCTATCGTACTTGCCTCCACTATTTCCACTGGCAGCTTGTTCCATATGCCCACCACCCTCTGTGTGAAAAAGTTGTTCCTCTGGTTCTTATTAAATCTTTCGCCTCTCACCTTAAACTTATGTTGAAGATACACACAAAATGATGGAATAACTTAGCGGGTCAGGCTGCGTCTCTGGAGAAAAGGAATATGTACCGTTTCGGGTCGAGATCCTTCTTCAGACTGACAGTCAGGGGTGAGGGAAACTAAAGATATGACAAGGTTCAAAACAATACAGACCCGAAACATCACCTATTCCTTTTCTCCAGAGATGCTGCCTGACCCACCAATTAACTTCATCCAACATTTTGTGTCTACCTTCATTGTAAACCAGCATCTGCAGTTCCTTTCTACACATTAAACCTATGTCCTCTGGTTCTTGATTGCCCTACTCTGGGTAAAAGACTATGCATCTACCACATCTCTTGCCATCATGGTCTTATGCACTCTATAAGATCACCCCTCATCCTCCTATGTTCATACTGATTAATCAAGAGTAGGCTCAGCTGATTCCTCAATGCTACCCCTGCATCAGCCCTCCATAATACTAGTTGTTGGAGCATGCCAGTTCGCAGAAGTATTAGATAACCAAGCATTTACTGTATTCATTTTGTGTAGTAAGGAACTGCAGATGCTGGTTTACACCGAAGATAGACATAAAATGCTGGAGTAACTCAGCGGGACAGGCAGCATCTCTGGAGGGAAAGAATGGGTGACGTTTCGGGACGAGACCCATCTTCAGACCTTTGCTGCATTCATTTAGTGTTGGGCATTTTGCTCATTTTGTGCATTGCATCAATGTTGTTCTCCATCAGACAATATAACCAAAACTTATTTGGTCATTCAGCCCATTTTTACAGGCACTGCTGTTCATCAAATGGGACCTTGTTTCCTCCATTACACCAGTGATGGCTCGGTGCAAAGTGATTCATTGCCTGTGAAGCATTTGGGGGCTGTTGGTAGTAGGAATAAATTTCTAAATGGGGAGTGAATCCAGAAATCGGAGGTGCAAAGGGACTTGGGAGTGCTGGTGCAGGATTCCCAAAAAGTTAATCTGCAAGTTGAATCGGTAGTAAAGAAAGCAAACTCAATGATAGCATTGATTTTAAGAGGGGTTGTGTACAAAAATAGGGATGTAATGTTGAGGCTCTATAAGGCGCGGGTAAGATTGCATTTGGAATATTGTGAGCAATTTTGAGCACCATATCTGAGGAAGGATGTACTGACTCTGGAGAGGGTCCAGATGAGGTTTACAAGAATGATCCCAGGAATGATTAGGCTAACCTATGATGAGTGTTTGTCCACATTGGGCCTGTAAACGCTGGAGTTTAGGAGAACGAGTGGGGACCTCATTGAAACATAAATAATAGTGAAAGGCTTGGATAGAGTGGATGTGGAGAGGATGTATCCACTAGTGGGAGGGTCTAGGACTAGAGGTCATAGCCTCAGGATTAAAGGACGTTCTTTTAGGAAAGAGATGCGGAGAAATTTCTTAAGTCAGAGGGTAGTGAATCTGTGGAGTCTTTGCCACAGAAGGCTGTGGAGGCTGTCAGTGGATATTGTTAAGGCAGCGATAGATAGATAGATCCTTGATTAGTACAGGTGTCAGAGGTAATGCGGAGAAAGCAGGAGAATGGGGTTAGGAGGGAGAGATAGATGAGCCATGATTGAATGGCAGAGTGGACCTGATTGGCAAATGGCCTAATTCTACTCCTATTCCTAATGACCTTATGACTTTGAGAGGTGGTGAATGGCAGAATGTACATGCAAGTGTGTCTTGGGTTTGAAAGGTCCGCACTACAAGCATTTTCATAAGATGCACTTCACATCATCTGGGGATGTCAGCCTGGGATGCTAACTGATGAAGGGTCTCGACCCAAAATGTCACCTATTGGTATTCTACAGAGATGCTGCCTGACCCGCTGAGTTACTCCAGCATTTTGTGTCTATCTTCGGTGTAAACCAGCATCTGCAGTTTCTTGTCTTTGAGTAGAGGGATCAGGAAAAAAAGGTGTAATACAAAACCAAGGGAAGCCGGGAAAAGGTGACTTTAGCCACAGAGAGGTACTGGGGGAGATTTTCACCTTACACCATAATCGTGGCCCTCTGCCCCAGGGCCCATCTTGTGTCTGTCATGGGTGCAGTCTGCCGCTGGGTACTTTAGCTCCGTACATACTGTATAAAGGGCCTGTCCCACGAGCATGCGACCTGCATGCGGCAAGCACGACCAAACTGTAAGCGGGGGCCGCGCGGAGGTCGAGTGAGTGACGTGAAGTTCGAGTGAAGTCCACGGGAAGTTCGTACGTGACATACACTATCGAGACGTGCGTACGGCGTCGAGACTCTGCGCACGCCCGTCGAGGCGGTGCGTACGGCGTCGAGGTGGCTGCGGGCTGGCAGGCCGTTGCCGCGCGGAATTTTTGAACACGGTCAGTTTTATCGGAGTCCCGCGCGATGTCGGGACCAGCTCCGCACAACTCCATACGGCTCCGGCAATCGAAGTGGGACCGGCCCCGCGAGGCCGTAAGGCTCAAGCGACCACGTTAGGTCGCGCTTGCCGCATGGAGTCGCATGCTTGTGGGACAGGCCCTTTAGCCAGGCCTGGCATGGCATTATGGAGGCAGGGCCCGTACCAGCATTACACTGACAGGCAGCTTTCTCAGCCACTGAAGCCACACCCCACAGGTTCATAGGCTGTCAAAGCTGTCACTGTAATCACAACTTTGTAAGCATATATCACCCGCACAATCATTCTAAATCACTTTGCCACTAGTGACTTTAGAGATACAGCGTGAAAACTGGCCCTTCAACTCACCAAGTCCGCGCCGACCGGCGATCGCTCCCGTACACCAGCACTATCCTACACACGAGGGACAATTTACAATTTTCACCGAAGCCAATTAACCTACAAACCTGTACATCTTTGAAGAGTGGAAGGAAACTGGAGCTCCTGCAGAAAACCGACAGGGAGAACGTACAACCTCCAAAAAGACACCACCCAAAGTCAGGATCGAACCCGGGTCTCTGGAGCTGTAAGGCAGCAACTCCAGCCCTGCGCCGCCCGCTAGTTAAACATACAATTTCAGATGTATGTTAAAAACATTAAATGTTAAAGAGTAACACACACACATACAGACTGAAAATCAATTTAATCTAAATCATTTTTTAAATTTAATTTCTCTCTACATCCAATTTCTCCTGAGCTTCATGCAGTACCTTTGTCTTGTCCAAGCTCAGCTGGGGCATATTCCAGACTGAGAGCTGGGAAGGAGACACAAGAGATGCAGGAATCTTGAGTAAAATCCAAAGTGCTGGAGACAGCAGAATCTGGCATTGCACGTGGACTGCAGGAGGCGTCCACCTGAAACCTGCTGAGAGGAAGATTGTGCTAATACCCAAGTTCGAAAAGTGGATCTTCCACAGACATTGATCGGAATGAAAGGAGCAGATCCACACAGAAATCTGCAGTGTGCAAGTAGTTTAGCTTAGATTTTGTAACTCCAAAGCTGGCAAAACGATCAGCATTCATTGTCATTAAACAATGAAACTGACAGCACCTTCAGTTGATGGCTGAGAAATCCGGAAAAGCAAGTTGAGTGTTTCAACCATGCAAACAATGGGAGTGATCCTCACCTCCATAACTCTGGTCTCAACTGTAGTCACGTACAGGCAGACAGAGGGTTTGCGTTTCTTTGTCGATTTTAAAGATTAAAGCCAGCACAATTAATATTCCACATGCTGAGGAACATTACGACAGCAGCTTAAAGCTGTTGTCTACCCTGTGCCTCTCTACGCCTTCTTGTAGTGCAACTGCAGTCCTCTGCAGACCCAGCTACCTTTTGGCAAACAGTACCTACCTGGCAAGTACTAATAGAGACCTTTGTTTTACTGTGACAGCTCACAGATTATATACAAGTTTAGCCTGAGGACAAAAATGACTAAAGTCCCATACCCTCTTCTTTAGGCAAGTACATTGCATGACCTGGTCACAAAAACACCCACGATATACCAAGGGAACACAAGGAACTGCCAATGCTGGTTTACATTAAAAAGGGTTGGAGTAACTCAACGGATCAGGCAGCATCTCCACAAAGCTGCCTGACCCGCTGCGTTAGCATTTTGTGATTTTCTTTCATAATGTACTCAGCGAGTTCTGAAAGGTCATGGAATGAACCAAATACTAAATATGCATGCAGTCATCTCCACCCTGTTCGGATGTTGTGAAATATGAACTTATTAATGACATGACATTATAGAATTACCATTCGCAATGAGGTAGAGGAATTAGCAGCCCAATTGGAATCAATTGGTGTGATCTTATCGTGACAATGGAGATGTAACTACAATGTGAACAGAACTCGGAGGTGATTATTGAAGGTTGTTCAACAGTTTGGAAAGTCAAATGAAAAGGTGAAGTGGTAGGGTGCAGGTATTAATGAGATGAGATCAGAACTGGTAAGGAGTGGACCGTTCCATACAGCACAATGTAAAGCTAGAATCAGTTACAGTGGAGTGAAGAAATAGAAGGCAGAAGACACTGTGGGAACACAGTTGTGGGAACACAGTTGTGGGAACACAGTTGTGGGAACACAGTTGTGGGAACACAGTTGTGGGAACACAGTTGTGGGAACACAGTTGTGGGAACACAGTTGTGGGAACACAGTTAATTATGCGCCACTGAATGATGATTTCAACATGAGCTGTTTATTGGGGGAATATAGTAATAATGGAGGGCTTTTATATTTGAAATAAAGCTTCAAGAAGATATAGATAAACTTAGTGATTGGACAGGAACGTAAATGCAACATGCTGTAGAGAAATGTGGTGCCCAAAACAGAACACCAGATATTGGGAAATGTTGATGTTCAAAAGGATTGAAGCATCCTTGTACAGAAATCACTGCAAACCCAACAAGATTTCCAAAAAAAAAAAACATCAACCAACAAAAACCCACTTAGGGAAAATGGTATGTTGGCCTTTATTATGAGAGAGGATTGAGTAGAAGAGTAAACAGTCTTAACACAACAATAATAGAGCACCTTGTTGAGCATTTGAGGATTATCTCTACTATACACATGCAATGGGGTCTGCAGTGACCACTAACCCATGAGTACAAGGTACATGTATTTCCTCCCAGTCTGGTGAGCAGCTTCTGCTGAGCTTGTTCCCTTCCTTTCCTCCTCTTTTCTATTGTGATGGCAGAGTCCCTCTCCTTGAAACAAGCCACTGCCTCATGTAGATCAATTGAGGCCTCTTAATGGCTTGCAATGTCTATGCCCATGTTACTCAGACACCTTTCTTCAGTCATGTTCCCAAAACATCACCCATTCTTTCCTTCCAGAGATGCTGCCTGTCCTGCTGAGTTACTCCAGCATTTTGTGTCTATCTTCGGTTTAAACCAGCATCTGCAGTTCCTTCCTACACATTGATTTTAAACACTTACCTCCATTGTCTCCATTCTTTAAGCAGGTTACTAGCTGGGAAATGCAGCAGTTTCACCAGCTTTGTTTGTTCTATTGTATACTTTCTCAATTGAACCACCCCGCTCATAGTTCCTTGGAGTATATCAATTCACCAGTATGTAATAGTCATCTGTTATCTCAACTTGGAAGCGTATCATTTAGTATGCCGGATCAAGCACATCAAGCAAATGTCATTGCTTCATCACCCAACAGTTAGGACACTGTCTCAGTGTGGCCTGGATGGTTTGGGTGGGATGAGTGAACCAAGGAGATGCAGTGGGAATGGTCTCTATGGGAAGTGGAAAGTTTTCAGTCTGAAGAAGGGTCTTGATCCAAAACGTCACCCATTCCTTCTCTCCAGAGATGCTGCTTGTCCCGCTGTTTACAATCAATATTTGCTTACAGGGATCGTGGCCTGCAGGAGGAAGCCACCGAGTCAGTCCCCTGCTCGTTGGACCTGATGGACCGTAAGGGGGAATCCGCCGAGCCGTGCCCTGCTTGTTCCCCAAAGACCAGAGACCAGGAGGATGGAGCCAGTGATGATGGATGCGACGGGTAAGGTGCAAGAACCGGGATCTGGCCTACTGTGCCTTCATGGTCAGCTGCGTGAGGTTCCTCTGGGTTCATGGCATCCAAGAACAGAAATGGCTGAATCCCCACAACAGCCTGGGACTTGTCTGGAACATGCATTGGTCAAAAGAACTGGAGCATGGACTTTGAAAATGGCGCAAAAACATGACACCTCTTGCATGCAGGCTCAGTAAACTATTTCAGTACACTTGGTAATCGGGGATCAGGGGTATGACAATATTTTACTGGATTGTTTATAAGATAAATAATTTCACTGTGTTAGTACTTTGCACATGTGACAATGAAAAGCACCATCGAACCATTGAATTGTACCATGTCATAGACCTTCCAATGAGACCCTGCAGAAGATAAATGTGAGGTTATCCACTTTGGTGGCAAAAACAAGGGGGCAGATTATTATCTCAACGGGGTTAGTTTAGGTAAGGGGGAGGTGCAGCGAGACCTGGGTGTCCTTGTACACCGGTCACTGAAAGTAGGCGTGCAGGTACAGCAGGCAGTGAAGAAAGCTAATGGAATGTTGGCCTTCATAACAAGAGGATTTCAGTATAGGAGTAGAGAGGTTCTTCTGCAGTTGTATAGGGCTCTGGTGAGACCACATCTGGAGTATTGTGCACAGTTTTGTTCTCCTAATTTGAGGAAGGACATCCTTGTGATTGAGGCAGTGCAGCGTAGGTTCACGAGATTGATCCCTGGGATGGCGGGACTGTCATAAGAGGAAAGATTGAAAAGACTAGGCTTGTATTCACTGGAGTTTAGAAGGATGAGGGGGAATCTTATAGAAACATATACAATTATAAATGGACTGGACAAGCTAGATGCAGGAAAAATGTTCCCTATGTTGGGCGAGTCCAGAACCAGGGGCCACAGTCTTAGAATAAAGAGGAGGTCATTTCAGACTGAGGTGAGAAAAAACTTTTTCTCCCAGAGAGTTGTGAATTTATGGAATTCCCTGCCACAGAGGGCAGTGGAGGCCAAATCACTGGATGGATTTAAGAGAGGCCCGGGAGCGTTGGAGCGAGTGGAGGAGGGTCAGGGCGGTGAATACTTAAATCGGGCGTGGGGCTTTCTTTCACAGAGGCCCGGGACCGTTGGAGCGAGTGGAGGAGGGTCGGGGCTTTTACCAAAATCCGTAACGTTCCACACTCCATAGGGAGGGTTTTGGTGGAAGCCGCTGATTGGCGGAAGCAGACTAGAGGAAGCAGCTGATTGGGTGCAACCTCAGGTTAGCATTTCTGCTTTCTGGTTAAAGGTACAGTGCTTTAGAAAGGTACAGTGAGCCAAGGGTACAGTGGGCTAAAGGTACAGTGCTTTTTGTTTATATAATAAAGGTGCAGTTTAAAGGGTAAGAGGGAGCAGCTGTTTGTGAGTCAGATACCTGCTGATTTCTCCCAGCAGTTTCTATTGTATTATACTGGTATCGGATCCAGGGTAAGGCGAGAGAATGACAGCCAGAGCAGTGTACTGTTCTGGATGTCAGATGTGGGAGGTCATGGTGTCGGATGGCCCTCCAGACGTCCACATCTGCACCAGGTGCAGCGAGATGGGGCTCCTAAGGGACCGTATTAGGATCCTGGAGCAGCAGCTCGATGACCTCTGTCTGGTCAGGGAGAGTGAGGAGGTCACAGAGGGGAGTTATAGGGAGGTGGTCACTCCAAAACCACGGGAGAGAGACATGTGGGTCACGCAAAGGGCAAGGAAGGGCAAGGGGCAGAGGCAGGAACGAGTGAGTACTTCAATGTCGATACACCTTGCAAATAAGTACTCCTGTTTGAGTACGGATGGGGTGACAGCCTGCCCGGGGGTAGCGAGAGCGGACGGGCCTCCAGCACAGAGACCGGCCTTGTTGCTCTGAAAGGTAGGGAAAAAAAGAAGAGGGCAATAGTAATTGGGGACTCTATTGTTAGGGGGTCGGATAGGCGATTCTGTGGACGCAGTCGGGAGACCAGGATGGTGGTCTGCCTCCCTGGTGCCAAGGTCTCGGACGTGTCTCAACGCGTCCAAGATATCCTGAAATCAGAGGGAGAGGAGCCTGAGGTCGTGGTACATATAGGTACCAATGACATAGGTAAAAAAAGGGAAGAGGTCCTGAAGGGAGGATTTAGGGAGTTGGGAGAGTTAAGGAAAAGGACCAAAAAGGTAACAATCTCAGGATTATTGCCTGTGCCACGCGACAGTGAGAGTAGGAATGGAGCGAGGTGGAGGATAAATGCGTGGCTGAAAGACTGGTGCAGAGGGCAGGGATTCAAGTTTCTGGATCATTGGGACTTCTTTTGGGGAAGGTGGGACCTGTACAGAAAGGATGGGTTGCACTTGAACCCGAGGGGGACCAATATCCTGGCGGGGAAATTTGCAAAGGCCACTGGGGAGACTTTAAACTAGAATGGATGGGGCGAGGGACTCAAATAGAGAAAGCTAGTAGACAGAATGGGAGGCAGGAAGCAGAAAAGGGAAGCACTCGGGCACAAGAGGAGAAAAAAAAAGAGGAAATAAACAGAGAATAAGAGACGGGGGGTTTCTTAAATGTGCATATTTTAATGCTAGGAGCATTGTAAGAAAGGTGGATGAACTTAGAGCCTGGATTGGCACCTGGAAGTATGATGTTGTGGCGATCAGTGAAACATGGTTGCAGGAGGGCTGTGATTGGAAACTAAATATTCCAGGATTTCGTTGCTTCAGGTGTGATAGAATTGGAGGGGCAAGAGGTGGAGGTGTTGCATTGCTAGTCAGGGAAGATATTACAGCAGTGCTTTTGCAGGATAGATTGGAGGGCTCATCTAGGGAGGCTATTTGGGTGGAACTGAGAAGTGGGAAAGGTGTAGCAACACTTATAGTGTTGTATTATAGACCGCCAAATGGGGAACGAGAATTGGAAGAGCAAATATGTAAGGAGATAGCAGATATTAGTAGTAAGCACAAGGTAGTGATTGTGGGAGATTTCAACTTTCCACATATAGACTGGGAAACACATTCTGTAAATGGGCTGGATGGTTTGGAGTTTGTAAAATGTGTGCAGGATAGTTTTTTGCAGCAATACATAGAGGTACCTACTAGAGGAGGGGCAGTGCTGGACCTCCTGTTAGGAAATGAGACGGGACAGGTGGCGGAGGTATGCGTTGGGGAGCACTTCGGGTCCAGTGATCACAATACCATTAGTTTCAATATAATTATGGATAAGGTCAGAACTGGACCTAGGGTTGAGATTTTTGATTGGAGAAAGGCTAACTTTGATGAGATGCGAGATGATTTAAAAGGAGTGAACTGGGACATTTTGTTTTATGGGAAAGATGTAGAAGAGAAATGGAGGACATTTAAAGGGGAAATTTTAAGAGTACAGAATCTTTATGTCCCTGTTCGGTTGAAAGGAAACAGTAAAAATTGGAAAGAGCCCTGGTTTTCAAGGGAAATTGGACATCTTGTTCGGAAAAAGAGGGAGATCTACAATAATTATAGGCAGCATGAAGTAAATGAGGTGCTTGAGGAGTATAAGGAATGTAAAAAGAATCTTAAGAAATAAATTAGAAAAGCTAAAAGAAGATATGAGGTTGCTTTGGCAAGTAAGGTGAAAGTAAATCCAAAGGGTTTCTACAGCTATATTAATAGTAAAAGGATAACGAGGGATAAAATTGGTCCATTGGAGAGACAGAGTGGACAGCTATCTGCAGAGCCAAAAGAGATGGGGGAGATATTGAACAATTTATTTTCTTCGGTATTCACCAAGGAGAAGGATATTGAATTATGTGAGGTAAGGGAAACTAGTAGAGTAGCTATGGATACTATGAGTTTCAAAGTAAAAGAAGTACTGACACTTTTGAAAAATATAAAAGTGGATAAGTCTCCAGGTCCTGACAGGATATTCCCTAGGACATTGAGGGAAGTTAGTGTAGAAATAGCCGGGGCTATGACAGAAATATTTCAAATGTCATTAGAAACGGGAATAGTCCCCGAGGATTGGCGTACTGCGCATGTTGTTCCATTGTTTAAAAAGGGTTCTAAGAGTAAACCTAGCAATTATAGACCTGTTAGTTTGACTTCAGTGGTGGGCAAATTAATGGAAAAGATACTTAGAGATAATATATATAAGCATCTGGATAAACAGGGTCTGATTAGGAACAGTCAACATGGATTTGTGCCTGGAAGGTCATGTTTGACTAATCTTCTTGAATTTTTTGAAGAGGTTACTAGGGAAATTGACAAGGGTAAAGCAGTGGATGTTGTCTATATGGACTTTAGTAAGGCCTTTGACAAGGTTCCTCATGGAAGGTTGGTTAAGGAGGTTCAACTGTTGGGTATAAATGCAGAAATAGCAAGATGGATTCAACAGTGGCTGAATGGGAGAAGCCAGAGGGTAATGGTGGATGGCTGTTTGTCGGGTTGGAGGCAGGTGACTAGTGGGGTGCCTCAGGGATCTGTGTTGGGTCCTTTGTTGTTTGTCATGTACATCAATGATCTGGATGAAGGGGTGGTAAATTGGATTAGTAAGTATGCAGATGATACCAAGATAGGGGGTGTTGTGGATAATGAAGAGGATTTCCAAAGTCTACAGAGTGATTTAGGCCATTTGGAAAAATGGGCTGAAAGATGGCAGATGGAGTTTAATGCTGATAAATGTGAGGTGCTACACCTTGGCAGGACAAATCAAAATAGGATGTACATGGTAAATGGTAGGGAATTGAAGAATACAGTTGAACAGAGGGATCTGGGAATAACCGTGCATAGTTCCTTGAAGATGGAATCTCATATAGATAGGGTGGTAAAGAAAGCTTTTGGTATGCTAGCCTTTATAAATCAGAGCATTGAGTATAGAAGCTGGGATGTAATGTTAAAATTGTACAAGGCATTGGTGAGACCAAATCTGGAGTATGGTGTACAATTTTGGTCGCCCAATTATAGGAAGGATGTCAACAAAATAGAGAGCGTACAGAGGAGATTTACTAGAATGTTGCCTGCGTTTCAGCAACTAAGTTACAGAGAAAGGTTGAATAAGTTAGGTCTTTATTCTCTGGAGCGCAGAAAGTTAAGGGGGGACTTGATAGAGGTCATTAAAATGATGAGAGGGATAGACAGAGTTGATGTGGACAAGCTTTTCCCTTTGAGAATAGGGAAGATTCAAACAAGAGGACATGACTTCAGAATTAAGGGACAGAAGTTTAAGGGTAACATGAGGGGGAACTTCTTTACTCAGAGAGTGGTAGCGGTGTGGAATGAGCTTCCAGTGGAAGTGGTGGCGGTAGGTTCGTTGGTATCATTTAAAAATAAATTGGATAGGCATATGGATGAGAAGGGAATGGAGGGTTATGGTATGAGTGCAAGCAGGTGGAACTAAGGGAAAAAAGTTGTTCGGCACGGACTTGTAGGGCCGAGATGGCCTGTTTCCATGCTGTAATTGTTATATGGTTATATGGTTAAGAGAGAGTTAGATAGAGCTCTAGGGGCTAGTGGAGTCAAGGGATATGGGGAGAAGGCAGGCACGGGTTATTGATAGGGGACGATCAGCCATGATCACAATGAATGGTGGTGCTGGCTCGAAGGGCCGAATGGCCTCCTC
This sequence comes from Amblyraja radiata, assembly GCF_010909765.2. Taxonomy (NCBI): domain Eukaryota; kingdom Metazoa; phylum Chordata; class Chondrichthyes; order Rajiformes; family Rajidae; genus Amblyraja; species Amblyraja radiata. The sequence goes on along the minus strand of NC_045975.1, from coordinate 29,805,740 downwards.
CTGCACCTATTTTCTATGTTTCTATGTTTCTAATCCATGACAAGCACATTGCAAACTTCCTGGAAATGAAATAGCTGACCGTTGTGAGTTATTTACACACAAGCGGGAAGAATCTTTTGATGTTTCCCTAAGAGCCAGGTTGTTTAGCAGATAAATTGTGGTTTAGCATACTAGAAGGACTGGCTTGTCAGAGTTTGGACTATTTGTGGAACGCAGGAGTCCAGCCTGAGGGAACAGCTATTACGTGAGACGGAATTGAGCACACGCAGGCTAAGTTGCACAGCTACCCAAAACCACGTGAGAAATGGCCAACAAAGTGAAGTGAAGCAGTAGATGAAAGACATTCAAAGGCACATGCTGACATGGGAGCAAGTATTCAAGCATTGCTGATCAATGTTCTTTCTCTGTTAGTGGAGGGAAAAGGAAACAAAGCTTGCACAATGTAGACTGGCAAATTGCTCCTACAAGGCGTACACAATGAAGAGAACTTGAATGGGACTTGATGGGGTGAATGACCCACTCTGTTGCTATGACTTATGAACTTACTATGACAACAACTCATCATCAGAAGCATAAAACTAACATGTCTCACGCAGTCTAAACTTAGCTCATGTTCCCTAATAGAAATATTCAGGGCACTACATCCTGAATAAAAATGTCTTTAGCATTTCATATTACACGTTCGGCTTGACTACTGCGTTTTAATGATCTCTCATATGCACCTCCTATGAACCAGTATTAATGTTAGTTCAACCATGATCGAATGGCAGAGTGGACTGGTTGGGCAAAATAGCCTAATTCTGCTCCTATGAGGAGGTTCAGATGCTAGTTTACAAAAAAGGACACAAAGTGCTGGAGTAGCTCAACAGGTCAGGCAGCATTCTGGAGAACATGGATATGGAATGTTTTGGGTCGGGAACTTTCTTTAGACTGGTACAATAAGCCTTGGTGGGATAAAGTCGGCCAGTTGATTACAATATACTTGGTACCAATTATCCTCTAGTCCTTGATGAGAGGAAGAAACCAACGCATGTTCCAGTGGCTCTCAATGATATACTTAGTCAAACTGAAGAGACTGATTATAACAAAAATAAATGTCCATGCTTATCCCCTGGGTATCCAATTGTGTGTGCACTGACAAATCAAGCAGCAAGCTGAGAAAATGTAATGGAACACTGAAGAGCCCTACCCTAAAAAGATGATAGAAGATGTTTTGTCAAATAAATATTTTCAGCTTATTTGATGCAAATAACTAGTTCTGGCAAGTGGAGTTTGAAAAGGAGAGTTCACTTTTAACCTGTTACCACACATCATTTAACAGATATTTGTGGAGATGAATGTCAGGTAGAACTGGTAGACCTGCTACCTCACAGCATTAGAGAGCCTGGTTCAATCCTAACCTTGGATAATGCCTGTGTGGAATTTGCAAGATCTCACTGTGACCGCATGGGTTTTCTTCAGATGCTCCAGTTCCATCCCACATCCTGTGGGTTTGTTGGTTAATTGACCTCTGAAAATCGCCCCGCCTGTAATGAGTCGATGCAAAAGTCGGATGACACAGAATGAATTTGAACAAGTGATTCATGGTCAGTATAGATTCGGTGGGCCGAAGGGCCTGTTTCCATGCTGTATCGTCCAAGAAATCAATCATTTGGAATCAACACAACAGCAAGGCTTCAGGGCCTGTCCCACTGCGGTGACATAATTTGTGAGTTTAAAAGAGTTTGCATTTGCCACTAATATGCAGCATGGCCGACATGTGGTCCGAGGAGGACCACTGTAACTCTCCTTCATGCTCGAGGGAAGTTCCCGCATTCTCGCGGCCTCAGTTTGGTCGAGGAAAATCTTTCAGCATGCTGAAACATTTTCCGTGAGTAAAAATTGGTCGGCATGGTTCTTTTGAACTCGTAGTGCAGTGGAAGTGGGGTCGCCACGTAGTTATAGGCAGTCGAGGTAGCCGTAGGCAATCTCCTTTGCTGACCGGGCTCTGCTACTCTTCTCTTCCAGCTTTCCTCTCCCCCCCCCCCCCAGCACAATCAGTGTGAAGAAGGGTCCCATTCCACAACGCCACCTATCCATGTTCTCCTGCGATGCTGCATGACTCTCTAGTTACTCCAGTACTTTACTCCAGGGCGCAGTGCTAGAGTTGCTGCCTTACAGCATTGCAGTGCCGGAGATCCGGGTTCGATCCCGACTACAGGTGCTGTCTGTACGGAGTTTGTACATTCTCCCCATAACCCGTGTGGGTTTTCTCCGAGATTTTCCGTTTCCTCTCACACTCCAAAGACGTGCAGGTTTGTAATTTTAATTGGCTTGGTGTAAGTGTAAATTGTCCCTAGTGTATGTAGGATAGTGTTAATGTGCAGGGATCGCTGGCCAGTGCGGACCTGGTGGGCCGAAGGGCCTGTTTCCGTGCTGTATGTCTAAACTAACCTACAGTTCCTTGTTTCTTCCGTCACCATGATCGGTGAGTTGAGGCAATTTTATTTTGCTTTCATGTGGTTTTGCTTCTTGGAACTCTCTTCCCCAAAGGGTGGAGGAAGCAGAGACTCTGAGCAGTTTAAAGCAGAGTTAAATATATTCTTGATGAGCGAGCGGGTGAAAGGTTACTCGCGATTATAAGAATGTGCAGCTGAGGTTACAATCAAATCAGACGGGAATTTATTGAATGGTGGAGGAGCAGGTTTGTGGAGCCAAGAGACCTTCTTTGTTCCCAATTTGTATCTGTAACATTGGTTGGGAACAATCGTAGTTGCTCCAATAGTTTGGCCCAGTGTCAACTTGTTGTCTGATTACTATTTTTGGAATGTTTTACACTGCTAATGATGATACATAGAAACAAGTTTACTTGGATGATGAATGTTCTTAAAGCCCTGTAACACTGCCAGAACGTTGAACCTTGCAGGTGAGAATGATTAGGTAATTCCTGGGACACATATCTTTTTATTTGCTGTTGGTTGCATCTAATGGGTGGTTGAGAAGACAGCTGGCAATACAGTCTCTTAACTGTGCACATGCTACATGCATGATTCCACTGATATGACCTTAGAATATGTCAGCATTTTGTACGCTCCACTATTCTGACTACATTTTCAAATATACTTTTCTTTTCCAAGTCACAATCAAATCTACTTTTTCATGGTTTTACATGGTGCACTGAGATGAAATGATTTTACAACCAGTGGCACAGCTGCTGCCTCACAGCACCAAAGATCTGGGTTTAACCCTGACCTTGGCTGCTGTCTGTGGGGAGTTTGCACGTTCTCCTTGTGACCGTGTGGCACAGCTCGCAGAGCTGCTGCCTCACAAAGCCAGAGACCTGGGTTCAGCCCAGACCTGGGGTGCTGTCGGTGTGAAGTTTGCACGTTCTCCCTGTGACCGTGTGGATTTCCTCTGGGTGCTCCCGTTTCCTCCCACATCCCAAAAGTGTGCAGGTTTGTAGGTTAACTGGCCCTCTGCAAATTGCCCCCACTGTGTAAAAGTGGGATAACATGGAATTAGTGGAATTAGTGTGAGCGGCTGATCGATGATCAGCATGAAATCAGTGGGCAGAAAGGGCTGTTTCCTCACTGTATCTTTCAATCAATCAATGAAAGAAACATGAACAAAGCCTCCTTCTTCACCCCCACCTCCGATCCTTCTTTTCTTCTTTTAGTTATTCCCTCTTCTCTCTATCCCCAATTTTCATTGTACCTCTGCTTGTGCTCCCACTGCCTCTCCAACTAAACACATTAAGCCACATTTTTATGTAATGATTCTGTAACTTCCATAACTGTGCAGTAAAGCGTTGAAATTATTGCTATCATCTGTTGGAGTCAAAGTGATCAGTGCAAGCACTCTGTTCAACTTCAAAAGGCATGACGGTAAAGGGGCTGTCCCACTGCGGTGACCTAATTGGCGAGCTTAGAAGAGTTTGCCCTCGACTCATACTCGTAGCATGGTCGACACGTGGTCCTAGGAGGACTTTGTAACTCTCCTTCATGCTCGAGAGTAGTCCCCGCCCACTCGAGGCCTTAGCTAGCTCGCTGCGTATTTTTCAACATGCTGAAAAATGCCCACGAGTACAAAAAGATCACCATGGAAAAAATCAATTTTTTTTTACTCGTAGGTTTAGTCAAAGTAGGTCGTAGTAGGTCGGCATGTTATTCGTACGCAATCGAGGGTAGTTGAAGGTAATCGAAGGTAGTCGAAGGCAGTCGTAGATAGTCTTCAACATAGTCGAAGGGAGGTCAAAGGAGCCCCTTAAAGCATGAACCTCTTAACATAACATATGCCCATACTTGATTGCTTGATTAACATTGCCAGGCAGATTTTTAAACTTAACTTGATGCCACCAGCTCCATTTGTGGCATCCATAATCATTCCCTTAACTCAGAAGGGTAACCTAATGAAAAACAACATACTGCGGATAGGGCAAGTGAAAATAAGAACAGAAAATAGTGTTCATTTTAACGACTCTCCCCATGACAGTCAATGTCAACTTCTATAGTTCAGGTAACTGAACACAGCAAATGACCAAATGAGCCTAGCCTGTGGAAATCAGCAAGTTCACTGAGGTGCTAAGGTAAACAAAAAGACACAAAGTGCAGGAGTAATTCAACAAGTCAGGCAGCATCTATGGAGGATATGAATAGGCTACGTTTTGGATTAGGATCCTTCATCAGACTGATTGTAGTAGAGGGGGGGAAAGCTGGAAGAGAGGTGGGGACAGGAAAGACCAGATGAGTGATAGGTGGATACAGGCGAGGGGTGTGTCATTGGCAGACAGTTGGACAAAGGCCAGAGATGAAAAGACAAAAGGTATGAGATAAGAAGAGTGTAGAGGGAGAATTTTTTGTTTTGGAACCTGAGCCAACGTTAATTTGAAAACAAAACACATTTAAAATGGTGGCTAAGAAACCAAATATATATATTTTTTATAGTGAAAATAATTCAATATTTTATATTGAAAATAATTCATAACCAAGTTTAATTAAAATTAAAAGGTTGATTCAGTCATCTGTTCTAATATATGAAATCCTGTGTGTACTTTCATTTGCTTGAGCAAATGCAAGAAAGAATTGTTATATGGCATCTATTGCATTTACCAGGACAGAACACCATATAATATTTTGAATTTTTTTTTAATCAGGAGTCTGTGAATCAGATATTCACTCCCACATTCACAACACACAAAACCGCTCACCACACACAGACACATACAAAATCTTTCACTTAGAGGCATTTTTTTTTCTGTTAAGCTAATTATCTATTCATAAGCACATTGCATTTTGTAGGAATCTGTTGGGTTTGAATTGAATGCCAAATGTTCTGTATTATAATAGCAATTATTTTAAAAATCCTTCAATAGTTTTAAAACACTTGGGAATGTTCTGAAAGGAATGTGATAGATGCCAACACATACTGGTTTTCATGTATCAGAACTGCCAAATAATTAATTTGTCTGAAGAAGGGTTTCGGCCCGAAACGTCGCCAGTCTGAAGAAGGGTTTCGGCCCGAAACGTCGCCCATTTCCTTCGCTCCATAGATGCTGCTGCACCCGCTGAGTTTCCCCAGCAATTTTGTGTACCTGCCAAATAATTAAACCTGATTAACACTGGTTTTAATTCCGTTGTTCTCTTTGTGGTTAATTTTGTGAGTAGTTGTCTTATCCTCATGACATTTCTGGTAATTTTGTTTTGATCGTCGAGGTGACAGAAAAAGGTTTACCCATGTGATTGGAGAGAACTTATGAATGGAAATCATCATTCTACACTCTGGAACACACAGGCGCAGTAGTCGAGTTGCTGCCTCACAGCGCCAGAGACCCAGCATCGATCCTGACCTCGGGTGCTGTCTGTACGGAGTTTGTACGTTCTCCCTGTGATCACGTGGGTTTTCTCCGGGTGCTCCAGTTTCCTCGAACATTCCAAAGACGTGCTGGCTTGTAGGTTAATAGGCTTCTGTAAATTGTCCATAGTGTATAGGATAGAACTAGTGTACGGGTGATTGTTGGTCAATGCAGTCTCGGTGGGCCGAAGGGCCTGTTTTCACGCTGTATCTCTAAACTAAATTAAACTAAACTACGAAAGTGACAAACACAGGTGTGAATATACAAGATCCTGGTTTCAGGGTCCCCGTACAGGATTTAATGATTCAGCAGCCATAATCAGCAATCTTAATATTAACGTTCTACATTGGAAAATTATGCAGGAATCTATACTGTGTGGGATATGTACACACACTTAGCAAACTGTTGATGCTTCTTGAGCTGCTAATCCAGGTTGCTCCAAGATTCTTACAATCCCCAGCATATTCCACGGCTCTGTAGAAGCAGGTCCTTACATCTGGGGCTGCTCAGTACAGAATCAGAATCTCTTCCACTACTCAGGATACAGGACTACTGCTGTACCCATTACTGGAGGTGCAATGTGATGAGATACAGTATTTCAAATTACTTATGGGCCTGTCCCACTTAGGTGATTTTTTAGGAGACTAGGCTGTCGCCACATGGTCGACGGTGGTCGCCGGGATGTTGCCTGTATGGTCGTGAGTAATCTCCTCAGTCGCCCAATGAGTCGTAGCGTCTTTCTGGTCGCCGCTGCATTTTCAACATGTTCAACATTATTTGGCGACAGTGGCGACCGTGGGTTTGACGCCAATGAGCGTAGCTTGACGTAGGTGCTGTCGTAGGTTGTCACCAGGTTAACGTAGGTTGTCGTCAGGATGTCGTAGGTTGTCTCCGGTGCTGACTTTGGTGAATTACATTGCCGTATTTGCCGGCAGTTGCCTAAAAATCGCCTAAGTGGGTCCACTTAGTCCAGTCGCCATTTTTTCAGCGACCTGCTACGATTATGACAGTCGCCGGCAGTCGCCTAAAAATCGCCTAAGTGGGACAGGCCCATTACTCCTATCTTGTTGCAATTGTATCTTGTTGTCAGTGGTAGAGATTTTCTTAATTAGGTGATAAAAGGAGTGGACGAGAGATCAAAGGCCAGCCCACTGCAGTGAAATCCTTGCAATTTTTTAAAATGTTTCGAAGGGAAAATTATATTTTGTTGTCAGAAACTCAATCCAAAGACAAAGTGAAAGGGGAAGGCCACACGTGGAATGATCTGCTGATGCTGCATTTGAAGTGACTTTGACTGACTGGAATCAATACTGATAAATGCTCGAATACTCTCCATTCTTAGTCTTGTCCAAACGAGTAAGAACGGCTCTGTCGTCTCTTATCGGGCATGACCATATGGAAAATGTCACTGAAGTCAGGCTAATTCCAGTCATGGTGCTTGTTAAAAGGATGGTTCAGTGATGAGAAGAGCTACTTCTTGTGATGTTTATTTGTGGTACTCTTAAAGGGTGCAAATATTTCAGGAATTTCTCGACACACTGATATTCATGACATGAACTTGGCACCAACTCAAACTGAGCAAGTGACCTTTAGAGAATAGGGAATAGGCCAGTAGGATTTATCCTCTTGGCTTTTTCTTTTATACCGCTATCAAGCTTCTTCAACTGCCTGCGTACAAAGTTCTACAAAGTATTTGAGGTCTTGCAACAGATAAACAAGGGGCAGGCTTAGAGAGAAGATTCTATTTGAGACCATGACTCTCTTCTTCACAAGGGCGGCAGTGGTAGAGTTGCTCCGCTTGCAGCACCGGAGACCAAGGTTCGATCCCGACTATAGGTGCTGTCTGTACGGAGTTTGTACATTCCCGCCGTAACCTGCGTGGGTTTTCTCTGAGATTGTTTTCTCTGAGATCTTCGTTTATCCCAAACTCCAAAGATATACACGTCTATAGGTAAACTGGCTTGGTATATGTGTAAATTGTCCCCAGTGTGTGTAGGATTGTGTTAATGTGCGGGGATCGCTGGTCGGTGCGGACTCAGTGGTGCCGGAGGGCCTGTTTCCGCGCTGTATCTCTAAACTAAACTAAACTAAGATGCAAAGGCACAACCCTCCATCTGATGCTGTCAGTAGGGGGACGTGATTAAAGTGAGGACATCTTGGATTAACATTGCGATCATTCACGCCTGAATGAATGGGACAGAACGCCACGGACACGAGAACGAACTTGCTTTTAACCGGCACCTTTAACAACCTCGGCTGAGCTGGAGTAACCATGGAATACTTTTTATCAACACAAGGAACTGCAGATGCTAGTTTACAACAACAAAAAAAACACAAAGTACTGGAGTAATTCAGCAGGTCTAGTTTAGTTTATAGATACAGCGTGGAACTGGCCCTTCGGCCACCGAGTCTGCGCTGACCAGCGATCACTCTGTACACTAGTTCGATCCTGCACTCTGAGGACAATTTACAGAAGAAAATTAACTAAAAACCGGCATGTCTTTGGAATGTGGGAGAAAACCGGAGCACCTGGAAAAAATCCATGTGCTCACAGGGAGAACATGCAAACTCCGTACAGACAGCACCTGAGGTCAGGAATGAACCTGTGTTTCTGGCGCTGTAAGGCAACAACTGTACCACTGTGCCACTGTGCCGACCACCGGGGTTAGGCAACATGTCTGGAGGACATGAATAGGTGACCGTGCTAGTTGGGACCCTTCCTCAGATTGATTGTAGTAAAGGGGGAGAAATCTGGAAAAACAGATGGGGGTGGACAATAGACGATAGGTGCAGGAGTAGGCCATTTTGCCCTTCGAGCCAGCACCGCCATTCAATGTGATCATGGCTGATCATCCACAATCAGTACCCCTGTCTTTCCCTTTCACCATATCCCTTGACTCCGCTATCTTTAAGAGCTCTATCTAGCTTTCTCTTGAAAGCATCCGGAGGATTGGCCTCCGCTGCCTTCTGAGGCAGACAAAGCTTGGCAAGTAATAATTGGTTACAGATGAGGGGGAGGGGAATTGATTGGTAAATGGATGAACAAAGGCCAAAGATGTAAAGGGGGGAAAAAGGATGCAAGATAAGGATTAGATTAGATTAGATTAGATTATTTAATGACCACACAGTCAAACTGGTGGAATTCAGGTTCAGTACAGGATGTTACAAGGTAGGCTGATTCCCGTCAAACATAACATAAAACACAACATCATACAATATACAGTACATGCATGGGGAGGATATGTGCTGTTATCATAGTGTGTTCAGAATTCGGATTGCGTGTGGGTAAAAACTGTTTTTAAATCGAGATGTCTTGGCGGACAGTGAGCTGTAGCGCCTTCCTGATGGCAGCAGGTGGAAGATGTGGTGAGCTGGGTGGGAGGGATCAGAGATGATTTTCTTCACCCTTGACACAGACCGTTTGTGATGGAGTGATTCTATTGATGGAAGGGGAGTGCTGATGATTTTGGATGCTTTGTTAACTATGCGTTGTAATTTATTACGGGAGTGAGTGTCTAAACTGCTGAACCAGACTGTAATTGATGAAGTGAGCATGCTTTGGATGATGGCTGTGTAGAATTTGATTAGGAGGTGTTTCCTTACTCTAAACTTCTTGAGCTTGCGGAGGAAGAAGAGTCTTTGGTTGGCTTTTTTGTAGATGTGATTTGAATTGATTTTCCATTTGAGGTTATTGCTTATGTGAGTGCCAAGAAATTTGAATGAGTCAGTGGTGGATATGGGTTCGCCTGAGATGAGTAGGGGGGTCTTGGGTTGTGCTTTACGTCTGAGATCAATGATGAGTTTGTGTGTTTTTGATGTGTTGAGTAAGAGGTTATTATCTGTGCACCAAGTGACTGCTTTGTGTGTTTGAGTGCGGTATTCTGTTTCATTATTGTTCGAGATGAGACCTATGATGGTTGTGCCAGAGGAAGGGATACATGTGGAAGGGGACGTGGACAAGGGGAAGGCAGGGGCAGGACAATGGGAGAAATGTGTGCCAGGTGAATACATTTTATAGTTACCTGTTGCAAAGAAGGGAATGCAATGAGCGACTGGATTCCCTGAGAGACAAGCACTGCACTCCGAGACTGCATCTATCTGCACCCCAAGACTAGACTATCTTACAAATTAAATGTATTAATATGGATCACAGAAAAGGTGCAAATTAATGAATGCCAATGGCAATAAAGGGAGGTCAATGCAGACTGCCAACTTTCTAGCCTGTTTTACAAGATCTATTCTAAATCAACATCAGACAACTCCTTCAAATATCCTGAAAAAATAGCTTCTTTTGTTTTGTAGATTGCAGTTGATGTTTGACATAACTATTTCAACAACCAATGCTGTGATGCAGTAGATTTGGAAGATATGTTGTATCAGTTGTCCAGTGTGTGCTCACTCATTCCTATTGTTATGCCCTCATTGCGAGTGATGTACATTTTCTTCCTTTACGCAATCAGACTCAACTGCTCCAGATTTGTCTAATCTGGAGCAGTTGAGTCTGATTGCGTAAAGGAAGAAAATGGGCAGGAAGGAGCTGGTGCGAACAAAAGTTTTTAAAAGTGTCAGACTTCTCTTGAGGCAGTGGTAGAGACAGAAGCAGATGTATGAAATATGAGCCCTCAAATCTTCTTCACCATTCGATAAAGATCATGACTGATACTTTCCTCTCTTATCCCTATATTCCATGTTTCACCTGGATTCTAATCACTCATCCCTCCTACATAATGCAACTGAGTATTCACAGCCCACAGTTCAACGTATCTCCCAGAGTGAAGAAATTCCTCCTCCTTTCATCCCTTATCCTTATATTTTCACCCTGGTTCTTAACAAATGTAAAGCACTTTGGCCAACAAGAAGGTACACAAAATTGCTGGAGGAACTCAGCGGGTGCAGCAGCATCTATGGAGCGAAGGAAATAGGCGACGTTTCGGGCCGAAACCCTTCCTCAGAGTTGTTTTTTAAATGTGCTATATAAATAAATGTGACTTGACTTGACTTGAATCTCCACAGGATGGGAAGCAAACCTCATTATATGAACTGCTCATCTTCTTTCAGAATTATACACGTTTTAATGTTTGCCTCTCATTCCTCCCAACATCATTAGCCCGCCTGCTTGTTTCACATATCACAAGAAATATCACGGCAGGTCTCAATTGAATTGAAAGATACAGAATGGAAACAGGCCCTTCTGCTCACCGAGTCCACCACGGCTATTGCTCACGTGTTCACACTAGTTCTACGTTATCCCATTTTTACATCCACTCCCTGCACACCAGTGACAATTTGTAGAGGCTAATTAACTTGCAAGGGAGGTTAATCACAGGGCGAACATGCAAACTCCACACAGACAGCACCCGAGGTCAGGATCAAACCGGGTCTCTGGCTCTGTGAGAAAGTAGCTCTTCCAACTGTGCCACTGTGCCGCAGTCAAGCCTTTTTTCTCTAACTGTGGTTGGCATTTGACCGAACTGCATTTCACCAGCTAATGCTGATAATACAATAGATTAGGAGGATTCAATGTGGCGGTGCTGTGGCCGCAAAGGCTCATCGGTCGGTGGGACCCACCTGAAGGCTCATCGGTCGGTGGGACCCACCGGAAGGCTCATCGGTCGGTGGGACCCGCCTGAAGGCTCATCGGGAATGGGAGGAAGCTGGAGAAGCGAGGAGCAAGGGCCGGTAGAAGGGTGACCCGGGTAAGCACTCTGTCGCTTTCAATGTCAGCTGCAAGAGGTGCCTCTGGGACACAATTATGGCCGATGAGGAGAGGAGAGGGAACTGCTCCAGTACTCTGAGCGTGCGGGCCGACCGGACGTTAGACTTTGAATAATGGTGCCAAAAATGACCACGCCTGCATGTGTAATATATGCAAAAAGAGCTATACGGTGCTGTCGCATGTATGACAAATAAGGCGCCATTGATCCACTGAACCTGATGCCCAGTTAGTGCTCACTCATGCATCCCATTGAGACTGTGCCAGTTATCAAGTAACTCTCTGCTCCTTCACCAGTCTTTGTTCTCCTCACAATACCATCTTCCCCAGATTCTACCACTCACCTACACACGACTGGGCAATAAGCCTAAAACCAGCATATCTTTGACCATGTGCAAGAAAACCAGAGCACTCGGAGGAAACGAGAGTAGTCGGGTAGTCAGAGGGAGAATGTGCAAACTCTACACCAGACAGCATCGAGGTGAGGATGGAAACCAGGTCACTGGAGCTGTGAGGAACCAACTCTCCTGGTTGTGCCACTCTGCTGCCATAAAAGTCCATCTCCACTTGCACCAGCTCCACTCTTGCTCCCCCTCCCCTCATTCGCAACAAGGACAGAGATCCCCCTTGTCCTCGCCTTCCACCCCATCAACCGTTGCATGCAGCATGTAATCCTCCAACACTTTTGCCACCTCCAACAGGATCTCACTATTGGGCGCATCTTCCCATCTCCACCCCTTTCTGCTTTTCCGCAGAGACCGTTCCCTCCGCAACTCCCAGGTCAACTCATCCCTTCCCACTCAAACCACTCCCTCCCCAGGTACTTTCCCTTGCAACCGTAGGAGATGCAACACCTGTCCCTGTACCTCCCCCCTCGACTCCATCCAAGGACCCTGACAGTCTTTCCAGGTGAAGCAGAGGTTCACTTGCACCTCCTCCAATCTCATCTATTGTATCCGCTGTTCCACGTGTCAATTCCTGTACATCGGCGAGACCAAGCGCAAACTCGCCAATCATTTCGCTGGACACCTCCGCTCAGTCCACCTTAACCTACATGATCTACCAGTTGCTCAGCACTTTCACTCCACCTCCCTCCACTCCACCTTTCTGTCCTGGGCCTCCTCCATTGTCAGAGTGAGGCCCAGTGCAAATTGGAGGAACAGCACCTTATATTTCGCTTGGGTCGTTTACACCCCAGCGGTATGAATATTGACTTCTCTAACTTCAAATAGCCCTTGCTTTCCCTCTCTCTCCATTCCCTCCCATTTCCCAGTTCTCCGACCAGTCTTACTGTCTCTGACTACATTCTATCTCTGTCCCACCCACTCCTCTGACATCAGTCTGAAGAAGGGTCTCGACCCCAAAACGTCCCCAATTCCTTCTCTCCAGAGATGCTGCCTGTCCCGCTGAGTTACTCCAGCATTTTCTGTCTACTAAGATTTCAACATTCTCAACCACAAGAACCACTATTATTCCCTGGTCTGATTCTCAGCAAACATGTAATATTTGAAACCAAGAGTCAAAAGTCATGGAGAACTAAGGAACTGCAGATGCTGGTTTACAAAAAAAAGATACAAAGTGCAGGAGTAACTCAGCGAGACAGGCAGTATTTCTAGAGAACATGAACAGAGTGTATGTGGAGAGGATGTTTCCACTAGTGGGAGAGTCTCGGACTAGAGGTCACAGCCTCAGAATTAAAGGATGTTCTTTTAGGAAGGAGATGAGGAGGAATTTCTCAAAGGGCAGTGAACCTGTGGAATTCTTTGCCACGGAAGGCTATGGAGGCCGTCAATGGGTATTTTTAAGGCAGAGATGGATAGATTCTTGATTAGTATGGGTTTCAGAGGTTATGGTGAGGAGGCAGGAGAATGGGGTTAGGAGGGAGAGATAGATCAGCCACGATTGGTGAATAGGCCAAATTACCTAATTCTGCTCCTATCATGATCTTATGAATAGATGATGTTTCAAATTGGGACCCATCTTCAGACTGTTTGTCTATTCATCTCTGGTCTTTGTCCAACCATCTGTCTATGAAACCCCCACCTCCCTCATCTGTATCAACCTATCATTTGCCTGGCTTAGACCCATCCCTCCTCTTTTCCCGCAATCTCCCCCACTTCCTCCCCCCAATCACCACCACAATCAGATGATGAGAAACTAGTTGATGTCAAAACACTGATCAACCCCACAGAACTGAAAGATCAGGAGCTGCATACTGGTTTAGTATAGAATAGAATAACGTTTATTGTCATTTGAACAAAATTACGTTTCTGCAGTCAAACAAACAAGAAAAAAAAAACAAGCACACAATTAACACAATTGACATAAACATCCATCAAAGTGAATCTCTAAACATCTCCTCACTGTGATGGAAGGCAAAGTCTTGTCTCTCCCCTGTACTTTATTCTTCTCCCGATGTTAAAGCCCCCGGCGAGTGATGGTAAGTCCCGCGGCCATTAAGGCCGCGCTGGGTGATGTAAGGCCCTGCTCCGGGTCTTGATGTTGGAGCCCCCCCGGCGGGCGAGCGATGGCAAGTCCCGCGGCCGTTAAAGCCGCGCCGGGCGATGCAAGGCCCCGCTCCGGGTCATTTCCAACCCAGCAATTCGGGCGGGAGAAATTGCCATTGCGGGAGCTCCAAAAAGCGGTCTCCCACCAGGGACCCGCGAGCTCCCGATGTCGCCGTCCACCGGGCCTGCAGCTGGAGCCTCCGAAGCTGCGGAGTCGGGTCGCAGCCGCGTGCCACCACAGCTATCAATGCTCCGAAGCTGGCCAGCTTCACGATGGTGAGTCCGCAGGCTCCGCGACTGGAGCCCCCAGGTCGTTTCGGTTGGAGGCCGCTCCACGGTGCTGGGCCCCAACGACACCGGAGACCCGACAGGGAAAAGGTCGAGTCCCCCGTACAGAGAAGAGATTTAAAAGTTTCCACCCCTGCCCCCACATATACACAGCTAAAAATAATATATAAACTATAACCAAAACATGCACTTAGCAGTACAAATAAAAACACAAAAAAAAGACAGATGGACTGCAGAGTCCACTGAACAAACGTGAACCATACAGGCCTCCGATTAACCTGCAGATTAAACAGAGACTTTGTTTAGATATTGTACTGTGAATTTCCAAAATATTTCATTGGGGTGGTAATTTGTAGTGCTGATGAATAAGTTACCCCTTTCCATGCCCACCACAAATATACTGGAGTGAGTTCACAATCTGAGCTCACGGTATGGGAGGTTCGGTTAGGATGAGAGAAAAAAATATTCTTGGGAATCTTGCAAAAGTTACATAGTCGGTGTGTAAGTGATCTGGGATCAGTTCTGATCCCGTTCACAGAATAAAAGGAAGACAACAGGAGGGATCTGGAATTGTAAAATAAAAAGTGAGGAAAACAGAATTAACAGAATTAATCTTTTAGTTAATTGCAAAATATCTTATTATTTGCAAACGCAAAAGGAAGTAAGATCTATTTCAATCAGTCTACACACACAGCTTCAGGCTCTGCTGTTGAGAATCCATGTGCCTAACTCCAATGATACATTGCATAATGCCGAATAGATTATTGAACGCAGTGACATAAATAGCAGGCTTCTCAGATTACAGGAACTAATTTAAATTGCACTGTCACTTCTGTAACCTTAAGGAAAATTCCTAGCATGAATGCACTTTATAATTGCTGGAAAAATGAGGTAATTCAGAATATAGGTTCATGTGGCAAAACAAGTATAACTGGTAACATAACATGGTATTGTTTCTAAAGCACATATTAAATGTTACTGAAATTGCCATATAACAAGAAGCCCTAACTCTTCAATAAGCGAGTTCGGTATTACAACTGCGCATGCCCAGGTCATGCGTCATTCGGGATAAACATTCCCGCCAGCAGAGCAACTATGTATGTACGGACCTACGTATTCATTTCAATGAGATTTATAAATAAATGTATCCGTCAAATATGTCAGCAGTAGGCTACAGCGTACTGCAAGGCTGCAGAAATCCACAATTGTATCTATTTAAATTATTGACTCAATCAGGCACGGAACTCACTATCAAAATATGGGGGGGACCAGAGGACAGGGGGGCACAGTATTTTGGCGGCCGCGCGCGCTTGCACACACTCTTATTCCAGCAGCAAACACATTAAGGATTAAATGAAAATAATAAATTCTTTAACTTTTTGAATATCTCGTAATTGCAGATTAATGATCTGAACTAGATCTGGGACTGTGTAAGTAGTGTGTGAACAGCAGAACAAGAAAGGAAGCTAGTGAGTTGACAGAATTCTAGATTAATTCCCTGGTAGAATAGTTAACAATTTATACATCGCTTTTTTAAAATCCCGAATGACCTTTGACAAATCCCATGATTCCTTGCGTTTATCGAGATACCGAACTCACTTATTTGTATGAACAGTCTTGGAATGCACGTTCAGCCACAATACTGAAAGTCCCTTCAATCTTCCAAAAGCAACCCAGGCAGACAGAGTGATGAAGATGGCATTTGGCACGCTTGCCCTCATCGGTCAGGGTAAGGAGCACAGGAGTTGGGACGTCATGCTACGGCTGTTCAAGATGTTGGTGAGGCCACATTTATTGTAATGTACAGTTCTGGTTTGTCTTTTGCAGGAAGGATGTCATTAAACTGGGAAGCCTGTAAAAAGATTAAGACGATTTGGAGTGTTTGAGTTATAATGAAAGGCTGGTTAGGTTCTGACTTTTTTTCCTGAAGCTTAGGAAGCTGAGGGGTAACTTAGTTGAGGTTTATAAACTTTTGAGGGTCATAAAAAAAAAGTGAATAGCCACAGTCCAGGGTAGGGGAGTCTACAACTAGAAGGCATAGGTGAGAGGGGGAAGATTTATGAGCAACTTTCTTTCACGACACAAGCTGAGCTAATGGGCCTGTTTACATGTAGAAACAAGGAACTGCAGATGCTGCTTTATGCAAAAGGACACAGAGCTGGAGTAACTCAATGGGTCAATCAGCACCTCTGGAGAAAATGGATAGGTGATGTTTATATGCTATCTAGCTCCATTATATCTTATCAGAAAAGGCATTCTTCATAATGCTCACCTCAGAGGTGTTGTACTCAACCTTCATGTAAATTTATCCTTTATGTTATTGGGAGATAAAATGTAAACCCACCATGCATTTGGGGAATTTAAATACAAACAATAAAATAACAGCCAGATGGTGGTGAATGTGTGGAATTCATTACCTCAGAAGGCTGTGGAGGCCAAGTCAATGGATATCTTTAAGGCAGAGATTGACAGATTCATGATTAGTAAGGGTGTCAGGGGTTTTGGGGGAGAAGACAGAAGAATAGGGTTGAGAGGGAAACATAGATCAGCAATGGCAGAGTAGACTTGATGGGCCGAATAGCCTAATTCTGCTCCTATAACTTACGAACGTATGAACAAAAGATATTTTGATCCGTGATCTACAACTGGTCTGACCTACTTGTTATCTGAGGTGCAAAATAATGTGGTTGAATTTTAACTTTCCTTAAACCTGGAACACCTCTGAGCTGTTAAGTATTCAGCTCACAATAACCTTCTCAAGGGCAACAGGTAGATAACAATGATGCCAGTGATACCCACATCAAATGAATGAGTGAAAATTATTGGGCCAAAGCGTGTACATTGCAAGTATCGACTCATCTTTTGGGGATTCATTGTTGCGAATATGTTCTGATCTAATAAGGCCCCCATAATAGCAGAATTGCTATCATAGGTGGGGTAGGATGACGGAGAGGGTAAGACTAGCCCTGCCTACAAGACAGCTTGATATACTTTTGACATCTAACTAAACTCCATGCCCAGTTTAATTGACTGTCAAGCCAGTCAAGGTCTATGATTGAAAATAATCTGGGGGTGGTGCTCATTGTTGGTGGGTCTTATTTAGACTCTGGGAAAGATTCCAATTACTCCTTGAAATATCCATTGGGGAGGTGTTGCAAGGTAGTTTAGTTTAGAGATACGGCATGGAAACAAATGCTTATGCCCACCGAGTCTACGCTGACCATCAATCGCACGATTTCTAAGTTATCCCACTTTCTCATCCACTCCTTACACACTGGGAACAATTTCACAGAGGCCAATTAACCTACAAATTCGTACGTCTTTCGTATGTGGAAGGAAACCGGAGCACCTAGAGAAAACCCATATTGTCACAAACAGAACATGCAAACTCCACACAGACAGCGCTCGAGGCCAGTATTGAAGTCGGGTCTCTGGCACTGTGAGGCAACAACTCTACCAATTATGCCTTAAGTTTCAATTAAGGTGGAAGTCAGTGAATCATGGCCTTTGGTAGCTACTGATCATAAAATCCTAGTTCACTGCATCTGTCAGGTAATTCCTAGGCAAGAGGTACCCCATAGACGGAACAGGGAACTATGATGGTTGTAGGCTTGGGTCAGGAAAATTACATAAATGTGTGTATGTGCCTATGTATAATCTAAATGTGTACTCCTAATCCATACTACATTAAAGATGCTATATAAATGCAATTTGTGTTTCATTATTATGATGAAAGGTCATACAAATATTACAAAATTCTTCCATTGGAATAATTTGCAATACAAGGTTGTAGCAGTTTTTACCCAGGACCATTTGTGTTCGTGAGCCAAGTGATTTGATTGTGTACCTTCGTTCTGATTTGTAATGTTGTATTTGGCACATGGCTTTCTGAACGTCATATCTTTGGAGTGCAACGTTGATTCCGAGTGGAAATAAAATAAAATTATCAGCATGACGTACGCAAGTCCTGTCCCATGACATAGCAGAGTTCACGTAGTTTTTCCAGTCAACCAGAAACATTTCCTGCACGATAAGCCTACTGATGCAGTTAACACTTAGTTATGATAACAAGTCTCCATCACCAATACAAAGCAATGCAGCCCTGAGGTTCTCTTATGCCCCTCACAGGACGTAAGTGGGATTGCAATTACCCAAGGTTAAACTCGTCACGGGGAAGGTGGATTACTTTTGATGCATAAGCACCTGTGAAGCAACCAAATGATTGCATTACCAGGTTTCCCAGAAGATAGACACAAAATGCTGGAGTAGCTCAGTGGGACAGGCAGCATCTCTAGATAGGAATGGGTGACGTTTCAGGTCAAGGCCCTTCGTCATACCCGACTCTCTTCGGTGTAAAGCAGCATCTGTAGTTTCCTCATACACACCAGGTTTCCCAATTAATTATGCTGGGTGGAAGTGATAATTACAACCCCAATGCAATTCCAGGTGTATTATTTTAAGGTCTGACATTTCACAATCTGGAGTTGCCTGCATTGCAAAAGAGAAGATAATGTAATAATTGAGCGTGTTTCTTGTTGGCCAATGCCTCATTGATGGTATCATTGTCTCACAAACTGGGAGGAAGATGCCTGTAGGTGACCTAAACAAGGCATGGTTGGAGGTGACCAGAGAAATTGGTGACAATGGTGTCTTCCCTGTCTCCTGGATTCCAAGCCATACTGCACTTTAGGACCTCACCAAAATGAGGTAAAGTGAACAAGGTGGGACTTCCACCTATATTCTGTTCTCATCCTCTCTTAACGTTATTGTAGTACTGAAGTTGCATTGTAGCACATACCTTGCATGCATATTGATCGTTTTTATCAGCATACAGAACATAGAACAATACAGTACAGGAGCAGGCCCAATGGCACACAATGTTTGTGCTAAACATGATGCCAAGTTAAACTGATATCGGCCTGCATATGATCCACATCCATCTATTCCCTTCACTTCCATGTACCTATTTAAAAGTTTCTTAAACGCCACTATCGTAACGCCCTCCACACTACCACACAAAACGTCATGTATCCATGTTCTCCATAGATGCTGCCTAACCTGCTGAGTTACTCCAGCACTTTGTGTCTATTTTTGTAAAGCAGGATCTGCAGTTCCTTTTTGCACGACACTTTCTGGTTGAAGCAATTATGATTGTTGAATCCAAAATGGAACACCATGAACTAATGCTGCAGGGAGGATAGCAGATGGTATGTACATTTTTTTTATAGGACACTGATTTGGCAGAAGAGGGCCAGGTGAAGTAGATATTCCTAAATGTTAGATGATGACAATCCTGCGGGTGAACTTGACCTTACAATTATGATGTTGTTCAAGCATCTGAACAGCTTTCCGTGACATTCTCTGCATCTTCCTTCTTCAACCCCTTCCTCCTGTCCGGAATCCAAAGGGGATCATCATCTTTGCCTATCACTTCTACCGCTGCACCATCGAGAGCATCCTTAAGCGGGCTTTTCACGGGGCGACTTGACGCAAGAGTTAACCGGAGTTTAACATCGTGGGAACCTCGTGCGATAACAGTGCGGCATTCGTGGACCACCGTGGACCACCGTAGCGCTAACGGCAGGTCATCGTGTAACTTGGTCACTCGGGAGAAAATTCAAGAAAGTTTGAATTTCTCCAAGATTGACTTGTACACTTGTGGTTGAGTATTGCAACATTATATGAACGTAGTGGCCAGTGCGATATCCGTAATAACTCTTGCGGGTACCGTGGGAACTCCTGCGAACGGTGAACCCGGAAGCTGGACAGAGGGGACAGAAGGTGAGTAAAAATTATCTTATGTGGGATTGAATTTTAAAAATAAATAAAAATAAAGATTTGCATCCGCATATGGACATCAACTTATTCATGAGTTATGTTAATGAGATTCAAGAAAATAACTATAATCTTTAAAAGGGACTTTAAAAGGGACTTTACTGAAAGGTTACGCATTTTTATGGTCCGTGAGAAATTTTTCACATGTACTTCTTTGAGAGATACAGGTCGGAGTCCTCGGGTCCAGGGGTCCGGAACGCTACCAATCAATGTTGTACAGAGACCCGTGTAAGGAGTGAACTGTACATGCTGGTTTAAACCGAAGACAGACACAAAAAGCTGGAGTAACTCAGCGAGTCAAGCAGCATCTCTGGAGAAAAAAAGCTGATGTTTCGGGACGAGACACATCTTCAGACTCAATTCCGATTAGGCTGTCTGAAGAAGGGTTCCGGTGTTGGGGGAGTCCAGAACCAGGGTCCCAGTTTTACAGTCTACCGTGGGAACTCTTTAACTCAGTAAAGTAAAGTAGCCTTTATTGTCATATCAGCGCACAGGCAGCAGTTGACTGTTGCTCTATTCAGTTTCCCAGGGGGTCGGGACGGGACTGGAGTTGGGAGAGAAAGGTGGGGGAGTCGAGGGAGAGGAGGGGGAGACAGATGGGGGTGTCTTCATTTACTGACGGCGGGTGTCTGTCACTGAAACAGGTAGGTGAGATTTCACATCCACCTTGTGTGTGCCTCTCTCTCTCTCTCCCTCCCTCTTACACAGGCTGAGAGACTCTGCCTCTGTGAGTGTACGTCTCTTTCTCCCCCTCTCCCACACACAGTAAGACCGAGGTACTGTGCTCAGTCCATCTGTGTCTCCCACATACACAGTAAAATATGTCTCCAAATGAGCCAATTCAACCAAGGGAGGATATATATAGTGTGTGAAAAAAAAAGTTACATCATTTGTGTCACGTGTAGTTCACGATGTTCATTCAAGATTTAACGGGAATGCTCGGGAAACGGACAAGTCACTCGCACAAATAGCAGAAATGCCGAGTACCGTGGGAACTCTTTATCTACTGCCGTTATATCGTGCGAGACTCGTGCTGGACCACGACCTCTTCACTCTGGTGACATCTTGCGTCAACTCGCCCCGTGAAAAGGCCGCTTTACCAACTGCATCACAGTATGGTATGGCAACTGCTCTGTCTCCGACCGGAAGGCATTGCAGAAGGTGGTGAAAATTGCCCAACGCATCACCGGTTCCTCGCTCCCCTCCATTGAGTCTGTCCAAAGCAAGCGTTGTCTGCGGAGGGCGCTCAGCATCGCCAAGGACTGCTCTCACCCCAACCATGGACTGTTTACCCTCCTACCATCCGGGAGGCGCTACAGGTCTCTCCGTTGCCGAACCAGCAGGTCCAGGAACAGCTTCTTCCCGGCGGCTGTCACTCTACTCAACAACGTACCTCGGTGACTGCCAATCACCCCCCCCCCCCCCCCAGGACACTTATTATTATTTATTCAAATAATTTGCTATGTCGCTCTTCCAGGGAGATGCTAAATGCATTTCGTTGTCTCTGTACTGTACACTGACAATGACAATTAAAATTGAATCTGAATCTGAATCTGAATCTTTGGCATCTGCATCCAAACCTTGAAGCCAATCTCTGTTTTAAAAATACCCACTGACTTGGCCTCCTTTCTAAAATTATGTTCTTTTATTCTGAGGCTGTGCCTTCTGGTCCTAGACTCTCCCACTGTTGGAAACATCTTCTCCACATTAACCCTGTCCAGGCTTTTCATTATTCAATTAATTTCAATGAGGCTTCCCCTCATCCTACAGACCCAGAGCTTATCTTGCGTTAACCCAGTCATCCCGGGGACCATTCTCGTAAATCTCCTCTGGGTCCTCTTCACCACCAGCACATCCCTCTTCAGATAAGGGGCCCAAAGCTGCTTACAATATGGGGTCCATAATTGCTCGCAATATATAAAACTGCAGATGCTGGAATCTGAAACAAAAAAAACAGAAATGCCAGAAGAATTCATCCAGTCAAGCAGTATCTGTGGAAAGGGAAACCAGTCAATATTTCGGATCCTTCCCCAGAACAGGGGTGAGAGTGAAGGGTTTACAGTTGTCAAAGTAGAGCCATAAGACATAAGACCACATGGGGATGGATGAAGACAAATCAAGTGATAGGAGCATGAGCACTGACCACCAGCAAGTATTTTTAAGGAAATGGGATGAGAAAGGCACTCAAGCACAATCATAGGAATTGATAAGAAAGTAGTTTACCTGAAGTAGCAAAACTCAGTGTTCATTCCAGAAGATTGCTGAATGACTATGCAGAAGCCAATATATCTCTTAGAGGTAGATACGATAGTGAGACTTTGAGATGTTTGGATAGGCACATGGGTATGCAGGGAATAGAGGAATATGGATTATGTGCAGGCAGATAGGAGTTGGTCTTGGCATCATGTTCAACACAGGCACAGTGGGCCAAAGGGGCCTATTACTCTGCTGTACTGTTCTATGTTCTCCTGGTTTACCTTCAGCCACACTACGGCTGCAGACAGATGTCGGACTGGGAGTGGGATTGAAAATTAAAGTGGTGCGCAGCGAGAAGCTCAGGAACAGCCCTGCAAACTGAGTGTGGGTGCAACACAAGGTAATCGCACAATCTAGGTTTGATTTCTCCAAAGTAGGTAGAGCAGGCCACATTGTGAGCCTTGAATGCTATACACTAGATTGGAAACAGTATAAGGGAATCACTGCTTCACCCGAGATGACTGTCTGGCCCCTGGATAATGGGAAAGGAAGAGGTGAATGGAAACATGTGCTCAGTCCTCATCACCTGTTCTGTTGTACTGTTCTCTATATGGTTTGAAGTATTTTCACTTGCATCTCTTTCCTTCCTCCAGTTCCACTTTGATAAGTATGAACCCTCCACTCTACCCTCAGTTCAGAGGGAGGATCTTCAAGCCTAAACTGGATTCTCTTTCCACAGATGCTGCCTGACTGGCTGAGTTCCTCCAGCATTTCCCTTTATGTCACCTGATAACATACGCGGCAATTCTCCATTGCATTTTTGGTTATAGGTTGACGAGGTTGTAATTCCTCTGGTACCTTAGTGCTTAGGACCACTCTTTTACAGTTTGGGGACAAATCACAGTGTCCAATAGACTGGTCTTTGAGATATGTGAGGGTACCAGAGAATCTAGAGAAAGCCCCATGCAGCCATGGGGTGAATGTGCGCAAACACCCACACAGAGCAATGAAGTCAGGAGTGAACCCAGGTTACTGGAACAGTAAAGTGAAGGTTTGGCCAGCTGTGCCCGATGGAGAGCAGATTACGAGCAGATTAGGAGATATTACCAAGAATATTAAAGCTAATTTTAGAATGTATCTGTGTAAATGTGAGGCGCACAAATAGATATATCTGAATATAACATTGGGGCAATAACTAGGACGGAGCTCAAAAAAGGGCAGTATTAGGTATTGAGCATTTTTGATTTTACCTTCATTGTGCTCACACCATGGGTTCATTGGTGGGTTTCTGGAAGCTAAGGAAATCCCTAAATTCACAAACTACTGCTGAACCCATTCCTCGTGAACATTTAATGCATTTATACTGCCAACCTAGCCCTCACTAAAGGGTTTCCCTACACCACGGGCCCAAAGTTAAAGCCAGACGTTAGTAGATTCATAATGGGTTGCCATTTTCCTACATGTAATCCCTTTTCTCTGACAAAACCTTCTTGAGTGGGAGGGTTAAGAACCTTGCCTGGAAGGTGGAAAATACAAACTCTAATCTATTTGAGAATTGTTGACTTGAAAAAGATCTTCCTGAATTTTTTTGCCAGGGACAAGCATAAACATATAGAAGCATGTGAGGGATGGAAATAAATCACAAGTCAGCGAGCAAGTAACAAGGTATTTTAAACCCTGGCAGACTTTTGTTTCTTGTTAGACTGGTGCAAAACAGAGATACAGTATTAATTGTTTACAACTTGTAAACAGTTTTTTATTTTCAGAACTAAATAGTTCATATGATCCCTATAAATAGCAATGCTGATGCAAATTCTAATCTACTGGAAATTCCCCTGTGGGTGGGTGAATGTGTATGGGGGAATCCTTTGCATCAGGGATCTTCCCATGTTTTGCACCAAGGTTACCTAAATCCCTGCTGATCCCTACAAATCCCTCGCACCTGCCTCGTTGTGAAGGGAGACATAAATAATTTATATAATGAAGGGGAAAGCAATGTGTAAAGCAGAGCAATGGAACGATAATGAAGACGACACAGGCAGGCGTTTCAGCCCATGCGGACAGCTGTCTGTTTAGTTTAGTTCCGTTTAGTTTATCTTAGACATACAGCATGGACACAGGCACCGAGTCTACACCGACCAGCGATCACTTGTTGAGTGATGGAAGGAACTGCAAATGCTGGTTTAAACTGAAGATAGATACAAAAAGCTGGAGTAACTCAGCGAGGCAGGCAGCATCTCTGGAGAGAAGGAACGGGTGATGTTTCGGGTTGAGACCCTTCTCCAGACTGGTTAGGGATAAGGGAAGCTAGAGATATAGGCGATGATGTAGAGAGATAAAGAACAATGAATGAAAGAAACAAGTAACGAAAATAAAAGAAACAGGCCATTGTTAGCTGTTTATTAGGTGAAAGCGAAAAGCTAGTGTGACTTGGGTGGGGGAGCGATAGAGAGAGAGGCAATGCCGGGGCTACCTGGAGTTAGAGAAATCAAAATTCATACCACTGGGCTGAAAGCTACCCAAGCGAAATATAAGATGCTGTTCCTCCAATTTGCGTTTAGCCTCACTCTGACAAAGGAGGAGACCGAGGACAGAAAGGTCTGTGTCGATTTGGGAAGGAGAACTAAAGTGTCTGTCAACCGGGAGATCAGGTTGGTTCACAAGGGTGAGCCAAGGTGTTCAGCGAAACGATCGCCCAGTCTGCGTTTGATCTCGTCGATGTATAAGAGTCCACATCTGGATCAATGGATAGAGTAGATGAGGTTGGAGGAGGTGGAAGTGAACTGCCTAACCTGAAAGGACTGTCGGGGTCCCTGGACAGAGCCAAGGGAGAAGGTATAGGGACAGGTTGCAGGGGAAGGTACCTGGGGAGGGGGTGGTTTGGGTGGGAAGGGATGAGTTAACCACGGAGTTGTGGAGGGCACGGTCTCTGCAGAAGGCTGAAAGGTTCGGAGATGGGAAAATTAGGCTAGTGGTGGAATCCCGTTGGAGGATTGGGGAAATGTCGGAGGATTATACGTTGTATGCACCGGCTGATGGGGTAAAAGGTAAGGACTAGGGGGACTCTGTCTCTGTTGTGACTAGGGGGAGGAGACACGAGTGAGGGCCTCATCTATGATGGGAGATGGAAGCCCCCATTCCCTAAAGCAGGGGTCGGCAACCTTGTTCTGCATAGGGGCCGGGACGCATGTCTGTGAGCGGATGGCAGGCCACATCTATCACGTGTATACATGGATCCTGTCCCCATCCCACCCCAGATGCCAGGCATCAAATCACGTGTTCACACAGATCCCGCTCCTTCGAGGACGCCACCCGGAGCACTGGCCCCTAGTTACGGGTGCTCACGAACACGGCGTACCTACAGACCATTGCCTTCACTCTGTCCTGAAGGTGGTGGCTCAAATATCACACTCACTCATCCCCGGCCAAATGACAACCCCGATCCTGACAGTGAAGCCCAGACACAGAAGGTGCACGGCCCTTGCCGGTGGCTTTGTGCAGGATGCAGTACAGCCAGAGCTCGGCGTGCAGCCACGCTCAGCTATGCTTGGCGGCGTTTGGCAGGCTCTGACATTGCGGCCGCCAGTGCAGGCTTCCTTGCATTCTTGCATCACCACGCCTGGGCATTGGGCAGCTGGATTGAATGCTTCTTTTTCACGGTGTTTCACCCGACCCTCGGTCTGAAAATCACCTTCCAGGTACTGGAGATGACGGAAGTCTGCGGGCCGGATGATTACAGGGAAAAAAAACGTCTGTGGGCCGGATTTCAGGTTACGGGCCGTATTCGGCCCATGGGTTGCCGACCCCTACCCTAAAGAATGAGGACATCTCGCATGTCCTGGTATGGAACACCTCATCTATGGCACAGATGCCGTATTGCCGGAGGAATTGGGAATAGGAGGCAGAGTCTTTGCAGGAAGCAGGGTGGGAAGAAGTGTAGTCGAGATAGTTGTGGGAGTCAGTGGGTTTGTAATAGACGTCAGTCTATAGTCTCTTTCCTGTGATGGAGACTGTGAGATCAAGAAAGGGGAGTGAGTTGACGGAGATGGTCCAAGTAGATTTGAGTGCAGGATATAAATTGGTGGTGAAGTTGATGAAGTCCATGAGTTCTGCATGGGTGCAGGAGGTAGCACCGATGCAGTCATCAATGTAATGGAGATAGAGTTAGGGGATAGGGCCAGTGTACGCCTAGCACAGGGATTGTTTAACGTACCCTACAAAGAGCCAGGCATAGCTGGGGCCAATAGCTACGCCTTGGACTTGGAGGAAGTGGAAGGAGTCAAAGGAGAATGTATTAAGGGTGAGGACCAGCTCCACAAGGTGTAGTAGAGTGTTAGTAGAGGTAAATAGAATGCTTCTGCGGTCGAGGAAGAAACGGAGGGTTTTAAGGCCTTCCTGGTGGAGGATGGATGTGTAGAATGATTGAACGACCGTAGTAAAGATGAGGAAGTGGGGGCTCGGAAAGCGGAAGTTATTAAAGAGACGAAAGGCATGTGAGGTATCTTGGACATAGGTCGGGAGAGATTGGACCAGGGGGGATAGGATGGAGTCGAGGTACGTGGAAATCATTTGCGTGGGACAGGAGCAGGCAGAAACAATGGGTCTGCCAGGGCACTTGTTCATACCAGTTCTATGTCCTACACACTAGTGGCAGTTTAAAGAAGCCAATTAATGTACAAACGTTCAAACCTTTGGAGCATGGGAGGAAATTGCAGCACCCGGATAATAAGGCCATGCAAACACAGCACAGACAGCATCTGAGGTCAGGATTGAACACGGGTCTCTGGCGCTGAGCGGCAGCAGTTCCACTGCTGTGCCACTGTGCCGCCCTTGTTGTGATCATGCACGTGAACAGTCAAAATCTCCATCTGAGCGATCTTTAATTTTATCCTCAGCTAATACCTTTATATTCAGCAAATTATGGAGAGAGCCTGTAGGTGTCACCCTTTGCTCAATACTTGGAGAGATTTCATTGACATTGCACTGAACCTCATCGTACACTCGTTTATAAGGTGCAGCTCAGGCAAGCAATGAAACACCCTCCACTTGCTTTTTACGACTAGATCTCAACGGGATTTTAGAAGCTCGGTACCATCCAGAAGGCCACTCCACTGGCCCCATAAGCACGTACCTCCTCCACACCCAGCAGGAAATAGTGTGGACCATCTACAGCACTGTAGTACCTATAAAGACTTCTTCAACACCTCTTCCCAACCCCATGATCTTCACAACCTACAATGTAGATGGCACCAGGTACTGGGGTAAAGCACGTTACCTCCTAGCTACGCAACATCATATTGTGGATGTAAATCACTATTCCTTCATCATCACTGGTCAAAATGATGGATTTTCTACATGACAGCACACTGGCGTACTTTCAACAGCATTTCAAAAAGGCACTTTTGGGTATATGCTGTAAGGTATAACTGAGCTAACAATACTTCACAATTTTATTGCCATTCTTTTGAAAACACATACTCCTTCATTCTCTCAACCTCTTCTTCGGGTGTTTATAAAATCTTATCCATTTGGCCCTTCGAGCCAGTACTGCCATTCAATGTGATTATGGCTGATCATCCCCAATCAGTACCCCGTTCTTGCCTTCTCCCCATATCCCCGGACTCTGCTATCTTTAAGAGCCCTATCTAGCTCTCTCTTAAAAGTATCCAGAGAACCGGCCTCCACCGCCCTCTGAGGCAGAGAATTCTACAGACTCACAACTCTCTGTGAGAAAAAGTGTTTCCTCGTCTCCGTTCTAAATGGCTTACCCCTTATTCTTAAACTGTGGCCCATGAGGAACATGTTTCCTGCCTCTAGCGTGTCCAAACCCTTAACAATCTTATATGTTTCAATAAGATTCCCTCTCATCCTTCTAAATTCCAAAGTGTACAAGCCCAGCCGCTCCATTCTCTCAGCATATGACAGTCCCGCCATCCCAGGAATTAACCTTATAAACCTACGCTGCACTCCCTCAATAGCAAGAATGTCCTTCCTCAAATTAGGGGACCAAAACTGCACACAATACTCCAGGTGTGGTCTCACTAGGGCCCTGTACAACTACAGAAGGACCTCTTTTCTCCTATACTCGACTCCTCTTGTTATAAAGGCCAACATGCCATTTGCTTTCTTCACTGCCTGCTGTACCTGCATGCTTACTTTCATAGACTGACGAACAAGGACCCCCCAGATCCCCTTGTACTTCCCCCTTTCCCAACTTGATGCCATTTAGATAGTACACATGACAATAAACTCTCTTGATACTTTAAACATCGTGAGATAACGAACTTGGTCTATTGTTCCTGATACAAACAGACGCTTCGGTTACAACAGATTTTGTCCACTATAATCAAAATCCATTATAAAGAGGTCCATAATAATGAGGGTAGACTGCAGTCTGCTTCTCATGAACTCGGGCATTGATAATTGCGGCACGATCTATGTTATTGCGAGCCATCATGCTCAGAGAGGATGTTTTCCTCCGAAACAACAGGTGACGACTGTTTTTCACTTTGACTTCCATTGTTCCATCACTTATTTCAAAACTTCCTCACAAACAGTTTGCCAGGGTGGCCATGTGAACAAGTCACGAGACTTATACATCCTGTCTTCTCCATCTTGTCACTTCACCAATCTCTGATAGTAAACTGATTCCAGAACTTCATTGCTGTCACATGTGTAATTAAACTCACGTGTTTAGTGAATATTAGAAAAATGCAACTACTACAATGTTTCAATAGTCGGTGGCAAGCAAATGGTATCGATTATCCTTGAGGGTGGTGTGTGTTATTTGCCCATCCATATTAATGCCGGGATTGATTTATTGAAAATTCTGCTGAAAGATATCCATATACTGCAATATTATTCCACCAGCATGCCCAACTCATGCTTTCGCTGTAAACAAGGATCACCATGTTGTATTGGATGCTCTGTCACAGGATCAATAATGAATCATTTTACACAGTCACAATTCAGTGTATGACTCGTTGGTTGCATTCTCTGAGGGCAGCATAGGGGTGCAGCTGGTAGGGTTGCTGCCTCACGGTGCCAGAGACTTGGGCTCTATCCTGACCTTGGGTGCATCAATTTAGAATGCAGCTTGTGCTACATATTAGAGATGTACATCTGGCCCAGTGTGGAGCTGTTTGTGTGGATTTTGCATTTTTTCCTTGTGACCACGTGGGTTTCCTCCAGGTGCTCCAGTTTCATTCCACATTCCAAAGACGTGCAGGTTCATGGATTAATTGGCTGCTAGATATAATTCTCCTTAGTGTGTGCGTGAATAGATGAGACGGTGGGATAATATAGAAATCATGTGAATAGAAGATTGATGGTCGGCCTGGACTCGGTGGACCGAAGGTCCTGTTTCCACTCTGTATCTTCCAATGATTCTGATCATCATAAAAGTTGTTACCTAACAGTAGAACGTTTGTATATATTCAGCAATTGCAACGTCTTCAATATTACCCACCGTATTGCATCTTTATTCTCATAACTAAAACATTGTTTTCCTGATCAGACAATTCCTGGGCACTCTTCTTGCCTTTAATCGTTTAATGGGATGGCAGTGACGGGAACAGCACAAACACAATCCCGTGTAGATGGGTGCAATGCCACTAGCTGCTAATAATCTTGTAAAATGAGAAACTGCTGGAGGAAGGGTTTCGACCTGAAACCCCAACCATCCTGCAGAGTTCCTCCAGCATATCATGTTTTTCCTCAATGATCTTGTAAGATTTGCAGAGGTGAGGACAATATTACATCAACCGATAACCTGTTGTGTATAATACTCTGCTTCCCACCATCCACCCTTATGGCCCCATAGCAGAAGCGTCCACATCGCGGGGCTGGAAACTGGAAGTATCCTGAGCTAATTCTGCTACCACCATCATCTACTGTGACAAGTGATGGCTTCCACTGATTGTCGCCGGAAGCTTGCGTCCTTTTCAGGACGGACGATGACAACGAGGTCAACATTTGTAACAAGATGGTCACGAAAAGAAGAAGTTCTACCCTTATGAATCGTCTACTCTCCAGCCCTCCACTCACCAATCCCATACCTCTGTGTCCGCACGCAGGCATCCATCACACTTGCACGACCATCAGTGATACTCAGACATGCAAGGTTTATTATCCACAATGACCCATAAAATAAACTCCCCAGCCATTATAAGACTCGCTTATTCCTTATTCCTGCAGAGTCCCGATGTAGGGTCTCAACTGAAAAGCTGACCATCCTTTCAGCTTCCACAGATGCTGCTTGATCTGAATTCTTCCAACACTTTGGTAGTTCTTGACGAGAGAGGTTCACCGACGGGCTGGGTTGCGATCAGTGCCGGGGACGGAAGCGGAGAGAGAGGGAGGTGGGCTGCTGTAAGACAGGCCCCGCGCATACCAGGTTTTGTATTGTTTTTGTTCTCTCTCGTGATTTGCAACTTAACGGACGAGTGTGCCTTTTTCCTGTTCTACTGGTCAGATCCTTGAACCTGTTGCCTTCATTCGGGTTCCTATTAAATCTTTCCCCTCTCACCTTGAAGATAACCTATCTTGGAGGTAGTCAAGAAAGCAGCATTGTAGCTGCAGAATTCACTAAACTTACAGTCACATTTTTAACCTCACAACCCTTTATCCAATTTCTCTGCTCACTTGCCTTTTCTTCATTAAGGAATTCCAAGGCGTTTAAAGCCATCTAACCATCTTTATTTAGGATTACTTGCTAATCTGGTTCTCCCGGGGGAATTTCCTGACTGTATGCTGATGCACTTGATTAAACATGAAACACACCAGGATGGCATTGGATTTCCAACACCGTCAGATTTAAAGACACCAAATACCGTGAATGCTGTCAATCTGAAATTACTGCAGAGAATGTTGGAACCACTAAGTGTCTGTGAGAGGGAAACAGAGTTAACATTTCAGGTCGACAAAAGTGCTGGAGAGACTTTTGTCTACCTTCGATTTTCCAGCATCTGCAGTTCCTTCTTTAACATTTCAGGTCAATGAGTCTGATGGATATTAATGACCTGAGAGGTTAAACCCTGTTCTTTTCACACCATCACTTTTTACTCATTTAATGGCTTCATCTGAACCCCCGTTTTCTCCCAAAATGCCTCCCAAAACCTTTAAGCAGTAGCTATGCAGAAAAGTATCAATACACCATGATTAATTTCCTCCCAAAACCTTTAAACAGTGGACATGCACAAAAATAGCAATACACATGGTGTAGGAAGGAACTGCAGATGTTGGGTTAAACTGAAGATAGACACAAAAAGCTGGAGTAACTCAGCGAGTCAGACAGCATCTCTGGAGAAAAGGAATAGGTGATGTTTTGGGTCGAGACCATGTTCCATTCCCCTCAGAAAATGATGCCTTGTTTCCTTCCTATTGTAGATCGCTCTATCTGTAGTTTAAAAAAACGGTTGAGACCTTTAATGTCTGTTCCTTATGAATAGTAATTGTGGCATGGTCGGTGTTATTGTGAATAAGACAATCAGAGAGGATGTATTTGAACAAAACAACAGATGCCAACTGTTTTTTATCTTGCGTCCCATTGTTCCACTCCTCATTTCGAAACCACCTTGTTCGTTAACTGTTTACCGGTCCGACAATGAAAACAGGTGACACCAGCCTTAGTCATTTCAAACATCCAGATGAAAGCATTCACCATTCTCCACAAATCCCCCCCTCCCCACTCCACCTCATCTTATCCAAACAAACCGTAAAGCTCTCTGGGAATAAACCACTATCTGCAATGATAATGTAAAAAATACAAAAACCCTTAATTACTCAATTAAACCAAACTCTAATCATATATCTATATAAATTCATAGCCAGGTTATCTTTTTACATGATATCCCAAAGCACCAAACAAACAATGTCCCTAGGAAGTGTGGTCAATGTTATTCTGTGAAAAATACAACATCTAATTTGGTTAAACCTTTGTTCCAACACACAATAACCAAATAATGACCAGTCTCCACCTCTGTCATGGTTATTTCTAGACACAAGGCAAATGTTTATGATAATTTCCAATTGCATTTTATTATTTACTAGATTAAGTGGGACCCGTTGGATCCCAGCATCACACGGGAGGGCTGGTCACCAATGCAATATTCCACCTCTCCACCAATTCCAATATTGCTCGCCAGTGGGGGGGAGGGGGGGAGGCTTTCTGTCGCGCTAGTATGGGTGTTGCGGGCCGAAGGTACTGGTTTCCAGAGGGCTAGTATAGAATTGTGGGCCGAATGGATTATTGGGCTGGCAGCCAACTGTTGCAACGATTTTAAAAGCCAAGCCAAGGCAAACAATTTGGCTGCAGCCACTCGACAACCAAAATTCATTTTGTGAACACAAACTTGTTAAAAAGGCGAGGCAAACAATTGGGCAGCAGCCTCCCGACAACCAAAATTCATTTTGTGAAGACAAACTTGTTAAGCAGGCGAGGCAAACAATTGGGCAGCAGCCTCCCGACAACCAAAATTTATTTTGTGAACACAAACTTGTTTAAAAGGCGAGGCAAACAATTGGGCAGTAGCCACCCGACAACCAAAATTCATTTTGTGAACACAAACTTGTTAAAAAGGCAAGGCAAACAATTGGGCAGCAGCCACCTTACGGCCGCATCGAGGGGACTCACCGTGGAGTAGACGTGCGTTCAGTGTTATTCGCAGCTCAGAGAGCCGTGACCCTCTCGCTTCCTGGGTCTGGCAGAGACTGTGAGGGACTACACTTTCTCGGGTTTTATAGTCCATCCCCCCATGCTCGCCAGCAGGGGGCAGCAGAGAGAATGGGAATTATTTTTAAAACATTAACTATCTCTCTGATTTTTACATCCAATGGGATAAATTCCTCCTGGTCCCGGAAGGCAGATGGGGCTCTGAGCGAGGTGGCCAAAAATGACATTTTATTTTAACCAATAGTAAGCTAATATTGATGTTCAATGTCCATAATGTGCCAACTGATAAATGCCATGTATAACGACTTTCACGGTCTACCACTAAAGACCATTTTATTGTCCTGACTTCTCTCTAATTGATTCCATAATTCTACTACATGCCAAGAGCAGCTTCTGGCCCCTGCTCCATTGTCCAGTGCTCCGTGCTCCTTCCTGCCTTGCCAGATGGGTACCTATCTGTGCTGTATCCCAGTGAAAGTGTCCCACCTATGCCCACCCATACTGTGCCCAGTGTTGTATAGTGACAAACCTTTGTCTGTACTGTGCCCCACCTTGCACTCTTCCAGCCATGTGGCCACCAGTACTGTAAACCAGTTTTGTACAATTTTCACCAGTACTACCAGTACTGTACATCGATGATTTTAAATGACAACTCTGTACTGGTGGTACAATGATGCTGTTTGTAGAGTTGTTGCCGCACAGCGCCAGAGATCCAGGTTCAATCCTGACCTCAGATGCTGTCTGAGCGGAGTTTGCACGTTCTTCCTGTGACCATGTGGGTTTCCTCCGGGTGCTCCGGTTTCCTCCCACATCCCAAAAAGGCACAGGTTTGCAGGTTAATGCAAATTCCTCTTTGTGTAGGTGAATGGAGGAGAATGCGGAATAAAACAGAATGTGTGTGACTGGGAGGTTGAGGATCGCATGGAATCCATGGGTTGGTGAGCCAAAGGGCTTGTTACCATGCTGTGTATTTCAGTGATTCAATGCTTCTGCCCACAAACTTGATTATCGACAATATTTTTACATAACAGTTGAATGTTTGTATTCTAGCAATGTCATCATGATTACCCATAGTATCACATCTTTACTCCTATAATTAAAACATTGTATTAATGATCAGACAATTTCTGGCCACCCCTCCCCACCTTCAAAACAGATTATCTCAAATTGCCCCAAGCGAGTAGAGTGTGAATGAATAAGCGACGTAACATAGAACTAAGGTGAAAGGGTGATCGATGGCCAGCATGGACTCGGTGGGACAAAAGGTTTGTTTCCATGCTGTATGTTTCAATTAATCAATCACTACTCTACCACACTATTATACAGAGACAGACATATTCATCAGTCTGAAGAAGGGTCTTGACCCAAAACGTCACCCATTCCTTCTATACAGAGATACTGCCTGTCCCACTGAGTTACTCCAGCGTTTTGTGTCCGTCTTTGGTGTAGACCGGCATCTGCAGTTCCTTCCTGCACATATTCATCAGTACTGTACCTTGTTGTTATAACTATTCAGACCGGGACTCAAGAACTTTATCTATGTTTTACTGCAGCAGACAAGAGCCCATCGTTACTTTATAGAGTGGTATACCTACATCTTCCAGCACAGTTCTTCAGTGCTACCGAGTGACAAACCAATACCCACCAATACCATTCCCCAGTGTTAAACAGTGACAAACCCATACCCACCACTACTATGCCTTCATGTTAAGACAAAGGCAGGCCAGTGTCCACATATGTACCCTGGTGTTATACATTGAGAACCTATAATTACACACATGCTTGATGATGTCGAGGGCTTCTCCTCTTGTCCAGGTGTCCAGGAAATTGGCAGGAACTGTTGCAGGGCCACAGCAAGGGCAGCAGCAGGACAAGATGGCAGGTGGGATGAAGTGGGGATGGTGAGTTCAGTTTGGAGGGAGCCATCCTTCCGTTGGTACAGCACAGGTCTATAAACATATTAACAGCATCAGCACATGTACAATATTGCCCTCTAAATTTAATCTTTTTTTACTGCCCACTAAATTGTATCTTATTGCCCACTAAGAAGGGCTTCTGATTACCCACATCTAGATTGCCCACAAAATTGCAACTTAACAGCATCATGATAATAATGTATATACATATTGTCCACTAAATTGCATATTTTTGCTTTACCCCAGCAGTCTCTCGTAACACAGAGTTTCATAGACACCGGGAATCTGAAATAGAAAATGCTGGAAACACTCAGAGGGACAGATTGCTTCTGAGTAGTGAGGAACAGAGTTAATATCTCAGATCAATGATCTAATAATGGATCCCAGAGGATTTGGCACGTTTGTTCCTGCATTAGGTAAAACAATACCTCCCTCCTGAGGAATTGATGAGTATTACAATTGTGAAATTCATAGCGGAGTCATTAAATCATAGTCATAGAGTCATACAGCATTGAAACAGGCCCTTCGGCCCAACTTGCCCATGTCGACCAAGATGCCCCACCTTAGCTATTTCCATTTGCCCACGTTTGACCCATTTCCCTCTCAGTCTTTCTTATCCATATACCTGTCCAAAAGAAGGCAGGCGCATTACTAGCATTTATTTCAAGAGGGCTAGAATACAAAAACAGGGATGTAATGCTTGCTCTATAAGGTGCTGGTCAGGCCAGATTTGGAGTATAGTGAGCAATTTTGGACACCATATCTGAGGATGGATGTGCTGGCTCTGGAGAGAGTCCAGAGGAGGTTTACAAGAATGATCCCAGGAATGAGTTGGTTCACATGTGATGAGCGTTTGACGGCACTGTGCCTTTACCCGCAGGAGTTTAGAAGAGGAAGGGGGGACCTCATTGAAACATACTGAATAATGAAAGGCTTGAATAGAGTGGATGTGGAGAAGTTGTTTTCATTAGTGGGAGAGTCTAGGACTAGAGGTCATAGCCTCAGAATTAAAGGACGTTCCTTTAGAAAGGAGATGAGGAGGAATTTCTTTAGTCAGAGGGTGGTGAATCTGTGGAATCCTTTGCCACAGAAGACTGTGGAGGCTGTCAATGGATATTTTTAAGGCAGAGATAGATAGATTCTTGATTAGTACGGGTGTCAGGGATTATGGGGAGAGGACAGGACAATGGGGGTTAGGAAGGAGATATAGATCAGCCATGATTGAATGGCAGAGTTGACATGATGGGGCAAATGACTTAATTCTGCTCCTATCACTTATGACATATCTTTTTTTAAATATTATGATTGTAACTGTCTCAATTATCTCCTTTGCACTTTGTTCCATACACCCACCAGTGTGAAAAGGTTTCCCCTCACGTTAGATAGATCAGCCATGATTGAATGACTAGATGGGCCGAATGGCCTAACCCAGCTCCTATGAGTTATGAACTAAACCATGTTCTCCAGAGCTGTTGCCCGACTCACTGAGTTACCCCAGTACTATGTGTTTTTTGTTTTTGTACTTTTGTACACAGCAGAGTGTTTCTAGATTTTTGTTTAATTTCAGATTTCTGCATTTTGTTTTCCCTCTCAGGTACTAAAGGGGATCAAGATATTCCTGAACGTGAACCCTTCAGGAACCTGATGCAAGGATTCTTGTTGTATAGATATCTCACCCCGCTGTCTCGTACACAGGGTTCAGGGCGGCTGTCGGTGTTTGCTCCCTCTCTGTCTCTGTCTCTCAAGGCGAGTGCCGGTCGAACGCTCTGCCGAGGCGGTGAAACACCAGGCGGAGAGACAGGAGCCGTCGAGTGCAACTCTCCTGTCGTCCAGTCCGGGCACGGGGGCAGGGCTACTGACATCACTCCCGGAGGCAGAGCCGCCACAACTCACCGGCCTCTACACACAGTGGAGAGAACTTGTCAAAGAGGCGAGATGACCAGCATGGAGCATTTACACCCGGTGAGAAATGTTCACAATGTTTCATTGTAAACACTTAGCAACATTGAACGTATCAAGCATTGTGCAGTGTTTTTGTTATCCTGAATTTAAAAGAAATATTCAAATTGTTTCCCCACTCAAAAGCAACTCTCTCGAAGAAGAGGTTACCAATTGCTACTTGTGTGAAGTGATACTGTGGGAAAGCGATTATTTTGGGTGGGGGTGGGGGGGAATGTTTTCCTACTCCAAATCAAAACTCTCGAACAGAAGGTTACTAATTGCTACTTGTGTGAAGTGAGACTGTGGGAAAGGGATTATTTATGAGAAAAAAAAATGTTTTATCACTCAACAACAAATCTATTGAATTGGTAACTTGTGGAAATTTAGTTTAGTTTGGTTTATTGTCACGTGAACTGGGGTACAGAGAAAAACGTGTTGCATGCTAACCAGCCAGCTGAAAGACTACATGATTACAATCGAGCCATCCACAGTGTACAGATACATGATAAAGTGAATAATGTTTAGCGCAAGATAAAGTCCAGTAAAGTCTGATCCCGAGGATCTCCAATGAAATCTCAGGACTGCTCTCTACTTGTTATTAGGATGTTTCAGTTGCCTGATAACATTTGGGAAGAAACTGTCCCTGAATCTGGAGGTGTACGTTTTCACACTTCTATACATTTGGCCCTATGGGAGAGGGGTGTGACTTGACTTTGATTATGCTGGCCACCTTGCCCGAGGCAGCGTCAGGTGTAAATGGAGTCAATGGAAGGGAGGTTGGTTTGTGTGATGGTCTGGGCTGCGTCCACAATTCTCTGGAATTTCTTGCTGTCTTGGGATGCAGCTGTTCCCAAACCACGCTGTGATGTATCCCGATAAAATACTTGATACAGCATGTTTGTAGATGTTGGTGAGAGTTGTGGGGGACATGACGAACTTCCTAAATTCT
This sequence comes from Amblyraja radiata, assembly GCF_010909765.2. Classification (NCBI taxonomy): domain Eukaryota; kingdom Metazoa; phylum Chordata; class Chondrichthyes; order Rajiformes; family Rajidae; genus Amblyraja; species Amblyraja radiata. Next base: position 29,767,893 of record NC_045975.1, on the reverse strand, counting down.
CCAAGGAAGTAGAGGCGACACTGTTGGAAACTGAAGTGATACTGTGGGAATGGAAACTTTCTTGCCCTGCCGACAGAAGGAATAAATGGAACAACCCCAAGAATTTGTTGAAATCCACTTGTACAAACTCTCATTTCAGATTAAATGATTCAAGAAGGGCTGGTTGCATGTTTCACAATCACTATAGCAGCTCATCCAATGTAAATATTATTAGTGTGATTAGTTTGCATGCAGGTGTTGTACAACCCTTTGGATGGAGCTAAGGTCCAGCTAAGTTCAACATAAATCTATATGTACAGATTTATTTCAGACTGACAGACCCAAAGAGCTTGTGGAGTTAAGGCAACTTGTTACATAGTTATGGCAATTAAGTTTGTATGCAGTTTTATAATGGACAAACAACAAGGGGCTAAAAGTATTTCACAGATAAGCGACAAATCATCGGTGGAAAGGTCTAAAATCTGAAATGTTACCTCTTTCTATTACTTTCTGACTATTACAACATTGTGTAGGAGATCGAGATTAAAGTTTAGGAGACATCAGAAACTGCAGATCCTGAAATGTTGTGCAAAATACAAATTGCTAAAGGAACTCGGTGGATCAGGCAGCATCTGTGGGGGGAAATGGACAGAGAATGCTTCGTCACCATCCTTCTTCAGACTGATGGAATAGGAGGGAGAAAGCTGGAAAGAGATTTGCCATAGCCAATGAAGTAAAGCAAGCTGTTGGCCTTTTGACTAATTTGTTGACGAGACCCGTTATCTTGCTGGATCTAATGGCATATATTCCATTGCCCATCTGTTTCTCTGCATCTCCCAATATCCTATGTATTCTATATTCACTTGCCTTCGTGCAATTCCCCAAATACATTTCCTCATGCTTCTCTGAATTAAACTCCATTTGCTTTCTTCCGCCCAATTGATCAGATCACCATTATATTCCCGCAGTTTAAAGCTTTTCTCCTTAGCGTCAATTACATTACAGGTTTATTTTATTCATCGGCAGACTTCTTTATCATGCTCTCTACATTTAACTCTTAAGTCATTAACATGCATTACAAACATCAAGAGATCAAATACGAAGCCCTGCAAATAGTCTTCTGGTCTTTAGAACACTCTTCAAACCTTTGCTTTCAGATATTGAATTGGTTTTGGGTGCAGTTTGCCACTCTTCCTTGAATCTCATCAGCTCCCATTTCCTGACCACCTTAATATGTCTGACTTCATCAAAACACCATTGCTAAATTGCATCAAATGCACTGGCCTCATTGATCTTTCTTGATGACTATCCCTGATGAACACTTCATTTATAGATATAGATTATGCTGTTCCTGAAGAAGGGTCGACCCAGAACATCACCTTTTCTCCAGAGATACTGTCTGACCCGCTGAGTTACTCCAGCTTTTTGTGTCTACTATCCCTGAGTGGATTGTAATAATCCAGTCCATAGATTGTAATAATTTGCCTGCCATTGAAATGTAACTGACACTATTGAAGTCCTTATCTAAGTATTTCCAGCAATATTCTCAAGGGACCAGGCACCTCTGTCATCTCGTGTAGGATAGAACTGCAGATGCTGGTTTAAACCGAAGATAGACACAAAATGTGAGACCCTTCTTCTCAACCCTAGCGTCACCCATTCCTTCTCTAGAGATGCTGCCTGTCCCGCTGAGTTACTTCAGTTTTTTGTGCCTAAACTCTATCATCTCACTACACATAGAGTCCATCTGTAGGCCAACATCTAGAGCATAGCAAGTGCTCATACCCAAGGTAGTGGCTACAAATGCCCTATTATGATTTCCTCATGCCCCTCTGCCACAGTTTGCCCAGGATACTTTATTTGGTAATATGGTAGATAAGGAAAAGGGGATGGCATTATGGTGGGAGAATGTTTAGACAGGTTTAAGCAAGAGGCACATGTTTGTATGCTCAGCTGCTTCCAAATGGACTGTGGGATGAGAATGCGGCATAGAGGAAAAAAGGTACCAGCATATCATCAACCATCATCAGTTCCATTGCTAGCCATGGATCGCATAATGGCCGGTGATGCTCTGCACCTATGATCTCTGCTTGTTAGCTGCATCTGCTAATACTTTGGTATTGCCTTGGCCAACAAGAGAATGGGCAGGACTCAGTGCAGTGTGTGTTTTTGTTTGATGATCCTAATATAGAAACATAGACGTAGAAACATAGAAAATAGGTGCGGGAGTAGGCCATTTGGCACTTCGAGCCTGAACCGCCATTCAATATGATCATGGCTGATCATCCAACTCAGTATCCCGCACCTGTCCTCTCTCCATACCCCCTGATCCCCTTAGCCACAAGGGCCACATCTAACTCCCTCTTAAATATAGCCAATGAACTGGCCTCAACTACCTTCTGTGGCAGAGTATTCCAGAGATTCACCACTCTCTGTGTGAAAATGTTTTTTCTAATCTCGGTCCTAAAAGATTTCCCCTTTATCCTTAAACTGTGACCCCTTGTTCTAGACTTCCCCAACATCGGGGACAATCTTCCTGAATCTAGCCTGTCCAACCCCTTAAGAATTTTGTAAGTTTCTATAAGATCCCCCCTCAATCTTCTAAATTCTAGCGAGTACAAGCCGAGTCTATCCAGTCTTTCTTCATATGAAAGTCCTGACATCCCAGGACTATTAGTGCATTGAATGAAGTACATGAAAACTGTAGGATGTATTGTTTAAAATAGTGTGTGGGGATGTCAAGGGTCTCTGAATATTGGGCCAGAGTTCAGTGCAATAAAGATTGTAGCCAGGCTGCATTCATGCAGCAGCATTTGAAGCTAGTGCCGCAGTTGAAGGGGTATTCTATTCAGAGACGTATCCATTGACCATAACCCCATAAGTAACCCTACTGCTTATTGATTCTTGGAGCCTGACTATTGGATCTTGCTGCCTTTTGAGCATTTCCTGCCTCCTCTGTTCATACAGGCCACCTCGTCATCTTCCCCACCAAGTCTTCCAGCACGGTGTCTGCAAACTGAGCAGCGCACAATTATCTTCATCCACCACCTCAGTATCCCCTCTTCTTCATGAGGGACGGGCCTTCTTTCAAGGTCTATTTGAGATTGATCACTTGGGGGAAATGGAGCATTGGTGATGGGCAACCAACAAAAATATGAAATTACTTCCCTTTATATATGGCCCATTGCGCTCCTTTTGAACAGAGTTCCTTCCACTGTGCCTAACATTTAACAGCCAATCTGTAAACAATGATTTGCCAGCAAGATGTGCTATTGACCAAATACTGTTTTTTGTCCTTGTGATGTTGGTTGAGGGAAGAACAGTAGCCTGATCACTGGGAGCCCACTCACACCTTCGAGCAGTGTCAGCAGTATGGCACTCGCTCGGTACTACACTAGAGAGTCAGGCTGGATTTTGTATTTAATCGATGTAGTGCAATCTGATCCAGGAAGCATACTGCTCTGTTGCATTGATTGTTTAGTCTTTATTTAATGGCTGTTTATGTGATTTTGATACGTGCAAATTGTCTAAAAACTGCTATTAAACTGGTAACCAACTTAATTATATGAACAAGATAGTTCCATTCCCTCTACCATTGCAACATTATTTACTCTACCACCAACACACAATGGCTACAGAGTGTTCAAGTTACAAAATGCACTGGTTACTCCCACAGCACTTCCCAAGCCTACAAATTCAAGCACTAGAAGGAATAAAGCAACAGGTAAAAACAAGGAAACGTTAGAAATACTCAACAGATCAGGCAGCTTCCATGGAGGGGAAAATATACTTCACATTTTAGGTTTAAGAAAGAACTGCAATGCTGGAAAAATCGAAGGTAGACAAAAATGCTGGAAAAACTCAGCGGGTGAGGCAGCCTATATGGAGCGAAGGAATAGGTGACGTTTCTGGTTGAGTCCCTTCTTCAGTCTGATGGATATATTACTCTGTAATTATGGTGGATAGATTACTTTGGACCAGGTGGTTTACTAGGGAGCTTCACGGAGTAGAATGAAGCAGGTACAGCCTTTGTCTTCCTGAAAAATTTCAATGTGTTCAAATTTCCAAAGCTATCCCCCCTCCTTCATGGTCTCTGTGAATGGCGAATAACGTGGATTGGCATTTTTGAGGTTACCTTTTGTGGAAATGGGAGTTGTAAGAAACTCTACGGGTATATTGATTGGTTGGATTTTGTTTCATTTCTGATTTGTAATATAACATATAAACACGTAAAAAACGTATTATTGGTGCAAACACTTGGGGGAATTTTTACTCTGTTAGAGGTGCTGTATAAATACAAATTGTTGAATTTTTTAATTGCACATGCGAATCAAACAAACGGCAAGTGTGATTCCTATCGAATGGCAGTGCATCAGGGAGTCACGTCCGTGAATGCAAATGTAGTCAGTCATTTGGTTAGGTGACAACCGGTATTATTATGTATAGTAAAATCCAACCCCATCGTTGTCAGTGAGGTTTAATACTATTCAAATATCACAGTGCAAAAAATAAACAATAAATAAACAGATGGCGGAAATCTGAAACAAAAATGGACACTGAGACTCCACTGCATTTGCAGATAGGTGGATAGAATAGCAAACATAAATAGAGAATAGGGAAACGAATGTGGAAAAGGAACATCAATGCAGATAGTTGTGACCCAGGCACCCTGCAACTTGGTCCGTATGCTGACTGCTATGATTTCAGACATCATTTAATGCTCATTCTCAGTTGGATTAATTTTGAGGGAGATCCTGATTCGCCAATCTCACGCTGCATGAGGGGTGCCAACCCTGGTTTCATTCCCAGAGGCTTCATTACTTAACCTCAGCAGAGTCAATTACCCCCGTTTCGCAAATGTTTTTGTAATAAACCACAAGCCTAAATGACTTTTCTCTGTAGCAGTACGTAAAATTGAGGGAGAGTTAGGGGCGGCACAGTGGCGCAGCAGTAGAGTTGCTGCCTGATAATGCCAGAGACCCAGTTAGGATCCTGACTACGGGTGCTGGCTATATGGAGTTTGTACGTTCTCCCTGTGATGGCATGGGTTTTCTCCGGGTACTCCTGCTACCTCCCATACTCCAAAGATGTACGGGGGTTTGTAGGTTAATTGGCTTTGGTAATTGTAAAATTGTCCCTTGTGTGTAGGTTGATGCCAATGTACAAAGTGTTCCCTGGTCGGTGTAGGCTTAAGGACCTGGTTCCATGATGTATCTCTACACTAAACTAAGCTAAGTTCAAGAGAGGTTTCTTGTAATCCTGAAGATTTAGCAAACCTACTTATTTATCTCCTTTGACAATCACTAACCAGGTCCATACACCTCATTATCCTCAGATCCAAACTCATCGCCATGAATCCATGTTATGCTTCACACCAATTGCACTCCATGTTTCATTCTGCCTTCAGTAATGGTCCAAGCAAGCTTGAGGAACAGTACAATATCTTTCCATGAGATCGTCTTCTTGTATAGTGGTTGATTTATAGTGACAGAGGGAGGTAACTAGTCTTTCCCTAGCTCAAGGAAAAGTAGTCCTGATTATGTTGAATGGGTGAGACCAAACCTGAGGGTGGAGGAGCTGAGGAAACGCAGGAGGTTGGTGTCTGGTTTCCAGGCGTGGTATTGTGAAGGGAAGGGGGTCCTATCAGATGGGGTGCAGTGTGGCAACAGGCTAGGGGTGTCAGAGGGAGAGATGCTCCAAGGGATATGCTTGAAGTTTAAGTGGACCATTCCCCAGTGCTGAACTCCCCCAGACTGTAAACTACTCCCTGTAACTCTCATGTAAGTAATGTATTGTGGATAGGCACAAAATGCTGGAGTAACTCAGCAGACCTGGCAGCATTTCTGGAGAAAATGGATGGGTGACGTTTTGGGTTGGTACCCTTCTTCAGACTGGATTCATCTTCATCATATGCCAGCATCTGCAGTTCCTTTCTACACGGTGTATTGTGGAAGTCTACTTCCTCTTGGGCAGTCTGCACAAGCACCAAAATCACCAAAGTGCTGTCAAAACCTTGGATAAAACAAAGTATTATAAGATCTAAACTTTAAAAAAAAAAAAACAATTTCTGGGATGATAGACATTTCAATGTTTCAAAGCAGTTGAACATGGAAACTGTGGTTGGCTTTCATCTGCGCTCTCAGACCTCAGTGGGTCAGACAGCATCTCTGGAGAAAAAGGATGGGTGACGTTTTGGGTCTGGACCCTTCTGATTTCTATGGAAATATTTGGAGCTTGTACACCGCATGGCACTATGCCCACAGTTGGAACTTCATTCATCTGGTGCACAGAAGATCTGGAAAGAAAGCCACTGGCTTTGAGGACCTACATTACACCAAAGAAGTGGTGTGGTGTAGCATATCCAAATGTGGAGCTGCACGATGGAATATCTCGTGTTTTAAGCTTGTTTTCAGCTTCCTTGATGGTGTGAGGAATAGAACGATTATCCACATTGGTTCCACCACTGGAAGACCTCAGTGGATCAGGTAGGAAATGGGGAGGCGATGTTTCATGTCCTGACCCTTGTACAAGACTGAGTAGAGGGGGAGATAGCTGGTAGAAACTGCAGTTGAGGATTCACCCTCTGAACTGGCCTTTGCCCACAATGTCATTGCTGACCATGATACATATTTAAACTGCACATATTGCCTGCAACTGGTCTCTATCCTTAAGCCCCTGTCCCACTTAGGAAACCTGAACGGAAACCTCTGGAGACTTTGCGCCCCACCCAAGGTTTCCCTGCAGTTCCCGGAGGTTGCAGGTAGTGGAAGCAGCTAGGGAGACTGATTAGGTTTCTGTTCAGGTTTCCTAAGTGGTACAGGGGCATTAGTTTCCTGCCTGTTCATGTGCCTGTCTCGAGGAGAAAAACTAGGGAATGGGGCAGGTTGGGGACCGGAGCCCGGATGGGTTAATGGGTAAGGTTAGATCAGATGTTGGGATTCCTTTGAGGGAGGGAAGGATTATAAAGACAAAGTGAAGTGTTGTCAGGCAGGTCTGTTCAGGTGGAATGGGGTGCTCCTTGTCTCAGCTCCTACTAAGTTTCCTTTTAGGTGCTTTACAAATGGTAATACTAATTCAGGTAAATATAGTGATGGATGAATGTGAAAGGTTGATTTGGCAGATCATGCACACACCAAGCAAATAGGGCCAAACTTCTCACACCATGTGTTTGGTTCTGTCCCTGAGTGGTTTGGCTTTGGATGTAAATGCATAGTCAATTCCATTAAATTTACTGCTCTGAATCATGTTGAGTAGCTTTAATTGTTGACCAAAATGTTTAATGAATTAGTTTCCTTTAATGTCAGGAAATAATTAACATAATTGCAGGACTCTCCAAAGGATTTTTACAGTGGACTCTGAAGAAGGGTTTCGGCCAAAACGTTGCCTATTTCCTTCGCTCGATAGATGCTGACGCACCCGCTGAGTTTCTCCAGCACTTTTGTCTACCTTCGATTTTCCAACATCTGCAGTTCCTTCTTAAACACTCTGTTTAAGAATGTCTATTTTCCCTCCTTATTCTATTCTGGTTGATATAACTTTGATGTTCTTATCAATAATCCATACAAGTACGTGATTATAGACCTGTGATCTTAGGTTGCTACTGTTCAATGTCATTTCTCTCTCTCTTCACAGACCTCTATTGTTAATAAAGAAGAATGTAATACAGGTGAGAAGAGGTTAGAGTCACAATTCAGCATGATGTAAGTAAAATATTATATTTACTAGTATTTTTTAGCACTGCTAAAAGACGTCGAAATTATGCTGACATTGTTCAGTGTTAGCTGCTGAAACCACTAATTGTCCTTCCATATTTAACGGAAGCGGATGGCTTTAAGCAAAATGTACCACAATGTTAAAGAATTCTTCCAACTGTTAGACTGACTGAACTAGTTTTACCTGGTCTTTAGACTTTAGAGATACAGCGCGGAAACAGGCTCTTTGTCCACCAGGTCCGTGCCGACCAGCGATCACCCCGTACACTAGCACTATCTCACACACTAGGGAGAATTTACAATTTTTATTGAAGCCAATTAAACTACAAACCTGTATGTCTTTGGAGTGTGGGAGAAAAGAAGAGGACTTGGAGAAAATCCATGTGGTCACAGGGAGAATGAACAAACTCTGTACAGACAGCACCTATGGTCAGGATCGACCCTGGATCTCTGGCGCTGTAAGGCAGCAACTCTATCACTGCACCACCATGCTGCCCTATTGTGATGGCTTTTGCTGTGATGTTGCCTGCATGCATTCTAATTTATTAGCACATAGGAATTCTAACATTACTGTGTAACATTTATATTCCTCCTGCAGCAATGATGTAACCCATCTTTCTTTTCCCCAGAGAACTGAATTTTGTTTCAAATTTTCCTCTCAGTAAGCCTATCATTAACATGGCCAAAGGATTATAAAACATTTCAAAGCAAGATTTTTTAATTAAAATAAATTCATCAAAGGTGTGATGCAATTAGTAATTGAAAGCAGCGCACTGCTATAATTAAGTTGCTCGAATTCAAGATTTTGTGTGCAGATCTGGTTACCCCATTACAAGAATGATATGCAGGCCAAGCGAACGAGCAGAAGAATTTTACCAAGTAGTTGCCTGAATGAGATGGTATCAGCTACATGAAGAAGTTGGACAAACCTAGGTTGCTTTGACGTTGCAGGCTGAGGGGAGACCTGACAAAAGTATATAATATTATGCGAAGCAGCGGTAGGGTGGACAGTCAGAACCTTTCTCCCAGAGTGGAAATGTTAAAGACTAGAAGGTATAACTTTAAGGTGAGAGTGGCAAAGTTGACCCTAACCTCTGGTGCTGTCTGTGTGGAGTTTGCTCGTTCTCCCCATGACCGTGCGGATTTAACCCGGGTGCTCCAGGGTCCTTCCACGTCCCAAAGACATTCAGGTTTGGAGGTTAATTGGCCTCTGTAAATTGTGCCCGGTGCGTAGGAAGTGAATGTGAAAATAGGATTAGTGTGAACGGGTGATGGATGGTCGGTGTGGACTCAGTGGGCCCAATGGCATGTTTCGATGCTGTATCTTTAAACCAATCAATTGTGATTCAAGATAAAGTGTTAGATTACCACTGATTAGATTACCAGGGGTGGCACAGTGGCACAGCAGTAGAGCTGCTGCCTTATGGCACCAGAGGCCTAGATTCAATCCTGACCTCGGGTGGTGTCTTTACTGAGTTTGTACTTTCTTCCTGTGACCGGGTTTTCTCCGAGTGCTCTGATATCCTCCCACACTTCAAAGATGTACAGGTTTGTAAGTTAAGGGCCTGTCCCACTTGCCGATTTTTTTTTTTGGCAACTGCCGGCATCATATCAATGTCGCCAAAAGATTTTGAACATTTCAAAATCCAGCGGCGACAAAAAAAATGTTGTGACACTTGAAAAAACACTGCACGTCATATGTTATCATGCCGCATCACGCCGCATCATGCCGTGACTTGATACGGCAGTCAATGATGCTGGCAGTCGCCGAAAAAAATCGCCAAGAATGACAGACCCTTTAAATGGCGTATGTATAAAAAAAATGTTGCTAGCGTTATGTACTGCCCGGAACAATAACATCTACATAGTAAGTAATTAAACAGTAATTTACTAATTAACTTTGAACATGGTACATCACCCTAACACAGAAAATGTCTGCAGCCTAACAAACTGTGCCCCGTGCAAGTCCGGCGTCACCGTCTTCTGGGCGGTTTTGCCAATCTACCGCGTACGCGTGCACCCAATGACATTTAAAAAAAAAAAAAAAAAATGACATTCCTGGCCGGCAGGGATGCTGGCGAGAATGCGCATGTTAACAGTTCAAGACGGCTCATCCAGTGTGTACGACTACTGTCTAGGTGTTGGGAGCGGACTTGGTGGGTCGAAGGGCCTGTTTCTCCAAATGCACAACGTTCAAAATGGCACCTTATCTTGCCTTGGCCTGCGTGTAATTTAGCGCTGTATGTTTGAGGTGGATTAATCATTCTGATTATAATCAGTGACGTGTGGAAAACAAACAGTTACTCAAGACAACGTAACATATGTACATGCAACACCTCTTCACATAGTTACATTTAGCAGCTTTTCCTGAATGGAGGGAGTGGTTATGTCCGGACTATCTTAAAAATTCCATCGAATGATGCATTTTAAAATATCCCTTTTTTGGGTGTGGTTCTTATTGGTAAAGCTTTTTGTCACCCGACACTAGTTGCTGTTCTCAAAATAGTTAGTTAACATTCTTGATCAGATAGTAATGTAGTAGCTTAAGACTGGAGTTAAACAGAGGGCTGACCAAGCAAGGCTGGCATTTGTGATGCAGTTGTATTTTCTCAGTCCGTTGTCTGCTCTTTATTTCCACATGAAACAATGGACATGGAGGGAGCTGAACTTTCTTGATTTACTAATCCCAAAGGATGAGTATTATGCATTCACATCATTGCAACATCCTGGTACTCCATTTCCTGTTTTCCAACCTGCTTCAAGTCGGCATTCAACTTTCACTCATTCACATCAGACTCTATTCAGGTCCTGGTTCCACTGTTTCCATGGTCTACCTTTTCCCTCTCCTCCCTCTCCTCCCTCTCCTCCCTCTCCTCCCTCTCCTCCCTCTCCTCCCTCTTCTCCCTTACTTCTTCACAGCTGTTCTCTATTCTCTTGATTCCATGCTTTATTTGAGCTCTGCGACTGATGTTCGAGGGGGAATTCATTACCTCTCCGTGATATCGCTGTTACTCGTTGGATATGTGTCGGCAAAGAGAGCTTTCTATTAACCACAGAAATGGCATATATGGGGCAGGACCAGTAAGCCCCTTCACTGATAACACTATTCCACATTGAGGGAAAGGGAACACAGTCTAAATTTATTTTTGCTAGTAAAGGTCAAGGCACTGGCCACTTCCCAATGTCTGTAGTAGATGTGCAAGCCCTCCAGTCCATTATGCTTGTGCATAAGATCCTTTGCATTGGATTTTCACTCACTCATGTGCCTGTGCCTGAGATAAGGTATTTTATTTGATTAGTCCTCTGCATAGAAATGAGAATATTCATCTGATCATGCTTTGTTCTTTCAGTTACCTTCTGATGTCCTTATTTAAAAAAAAAATGTTTACATCAGTGAAACCCTTCAACATTTTGATTGCTTCTATCAAAGTCTTTGGTACAACTAAGAGTCAAAAATGTTTAATTGTCATATGTACCAAAAATGGAACAATGAAATTATAACTTGCAGCATCAAGCAGCTCCATGAACACAGTACACATAGATAATACAATAAATAAAATTCAGTAAATCCAGTAAGCCCGTAGTGCAACTAAAAATGTTTGTAGTATTCAAGAGCCGGATGGTTGTTGGGAAGAAGCTACTCTTGAAACTGGAGGTCACAGTATACAGACTCCTGTACCTTCTTCCCAATGGCAGAAGCGAAATGAGAGTGTGGCCTTCGATGAAGCTTGGTTTCTTTTTGAGGCAGTGTCTCCTATAAATCCCCACATTGGTGGGGAGGTCAGTACCCGTGATGGACTGCACAGTGCCCTCCACTTTTTGTAATCTCCTTCGTTCCTTGGTGCTCATGTTGCCCAACCAGGCCGTGATGTAGCCAGTCAATATGCTCTCCACCGTAGATTTGTGGAAGTTCTAGAGAGTATATATCAACATACCAGACCTCCTAAATCCTCTAAGGAAGTAGAGATAACCCTCATTATAGTCGATCATTGGCAGGGAGGGGGGGTCTGTTATTGCCTATTGTTTGCTATAACCAAGTAAGGGTTTGCTCCCCCATTGACATCATGGCCCGGGTAACTGGGTCATAGTCCTGGAGCCTCATCACTGAGAGGGCAGTGGGACCTCCCTCACTGCACTGTTCGGTGGCCAATGAGGGTCGCCTTGACTCTCACCACCGCCATCCTATTGATGAAACCAGATTGATGGATCTTCTGTTTTCCCTTTCTGAAGTCAACAATCAGCTTCTTAATCTTGCTGACATTGAGAGCAAGATTGCACATTGAATAACTTTTGAATCAACTTTTTATTTTTTGAACATATTAAACATCTTTGAAGATTGAACATCTTTGAAATCTCTTACTTGGTTATAGTGGACAATCAGCAATAACGTACAGCATTACCACCCCCCCCCCCCCACATCCATGGACCATTATAACGAGGATTATAAAATATTTGCAAGCAACTCCACATTATTGCAGGCAATGGAAAATTGTACTTCTGGGATTCATAAATCACCACACAGACCAGTAATGAATTACACAAGTAAATACATTTTTTTTTAAATTTAAACTCTCATTTCTTAACGGGGGCACAGATAACACAGCTTTGATTTATGGAAAATCACAACAAGGACCATTTCTAGGAATGCAACCCCCAGCCTCAATGAGACAGGAGTCGTCTGCACAAGAAATACGAAATGCCCTCTGCACCAACTTCCTGGGCTACGTTTCCTTGTGAAAACGAGGTGGCAAATTCTAATTATCAACTTCCACAGTTTTTTGAGTGTAATCCATTTCCTCCAGTCTTTTCATGGTAAATGCAATTGGATTTTCAAAACACGGGTTCCAGAAAAATTATGAAACCACTGGGCTTTATTGTCAGAACATTGTGGAAAGTGACAGCAAAGGGCAAACAAAATGGATGCAAATTTATTTCCCCAGGCAGTGCTCAGCTGTGTAATTTACCAGAATCACACCACAAAATGCAAATCCTTGGGTATGTTTTCTTTTTGCATCTCCTATGCATAGGTTCATAATACAATGATGGCATTATTAAAGTATGGGGCGTTTATGCTACATTGCGTGCACTTCCCTGACCACACAGGTGAATGCGTGCATAAGGGTGTGTTTGCTTGTGTAAGATCACGCTCATTCCACAAACGCATTTGAAAGTCAGCTTCCGAAGCAGGGGTTAGGCATATGGATATGCGGGGAGTGGAGAGAAATGGATCATGTGCATGGAGAGGATTTAGTTTCATTTGGCATCACGTTCGGTGATATGGCTGATCTATATCCTGCTATATACTTTAACACCCTTCCTCATTGTCCGAAACTCCATCAATTTTGGTGTCATAGTCATACAGCACGTAAACATGCCATTTGGCACTGCTTTCCCATGCCAACCAATGTGCCCCATCTACACTAGCCCCTCCTTCCCGCATTTGCCCATATCCCTCTCAATCTTTGGTTGCAAACTTAACAAACCAGCCAATCTACAAGTCGTTTAGATCTATCATAAACAACAGAGGTCCTAGCGCTGACCCCTGTGGAAATCCAATGGTCATTGACCGCCAGGAAGAGCAAAGATTAACAGAGAGATAATCATCTCCTGATACTCACCAAAACCAACATCCTCCTGTTGTTGCTTAGCCACAAAGCAACATCACTATTTGGGCCTATTCACCAGTCACTATTCCCATCGCAAGCAAGCAGGAAGTGGCACCCTGAGATTCTGTTAATACTATGTATACATACTGATACAATACACCCTTTGGCTATCATGAAAAGATAAAGAAGCAATGCCAAGCACTTTGCGGAGGCTTCGTCCATTATTGATCAAAAGGGTTGGGTGTGCAGTATTTCCTAAATCTACAATCTGAAATGTAGACGTTTGGGTGAACCTTTAAAATCTCACCAGATAACTTCTATTGGTACTGGGTCATGATTCATTGTGTTGTTTATTCGGGCTATTGTACAACAGATGGTAGAGAAAGTAGAACTAGGACACAAGGCCATGGGCTCCTCCAGTGACTGTTATTACAATACGCAACAACACATCATTCCACTCAAGGGAAACAGAATGGTCCTCCTTGATTTCAGATAATCACTTAAAGTGTTTCTGCAGAATATAGGGGATGCAACAGATAACAGAGACCTGTTAGAACCCTCTGGGGTGGGGGGGTATAAATGACTACATTGTTTTTTTGAGAATGTATAGATTTGTATAGGTTTACTGTCAGTAGTGAAATACAGTGAAAAACTTTCTTTGCGCTTCTTTGTAACCATAGAATAAACACGAGTGCAATCCGTACACAAGGACAATAGGTGGTGCAAAGAGAAAAATACCAGAGTGCAGAATATAGTGCTACAGCATTATAGTTATAGCACTAGTTACAGAGACAAAGTCTACGGTCCACAGTGATGTAGGATGGAAGGACGGGACTACACCCAGGCTTAGTTATTAGGCTGATAATAGTGGGAAAGGAGCTGTTCCTGAATCTGGTGTTACGCGCTCTCAAGCTTTTGTGTCTTCCGGCTGAGAAGAGAGGGGAGAAGAGGGAATGACAAAAGAGTGGAAAAGATTATGTTGCCTGCTTTCCCAAGGCAGCATGAAGTACAGATGGAGTCAATAGTGGTGAGGCTGCTCTGTGAGAAGGACTGGACACCATCCACAACTCTATGCAATTCCTTGCGGCCTTGGACAGAACCATTCCCAAACCAAGCTGCGATGCATCTATAGATATTTATAGAACTTGAAATATATGCAAACGGAATGACATTAACTCTAATGTTTGTTAGATACCAAGTTGGAACCCAAAGAGGTTGATCCATCAGTGGAGGGTGTATCTATTCTCTTCTTCCCACATGGCGGTCGGTGGACAGCACTATCCCAGGAGATGGTCGGTTTCTCTGCGTTTTTGGTTTCGACGTGCATTACACAGAGTGATGGCCCAATGTGAATATCAGATATCCATCTGATCAGAATCAAAAACATTCCAGGTTCCAGGCGGAAAATTAAAAGCAGTCTTCAAAATGTTTTCATTTAGGCTCAGATATATATGTGGTTGATATACTCTCTGGTGTGAGCCATTGCCATGGGAGTTAAAATGACAATGTAAAATGAATTAACCTAGGCATATGAGGTAGGTAGTCTTGGAGTAGGTGCCTGAGGATGTAATGTAATGGTCTGCAATGTAATGGAAGGGTCTCGACCCGAAACATCACCCATTCCTTCTATCCGGAGTTGCTGAGTTACTCCAGCATTTTGTGTCTATCTTTAATGTAATGGTCCATTGTATCTTTCAGTGGAGACAGCGCAAATCAATGTCTACAATTTGGACTGGAAGAAATAGACACAGGACAGGAACTAACAAGAAAGAACATCTACAATGATTGCAGTGATGAAGAGCCAGTTGAAAGGGAATCCATCTGTAGTACCGGTGAAATTGAGTTTTTAGGATTTGGCAAGAAGTATGGTAAGGTATGGAAAAAGAACAATCTGAAATGTAGACGTTTGGGTGAACCTTTAAAATCTCACCAGATGACTTCTATTGGTACTGGGTTACTATTGTCAGCTGTACGAGATGCACAGAAAAACTTTATTTGTTTGCTATCCTGTCAAATCATACTCCACATGAGAACAATCAAGGCATTGCACGTACAGCAGGTAGCGTAAAGTGAAAATTAGCAGAGTGCAGGCAGGGTATAGTGTTCAAGCTAGAGAAAGGGCAGATAAAAGAAAAGTTCAAGGGGCGGATTGAGGTCGGTTGGGTGATCAGATCTATACGTTTAGCTTATGAGAAGTCTGTTCAGTCTGATCACAGCAGGGAAGAAGCTGTTCCTGAACGTGGTGGTATGTGCTGTCAAGCTTATATATCTTGTGCCCAACGGGAGAGGGAGGAATGACCAAGGTGTAAATGGTGTTTGGTTATGTTGCCCAATTTCCAGAGGCAGTCTGAATTGTAGATGGAGTCGATAGGGATGAGGGGGAGGCTGGTTTGTGTGCAGGACTGGGCTGCATTCACAGCTCTCTGCAATTTCTTGCCGTCTTGGACAGAGCTGTTGTCTAACAAAGTAGTGATGCATCCCAGAGGTAGACACAAACTGATGGAGTAACTCAGTGGGTCAGGCAGCATCTCTGGAGAAAAGGAAGAGGGAGGTTTCGGGTCGAGACCCTTCTTCAGACTTTCCCCACGTTAAAGATAGTATGTGAATGTAAGTGATTTGGCTGCTGTATTTTTCCCATTAAACTGATTAGTATTTAATGAATCTGAAGAAAGGTTTTGACCTGAAATGTCTCTATTCCTTTTCTTCAGAGATGCTGCCTGACCCACTGAGTTACTCCAGCATTTTTTGTCTAACTTTGGTGTAAACCAGCATCAACAGATCCTTCCTACACATGTAATTTAACCTTAACAGGCCAATGATTATTTTAAAGAGTGCAAGGAGGAATGTAATCCACTTACACTAAGCATTCAGTTCAACATCAAGGCAATACAGCGTTTATAACCCATGTGGCTTCACAATTTATCAAGATTTCTTCAGTGCGTAGTTTGAGATAAGAAAATATATAAAGCTGTCATATGGCCATTTGCCACAGGTTTCCAGTTATAATCTTGTTTACCGAGGGACTGTGAAAAACTGTTTGTGTGCTAATCAGGGAGCAGAAAGACAATACATGATTACATTCGAGCCATTCGCAGTGTATAGATACATGATAATGGAATAACGTTTAGTGAAAGATAAAGCCAGTACAGTCTGATCAAGGTAGTCCAAGAGACACCAATGAGGTAGATAGTAGCTCAGGACTGCTCTCTAGTTGTTGGTAGGGTGGTCCGGAGGTGGTGAGATGAGCAAAGATAGTATTTCATTGTATGTTGTGTTTCATGTATCAGCTCTGAACAGGTAAACCAATCCTTTTAAGGTTCTTGGTTTCAAATAGATCCTAGTATTGGCTAATGCCAAATGTAACTGTCCCAGGAACGTTTCACAATCGGTCAACACCACACTCATGACCACTCATATATAAATGTGGAAAATATAGGTCAAGCTAATGAGATTTAGTGGCCTGGATCCTGTAATTGTCATATGTTTTTCCGGCTTCAAAACTGATCTTCTTGCGTACCTTTTTAATAAAATACATCCTGATGTTCTTCTTTTTATTGGTTCAAGCCTTCGGTAATCTAAGCCAAACCACTGATTTCCCTCCCTTTCTCCATTTAGTCTCTCCTTCTTAATGCCTGCCCCTCTCGTTCAAGTTTGCAGTAACCAATCTAATTCTTGTACTGACTGCATGTTTTGGGATAAATCACTGAGGAAGGGTCCCGATCCATTTTCTCCTGATGTTCTGCATGACGCCCTGAATTACTCCAGCACTTTGTGTCTGTCTTTGCTTTGTGATCTTTTCCCACTTTAAAGATACTGTGTGAATATAAGTGATTTGGCTGTCGTGTTTTTGCCGATTAACTGAGCAGTATTTAATTACAGTTTGTGCAGGTGTCTTCTAACACTCCCCCATGTGTCATATTTGACTTGCTGACCAAGGAGTGGAATGTGCCCGTCCCAAACCTCGTTGTTTCGATTGTTGGAGGAGAGGATAATGTTTTGTTAAAGCCATGGCTTCAGAATGCTCTTCGGAAAGGTCTGGTGAAAGCTGCTCAAAGCACAGGTAAATTTACTCCTATGTATCACGGAAAAAGGGGCGGAATAGGTGGCGCAGTGGTAGAGTTGCTGCCTTACAGCGCCGAGAGACTTGGGTTCGATCCTGACTACGGGTGCTGTCTGTACAGAGTTTGTACATTCTCCCTGTGACCGCATGGGTTTTCTTTGAGTGCTCCAGTTTCCTCCCACACTCCTAAGACGTACGGGTTTGTAGGTTAATTGGCTTTGGTAAAGGTTCTAAATTGTTCCAAGTGTGCCCATAGATAGCAGTCCGAAGGAAAAATGTATTCAACAGGTCAAGCAGCATCTATTAGATATGTTGATTATTTCCAGCTCTTATTTCAGATTTTTAGCATCTGCACTTTGTTTTTGCTCTTTATCATTATAGACCACACTCATGGACACCAAGGCAATGTTAATTCTCTTGGAGCAGCTTCCATTTGTTAATCAAACTGACTGACATGATGATGTTATTTAATGATAGATGTTGCATGCTAGGACTTCCAAAGACACTTGGAAGTCACCTGTATGTGTAATTGTAGTAGAATCTGATAGTGTAACCTCCAAATTTCAATTGGACATGTGGAAGAGGGCTAATCGACAGCCTTATGGGGAAAATCTGAACAAGAGCTAGCATAGATACAAATGGCTGAATGAGCTTCTGCACAATAAGGTTTGACAGTTCTCTGCTCTGAGGGGAACCCCATGATGAGGGGTCACACGGGTGTAGAGAGAGGTTAGAGTGGTGGGGCGATGGGGGGAGGAATGGTGAAAATCCTTCCAGTTGTGAGCCTGTGGGTTCTTCAATAATGAAAATAATGTTGCTGCTTGAAGATTGATGTAATTATTTCCTATGATTCCCATACAGGGGCGTGGATTATTACAAGAGGCCTGCGGGCAGGGATCACCAAACTCATAGGGGAAGCAGTCCGTGATCATGCCTTGGCCAGCACTTCCGCCAAAATCAAAGTCTTCGCAATTGGAATCTCGCCATTGGGAATCATTTCTGACTGTGAAGCCTTAGACGATGTTAAGGTTAATTCTCAAATCGTAAACCTTCTTTCCCCTATCCTCGGCCTTTCAGTATTTAAGGAACTCATTTCTAGTTGCGAAAGATGTTTGTACATTAATGTTGACTTCTCTGTTTGAATGAGGAAGGCAGGTGTGATTTAGAGCTGGGCATTGATTTGGGTTCACCCATGCCATGTCCCTGCCTTGCTATCTTGGTGCTTGGGCATGGAATTCAAGACTGTCACAAATGGGGCCATCCACACCAATAATGAGTGCCCAGTGCTGGGAGATTGCTCAGAATTTGCCTTGAACCATCCAAGTGAAAGCACTCTGACTTGTTTGTCAACTTAAGCTGTGAAAAATGAATGGTCTGCAAGACTTCACTCAAATGGGAACTAGGATTGGTTTGATGAGCAGGCTATAACATGAAGCCCCTTCCCTCAACCCCTGACCAAACATGCCGAGTGGTCAAGGTTTGCCCATACTGGTGAGACCATAATTCTACATGGGTTGGCAATGTCACAAGCAGTCGAATCACTGCATTTTTTGTCAGACTTTGCAGAGATCATTCAGGGCAAACATTGCTATTTGTTCTTCTGCAAGTTCACTTAAAATTCAAAAATACTCAGTGCCTCTCTTTGTTTGAAAAAAATATTTATTTCCCAATTACAGTATGAGGTAATAAATGTGAGCATGATGTTAGAACACACTGTCAACTGGATCTTCAAGAGGCACCCTCACATGTATTCCCCTAGCCTCCCCCCACAAGTGAGCTTACAGTCTTGGTTATTTGGAGCAGAGCCGATAAGTGGAGATGGAAGTTGTCCAATCCTCCCTCAAAGTTACCTTTCATCACTGTTCTTCAATGCGAGATAACATAGGAAATGGGTCACATTCCCCCCTCCTCAGATGGGAGATGGAACATGGAACAAAGACGGCACAGTGGAGCAGTAGTAGAGTTGCTGCCGGAGACCCAGGTTCGATCCTGACTATGGGTGCTGTCTGTACGGAGTTTGTCCGCTCTCCCTGTGACCGCATGGGTTTTCTGCGGGTGCTCCAGTTTCCCCCCACACTCCAAAGACGTACGGATTTGTAGGTTAATTGGCTTTGGTAAATATTGTAAATTGTCCATTGTGTGTAGGATAGTGCTAGTGCACGGGGATCGCTGGTCGGTGCGGACTCACTCGGTGGTTGATGGGCCTGTTTCCGCGCTGTATCTCTAAACTCAACTAAACTAAAAACTAAATGTTTGTATTGAAAGAAAACATTGCAGTACTTTAGGACATGCCACAACAGTTCTAACCGTTATAAATGTATACACCACCTTTTTGAAGTGGTGTATTGAAGAACATATCTAATTTGTTCATAGCAAGAACCTCCAGTAATAATATAGTAGGGTTCAGTATGTTGGTGCAGGATTATATATTGGTGAGGATACTCTCAGGCAATGGAAAATGTGTGCATGTGTTATAATCTTCAGACCCAAAGGTAAGAGTGTTGTCAACTGAACCATGATGGACAAAAAATGCAACTGCAACAGGCACTACCTTTGTTTATTTGGCCTGCTTTTCTCTCGGACTTCCTCTATAATTACTTTGTATACGTCTTTAATTAGGAGCACAGTCCAGCAGTCTACCGGGTTGATGACACAGCACAAGGTCCTCTCTACTCCTTGGACAACAACCACTCCCACTTCATACTGGTGGATGAAAAGACTCCCAATGGCACCACTAAGCTTTGGCTGAAACTGCTGAAGCACATTTCAGAACAGCGGACAGGCTACGCAGGTAAGCGCCAGAAGAATATGGCTGAGAGTAGGATCTCCATCATGACCACAGGTTGATGAACAGTTCCCATAGAAGGCCATAATAGCAAGTGAAAAAACTTGCACAGCCCAGCTTGTGATAGCAGGTAGGGCGGCACAGTGGTGAAGTTGCTGCCTTATAACGCCCGAGACCTGGGTTTGATCCTGTCTGTACGGGTGCTGTCTGTATGCAGTTTGTACCTTCTCCCTGTGACCATGTGAGTTTTCTCCGGTTCTGGTTTCCTCCAAAGACATGCAAGTTTGCAGGTTAATTGCCTTCTGTAAATTGTTAGTTGTCCCTAGTGTATAGGATAATACTTGGGTAAGGGGTGATTGCTGGTCAGCACAGACTTGGTGGGCCGAAGGGCCTGTTTCCACGCTGTATCTCTAAAGTCTAAAGTTAGAGGTCTGTATAGTCTCCACAAATCTTGCATGGGAATCCATTGTCATTTTGATCAAAATAGTTGAACAGTGTTAAAACATGGGAACATTTTTGTTTATTTGTCCTGTCAGTTATTTAAGGTTCACAGGCCAAACGAGAGGGATAGATTTTAAAATACCACCTCCAACCCTGGCCAAGACTTATGACGTTAATTTTCTTTTTCCTCAGGTTTGTTTTCAATAAATACGTGGAAATTTTCCATTTCTAAAACGGCCCCATTATTGTGTGTGGAGTTTATCATCCTGTGATTGCATGGGTTGCCTTGAATGTCTGATTTTCTCCCACATTCCAAACACATGCTGGATAGTGGGTTAATAGACCATTATTCATTTCCCCTTGTATAGCTGGCTAGTGGGAGAGTCAGGAATAGTTGAATGGCATGTGAGAAGAAATAATTTGTAGCGAGAAAAGCAGGAGGGACGAGATTGAGGGACTGGTTTCAGAGCAGCTGTAGATTCAATGGTCCAAATAGACTCCATCTATGTTGTAAGGATCTATGAGAAATGAAACACTCCCTTATTTATCTCAATGACAAAGTACTGTTGTCTGCAGATTTAGTTCACCATACATTTTCACACACCGAAGGGAGATATTTCAGAATGATACATTTTCGGGCTCTTGCTCTTCAGTGGGATATTTTTCATTTTCACAGCATGAAACATGGTGTTATATATCTGCTGCACATTACAGGAACCATTTAACGTTTCATGTGTTACCCATAATTTAATGGTGGTACCCTTGTCTGAATGAGGAGTTTGTGGGTTCAGCCTTACTTTGGTCTGAAGAAGGGTCCCGACCCGAAACATCACCTATCCATTTACTCCAGAGATGCTGCCTGAACTGATGAGTTACTCCATCATTCTGTGTCTAACCTTGGTTCATTTTGCCACTCCTGTGTGGTGCTGAGGGAAAACAGACCCTCATGATCCCAGGGCATTTTCACCTAGTTGACAGCGGTTGCTGTTTGTATCGATGCATCACCCTGGTTCATAAGGAGTGTCCATCTTGCAATGCTGGTTTTAGAACACGGATTGAAGTTGAAAATCCAACTCTGTCTGAAAACTATTCCAGTATCAAGTTCTACTCATCAATTTAACAAATTGAAAGATATTTTGTTCCCGCTACAAGCCACCCTTGCGGTCTCACTTTGTCAACTAAATGGAAGACACATTGTCGTGTGTGCTCTCTTCCACATGATGTAAATTTAAAACATACCAAATTGCCTTTCCTAGTCTCCAGAAGCAAGGAGAAAGGACAACTTAGTCAACATTCCTAAGTTGTTTCCTATACACCCGCCTTTTGCAATACAAAATAAATAATAGCAAACCTTCTAATTGTTACAGAACTTTGAAAACGATGTCAACCCAGATCTAAAATAAATAGCCAAGTTGTCCAGTTTCACCAACCATTAAATAGAATGGAGCAGATATTCTTACCTGGAAGCCACTATCTCCTGAATCATCTTTTACAAGTCCAACTGGTGTCCTTGTCATTACTTGACATAACTTTCAAAAATTGTAGTATGCTTTAATTCTGCTTTTATCTTTTGCAGGTACTGGCAGCATTGAAATTCCTGTACTTTGCTTTCTTGTACATGGCCACCCGGAAATCTTGCAGGTAACGGCCGTCTTTCTTGACTGGACAAAATAAAATTAATCTGCAAGGAGAAATTATTTAAAAATACATTTTCTCTATCCATTCGTGAGGAACTCATTATATTGAATCATGTATACTTATACGGGTGTATTATAGACCGCCAAATGGGGAGCGAGAATTGGAAGAGCAAATATGTAAGGAGATTGCAGATATTAGTAGTAAGCACAAGGTAGTGATTGTGGGAGATTTCAATTTTCTACACATAGACTGGGAAACACATTCTGTAAATGGGCTGGATGGGTTGGAGTTTGTAAAATGTGTGCAGGATAGTTTTTTGCAGCAATACATAGATGTACCTACTAGAGAAGGGGCGGTGCTGGACCTCCTGTTAGGAAATGAGACAGGTCAGGTGGCAGAGGTATGCGTTGGGGAACAGTTCGGGACCAGTGATCACAATACCATTAGTTTCAATATAATTATGGAGAGGGTCAGAAATGGACCTAGGGTTGAGATTTTTGATTGGAGAAAGGCTAACTTTGAGGAGATGCGAAAGGATTTAAAAGGAGCAAATTGAAACTTTTTGTTTTATGGGAAAGATGTGGAAGAGAAATGGAGTACATTTAAAGGTGAAATTTTAAGAGTACAGAATCTTTATGTCCCTGTTCGGTTGAAAGGAAATAGTAAAAATTGGAAAGAGCCGTGGTTTTCAATGGAAATTGGACACTTGGTTCGGAAAAAGAGGGAGATCTACAATAATTATAGGCAGCATGGAGTAAATGAGGTGATTGAGGAGTATAAAGAATGTAAAAAGAATCTTAAGAAAGAAATTAGAAAAGCTAAAAGAAGATATGAGGTTGCTTTGGCAAGTAAGGTGAAAGTAAATCCAAAGGGTTTCTACAGCTATATTAATAGCAAAAGGATAAAATTGGTCCATTAGAGAGTCAGAGTGGACAGCTATCTGCAGAGCCAAAAGAGATGGGGGAGATATTGAACAATTTCTCTTCTTCGGTATTCACCAAGGAGAAAGATATTGAATTATGTGAGGTAAGGGAAACAAGTAGAGTAGCTATGGAAAGTATGAGATTCAAAGAAGAGGAAGTACTGACACTTTTGAGAAATATAAAAGTGGATAAGTCTCCAGGTCCGGACAGGATATTCCCTAGGACATTGAGGGAAGTTAGTGTAGAAATAGCAGGGCTATGACAGAAATATTTCAAATGTCATTAGAAACGGGAATAGTGCCGGAGGATTGGCGTACTGCGCATGTTGTTCCATTGTTTAAAAAGGGGTCTAAGAGTAAACCTAGCAATTATAGACCTGTTAGTTTGACGTCAGTGGTGGTCAAATTAATGGAAAGGATACTTAGAGATAATATATATATATATGCATCTGGATAAACAGGGTCTGATTAGGAACAGTCAACATGGATTTGTGCCTGGAAGGTCATGTTTGACTAATCTTCTTGAATTTTTTGAAGAGGTTACTCGGGAAATTGATGAGGGTAAAGCAGTGGATGTTGTATATATGGACTTCAGTAAGGCCTTTGACAAGGTTCCTCATGGAAGGTTGGTTAAGAAGGTTCAATGGTTGGGTATTAATGGTGGAGTAGCAAGATGGATTCAACAGTGGCTGAATGGGAGATGCCAGAGAGTAATGGTGGACGGTTGTTTGTCAGGTTGGAGGCCAGTGACTAGTGGGGTGCCACAGGGATCTGTGTTGGGTCCACTGTTGTTTGTCATGTACATCAATGATCTGGATGATGGTGTAGTAAATTGGATTAGTAAGTATGCAGATGATACTAAGATAGGTGGGGTTGTGGATAATGAAGTAGATTTTCAAAGTCTACAGAGAGATTTATGCCAGTTGGAAGAGTGGGCTGAAAGATGGCAGATGGAGTTTAATGCTGATAAGTGTGAGGTGCTACATCTTGGCAGGACAAATCAAAATAGGACATACATGGTAAATGGTAGGGAATTGAAGAATGCAGGTGAACAGAGGGATCTGGGAATAACTGTGCACAGTTCCCTGAAAGTGGAATCTCATGTAGATAGGGTGGTAAAGAAAGCTTTTGGTGTGCTGGCCTTTATAAATCAGAGCATTGAGTATAGAAGTTGGGATGTAATGTTAAAATTGTACAAGGCATTGGTGAGGCCAATTCTGGAGTATGGTGTACAATTTTGGTCGCCTAATTATAGGAAGGATGTCAACAAAATAGAGAGAGTACAGAGGTGATTTACCAGAATGTTGCCTGGGTTTCAGCAACTATGTTACAGAGAAAGGTTGAACAAGTTAGGGCTTTATTCTTTGGAGTGCAGAAGGTTAAGGGGGGACTTGATAGAGGTCTTTAAAATGATGAGAGGGATAGACAGAGTTGACGTGGATAAGCTTTTCCCACTGAGAGTAGGGAAGATTCAAACAAGGGGACATGACTTGAGAATTAAGGGACTGAAGTTTAGGGATAACATGAGGGGGAACTTCTTTACTCAGAGAGTGGTGGCTGTGTGGAATGAGCTTCCAGTGAAGGTGGTGGAGGCAGGTTCGTTTTTATCATTTAAAAATAAATTGGATAGTTATATGGACGGGAAAGGAATGGAGGGTTATGGTCTGAGCGCAGGTATATGGGACTAGGGGAGAATACGTGTTCGGCACGGACTAGAAGGGTCGAGATGGCCTGTTTCCGTGCTGTAATTGTTATATGGTTTATATGTGGAGACCTAATTGCCCCTCAAGTTGATGTCTCGATGAGGAAATAGTGCATAAAACAGGAGGCTTTATTGTTTTTTTAGTTTAGTTTACAAATACCGTGCGGAAACAGGCCCTTCGGGCCACCGAGTCTGCACCGATCCCCACACTTATATTATCCCACACACACTAGGGTCAATTTTACAACTAACAGGCCAATTAACCTACAAATCTGTACGTCTTAAGAGTGTGGGAGGTAAAGGAGATCCCAGAGAAAACCCACGCAGGTCACTGGGAGAACGTACAAACTGGACAGACAAGCTCCCGTAGTCAGGATCGAACCTGGATCTCTAGCGCTGAAAGGCAGCAACTCTCCTGTTGCATCACCATTCCACCCACGTGTGAAGAATAGAGATGCACGCATGCATATGCATCTGAGATTGAAAAGGTTGATGCTACTCCTGTTGAGAGGTGTGTGTTTGCCAGCGCACAGTTCCCTCAACCTGGATTAGATGCTGTCTGTGTGGAGTTTGCACGTTCTCCTTGTGACTGCTTGTGTTCCCCCTAGGTGCACCAGTTTCCTCCCACATACCAAAAACGTGTTGGGTTGCAGGTTAATTGGCTACCAAAGGTTAACAACAAGGGTAGATGGATAGAAGAGCATCAATAGACAATAGGTGCAGGAGTAAGCCATTCGGCCCTTCGAGCCAGCACCACCATTCACTGTGATCATGCCTGATCATCCACATTCAGGGGGAGGTAATGGGTATGTGCGAGAGAACATAGTTGTTTACAGGGAAACATTGGTGAAATGGGACTATGAGTACAAGCAGAGACTCAAATCTACATTGTAAGGGAATAATGAAAAGTATGAAACATGGAAGAACTGATAAAGATAGATAATGCAAACAGGAAAAATTGGATTAATATTCTCTGATATTTTTGTTGGTACAGGACCTTTTTGCTGGTTCCTCGTCTCAGCAGTAGTTAAAGGTGGACATTCCTGAGTGTTGTTAACACACCAACAATGGGTTGACAAGGATGCTCTAATTTATGTTACAGAAAGTGCACCAGGGGATGGAGAATTATGTCCCATGGTTAATCTTGGCTGGATCAGGGGGCATTGCTGATGTCATCGCTTCATTGATGCATGGACCCGTGGTTTTCGAAACTGTGGAAGAGCAGCTTATCGAAAAATTCCCCAGAGAAACCTTCACCAAAGAAAATATTCTCATATGGACCAAACTGGTAAAAACAATAACACACTCATAAGCTTACAGTTTACACTGATACAATTTTCTGGACCAAGGGGTTTATCCTCATTTATTTTGATTAATTTATAAATTATCTTCTCCCTTCTGTCACTTTTACGATCTCGCTTGTTATTTTAGTCAATTTTCCAATCATAACCTGTTGAGTTTATAACATAATTCCATTAGTGACCTTAACCCTATCCTGGCATTTTGTTATGTTGGTTGATAATTTAATTGCCATGATTCTGTCCTTCTAACCACCTTTTTGACTTTCCTAATCGTTCGTGCTTCCATTGTCTATGTACTTAAAATGCCTTGTGCTTTCATCTCACTTTTGCATTCATATCGTTTATCATATGTATTATTATATATTGGCTCTTCTTCTGGAGATGGCGATACAGAGCACCAAAACGTTTAAATTTTCCACAGACACAAATATTACTTATTTTACTTTATATCAGCTTTATGCATTACCTGATATTCATGGATTATTCTGTTTTGTATCTGAAAGAAGAATTTAGTAGCAACTCAACAATTAAGTGTTTTGTAGGTGGCTCAATTTCAGTAAATATCGATCAACTATGATTTTTAGTTTAGTTTAGAGATCCAGCGTAGAAACAGGCCCTTCGGCCCACCGAGTCCGCGCCGACCAGCGATCCCCGCACATTAACACTGTCCTACACACACTAAGGACAATTTTTACATTTATCAAGCCAATTTACCTACATACCTGTATGTCTGTGGAGTGATGTGATCTACATAAACCTTTGATGTGACCTATATAAACCTTGACTTGCAGGATTTAATTATTTTTGGCACCTTAACCAAAAACAAAATTGGCAGCAACTTTTCTTTTTTAGATTCAAAATATTATGGCCAAAGAACATATCTTAACAGTGCATAACTCTGAGCAGGAGAACTCGGAGGAGATGGATACCATTATCCTGAAAGCCCTTGTCAAAGGTAGGGAGGTTTCCCATTTATCTTGGTTACATTTTGGCATTGATGTGGAGAACCAATGCTAGGCATCACGTCTGGAATGGCATGTTTCATACTCAGGATCATTTTCTTCCTTTTCCTCACAGCCTGCAAAAGTCAAACCAATGAAGCGCAGGAGTACCTGGATGAACTGAAACTTGCTGTTGCCTGGAACAGGGTAGATATTGCCAAGAGTGAGATCTTCAATGGTGATGTGGAGTGGAAGGTACATTTCATTGATCTAATTTAGAATTTATCAAGTAGGAAATAGCAGCTGGATTTCCTCCTTAGTGTTGGTAATAGAATGGGATCAATATTAAAATTATTACCGACTTTTGGGCATATCTTTAGCCATTGACCTTCCCTCCTCTATGCACACCTTGGGCGAGATTGGAAGATTCAACATGTGCGACTATGACCAAAACAAATATTAGCATGCCATTTGTGTAAGAAGGAACTGCAGATGCTGGTTTAAACCAAAGGTAGACACAAAAAACTGGAGTAACTCAGCGGGACAGGCAGCATCTCTGGGTGACGTTTCGGGTTGAGACCCTTTTTCAGCATTAGCATGCCATTGCCATGCCAGTTTAGCTAACCTATTTGTTGCACTTGAATTTCCTGCCCACATCGTAATGTTCCTGACAATAGTCATTTTCCCATGGTAGAGGTATGAAAAACAAGAGGATTCTTGTGAGGGAAAGAATTTTATAAGAGACTAGACTAAGTGGGACTCATTGGGTCCCTGTCACACAGGAGGCCTGGTTCCCCAACGCAGCCCATTCCTTATTGCAATATTCCACCACTCACCCGTTCCCCCAATGCAACCCGTCCCCCAATGCAATATTGCACCACTCACACATAGCCCCCAACTGCGCAGGCACGGCTCATTTCCCCTCATCCCCCAGCACTCCCTCCCCCTCTTCTTCACCTTCCCTCTTCTTTCCCCTCTCCTCCTCCCCTCCTCAATCCCTCCCTCACCTCTCCCTCTCCTTTCCCCTACACTCAGTCACACCCTCCCTCCCTCCATAACCCCTCCCTAGCCCTCCTATCCCTCGATCCCCCACTCCTCACCTCCCCCTATCTCCGCCACTATCCCTCCTGACCTTCCCCACTGCCCTCTCCCTGTATTCCCCACCTGCTACCTCCCCCACTCCGCTCACTCTATTCCCCCTTCTCCCCCACTCTCATCACCTCCCCCACTTCCCCTCTCTCCCTCCCTACCCCTTCCCCTCCCTCAATCCACCCACTCTCCCTCCTCACCTCCCCAGGATCTTTCCCCTCTCCTCCTCCCCTCCCCCAATCCCTCCCTCACCTCTCCCTCCCTCTCCATTCCCCTACCCTCAGTCACTCCCTCCATCCATAAAAAGCAGCATCGGCAGTCCCTTCCTCCACAGATCATTCATTGTTAGCTGTGGTTTAGATCCAGCTGATGACGAGCGTGTGTGTGTGTGTGTCTCCATGCAAACTGCTCGGCCACCCTGCAACCCTACTCTCCCTCCTTCCCTCTGCCCACTCCGGCTCAGCCGTCGCTCGTCTCTTTTCCGACCGCCCGCTGCTTGGCCCACTGCCTACCTGCCTCTGGTGGGCATCACGGTGGGCACCACGAGTTTCGATGAGCTGGAGGAGAAGATCTCCTCCGAGAAGGCCGTGAGGGTGAGTTACCGCAGCAGAGGAGACGGACCCCAATTCTTTCAGAATTCCTCACCTTGTCATTTGGACCCATCTGGAAGATCTACACTAGAGAAAATCACCACTTATGGACTTCAGTTGAAACAGATCTTAAATTGACAATCACAATATCAGCTGTCCTATGGCTCCACAAGCTTACCATACTCTGGGAAAGAAGAACCAGTAAATTGTCAAGATGAAGCAAAATAGTCACCATAAGATTCTGGCAATACTTGGTAGGTCAGATAATATCCACCCAGAGAGCTGCAGGCTGAATGCTGGATATTGGTGTTTCATCAGGGTGGAAGAATGAAACAAATATAGGCTAAGGATGGGAGGAATGAACAAAGAGTAAGGTCTGTTACAGGGTGGGAGGTAGGAGCAATTTAATTAGCAAATGGGATAATGGTGCAAAAGTGGCATTAAAACGATAAGAGTCAAAAAGTCCAACAGCACGGAAACAGACCCTTCAGCTCACAGAGTCTCCATTGACCATCAAGCTCCCATCTACACGAATCCCATTATAATCTCCTTACATTGCCATCAAATCCCTCCGCAACTGGAGATAACTAGTGCTGCAACAGAAGGCTTATTACCAATATCTGCTGTAATTTAAAAAAAAACATTGACTGCACTAGTTTTGATCTGAAATGTTTAACTGCTGTGGAGTCCAAGCAGCTGAAAAGTACTTTATTGGCAAGAGATGTCAATCCTGGAGCTCGCAATGGTCTTCCAAGAACATTATTGCTGATGCAGTTTATCTGGTGATCACCACATTTATTAATCTAGCTTTTATGTGCAATGTTAAGCATTATGGGCATTATAAATTTACTACAATAGTTATAAAGCTCTTTGGGGCGAGCTAAGATGGGTAACAGAAAGAGAAGAATTTGTTTAATTATTTTGTTATTATTCATATCAAGGAGTTGCACAGTGATACAATAACTTGCTCTTCTCTGCAGTCTTGTGACCTGGAAGATGTAATGATGGATGCCTTGGTGAATGACAAACCACAGTTTGTTCGGCTCTTCATTGATAATGGGATGAACATGTATGACTTCCTCACTTATGGCCGGCTCCAAGAACTCTATCGTTCCATCTCACAGAAGTGCCTTCTCTACGAGCTGTTGCTGAGAAAGCTTGAGGAGCACAGGCTCACTATAACAGGCATTAACACTCCTTCGCATCGGGACTTCCCAGAAAATAAACCTAAGTTCACCCTGTGTGAAGTGTCCAAGGTGCTGAAAGATTTCCTGCACGATGCCTGCAAGGGAATTTTCCAGGAATCCAACTCCTCTCGCAAGCACACTGGTGTTAAAAAGTCAATAGCAGTAAGTACAAACAAATAACTGAAGAAAATAATTACTGTAAAAGAAAATAAGTTCATTTTTCAAATGTGGGGTGGCACAGTGGTGCAGTGGTAGAGTTGCTGCATTACAGCACCAGAGACCCCGGTTCAGCTACAGGTGCCATCTTTCTACGTCTCTACATTCTCCCTATGAACCCGTGGGTTTTCTCTGGGTGCTCTGGCTTCCTCCCACACTTCAAAGACGTACAGGTTTGTAGGTTAATTGGGTTCAGAAAATTTGTAAAATTGTCCCTAGTGTGTAGGAAAGTATTAGTGTATGGGATGTTTAGTTCAGAGATAGTTTAGAGATGCAGCACAGAAATAAGCCCTTCGGCCCACCGAGTCTACGCCAATCAACGATCCCCACACACTAACACTATCCTACACTCGAGGGACAATTTACAATTTAACCAAGCCAATTAGCCTACAAACCGGTTCACCTTTGGGGTGTTGGAGGAAACTGCAGCACTCGGTAAAAACCCACACGGGTCTCAGGGAGAATGTACAAACTCCGTTCAGACAGCATCTGTAGTCAGGATCAACTCAGGGGCTGTAAGGCAGCAATTCTACCTCTCTGCCACTGTACCCTGCCGTCCAGGTGATTGTTGTTCGGTGTGGACTTGGTGGGACAAAGTTGCCTGTTTCCATGCTGTACCTCTAAATCTAAAGTAAAGTCTAAAATGTATACAGTTGCTAATGCCAAGAATGTAAGCAAACAAGAGAGCTGAAAGGCCATTCAGCTACTCAAATCTGCCGTGCCATTCAATATGATCATGGCTGAACTACCCAGGCATCACCTTCTGTTTTGTTCTAGTTCCCCATAACCTTTTACTCCCTGACCTTTCAAAAATCCACTTCCACTATAAATACCCCTCAAAATTTGAGGCTGAATACACTGATTGCTCACCTCGAGATTCCCCAAGTATGAACAAAATAAACAAAAGCACTAGGCCTTTCATTTCCTCAAAAATGCCCACGGCTTATCCTTTACCTCTGCCACATTCTAGCACAAACTACACATTCCTTGATTCATTTTATTGTCCAATAAACTATATTGTCTAATAAAATTATATTCAGTTGAACTAAATCTGCACCGTTTTCCACAGCTCGAACACCGTGCAGTTTGTAATCTATTAATCTCAATGTCATTAAATGTAATTGCGATCAGTTAAATGTTGCAATAAAATTGGGTTATTTATGATAATAAATGTGATTTCCAAAGAAAGGCATAAGGAACTGCAAATGCTGGTTTAGAAAAAAGTGCTGGACTAACTCAGCAGATCAGGCAGCATCTCTAGCGAACATGGATAAGTGACGTTTAGGATCGAGATCCTTATTCAGACTGTTTGTAGTGGGGGGGAGAAGGCTAGAGAGGTGGGGGCAGGACTAAGCCTGGCAAGTGATGGATAGATGCAGGAGATATTGATCTATATTGATTATTGATTAGCAGATGATTGGACAACTAAGGCAGAAGATAGTGAGATTATGGAGAGGGGAGGCATGAAATGTGAAGCCAGAGGAATGGATATAGTATTATCCATATAGAATCACTCCTCAGATGCTACTCTTTTTCATAACTTTGTATCGCCTCTTTCTGGTCTGAAATATTTAAGAATATCTCAGCCATTCTTAACATCCCATTAAACCCAGAACCCTTATTAATCATCTTTGGGGTATCTGATACATCAAGACAACTCACAACTGCTCAACGACAATTCCTCTCCTACTGTCTCATTACGGCAAAGAAACTACTGCTCATGTCATGGAAAAAAACAACAGCTCCCAATTCCAGAATGTGGCTTCATGACTTGACCAGTACATTACATTTAGAAAGAATAAGATATGTTCTACAGGATAGAGTCAACCAATTTAATAAAATCTGGCAACCATTTATCTCATTTCTTGCACAGAAGAATATTGACACATAACACAAACCTATCTACACTCTAAACCATCCATTTTAATGACATTATGAGTAAGGGATAGAAGACAAGAGAGTTAGAAACTTTAGAAACAAGAGTCTTCACAAAGAATTATTGTACTGAACTGCTCCCTATGTACTGTAGTTACCTTCTGCACTTCACTTATTTTATTTTTATTATTTACTCCCCCCCCCCCCCCCCCCCCCCCCCCTCATTTATTTAATTATTTTAATGTTTTTATTAACATGCCCATCCATATTGTTTGTATAATATTCGGTTTTGATATGTACATTTGGAAAAAATGAGCTTGGATATGCTTGGGGCAACATAATCTGTACCCATTTTTTGATGGCTCAATAAAATTTATTAATAAAAAAGAATTAAAACACCAATTATGTTTTGGTAAATACAAAAAATGGGAGTAGGAGAGTACCTCAGTGGGACAGGCAGCCTGTCTATTTTCGGTGTAAACCAGCATCTGCAGTTCCTTCCTACACAGTCTACAAAGGTAGTTTAACCTCCGTTGGACTGGCAGTTATCTTGTTTAGATGTTCTAATGTAAATGATTCTTTCAGGAACTAAACAGCAAGTTACGTGGTCAAAGACCTTTCACAATGCCTGCCCTAAGCCAAACCTTTGAAAATCCCTGGCGGGACCTCTTCTTGTGGGCTGTACTACAGAACCGACAGGAGATGGCCAACTATTTCTGGGAAATGGTGAGTACCTTTACAGAGGAACCTAGATCTTCTCATCGTTGCGTTCAGGGAAGGATTGTTAATATTATTACTTTACAAATTTAGTTGAATTTAATGATACACCAACCTAGTCTATGCCGACCAGAGCACCTGTAGAAAACCCACGCAGGTCATGAGGTGAACGTACAAACTTCCCACAGACAGCACCCATATTCGGGATCGAACCCGGGTCTCTGATGCTGTAAGACAGATACTGAAATCATAAAATCATAAGCGATAAGAGCAAAATTAGGCCATTCGGCCCATCAAATCTACCCCGTCATTCAATCATGGCTGATCTATCTCTCCCTCCTAACCCCATTCTCCTGCCTTCTCCCCATAACCTCTGACACCTGTATTTAACAATTCTACCGCTGCGCCTCCATGCCGCCCCATTTATTTAATTATTTTATAGAATGCTGGACTGGTTGCAAGTACGTTGACATCTTAGTTAGAAACTGTGCTTTCTGTTGTCAGCATTTCATGGTGACTTCTTGTGTGAATTTGTCAGAGAGTAATTCAATCCTTTGGCATTGTTAGGTATACAGTTTTGAGTCTCCCTATTTGCCAGTAAACTCTAATGTTTCAAACCAACTCTGCCTTTCAAATTAGCACCAATTGTTTTCCATTTGACCACAGCAATACTCACCAGGCAACAAGACCGATAGAATGAATTTCTTGGCGTTCAACACTTCACTGGTTCAACCCCACTGTCAAGGAAATATGTGAAACGCCATTTGTCAGAGGAGGCCATGGTAGCCCAGTCTTGGATCTCAATTTCCAAATTCTTCCCACCAGACAATTTTAATGAGCTCCCATTCGCTAACAAAGTAGTTCAAGTTAGCAATGATAATTGGCCTTCTGATGATGTGCACAGCCAAAGTAAAAACATCAGAAGCACTTTCTACTTGAAGAAATCATTATAGTTGGCAGACAGCGCAAAACTCTTTGCATTTCTTTGAACAAGTACTGGTTAACCATGCATGGTGATCAAAGTATTTGCTTTCAGAGGCTAACCAATTTAGTTCACCGTGTGAGAAAATAAATGTGTAGTTGCATGCTGCGTACTTGTGTTCTGCAGAAACATTGGATGTTTGGTGCAAGGCATTTTAACATAAACTGATTCAAATGTTAACTAAATCTTCTTGCATCACATAGTGGTTTAATCTTCATCTTGTGTTGGTCAATATTTTTGGTTAGAGCAAAATATTCTGGAAAATGGGAGCAGGATCAGGTCAAGTAGCCCATTGATCTTGCTCCACCATCCAATAATGTGATCTTGGCCTTTACTCGACTTTCCCGCTAGCTTCTCATTACTCCCCGAGTAACTCTTTTAGACCAAAATCTTTTTATATCAGTCTTGAATATATTCACTGTTCACGCTTCAAACATTTAGGGTAGAAAATTTCAACCACTTGTGGCCCTTGTCCCGTTCCTCTTATTCTGAAACCATGCCCCCTGGTTCTAGACCCCCCCCCCCCCCTCGATGGGACAACCACTCAGTGTAGAAACAAAGGGAAATGTTAGTTAGTGCCACATTTCTCTCTTAAATCTGTAGGAACATTTTCTAAATCGTTTTCCCAATCCCAACTGGCTTTTTGATCTTCCTAACGGATTTCCTCCTTGCTCGCGAAGATTTAAATGCCACCTAAATGTAAAGAGTAGACACAAGGAACAGCAGATGCTGAGCAAAAAAAAAAAAACACAGAGTGCTATGGTGGGTATGCAGTGGGTCAGGCAGCATCATTGGGGAACATGGATAGGTGATGTTTCATAGACCATAAAACAGTACAGGACAGGGGCGGGCCCTTCAGCCCACAATGTTTGTGTTGAACATGATAAACTAAACTAAAGTTAAACTGATGTCATCTGTCATACATGATCCATACCCTCTATTCCCTGTATTTCCATGTTCCCATCCAAAAGCCTCCACATGTTTCCTGTAATGGGGCAACCACGGAATTGCACACAATTGCACATTTCAGGTCAGGACACTTCCTAAAAATCAAGTGTCGGTCTGAAGAAGGATCCCTACCTGAAATGTTGCCTATCTTTTCCCCCCAGAGATGCTGCCTGACCCGCTAAGTTACACGAGCACTTTGTGTGTTTTGCTACCTAAATGTATGTTGAAAGTGACTTACGTCTGCATTAGCATGTTGCATTTCTGGTTTAATCTGCGCCTATGTTTAATGAGATGATCTTTGAAATGACAGAATCAATCTGTGGCTCAGTGTTTGACAGTCACACAAATGACTGATTCCTGTTCCCACCCATCCTCCAGGGTCCAGAAGCCGTGCCCGCAGCTCTGGCAGCATGCAAGATTTTAAAAGAAATGGCTCGGCTGGAGTTGGACACCGAGACCGCTCGGAGCATGAAGAGGGCGAAATATGATCAACTGGCAATAAGTACGGTTTAGTTTTGTTTAGAGATACAGTGCGCAAACTCACCCTTCACCCCACCGAGTCCGCGCCGACCAGCGATCCCCTTACACTAACACCATCAGGGACAATTCACAATTTCCCCCCAAAGCCAATCAACCTACAAATCTACACGAGAGAAAAACTGAGCTCTCGGAGAAAACCCACGCAGGTCATGGGAAGAACGTACAAATTCTGTACAGACAGCACCGGTAGTCAGGATTGAACCCGAGTCACTGGCGCTGTGAGGCAGCAACTATACCGCTGCGCAACCGTGCATTTCTAAAAATCTCAAACTTCGTCTCTCAGGCAGAAATTAAATTAAATTAAATTAATCGCATTTTAAAACATAGAGCAACATTCACGCATTGAGCTCTCTTCCAAGGGTGCATTCAATAGAATCCAGATCTGGGAATGGAGTTCAATGCTTATATCGGTGCAGCATAGGTTCACCAGGTTAATTCCTGGGATGGCGGGGCTGACATACAGTATGAAAGAATAGATCGACTGGAAATATTCACTTGAATTTAGAAGGATGAGAGGTTATCTAATAGAAACATATAAAATTCTGAAGGGATTGGACAGTCTAGATGCAGGAAAAATGTTCCCCATGTTGGGGGAGCCAGGAACGGGAGTCACAGTTTAAGACTAAGGTGTAGGCCATTTAGGACTGAGATGTGGAAAAAACTTTTTCACTTGGAGAGTTGTGAATCAGTGGAATTCCCTGCCACAGAAGGCAGTGGAGGCCAATTCACTGGAGTTAGATATACACTGTATCTCTTAGGGCTAAAGGAATCAAGGGATTTGGGGAGAAAGCTGGAATGGGGTACTGATTTAGGATGATCAGCCATGATCATATTGAATGGCGGTGCTGTCTCCAAGGGCCGAATGGCCTACTCCTGCACCAATTTTCTATGTCTCTATGTTTCCATCGTACATTTAAAGCATACAGTGCAGGAGGAATTTCCACCTTTTCTTAAATCATGCCAGTGAGTTGGCTATTTGCTTATATTGTGGCGTTCTGAAGTGGTATGTTGTTTTCTCTTCTTCCAGACCTGTTTAGCGAGTGTTATGCCAACAGTGAAGACAGAGCATTTAACTTGCTGATCCGTGAGACCAAATACTGGGGCAAGACCACCTGCCTGCAGTTAGCTAAAGAAGCAGACGCCAAATCTTTCTTTGCACACGATGGAGTTCAGGTATCAGTTTGAGACGTTTCAAAATGTATCATATCTTGTGGATGCAGCCCAGGCCATCAAGAAAACAAACCTCCCTTCCATTGACTCCATCTACATTTCACACTGCCTCGGCAAGGCCAACAGCATAATCAAGGACGAGTCTCACCCTGTTCACCCCCTTTTCTCTCTCCCATCTGGCAAGAGGCACAACGAGTGAAAACACACACCTCCAGATTCAGGGACAGCTTCTTCCCAGCTGTTATTAGGCAACTGAACCATCCTGTCACCAACTAGAGAGTGGTCCAAGTCTACCATCTACCTCATTGAAGACCCTCAGACTATCTTTAATCAGACTTTACTGGACTTTATCTTGCACTAAACATTATTCCCATTATCATGCATCTGTACTCTGTGGACGGCTCGATTGTAATCACGTGTAGTCTTACTGCTGACTGGATACCACGCAACAAAAAGCTTTTCACTGTACCTCGGCACAGATTGTGTTGGGCTGGTTTTCTGATTTTGCGGTGATTGATTTGAGCCATCAACCCCATCCCCTATAAAACATGTTTTTTTCCAAGCTCAGGACATTTGCAACAACCATCTCTGAGCCACTGTATATCATCCTTTATTCCCCCACCCCCCACCTTTTTTCCCCTCTCCCTTCCCTGTGCTCCACTCAGGTGCACCCCAATTCTCGCACGATCCTACCCTTCCGCTATCTCCCCCCCCCCCCCCCACCTTCCTACCTCCCCCCTTCCGCCCATGTCCCTTCCACTGTCTTAACATTACTCCCCTCTTATCTCCTTATCTGACACACTTTTGTCTCTTTTCATCTCTAGCCTTTACCACCCATCTGCCAATGAAACTGTTAAACCACACATTATGATCTCTGCATTTGCTTCCAAAAGCTATCCAATTTAGTTTGTGAATGTGCAGCTGCATGTTGTGTGCTTGCGTTCTGCAAAAGCATCAGGATGTTTGGGTGCAAGATATCTTAACATGTAAAGCAGAGATTGATAGGTTCTTGATTTGCAAGGATGTCAAAGTTTACAGGGAGAAGGCAGGAGAATGGGGTTGAGAGGGGAAAACAGAGTCTATATAAAACCACCCATCACCTAAATCCACCTATCACTCACCAGGCTTTGTCTTGCCCCTTCTTTCTTTCCCGCTTTCTTCCCCCCTATCACTATGGGTCTGAAGAAGGGTCCCGACCCGAAATATCACCTGCTCATGTCTTCGAGAGATGCTGCCTGACCCGCTGAGTTACTTCAGCGCTTGGAGTTTTTTCTTGTAAATCAGCATCCGTGTTCCTTGGTTTCTCTGTATCATTGTTTCTACTACTCAATCACCCTCCTCCACACCATTTGCTGTGGCAGGTTACACCATCCTTATTCATCACTGGCAACTTGAACAATTGTTTGAAGAATTGTTCAACTTGAAGAGCGGCCCATCGTTTCTGTACCACCTCCAATCCTTCAACATCATCTTTGCTATCAGGCTGCATATCCAATGTCCAAGCTTAAGGAAACCACAACCATAGATGTTCATGTTCCTCCCAAAGTGGGCATAGACCTGATCATCTTAGGAACTGATCAATTTTCATTTCATCGTTTTAGGCTCTACTGACTAAAATCTGGTGGGGCGAGATGTCTACAGATACTCCATTCTGGAAGTTGCTATCAGGATTCTGTTGCCCTCCGCTAATATTCACAAACCTTATCACGTTCGGGTAAGAAAATGCTGAGCGAACCTTCCGATAAAACAATGGTCTTTTAATGTTGTGGTTCTTCAGTCAGCATGTCTCGCATTATAAATGACTCTTGTAGAGACAGGCAGTGAGTGCACTGCTGCAGCTTTGCTCACAGTGGTAGGATTTACTTACATTTTGGCAATTCTGGATGAGGGCGGAATGTTTGTCCTGAAGAACTTAACAAGTCGAACTTCATGCTGTTTAGATTTTAGAGATACAGCATGAAAACAGGCCATTCGGCCCACCGAGTCCACACAGACCAGTGATCGCCCCATGCACAGGCACTTTCCTACACATAAGGAACAATTTGGGGCACACAGCAGTAGATTTGTTGCCTTATAGCGCCAGACTCCCTGGCTTGATTCTGACTATGGATGCTGACTGAACGGAGTTTGTACGTTCTCCATGTGACCAGGTGTGGTTTCTCCGGGTGCTCCGGTTTAGAAACATAGAAAATAGGTGCAGGAGTAGGCCATTCGGCCCTTCGGCCTGCACCGCCATTCAATATGATCATGGCTGATCATCCAACTCAGTATCCTATACCTGCCTTCTCTCCATACCCCCTGATCCCTTTAGCCACAAGGGCCACATCTAACTCCCTCTTAAATATAGCCAATGAACTGGCTTCAACTACCTTCTGTGGCAGAGAATTCCACAGATTCACCAATCTCTGTGTAAAAAATGATTTTCTCATCTCGGTCCTAAAAGACTTCCCCCTTATCCTTAAACTGTGACCCTTTGTTCTGGACTTCCCCAACATCGGGAATAATCTTCCTGTATCTAGCCTGTCCAACCCCTTAAGAATTTTCCCACACTTTTTCCCACACTTCAAAGATGTACAGGTTTGTGGTTTGTGGGTTAATTGGCTCGAGTAAGTTGTAAAATGTTCCCTATTGTGACTCGGTTGGCAGAAGGGGCTGTGTCTGTGCTGTATCTTTCAAGTCTAAAATCTAGTTTACAATTTACAGAATCAAATTAACCTACAAACCAGTATGTCTGTTGAGTGTATGAGGAAACCGGAGCACCCAGAGAAAACCCACATGGTCACAGAGAGAACGTACAAACTCCATACAAACAGCAATTCAAACATTTCTGAATTGATCATAACACTTGACATCCTTACAAAATAAATTAACAATATGTTTTTCATGACCTCAGCTTCAAATGAATTGCTTTTATGTGTAGTTGCCATGGTAATATGAAGCTGCCAATATGTGAACAGTATGATCCCACAAATGACCATGGACATACAATAGAACAGCACAGGATGGCACAGCAATAGAGCTGCTGCCTTACAGCACCAGAGACCCAGGTTCAATCCTGACTACGGGTGCTGTCTGTACGAAGTTTGTATCTTCTCCCTGTGAATGTGTGTGTTTTCTCCGGTTTCCTCCCACAATCCAAAGACGTACAGGTTTGTAGGCTAATTGGCTCCTGTAAATTGTAAATGATCCTTAGTGTGTAGGATAGTGCTAGTGATGGGGGGTGAACGCTGGCCTGCGCAGACTCAGTGGGCCAAAGGGTCTGTTTCTACAATGTATCTCTAAACCAAACTGAAGGAACAGGCCCTTTATCCAACAATGTCCATGCTGAACATGATGCCAAGTTAAACTAATCTCCTCTGCATGCATGTGATGTGATCATCTTTTATTTTTCCCCCCACAGTGCATATGACCACATGTCCACAGAGGAATCTGACCAGACAAGAGAACAGAACAGTTTTGACATGGAAAGGGCTTTAATGCTCCAAGATAAGGCCAAGAGGTTTGCCCATTTAGAACATTTGTAGGACAAAAAGGGTGAAGAGTGGAACAGGGCTAAACAAATATAGATTCCAGTGATACGAAAGATTACTGCAATGAATCCAAGATGGCTAATCTTTGCAGTGCAAGGCAAAAGCTAAACCTGCCAGGCAAAGTAGCTATCAGATTAATTATGTTGCATCCCTGCGTAACAATGTATTTATAATCCATTTTTAATGTAGTGAAGGGTGACTCAAGGTAACGGGAGTGGCTTGAAACAAGATTTGGCTCTAAAGCCGTATAGGAAGATGTTACGTCAGATAACAAAAAGCTAGGTCAAGTGGTAGGATTTAACGTGTAGGCAAGAACTGCAGATGCTGGTTTACGTCAGATAGACACAAAAAGCTAGGGTAACTCAGCGGGTCAGGCAGCATCTCTGGAGTAAAGGAATAGGTAATTTAACGATCGTCTTAAAGGAACAGGGGAGTGGAGAGGTAGTGGTTCATTTCAAGGTTTCCAGAGTACAAGAGCTAAACCGCTGGCAGTGTGGATGCCAATGGTGGAATGATTACCAGAAGGGCCGGGCAAAAGACGGCAACCAGAGATATGTTGAAAATGGCCGACTGGCTTGGAAGTGGCAAATGCTGAGGTAGTGAGGAGGGTTCCAGCAGCAGAGGAGCTGAAGCAAGAGGTAGAGTGGCACAATAGTGAGAAACAAACAGTTATTAGGATAATACATTCAAAAAAATGAGGTCGTTTATATCAGTGAGTGAAAGGCAACTGGCCGAAAAGGACGCAGTATATTAGGAACGGGGCAGGAGAGTTTTGAATGATCTGTCATTTCTGGATAGATCCTGGTCTTACTTCAATAGTGAAAAACTAACATTAATACGAGTTCATAGAGGTGCATATGAGAGATCATTAAAACACAGTAGTCAAGCTGAACGTGTAATGTGAAATGTTAAAGATATTTTTATTCAGGATGTAGTGTCTAGAACATTTCTAATGGGGAACATGTGCTAAGTTTAGACTGGCATGTTAGTCTTATGCTTATGATGTGTTGTTGCAACAGTAAGTTCATAAGCTATAGGAGCAAAGTAGGCCATTCGGCCCATCAAGTCTACCCAGCCATTCAAACATTACTGATCTAACTTTCCCTATCAAACCTCATTCGCCTGCCTTCTCCCCATAACCCTTTACACCCTTACTAATCAAGAAACTGTTCATCTCCACCTTACAAATACCCAATGACGGCCTCCACAGCCATCTGCGGAGGAATTTCTTTAGCCAGTGGAGACCAAGTCATTGTGAATTTTTAAGGCGGAGGTTGACAGGTTCTTGATTGTAAGGGCGTCAAAGGTTACAGGGAGAAGGCAGGAGAAAGGGGTTGGGAGGGGAAAATAGATCAGCCACGTTTGAATGGCAGAGCAGACTTGATCTGATCAAATGGCGTAATTCTGTTCCTCTGTCTTACGGTTCCCTTGATCCAATGCAGAAATGCTCAGAATTTTAATTGAACCCAGAAAATGCAGGAAACACAGCAGGTCAGACAGCATCTGTGGGGACAGAAGTGGGGTTAATGTTTCAGGTGAGACCCTTATCAGAAATGGGAAAGGGCGAAGAAAAAGGTAGTTGTAAGTTGGGGAGATGGTAACAGGAGGAATGGTTAGGACAGGAATATCGATGGTAGGGTGAGACTAGTTTAGTCTCACCAGTGATGGGCCAGATAGGGGAGGATTTATGTACGAAGAGTGACTGGTTCATTATTGCAGACTTTATTTTTAAAATGTGGACTTGTGCACCAACATCTCTTGGGGGCACCAAGTAAGTCCTGAAAGTAGCCAAAATTGTAACCACTTGTTATTATATCACTTGACAGCAGTGAAGTGGATGGACAAAGACTTTGCCAAGGAAACGAATATTGGGAATTTATTATCCGAAGATGGAAGAAATTCTGGGGTGCCCCTGTAACCGTGTTCCTGGGGAATGTGATTCTGTATTTTGCATTTCTCTCCCTTTTTGCGTATGTTTTGCTGGTGGATTTCCAGCCTCCACCGCCCATCGGTCCTTCTATGGCAGAGATAGCACTCTATTTCTGGGTCTTCACCCTGGCCCTGGAGGAGCTGAGACAGGTGAGCACAGCAGGCCTATGTACCTTTGTGCGGCTCGGTGGCATAGCGGTAGATTTGCTGCCTTACAGCGCTTGCAGTGCCGGAGACCCAGGCTCGATCCCAACTGCGAGTGCTGTCTGTACGGAGTTTGCACGTTCTCCCCGTGACCGCGTGGGTTTTCTCCGAGATCTTCTCTTCCCTCCTACAGTCCAAAGATGTAGAACTTTGTTGGTTAATTGGCTTGGGTTTGTATACTTGATATAAGTGTCACTGCTGCGAGTATGAGTCGAGGGCAAACTCGCCAGAACTCGCGGATTAGGTCGCCCAAGTGGAACAGCCCCTTAAGTAGTAGAAGATAGAGAGTTAATGATAATGTGAGACTAGGTACCAGGAGAAATCAGGGGAGAAATAGTATTGCTCTGAACTGGCAGAGTCTCGATGAATAGAAAAGCCTCATTTTGTGTCATAAGGAAAATAGAACTGAACTTCACACTGACTTATGCCCCTGTCCCACTTAGGAAACCTGAACGGAAACCTCTGGAGACTTTGCGCCCCACCCAAGGTTTCCGTGTGGTTCCTGGAGGTTGCAGGTGGTTGCAGGTAGTGGAAGCAGGTAGGGAGACTGACAAAAACCTCCGGGAACCGCACGGAAACCTTGGGTGGGGCGCAAAGTCTCCAGAGGTTTCTGTTCAGGTTTCCTAAGTGGGACAAGGGCATTACACATGGATATTGAGTTTTTTTTACTCTGGAGGAGTGGTGTTAATGAGTCCAGTCAAACACGGCACCATATCCGGGAAAATTCAGCTGTAATACCCATAACTGTCACGAGATGGAGTTGGTCACTTGTTTTTAATCGTGAATGAGGTTTAAGGAACACAACATGCTCTACAAGGGCTATAAAATGGGCAGTTCCAGCATTGCTTAATTATACATACTTTGTGCACAACCTCTACTCAGTACACGTCCTTAATTTTCTCATGACCTGCTATAGTTTTCAAAGCAGTTCGTTGATACAGCGAAAGCTGCTCTCGGGAGAAACTCAAACACACCACCAACCCTGTAACGGCAGCTGAGATGAATGCACAGAGTTTAAATGTAATCAGTGTGATCGCACCATTCACTTCCTATAACTGACTGCTTTCTACTCTCTTCCCAGAGCTTTTTCACTGAAGGAAACACTAACATTGTAAAGAAATTTAAACTGTATGTGGAGGATTCGTGGAATAAGTGTGACATGGTGGCCCTGGTATTGTTCATAGTGGCAGTGACGTGCAGGTCAGTGCTGGTATCCCTGAAACATCCTCGTCTCTCTGTCCTTTTCAATGATTATCTCAAATCTCTTGCTGCAATCCACCCCCGAGAGAATGCGGATCCAGAACAGTGTGTGACAGAAATGTGAAAGGATTTAGGGAAAGGGGGCCGGTTGATTTGAGCCAGAAAGGAGGCAAAGGGTTAATTGGCCTAATTTCATATGGAAATCATTCTAATTTGTGTTTCAACCTAAAACGTCACCCATTCCTTCTCTTCAGAGATGCTGCCTATTATTCCAGCATTTTGTGTCTATCTAATTTGTACTTCCTCAGGAATTCCCCCTCAGTCATTTTGTTACTTCAAATTCACTTGTATTTAACTGCATAACCCAGTCTAGGAACTACCTCAATAAATGTTCATCATTGGTTTGAGTTGAGTTTAGTTTATTGTCACGTTTGCCGATGTACAGTGAAAAGCTTTTGTTGCGTGCAAAGCAGTCAGCGGAAAGGCAATACATGATTACAATTGAGCCATTCACAGTGTACAAGTACACGATGAAGGGAATAATGTGAACAGTGTTTTGTGCAGTTTAGTTTGGGGTTCAGGCTTGTAATTAGGCAGGCCTTGTATATGTACACCCCTTATCTAATCCCATGATTCCAATCTGGTCACTGGCCCAATTGCAGGGAGCTCTCACCCTCTGCTTTGGTCACCAGCATTCTTTAAGGGCCTGTCCCACTTGGCCGTCATTTGCGCGTAATTTACGCAACATCATTTACGCGTCACGATGCACACGTCGTGACACGCACATGATGCGTGCATGGTGCGCATTACACGCGCATGGTGCGTAGTGACATAGGCAGTGACGCGTGGTCGCGAGCAGCTCCCCAGGATTTTGTATGTACAAAATCTTCGCTCGCCATCTGCGTGGCGTGCAAATGACGGCCAAGTGGGACAGGCCCTTTAGTTTACTTAAATATGCATCACTTGGTGTCTATTCATGCCTGGAATGCACAAGAAGACAGTGAAGTCGTTTTCATCTCTCTGTTTATATTGTTGGAGCAGCTTCATCAACTTCTTTATGCTTGTTCAGTCACCGTCTACTTCGGATAATGGATACCTCTGTGCTTAAGGCTGGTAGAGCAAGTCATGTTAATGATGAATCTAGAAAGAAACAAAATGCTTGCGTTTCACTTTCACAAGGATAGAAAATACTCCTCTAACTGGTTCCACCTCTTGGATGTTATCCTGGCTGTTGGTTGTCACAGTACCATCTGCTCTTTCTTTCTGCCAATTTTAATCATTTTAAACTAGTTGTTGGGCTCCTGCTTTTCCTTACGACTTGGGTTCAGTCCTGACCCACGCTGTCTCTGCGGAGTTGTGTCATCTCCCTGCAACCGCGTGGATTTTCCCACAGATGCTCCAGTTTTCTCTCAGATATCAAAGGCCTGTAGTTGGCAGCTTAATTACGCACTATAAATTACCCCTTATTTAGCGAACAGGTAGGGCTTTGGGGAGTGTTGTA
Organism: Amblyraja radiata; assembly: GCF_010909765.2. Classification (NCBI taxonomy): domain Eukaryota; kingdom Metazoa; phylum Chordata; class Chondrichthyes; order Rajiformes; family Rajidae; genus Amblyraja; species Amblyraja radiata. Next base: position 29,723,128 of record NC_045975.1, on the reverse strand, counting down.
GAGCAGAGAGATCTAGGATGCCGGTACATAGTTTGGGACGACAGATGGCACAATGGGCTAAGTGTTCGGCTGGCAACCGGAAGGTAGCCGGTTCGAATCCCGCTTGGAGTGCATACTGTCGTTGTGTCCTTGGGCAAGACACTTCACCCACCTTTGCCTGTGTGTGAATGTGTGTGAGTGATTGGTGGTGGTCAGAGGGGCCGTAGGCGCAGATTGGCAGCCACGCTTTCCGTCAGTCTGCCCCAGGGCAGCTGTGGCTACAGAAGTAGCTTACCACCACCGAGTGTGACTGAGGAGTGAATGAATAATGCGATGTAAAGCGCCTTGAGTATTAGAAAGGCGCTATATAAATCCCATCCATTATTATTATTATAGTTTGTTGAAAGTGGCATCACAGGTAGATTGGGTGGTCAAAACAGTTTTGGCACATTGGCCTTCATCAGTCAGAGAATTGAGTATAGATGTTGAGAGGCCATGGTGTAGTTGTATAAGATGTTGGAGGCTGCATTTAGAGTATTGTGCTCAGTTTTGGGTACCATGTGATAGTAAAGATGTTGTCAAGCTGGAAAGGGTGCAGAGAAGATTTACGAGGATGTTGCCATGACTCGATGGCCTGAGCTATAGGAAAAGGTTGAGCAGGCTGGGACTCCATTCCTTAGAGTGCAGGAGGATATGGGGTGATCTTATAGAGGTGTACAAAATCATGAGAGGAATAGATCAGGTAGACAATAAGTTAATGTTCATAAGTGATAGGAGCAGAATTAGGCCATTCAGCCCTTCAAGACTCCTCTGCCATTTAATCATGGCTGATCTATCTCTTCCTCTCAACCTAATTCTCCTGCCTTCTTTCCATAACCCATGACCCTAGTGGAAACATCCCCTCCACATCCACTCTATCCAAGCCTTTCACTATTCTGTAAGTTTCAATGAGGCCTCCCTACTCCCTTCTAAACTCCAGCGAGAACAGACCCAGCACCGTCAACCGCTCATCATATGTTAACCCACTCATCCCTGGGATCATTCTCGTAAACCTCCTCTGGACCCTCTCTAGTGCTTACACACCCCTTCCTCAGATATGGGGCCCAAAATTGCTCACAATATTCCAAATGTGGTCTGACCAGCACCTTATAAAGCATTACATCCCTGTTTTTGTATTCTAGTCCTCTCTAAATAAATGTTCACATATAAGTTTGATAATACTTTCTCTTATCTTATCGAGGTGCATAAGAACATGAGGGGAACAGATAGGGTGAATTCACGTAGTCTGTTGCCCAGAGTAGGGGAATCAAGAACCAGAGGACATAGGTTTAAGGTGAGGGGGGAAAATGTTATAGGAATCTGAGGGGTAGCTTTTTCACACAAAGGCTATGAAACGAGCTGTCGGAGGAGGTAGTTGTGGCAGGTAGTATAGCAGGTAGTATAGCAAGAAACAATTTGACAGGTACATGGATAGGACAGGTTTTAGAGGGAAATGGGCCTAACTTTTGTACACAGAGTGGTGGGTGCAAGGAACTTGCTGCCAGAGGTGGTGGTGTAAGCAGTTTCAAGAGTAGCATTTAAAGGGCTTTGATCTGCAGGAAAGCAGGGAAATGATCAAATGCTGGCAGAGGCGAATGACAGCATCACGTTGAACACACATATTGTAGGCCGAAGGCCCTTTTCTGCATGGTGGGTTTCTAAGACTCACACCACAATTTTGTAAAGCACCAGTTAGTTAGGTGACAGTTAATGGTACCTGTATATAGTTCTGGACACCATACTAGAGGAAATTGGTAACAGAAATTCGAGGGGAAAGGCTGACAGGCTGAAGAGTTGAGGTGCCCTGCCTGGAACTCACTGCTTGAAATTGGATGGCGTTTGAACATGTGAAAAGCTGCAACCATTGACTACAGACTGAGACCTATGTGTTATTTAGTGGACAGTAGCTTTGGTTGGGATAGGCTGTATCTACATGTTAGGCTGAATGGCCTCATTGTATGTTGCAAATTTCAATCGTAAATTTCAAAGATGCCATGATTTGTTTTGATTGATGAGTTGCAGGTGGATCTACGATTATTTTGAAGTTGAATGGTTGTCTAAATTCTTCTCATGACTAATAGAATCACAAATGTGTTGTGCGATGCTTATAGTCTCAATATTCAACTAACATTAGCTAAACTGTGTAGGAAAACTCCTACTTTGTGCAACCTGATGATGTGTTGTGGTGGGCCAATGCAGACGCACCCTACGCCACATTATGTGGTGTTGTGGGCCTTTCCGCGTCTGTGCTTCTTGATTCCCCTACTCTGGGCAACAGACTACGTGAATTCACCCTATCTGTTCCCCTCATGTGCTTCTATAACCAGGGCGTGTTCCTTGCTCTTACAGAATGTTATCCGTCACGTATGATGCTGGCCGCACAACTTTGTGCCTGGATTTCATGGTGTTTGCTCTGCGACTGATTCACATCTTTGCCATCAATAAGCAGCTGGGGCCAAAGATTATTATCGTGGAACGAATGGTAGGTGTTTAAGACCAACAGTGTATTTTACAACCAGTATCAGAAGGCTATGATATTTATGTTTCTATTTCGCTTTATTGAAATATGAAATGGCCAGTTTACACTGGACAAGAACTCAAGGCTTAAATTACTGAACTTCTAAACAATGCCCAAGATAGTTCTGGACTTGTTGCCCTATCAATGTATCAGGGTGTGTTATTAGATGCATGTGCACAACAGCTGAGTGAAAGCAGGATTGGGCATAGTTGCAGCTTGTCCTTGTACATTCATGTGTCTATCTAAAAGCCTCTTAAACACTATTGTCCATGGCCTGGCAGCGCTTTTTCCAGGCACCTATCACATTTCCTTTTAAACTTTCTTTATTGTCTACTGAATTGAGATCCCCAGTTATTTAACTGTGGTGTCTCTGGCAAGGCAATGCCAGAGGTGATTAGACTCTCTTATTGCTTAAGAAAGAACTGCAGATGCTGGAAAAATCGAAGGTAGACAAAAATGCTGAAGAAACTCAGCGGGTGAGGCAGCATCTATGGAACGAAGGAATAGGTGACGTTTCGAGTCGAGACCCTTCTTCAGACTGATGTGGGGGAGCGGGAAGAAGAAAGGAAGAGGCAGAGACAGTGGGATATGGGAGAGCTGGGAAGGGGAGGGGAAGGAGGGAGAAAGCAAGGACTACCTAAAATTGGAGAAGTCAATGTTCATACCGCTGGAGTGTAAACTACCCAAGCGAAGAGGGGTCTCGACCTGAAACGTCACCTATTCCTTCGCTCCATAGATGCTGCCTCACCCGCTTAGTTTCTCCAGCATTTTTATCTACAAGTGAAATATGAGTTGCTGCTCCTCCAATTTGCCGTGGGAATCGCCATGGAGGTGGCTCAGGACAGAAAGGTTGGATATGGAATGGGAGGCGGAGTTGAAGTGCTGAGCCACCGGGAGATCGGGTTGGTTAATGCGAACTTTGCGGAGGTGTTGGGCGAAGCGATCGCCAAGCCTGTGCTTGGTCTCACTGATGTAGAGCAGTTGACACCTAGAGCAGCGGATGCAATAGATGAGGTTGGAGGAGGTGCAGGTGAACATCCTCCTCACCTGGAAAGACTGCTTGGGTCCTTAGATGGAGTCGAGGGGCGAGGTAAAGCGACAAGTGTAGCATTTCCTGCGGTTGCAGAGGAAAGTGCCAGGGGAGGGGGTGGTTTGGTTGGGAAGGGACTCTCTTATTGGATATGGTCCCAACATAGATAGACACAAAGTGCTGGAGTAACTCAGCGGGTCAGGCAGCATCTCTGGAGAAAAAGAATAGGTGACGTTTCAGGTCAGAACCCTTCTTCAAACTGAAAAGATAGAGAAGCAGAGAAGGAATAAGCACTGAATACAGGCAAGTGTGAGGTTCTATTTGGAAATCTTCTGAAGCAATCTATACTCACGTACACATCCAAGAAGTGGAATGGGGTAAATAGTTCTTGAATGAAGAAGTCTGAAGAAGGGTCTTGACCCGAAACGTCACCCATTCCCTCTGCCCAGAGATGATGCCTGTCCTGCTGAATTACTCCAGCATTGTGCTATCTTCCGTGTAAACCAGCATCTGCAGTTCCTTCCTACACATTCAGTTAATTTAGCGATGATTAGTGAATGAATAATAGTCTCCTGAGAGGTTGAGTTCTATACAAAGGATCAGGAAATCTGGGAGAAATTAATGTCCACAAATTGTTAATCCTAGCTAAATTTGAGCAGCTAGTACTTTCAGGGTTACTGGGAGATTTGGTCAAATTGGAATTACTCTCTGCAGAGCTGGGACAAGGTGCGGAGAGGTGCCAGCGTGTCTGGAGCTTAGATACAATTTGCAAGCAAAGAATGGGAAGATCTGCAAACCCTGTCAATTAGGTGCAAAATGCATAGAATGGATTGGATGGCTGCAAACCAGACATACACCTTGTAAATAATTGTAAATAATGTTGCAGAGTCTGACTATGCCAAGTGTTGATTGGATGAGGTGTTGAGCCTTGTCTGGGCTTTCTGTAAATCAGGGTAAATGTTTCCAAGTTGACTTCCTCTCGAAGTCCGCTTTGAATACAATGTATTAAACTGTTGTGTCATTGGGTTAGGGGAATGCCTGTTAGGTATGGGGTTAATCAATATCTGTAATTGGGTTATTGAGAGACCACCCACATGTGGTTCAGCCCCTCGAGGTCCCGGGACATATAAAAGTCCGCGATCATGAGGCTCAGTGTCGATCATCTGGAAGATCGCTCGGGACTGTGTGAACTTCTGGAGTGCCTCTGTCTGAGCGAGGCCTAGATGACTTGAACAGGCAGACGCGAGGATCAGACCCACAGTGGGATAGGTACAGTACGTGATCTGTGAGGCGCTCTTGGTAAAATAAAATGTTGTTGTTTCAAGTGCTTGATTCAGTGTTTTGACTGAAACTAGACAGGGGAGAAGCTTAGAAACTAGCAATTATCAAAACCATTCGTGCCTGCAGCAACACAGTATAACACTCAGCAAGCAGTGGACATTTTAAGGTTTTGTGGGTTGAGTCGGGTCCAACTTACACCGGTCTCCTTTCCTCCATCTTTAGATGAAAGACGTCTTCTTCTTCCTCTTTTTCCTGAGTGTTTGGCTTATTGCCTATGGGGTGGCCACTCAGGCACTGATGCATCCCAACGAGACTCGTGTGGATTGGATCTTCAGGCACGTTCTCTACAGGCCTTACCTTCAGATATTTGGCCAGATCTCACTGGACGAAATAGACGGTATGTAGTTTAAATTCAGGTTGTGTCATCACAATGAAGCCTATCAGCTGATTCGGTTGTAACTTGCCAAAACGGAAATTATATACTTGAGGGGAAAAAATAAAGTACTGGAGGCTTGGAAAGATTACTACTTGGACACTTGCTTCTAAGAACTGGTACAGACATTTATAGACAAAACTGAATCATAAGCAATTTCTGCTGCCCATCCCACTTTTTAAATTTCTTTTGAAGACAAAGTTGAGGGGTAACTCAGCAGGCCTGGCAGCATATCTGGAGAACATAAGATATCTTATTTATCCCCAATTCAGAATGAATTCTTTACGATTCAGTGGAAATACAAGGAACTGAAATTGATGGCAGGGTCCTGACCCAAAACGATCACTTGACCTGCAGAATTACTCCAGTACTTTGTGTTGTACAGCAGATTCCAGCATGCGCAGTTCCGTGCATCTCCACTAAATCATAAGAAACATTCAGAACTGGGGCTTTACAGCATAAAATGTACGCTGCACAGCAGAAATCACTCTTACAATTGAAGATTCTTGTCCTGAAATTGATCTGTCCTTAAGGTTGCTTGCTTCCCTCCAGAATGCACATATTTTCCAGAATCAAAGAATTTGCCACCGTGCGTTATGTCTAACCTGTATGGTCACAGCACAAATAAAGGTTTTCAAATATTTTTCTCAGCATTCAATGTAAGGAACCTCTATTTTAATCTACTACGAGTCCTACTAGTTCCACCGTTTGTCTTGTTTTATCCATTAGTTATCGCCTCTTCCCCAGCCAACAATGGGCCATTATGGGCTCCACCCCGTCCTTGGTTATCTGTTGCTGGTGCTGCTTTGTTCTGGCTTTTTCTTACCTCCAGTTCCCTCCCCTCTACTTTCAGTCTGAAGAACGCTCCCAACCCAAAGCGTCACCCATCCTTTTTCTCCAGAGACGTTGCCAGACCCACTGAATCACTCCAGCACTTTGTGTCTATCTTCTCTTTTAATCAACCTCTTTTCAAGTTTTGAGCATCAATAGTGACAATGGTTTCCATGTCATTTTAGAAATTCGGATGGTTAATCGAACGTGTATCGGCAACGGAGCCAACATTACAGCAACGGGAGTGAACTTGCCCCACTGCATTAATCGCTATGCAAACTGGTTGGTCATCGTGCTTCTGGTCATCTTCCTGCTGGTCACTAATGTACTGCTGCTGAACCTTTTGATTGCAATGTTCAGGTAACATAAAAGGACACATTCTTCACAAATTTCAAGGTTCGCTGTTCTGGTTCTGTAGCTTGTGAGGATTTGGGGAGCAAATGTAGAAAAGCATAAATGATCAAGTTTATCTGCAAGAGAATGGAAGGACCTAATGGAATAATGATCATTTATGAGCCGTGTTAGCTCTCAACTATTTTCATGAAATACTCTTAACATAATCCTCATTTTCGAGTCAACCACGTGAAGTGGGTCTCTACTTTCTCGGAGGCCAGAGAAAGACAGCCTTCCCGAATGTACATTAAAGAGGGTGGCACAAGGTCCAAGTTCGATCCTGACTGTGGGTGCTTCTCTGTAAAGAGTTTATCTATTCTCCCCATGAGCGGCTTGGGTTTTCTCCCACACTCCAAAGACGTACAGGTTTGTCGGCTAATTGGCTTGGTATGATTGTAAATTGTCCCGAGTGTGTGTAGGATAGTGTTAGTGTGCGGGGATCACTGGTCAGCACAGACACGGTGGAACGAAGGGCCTGTTTCTGCCTTGTATCACAAACTAAAAACTAAAACTAAATAGGTTTTTACAAACACCGTTACACAGGATCTAAGTGCTTATGTATAGTGATACCTGCATTAAATTGTTTACAAAATGAAATTCACTGTACATCAGTATGTGACAATGAAGTACCATTGAACCATGGATTAGTTGAAATTGTAACAATTTATTAACAGAATCATTACAAAAAAAATACCAATCACCATTTCCTGTCCCCTTTCAGCCATCTTCTTCACCTCACGTTCCCATGACTTGAGTAATCGGAAGATAGACACAAATAGCTGGAGTAACTCAGCGGAACAGGCAGCATCTCTGGAGATTTTTGTGTCTATCTTTAAACCAGCACCTGCAGTTCATTCTTACACACTTGAGTGTCCTGTCTTGATCCTGTGTTAGAGGAATGAGCATTTCTGTTCTCCCACACTGAGACCAGTACATGAACTACTAGAGGTCAAGGAAGCCATTTCTGCTGATGAGTCAAGTACATGTCAGATTTAATGTAATAAACTAGACTAAGTGGGACCCGATGGGTCCCAGGTTCACACAAGAGGGCTGGTCCCCCCACGCAATAGTCCACATCTCAATGGGGTGAGGGGGGGGGGGGGGGGGGGGGGGGGGGGGCGGTCTGGAGCGTCAGCATGGGAGTTGTGGCTCAAGTCAAGTCAAACACAGTGAGTGCAGGGCCAACAATCCATTTCAAGTCAAGTCAATCCATTTCAAGTCAACTCAAGCACAGGGCAAGCGGGGGCAGCCAACAATATAATCCAAGGTACACAAAAATGCTGGAGAAACTCAGCGGGTGCAGCAGCATCTATGGAGCGAAGGAAATAGGCGACGTTTCGGCCTGAAACGTTGCCTATTTCCTTCGCTCCATAGATGCTGCTGCACCTGCTGAGTTTCTCCAGCATTTTTGTGTACCTTCGATCTTCCAGCATCTGCAGTTCCTTCTTGAACAATACAATCCATTTGCTTTCATTTCTGGTGAGGTCAAGCAAAGCAAAAGCAAAAGCACAGGGCAGGCGGGGCCGGCCAACATTACAATCCATTTGCTTTCATTTCAGGTGAGCTCAAGCAAAGCAAAGCAAAAGCAAAAGCACAGGGCAGGCCAAACAACTCATTTTATTTTCATTTCCATTTCAATTTCAAGCAGAGGGCAGGCCAAACAACTAATTTCATTTCATTAAGGGCTAACAAATTATTTATTGCAAGCACATTAAAGGTTAACAAATCATCATTGCAAGCACATTGCTGGCTAAGAAATCATTTATTGCAAGCACATTAAGGGTTAACAAATCATCATTCATTGCAAGCACGTTGCTGGCTAGCAAATCATTTATTGCAAGCACATTAAGGGTTAACAAATCATCATTCATTGCAAGCACATAAAGGGTTAACCACAGTTCAGTAGCCTCACAGCAGAATCAGTGTTTTGACCTCTCCCTTGCGATCTTTCAGAGTGACTGACTCATGTCCAGGCATCCGGGGTTTTGCAGTCCTGCCCTTCCCCCCCAGAAGGGGCGTTACCTTCACCATGGTGATTGACAGGAGAGAGGACTAATCAGCTGATCTCAAGATTTTTTAAACACTCATAACTTTTTTATTTTTCATCGATTGGAAAAATCCTCGGGGCTGCCTCAGCGGAGGAGGACTGAGTAAGATGGGCAAAAATCATAGCGATATAGGGTAGCGATTTTTCTAAAATCAATATACAGCGCAGACAGGAAATGGTCAAGATGACACTTTTAGTTATATAGATATCATTCATGGCTTTGTCACTAGAAGTCATTTTGGCAATCCACCAAGTCTGAAGAAGGGTCTCGCCACGAAACATCACCCATTCCTTCTCTCCAGAGATGCTTCCTATCCCGCTGTGTTACTCCAGCTTTTTGTGTCTATCTTTGGCAATCCACCTGTCAACTTGCCATCATATGGTAGATTTATGAAGGAGCAATAACGGTCGCTTTGTAAACCAATGTCAGTCATTGTCAGTTGTAAACCGTTGTCAGTCAAAGCCGACACCTCTTTAAGGAAAGGTACAGCCAAGTTTCCAACTAACATGGCTGCAGCTGTGTAAGTGTGCATCTGAAATGCTCCCCTCACTTGTTTGCCCCATGCCAATGAGATTCTCCCCTGCACACACATCAAACGCCTACAGCAGTCTACTAGTTCATGCGATCACTTGAAGCGCTGGACTCAGAACGTGAGCAAATTCATGGCTTGATCTTTTGTTGGGCATGCCACCGAATGTGCCCATTGCTACGAACTGATAACAATTTAACATGTGGCACAGTGGTAGAGTTACTGCCTTACAGCACCAGAGACCTGCGTTTGATCCTGACTATGGGTGCTGTCCGTACAGAGTTTGCACGTTCTCACTGCGACCACGTGGGTTTTCTCATGGTGCTCCGGTTTCCTCCCACACTCCAAAGACGTACAGGTTTGTAGGTTAATTGGCTTTGGTAAAAAAAATTTGTAAATTGTCCCTAGTGCGTAGGATAGTGTTAGTGTACAGGGTAATCACTGGTCAGTGTAGACTCGGCGGGCTGACTCCTGTTTCCGCACTGTATCTCTAAAGTCTAAAGATTCAATAGAAATGATTTGTGACAGTCAAAATATGTAAGCTTGAATAATATGCAGTACGTAGGAGAATTAATCTGTAATGTTACATTTCATTGATCTGCTTCTTCCTAACCTTTATTTTCCAGTTATACCTTCCAGGTGGTACAAGGAAACACAGACATATTTTGGAAATTCCAGCGCTATAATCTGATCGTCGAGTATCACAGCCGGCCGGCTCTGGCACCGCCCTTCATCATCATCAGTCACCTCAACCTTTTCATTAGATCAATTTTTAAGGAACCGCAACACAAGCGAGAGCATTTTGGTAAGTAACCCTCCTCGCGGTTTGTGCATCAATACCAAACCAGGCAAGGGGTAGCACAGTGGTGCAGCGGGACCCAGGTTCGATCCTGACTATGGGTGTTGTCTGTATGGAGTTTGTATGTTCTTCCTGTGACTGTGTGGGTTTTCTCCGGTTTCCTCCCACACTCCAAAGACATACAGGTTTGTAGGTCAAGTAGCTTCAATAAAATTGTAAATAGTCCTGAGTGTGTAGGATATATGGGGTGATCGATGGCACAGACTCGATGGGCCTGTTTATGTGCTGAACATCAAAAAAGATAACGATAAGGTAAGATTCAATAGCATCAGCTTTTCTGGATAGACCCACTGTATTAAGGAACTACCGATGCCTGAATCTTGAACAAAACACAAAGGATATGTGGCAAAACACCAGGTAGTGGAGTAGCTCAGTGGTCAGGCAGCATCTCTGGAGGGAATGGATAGGCAACGTTTTGTGTTTGGAATTTTCTTCAAACTGCTGAGAATGACCTTTCAGTCTGAACAAAGTTCTATCAGTGTGGAGAGAACTAAGGAATTGTAAGGGTAAAAATACTCTAATGGAACTTATCTACAGGCCCCCAAATAGTAGCCTGGATATCGGGTGCAAGTTGAATCAGGAATTGAAAGTGGCATGTAGTAAAGGAAATCTACGGTTGTTATGGGAGATTTCAACATGCAGGTAGACTGGGAGAATCAGTTTGGTACTGGACCCCAAGAAAGGGAGTTTGTGGAGTGCCTCTGTGATGGATTCTTAGAGCAACTTGTATTGGAGCCTACCAGGGAGAAGGCAATTCTGGATTTAATGTTATGTAATGAACCGGATTTGATAAAGGATCTTGAGGTTCAGGAGCCATTAGGAGGCAGTGACCATAATATGGTCAGGTTTAATCTACTATTGGTAAGGGAGAAGGGTAAATCGGAGGTGTCAGTGTTACAGTTGAATAAAGGGGATTATGGAGCCATAAAGGAGGAGCTGGCCAAAGTTGACTGGAAAGATACCCTAGCAGGGATGACAATGGAACAACAATGGCAGGAATTTCTGGGAATAGTACAGCAGGTGCAGGATCAGTTCATTCCAAACAGGAAGATGCCAAGGGAAGTAAGGGGCCACCGTGGCTGATGAGGGACGTCAGGGACAGTATAAAAATAACAGAGAAGTACAACGTAGCAAAGATGAGCGGGAAGCAAGAGGATTGGGTAATGTTTAAAGAGCAAGAGAAGGTAACTAAAGAGGCAACATGGGAAGAAAACATGAGGTACGAAGGTAAGCTAGCCAAGAATATAAAGGAGGATAGTAAAAGCTTCTTTAGGTATGTGAAGAGGAAAAAAATAGTTAAGACCAAAGTTGGACCCTTGAAGACTGAAAAAGATGAATTTATTATGGGGAACAATGGTAGATGAGTTGAACAGGTACTTTGGATCCGTCTTCACTAAGGAGGACACAAACAATCTTCCTGATGAGCTAATGGCCAGAGGATCTGGGGTGATGGAGGAACTGAAGGAAATCAACATTAGGCTGGAAATGGTGTTGGATAGACTGATGGCTGATAAATCCCCAGGACCTGATGGTCTGCATCCCAGGGTACTTAATGAAGTGGCTCTAGAAATCGTGGAAGCATTGGTGGTAATTTTCCAATGTTCTATAGATTCAGGATCAGTTCCTGTGGATTGGAGGGTAGCTAATGTTATCCCACTTTTTAAGAAAGGCGGGAGAGAGAAAACGAGGAATTATAGACCAGTTAGCCTGACATCGGTGATGGGGAAGATGCTGGAGTCAATCATAAAAGATGAAATAGTGGCACCTTTGTATAGCAGTAAAAGGATCGGTCTGAGTCAGCATGGATTTACGATGTGGAAATCATGCTTTCCTGGAATTTTTTGAGGATGTAACTAGGAAAATGGACAAGGGACAGCCAGTGGATGTAGTGCACCTAGACTTTCAGAAAACATTTGATAAGGTCCCATATAGGAGATTAGTGGGCAAAATGAGGGCACATGGTATTGGGGGTAGAGTGCTGACATGGATAGAAAATTGATTGGCAGACAATAAACAAAGAGTAGGGATTAACGGGTCCCTTTCAGAATGGTAGGCAGTGGCTAGTGGGGTGCCGCAAGGCTCGGGGCTGGGACCGCAACTATTTACTATATACATCAATGATGTAGATGAAGGGATTCATTAGCAAATTTGCAGATGACACAAAGCTGGGTGGCAGTGTGAACTGTGAGGAGGATGCTATGAGAATGCAGGGTGACTTGGACAAGTTGGGTGAGTGGGCAGATGCAGTTTAATGTGGATAAATGTGAGGTTATCCACTTTGATAGCAAAAACAGGAATGCAGATTATTTTCTAAGTGGTGTCAAGTTGGGAAAAGGGGAAGTACAACGGGATCTGGGGGTCCTTGTTTATCAGTCAATGAAAGTAAGCATGCAGGTACAGCAGGCAGTGAAGAAAGCAAATGGTATATTGGCCTTCATAACAAGAGGAGTTGAGTATAGGAGCAATGAGGTCCTTCTGCAGTTGATGGGGCCCTAGTAACACCACACATGGAGTATTGTGTGCAGTTTTGGTCCACTAATTTGAGGAAGTACATTATTGCTATTGAGGCAGTACAGCATAGGTTTACAAGGTTAATTCCCGGAATGGTGGGACTGTCATATGCTGAGAGAATGGAGCGGCTGGGCTTGTATACTCTGGAGTTTAGAAGGATGAGAGGGAATCTTATTGAAGCATATAAGATTGTTAAGGGTTTGGACAATCTAGAGGCAGGAAACATCTTCCCGATGTTGGGGGAGTCCAGAACTACAGGCCACTGTTTAAGAATAAGGAGTAAGCCATTTAGAACAGAGATGAGGAAACACTTTTTCACACAGAGAGTTGTGAGTCTGTGGAATTCTCTGCCTCAAGGCGGTGAAGGCTGGTTCTCTGGATACTTTCAAGAGAGAGCTAGATAGGGCTCTTAAAGAAAGCGGAGTCAGGGGATATGGGGAGAAGGCAGGTACAGGGTACCGATTGGGGGATGATCAGCCATGTTCTCATTGAATGGCGGTGCTAGCTCGAAGGGCCGAATGGCCTACTCCTGCACCTATTGTCAAAGATCCCAACCCAAAACATTGCCTATCCATTCCCTCCATGGATGCAGCACTTTGTGTTTTGCCACTGTATACCCTTGTGTGAGGTTCATGTTCATTTGAATGTCACCTGAAGCCTACACAGAGTGACACTTTGTAGCAGCCAATTACCCTAACAAATGGCATGTTTTTTGGGACATGGAACGTAACTGGAGCACCCAAAGGGAATGCATGAGATTATAGGGAGAATGTGTAAACTCCGCAAAATCTGCAACTGATGTCAGGACTGACCTGGATGCTGGAACTGGGAAGCAGCAGCTCTATCAGCTGTGCCACTGTACCCTCTGTGGTTCTACGAACTTCACTGCATCTCTCACCATAATCCTGCACCTTGTTCTGTGATTCAGCCCTTCGTGGGAATAGAGAGGGGGAATGCAAATTATGCATGGACAATGGCTCAATGCTTTTAGAAACATTGAAAATAGGTGCAGGAGGCCATTCGAGCCAGCACCACCATTCATTGTGATCATGGCTGATCGTCCCCTATGAATAACCCGTGCCTGCCTTCTCCCCATATCTCTTGACTCCACTAGCCCCTCGAGCTCTATCTAACTCTCTTAAATCCATCCAGTGATTTGGCCTCCACTGCCCTCTGTGGCAGGGAATTCCATAAATTCACAACTCTCTGGGAGAAAAGTTTTTTCTCACCTCAGTCTTAAATGACCTCCCCTATATTCTAAGACTGTGGCCCCTGGTTATGGACTCGCCCAACATTGGGAACATTTTTCCTGCATCTAGCTTGTCCAGTCCTTTTATAATTTGATATGTTTCTATAAGATCTGCCCCTCATCCTTCTTAACTCCAGCAAATAATTAACAACTAAATTATCCCAGCGCCACTCTTCAAATGTTTTGTTTCGTGAATCTCTTCCAGAAAAGAAATTACCCGAGAGCTTGGACCAGAAAATCAGGATCTGGGAATCTGTACAAAAAGAAAATTATCTCGCCAACTTGGAAAAGGGGAAGAGAGAAAGCAGCACAGAAAGACTGAAGAAAACCTCCACCAAGTAAGTTTAATGAAAAGAAAACTCATTTCCTAACCATAAGCAGTTTGTACAAAACATCGACAGAATAGATCATTGCAAGATCTCGCCAACGAACACCAAGACTTCACCTGGATGGCAGTGTGAGGGGCCCTCCTAGATAGATCCATCCTGAACAGCTAGGATCTCACTCCCAACGCACTTTGCTTTTGGACAGCTGCAGCGAGGATGAGACAACCAGCCACCTCTTTGCGGACAATGCATTTGCAAAGAATGTTTGGAAAAGAACGCAAAGTTCCTTATTGACAGTCACAAATTGTTTGAGTAACTCAGTGGGTCAGGCAGCCTATCTGGAGAACATGGATAGGTGACATTTCGGGTCAGGAACCTTCTCACAAAGTGCTGTAGTAACTCAGCAGGTCTATGTTCTCCAGGGATGCTGCCTGATCCACCAAGTTATTCCAGCACTGTGTCCTTTTGTGTAAACCAGCATCTGCAGTCTAAATAAGGACCTCAACCAAAAATGTCACCCATTCCTACTATCCAGAGATGCCACCTGTCTTGCTGAGTTACTCCAGCATTTTGTGTCTATCTTCGGTATAAACCAGCACCTGCAGTTCCTTGTTGCCAAGGAATGTTATTCCAAGGCTGTTCCCAGGAATGCAAACAATGGCATACATCGACCATTCAGTTTGCCCCAACCTTACTGGCCTTCCAATACAACAATTTGTCCATAAGGGAATGCTGCCAACTGCCACATTCCAGGCTGCGGAATAATGTGTGCAGAAGATACATTGATGGAACATAGACCAGGGAGTATGGTGGCAAATTGATTGAGCTGCTGCATCACATCTCCAGCTATCCGTGCTCACTCTTACCTCTTGCTGTGTGGAGTTTGCATGCTCTCCCTGTAATAGCATGGGCTTCCTCCAGATGCTACAGTCTCCTCCCACATCCCAAAAGATTTGTGGGCTGGTCGGATAATTGGCTTAGATCAACGTAAACTAAGTCTGTTCAGATATGGCAACTAGCTACTCACTGAGCTGGGTGGCAGCCATTACATCTTCAAATTGATTTGCATGATGCGGAATCTGTTCAAAATCTAATCCACTTCATGCGGCTCATTAGCAAGGTGTACATTCTGTTCCTTGAATTGGCCTGGATACCATTTTTGGGCTAACTACCTTCCTTAAACCTTGATAAGTTCTTAATCACCATGGACATCATATCCTTTAACATAATGGGACTGTTTTTTTCTTTTAGGGTAGATTCATTACTTAAATCTGTAAATGGACTTCATGAGAGGGAAAAACGCCTTGAAAGCCTTGAGACAAAGGTAGGTCTAAAATAATTTTGAGCTAATGGCATGCCTTTCCAATGTTTTCTTGTTATTTTAACATTTTGTTGAATAAGCAAATAATGGGGAATATAGCCACTGTGCCAATTATTGCTTTGGTAATGAACACATTGATATTTAAGCAACAATCAGCTGAGACTTACTTCACGGGACTCTAACCAAATGTTCAATTAGTGGAGCAGAGCGTCAACATTTGTCACATGGCAGTGTGATACCATGCGAGATGGGAAGAAAATGTTACTTTTGATTTCTGACACAAACATTTTGTTTGCGCTTGGCATCACTTTACTCAGCAGGTCAACTACCATCAATCAGAAACACACCCAACAAATTAACCTAGTTTCAAAAAATGTGAAAATCTATTAGTGAAACCTTAAATTAGTACTAATGTGAGATTAAACATAACATGACCCGATGATGTTCTATGTCTGTGCTAACAGACAATACCAGTTCCATTTTGGTACAAGTGTGCTCTTAACTACACCTAGCACCATCTCAGTTTTATATTTGTAGTTAACCTATTGATGTGATGCTCGTCACCATTAGTATGGTAGTGATGCCTAAGACACACTTCAAAAGGCGGAGAAATAAAATATGAAGGGCCCGACCCGAAACGTCACCTATTTGTGTCTTGCAGAGATCCACTGAAATATTCCAGCACTTTTTTTGTTGTAAACCAGCATCTGCAGTTCCTTGTGTTTACAAATTCTGCAGCTGCTGGAAATCTGAAATTAAAATCAATGCTGGAAGTACCCAGCAGGGCAGTCAGCATTCAGAGAAAGGAAAAAAAACTTCATTGTTTACATTTCTTTATCTCTCCACAAAAGCTTTCTGGACACTCAGCAGTTTCTATTTGTTGCGTACCCACCCCATGACTCGTGTTCCATTAACCCATCCAAACATTTTCAGTTGCAGCTCCTTAATCGAAATCCCCGATGATTAATTTTTAGTCGCGCTAATGCTTTTAAATATAGCTTCAATAATAGTTGCACAAGTTTATTTCTTGGTATTTTTGCAGATTAAATATTGCAGTGATGTTCTAGCCTGGATGACTGAATCCTTTATTCAACAAAACCTACACTGCAACAGACCTCCTCCAACCAGTGGTGCAGGTACTGCTATTTGATCAGAGGCTACATTTGTGCATCCATATATATGTTGCTTCCAATTTAATTTTCGAGTTCACATGGTCAGCAAATTTCAAATCAACCATTGCTTGTGTGCATCATTTGGTGTGTAAAGAGATGTTTGATCAGGGAATCAAGGGTCGTGGGGAACTGAGGCAGTTACGTCTCGATATGACATGCTTTGACTTAATTCACTTTCAATAAGAGTGCTCCAGTTTAAGATATGAAAACATGAGAATCCAAAAGTGAAGTGACCAAAATGTTCTTCAATTAGTCTGAAGCGGATTCAGAGAGGATACAAAGAGATTGCAGTGGGAAGTTCCCACTGCAATCTCTTTGGATCCTTTCAAGAGAGAGCTAGATAGGGCTCTTAAAGACAGCGGAGTCAGGGGATATAGGGAGAAGGCAGGAACGGGGTACTGATTAGGGATGATCAGCCATTATCACATTGAATGGCGGTGCTGGCTCAAAGGGCCGAATGGCCTACTCCTGCACCTATTGTCAATTGTCAAATGCTTCCTGAAAAATCATGTGGATGGTTGGCACGGTGGTTCCGCAGTATTGCTGTCTTATAGCACCAGCGACGCAGGTTCGATCCTGACTACAGGTGGTGTAAGGAGATTGTACATTCTTCCTGTGACTGCGTGGGTTTTCTCCAGATGCTCTGCTTTCCTCCCCCATTCCAAAGATGTGCAGGTTTGTATGTAAATTGGCCTCTGTAAACTGTCGACATGGACCCGGTGGGGTAAAGGGCCTGTTTCCATGCTGTATCTCTAAACTAACTTCACTCCATATATTTCAGGTCTCTTGCAGAAGATGCAGTAATCTACTTTACGTTTGGACGACCTAATACTAATTGAAACGTCTTTGTTAAAAAAATCACTGGGAATATGAAATAACATTTTAAACGAAGGTTCTTGGCCGATCAGGCAGCAAGCGTTGGCAGAGAAAGAGTTAAATATTTAAGGTCGACAAAAGCGCTGGAGAAACTCAGCGGGGCTCCATAGATGCTGCCGCACCAGCTGAGTTTCTCCAGCGCTTTTGTCTACCTTCGATTTTCCAGCATTTGTAGTTCCTTCTTGAACAAAATATTTAAGGCCTATGACCTGATCAGAACTGGGAAGGGTGGGGAGAAAATTTAAATTACTGGAAGCACTGGGGTGAAAAGTGTTGTCATCCAAATGAATGCAATGGAATCAGAAGAACTGGAAGGCTGAGTGGGAGATGATGTGATCAAGGTCGCTGAGGGTGTTTCTGAGACTACAGCATATTTACTGCCAAACCATTGCTCAGACAGAAATAGAAAATGGGACAAAGTACTGTGAGACACGGAAAGCAGTAACATAAGTGATGAAAATTGAGTTCTGATTGAAAACATTAAACAACCCTGACACAGTCATCATGTGCCAACACATGACACTCACTAAGCATTTATCTCAGGATGTGATGAGGGCAGCGATTCAAGAAATGCTGAATAGCTTGAACAGACCTGCTTAATATACTGATAGTGATCCGCAGCTCTATATAGAACACAGAACTAAAAACGACTCCATTTTTGCAAACCAAACACTTACAGGCAATTGATTAAGTAAGCCCTTGGATATGCACTTAATGCAGGCAAATTGGATTAGTGCAGATGGGCTAAAAGGTTGGAATGGGCATGGTTGGCTAAAAGGCCCGTTTCTGTGCTGTACAACAATGAGTATTTGTTTCACTGGACAGTACACTTACAAACAGTGTAAGCCCTTTACTGAAGTTTGTTTCTCAACATGGAACAATGGATCTTCTGTGTTTATACAGACCTATGGATTTTAGGCCCAGAATTTTGGATATAGATATTTACAACCTCTGATGTGTAGGAAGGAACTGCAGATACAGGTTTAAACCGAATATAGACACAAAATATTGGACTAACTCAGCGGGACAGGCCACCCATTCCTTCTCCCCGAGACGCTGCCTGTCCCACTGAGTTAGTCCAGCATTTAGATATACAACTTCTGGTATCTATATACATTCATTTGAAATCAAAGAGTCCTATATCCTTCCATTTTGAGTGTTAACAATCATTTAAAATTCATTCTTCCAGTTATTCGGTATGTCATAGCAATTAGAGTAAACACCTTTTCTCTTGTCCCGCTTTCCAGCCCCTGCAGATTCTCCCATTCCAGTCTACAAGAAACAACCAGCAGACGTTACTGACTGCCCAGTGGACACTGAAGCAATGGCCATGCCCTACATCGATAACTAAGGAAACCACTCTGGAACAGAGAATAATAATGAATGAATATTTCACGAGCATTAATCTTTGCCCGCTTTGGCAACAACTGCGTCAAAAAAATACACATTTTAAACTTGAATTTTAATCTGGGAAACTAAGTTGTAGCTTTTTGGATAAGTAAAGGAAAATGAAGAGCGAACAATCATATCTTCCAGTAGCGACTGGCATACATATCAGATCATTGATACACTCAGTCAGGGCTGAGGCTCACTGGTCAAAATGTAATCCGGATCACACAACTAAAATAATTTACTATAGTTTTCAACTTTTGCTAGAGTAAATATTTATTTTGGGCATTGTTTCGCAAGGTGACAATCAAAGTGACAAGCGAACCTCTCACACAATGGCTATATAAAGTACTTTAACACTTTTAAGCCTCAGGTTGATTCATCTTCGAAAATTCTAGTACCTCTCCCCACTGCATGACTTGAATACCTAGACCAACTTTGCAGGACAGTACTGCTGTTGTGCTAAGCTGGCAAAAAAAATTCCAAAGAGAGAAATTAAACATAGTTCATTAAATATAGTGGCAGTTCATGGCAGACCCATTGTTTCTGCCCTCTCCTGCCCCCAGTCTCCAACATTATCATTCCGCAGCCCCGCACGACCCAGTTTTACTTTCTCCCCAAAATCCATTGTTTCCCCTGGGTCCTGCCCCAAAAGTTCCTCATTAACGATCGCAGGCAATCCAGTTTTCCTTGTATGCCAACATCAAGCAACTAAATTGCTTATTATTTTCAGGGTTATTTCTGGGAACTTGCTGCATGTAATTGTGCTGGTCTTATTTAAGAACATAATTAGTATGGCCCAGGCAGCCCTTCAAAGCCAGCACCGCCATACGACAAAGTTGTGCCTGTTCCTCTGCTTCTTCCACGTTCCTGCCCAACTATTATTTTCACCCTAATGGTCAAATGCACATCCAAGTAATATTGTAGGACACAAATTGATTTGTCATTTATCAAATACAAAGGCAGTTTCGGTGTTAGCTGTCACAAAGATTATTGCACGGCCGTGATGAAAATCTAAGCCATTCCATTAAATACCGTTTGACAGCACTGGGCCTGCACTCGCTGGAGTTTAGAAGGATGTGGGGGGGTTGGGGGGAAGGGACTTCATTGAAACTTACCAAATATTGAAAGACTTGGATAGAGTGGATGTGGAGAGGATGTTTCCACTAGTGGGAGTCTTACACCAGAGGTCATAGCCTCAGAATTAAAGGACGTTCCTTAAGGAAGGAGATGAGGAATTGAAGAAAGATCTCAGACCGAAACGTTGCCTATTTCCTTCGCTCCATAGATGCTGCCTCACCCACTGATTTTTTCCAGCATTTTTGTCTACCGAGGAATTTCTTTATTTAGTCTGTGGAATTATTTGCCAGACACGGCTGTGGAGGCCAAATCGGCCAAATCAATGGATATTTTTAAGGCAAGGATAGATTCTTGATTAGTACGGGTGTCAGGGGTTATGAGGAGAAGGCCAGAGATAGATCAGCGGAGTAATTGAATGGCGGAGTAGACTTGATGGGCCGAATGGCCTAATTCTGCTATCACATGACCTTAAATTGCAAATTTGCACCTGCATTACTACATCTGTCAATTACGTTTGTACACATTGTTTACTGTTACATTGTAGGATTGAGTTGTAATGTAATCTATCTATATATATCTCTCATCTTGTTTGTGAGTTTGCGTGTCTGTCTGTGAGTCATGCCCTGAATAACGGCAAAACGGTACACGATACAATACAATTTTGGACCACCTTACCATTGTCCTGTGGCGTGTTGTATCAAGTTTTGGTCAGATTGATATTATATTTTACAAGTTATTCACATTTTAAACTTTACAAATTTAACTTTTCACTTAATTTCTCATAGTAAAAAATGAAAATCCAATTGCTGGCCCTGCCCTTTACAATGTTGCGTATCACAGAACACTGAGTCCTGGCAGCAAGTGCAATCGGATTTTTTTTTTTAAGTTTAAAAAAAGGCAGGGTGAAGAGGGGGAGGGAGTGCTGGGGGGTAAGGGGAACTGAGCCACCTCTGCGCAGTTGGGAGCTATGGATGAGTGGTGGAATATTGCGTTGGGGGACCGGGCTTCCCGTGTGATAGGGACCCAACGGGTCCCACTTGTTCTAGTATTGAAATAAAAGTTTGCTTGTACTGATAATCCAATAATGTATTGTGCTTTTTTTTCTAAATAAAAAAATAACAATTTAAGAGCAAAAGTGCAACTAGGTAAAATGGTGTCACAAGTAGATGGGTGATGGTGGTGATGTTTGGCATGCTGCCCTTCATCAGTCAGGACACTGAATATAGAAGCTGGGATGTTATGTTGTTGTTTTAGTTGTCCTGCTATCGGAAAGACACATTAAGCTGAAAAGAAAGCAAAGAGGATTAACAAGAGTGATGTGAGGACAAGGGTCTGAGTTATAGGGCAAGGCTAAGCAGACAACAATTTTATTTTAGGAGAGTAGGAGACTGAGGGGCAACCTTACAGGAGTATATAAAATCATGAGGGGAAAAGGTGAATGTACAGGGAAGGAGAAAGAGTCAAGAACTAGAGGGCATATATTTAAATTGAGGAGAAAGATTTAAAAAGGGACCTGTCAGGCAACATCTCCACACAGAATGGCATGTATTTCAAAGGAGAAAATGTGGGCGAGGCAGATAAAATAACATCTAAAAGACATTTGGACAACTACATGGACTGGAAAGGTTTAGAGGAACATGGGCCTAACGTGGTCAAATGGGATTAGATTAGATGGGCATTTTGGTCAGCCTGGATGAGTTGGGCCGATGGACCCATTTCGTCGTTGTGTTACTCAATGACTGCACCTTTTGAGTTGTTTTAATAGAGACCTAATTCTTCCAATTTATTTTGTCTTTTTATCCCATCACGCCATATAGAATCCTAATATTTTCATATTGTACTTCTCCAGTCTCATTAGCTTTCCCCTAAGATTTTTATAAACCAACATCAAATATAGGTGTGACGTTGTGAACCTTGCACTAAATCTCTCTACTCTTTGCCAATAACTGAATATTCTGAAGCTTACATTTTGTAACTAAATTGGAACACTCATCAAAATGGCATTCAGGACCAAGTATAACATTGTTCAGCTTCCCAGAGATATGACAGAATCTTTAAACTTGTAAAATGATCCAGGAACCAGATCCTGTGAAACCCACCTTTTAACTTGAGATGATGCCAAGAATTTATATTAAAGGCAAAGGTGATGTGCAAAAGAAATGATCCGGAAACCTGCACATCTAACATGACCATGTTTGCCTTTTGACCGGGTCACCATTATGAGCCACGGCAAGAGCTAGATGGTATAAACACATATAATCTAAGACTCAAAACTTATTGTGAAAAATTCTGATTTGACAGGTAAGGCGGATGAGCTCAGTCATATGGGATTGTGATATTACAGCCATTCGACTAACACACTTGAGGGAAGGGCAAGACTGGCAGCTCAATGTTCCAGGGTAGAGATGCTTACAGACAGGATCAAAGTGAGAGCAGGAGAGGGGGGGATAATTGTGATTTTGATCACGGAGAATATGACGAAAGAGGATATGCCTGGGGAACATCCAGAGGCTACATGGGTAGAATTTGGAGATTATTTGGAGAGGGGTGGGTGATTACTTTGATGGGGTTATACTTTAGGCCTCCCAACAGCCAGTGGAATTAGACAAATGTAGGGAGATAATTTTTGGAATAGGGGTCATAATACTTGATGATATTATATTTCCCAACATCGACTGAGACCGTCACAGTGCTCAGGGATTGGATAGGGCAGAAAGATGGGCACAAAATGCTGGAGTAACTCAGCAGGACAGGCAGTATCTTTGGAGAGAAGGAATGGGTGACGTTTTGGGTTGAGACCCTTCTTCAGACTGAGAGTCTGGGGAAAGGGAGATTAGAGATATGGAAGGGCAAGGTGTGAAAATGACAGATCAAAGCACATGCTGATCAAGAAAATGTAGAATGGTTCATTGTTAGCTGAGGGAAAGGTTGAGGTAGTGGAAGACTGGAGGGTGGCTAATGTGGTACTTTCATTTAATAAGAACTGCAAAGACAAGGGAGGAACGGAAAGGCCAGTGAATTACCCAGATAAGACATCAATAAATTGGGAAGGTCAAAGATTATTTGATCTAAAGCATCCTCCGCGATAGATCTTTGAAATTTCATTATTACAATATGCAAGTAACACACCACAACCTAGATAGATTGCAGTACCGTAATTTATATATATTATATGTTAACTGAAAGAAATACTTCACCAGAAGCGTGCCAAATTCACAGTGAATGTTAGGAAACAGATAGCTATTTTGCACAAACCTCAATCAATCATTGAACCTGGAGAGAAGATTATACCATGTTCCACCGGGTTGGACTGCTTTGCAAGCTGGACTGGCAGGAAAAGAGCAACTATTTCACATAATACACTGCTTATAATATGGTGCTATGATTTTAGCTGTCAAATCATCATTACCCAGTGTTGTGACAGGAAAAGACTTCTGATTACAAGCTGGTTTCAAGTGTTTATTCCAGTTTCAGATTAATGCTCGAAAGCATTAAAGTGACCTAGTCACTAGGCAATGTAAGAGCTAGTACCTAAGCCATGACCATAATTCAGTCTTCCATGACGACTTGTACTTGGAAACGAACCACTTCTAGTCTTTAGCAGTGACACGTTGATTAGAACCCGTATAAATGCAAGAACACTGATTCTACATTAATAAATATACTATGTTCACATATAAAACATCCATAAAAATGCACGCATTTCACCATGTGCCAAGAACCTGGATCTTCTCCTGTGATCTTGGAACTGCAGCAGGTAATTTGCACACTAGGTCCCAGTCAGCAACTAGATAAATTATCAAATCAACGTTTAAGATGTCAGTTGCAGAATAATTAGCGATCAGAATAATAAACCCCTTTGCTCTTCTGCAAATAAACCTACATTAGCTCTTAACCCCACCAAAGAGAGGGGTTCAAATGTGCTTTGGTTTAATGGCTCATCTAAAAGGTGTACACCTTTTACAACAGTGCTCCAATTCCTTTCACAAATGTCAGTCCCTGGAGATAGTGCATTAAACTACAATAAATTGGGCTAATCAGCCTGGCACAGCACCCTAATAAGTGCCAAAGTACAAACAAATTGGTGCAAATGGCAATGTTAGTGATATGATATACTAGTAAAATTTTTTTTAAAACTTAATTTAATCCCCACAACAAATTATTTTGATCCTTCATGGGAGCAGAATAGACACCAACAGCAATGCAGAAGCACACTGGTGACACATTATTGTAACACACTTGGTTTATAGAACTAGCAGCAAAGGGCACCGGGGTTTACCAATAGAGAATAGAAACTCGTTAAGAGCACTTGAGGTATTAACATACTTTGTTCAGTGGTCAATCGAATAACACTTGCAAGAAACACTTGAAACAGAAAAGTCATACAGCTGTTAATAAATATATCCAGTAAGCTTTTCAAAACAAAATCTCAGTAACTGCAATAGAAGCAAAGTTAATCTAATATATTCCAGTTTATTTAGAATATATTCCCACAATCAATTCTTCAGACCAGTTGAGATGAGCATCACAATGTAAAAATATTCATAAAACTATCCATGTTTTCAAGAGATTATACATTAGTAATAAGGATATTATTAATAATGGGAAAATTATATAAAGGATCAGGATTAAGTTTGTACCTCAAAATGATTTAAAGTGTAAGTATAATAATATAAATCAAAACAGCCCATTAATAATGCAGCTTAGTAAATGGTTATGATGTACTTCTGTGCACATATGGAAAGAGTACTGAAGGTGCGTTTTAAGGGCCAAGAGGGACAGTGGCTACATTTAGGCACTTTGTCCAGCATCCCAACATATCTGCATCCCCAGCATGGCACCTTATGTTCAGTACTGTTTCACTCCACATTGCTTGGGCAGACTAAGTTGTTAACTTTTTGAGAACTACAGCAGCATTTTTATAACCAAATCACTTGCCAATTGGTAGAGGATGTAAGTGCTCCACAGCCAAATGAGATGGAGCGGGAGAGGACTGTCAATGAACACAATTATGCTTTCCTATTGTATTCCCAGTTCTGATAATCTAATTAGAAACCCACATTTTATTACTTTAAACTCGATATTTCTTTACAAAGATTTGAATACTATGAAATTCTAGTCCTCAATGGCTAATTTAACTACCTCTCTTCAACTCCCTCGATCGACACAATCTTCACGCATTAGCATTATATCTGAAAGATGGTCCCAAATATTTATACCTGCCTGTACCATTAAAAATATGATTTTCATAAATTCCCAAAGTCAAGAAACCCACCTACTATTGGAAAACTGAAAAAAGCATTATGTACAAACTTCAGATTTGAAGTTTACCATACAGTAAAGGAAGATTTTCACATTAATCAAATATAACAATGAACATTATTAGCAATTAGTTTAAATGAAAGATATTTTCTAGGAAGGAATTTTCAGTGCTCAGAAACAATGTAAATGCAAATCAAGTCCACTGAAGTTGTAATTACAAACATCAGCAATTCAACAGATACGACAATAGTTACAAAAGCTTAGAAAAATAACGTGGATTTCCTGAGAATTGGAATTGATGTCAATAACATTCAGGTTCTACTAGTACATCATAATGAAGCATGGACAAGCTTAATTCAGAGCAAGATAATCTGTCCATTCACCGCCTAAACTGGAGGCAATTTTTCAAAGCCTCAACTGTTTATATCACAAATAGATCATAATCTCAGGGAAGACCAACTTCTCAGAATAAGGTATTTTGTAGTGAGGAGAAGGGTAATATAATGATGATCACCTGAAAAGCAGTTCACATTACATGGGGGCAGGGATACCAGCCAAAGGATCAGCTTGGTAGCATGTATTTTCTTCAGGAATAAGATTACCTTCCAGCCATGGGTTGCAATAAAATATTTCAATACCACTTTGACTGTGGGCTTATTTTACAACTGAGGGAAGTTGGATAGCACAGCCTTAAGAGATACATTTCAACAGTGAAGGGTTACTTTTCTACTTCAGTATCCTATTTATTACAGGCAATGGAAGAAAGGGAAATAATATCAAGAAGATGATACCTCTGAATGAGAGGTGATATAGCTAGCAATCAATACCCTCACATTAAGTAGCACGTTGTTCAGGAAACTGCAGGCTAAAGTAGGTTATTTTCTTTGAAAACACATTCTTATTGCTTAGATTCCTATGATTTTGTGCGCCATACAAAATCTAGGGATCTACACTTCATTTAAATCAGAAAAGAATGAATCCACCATGGCTATAAAATCTGACAGTAATATGCACCCTCCAAGTATTTCACTGTACACAGAGCACTACTCTAAAGTGAGCATGTCCAACACTTCATTTAACCATATTCTTCTCACAAGGCCTCTTAGCTTATAAAACCAAATATAATTTTCATAATCTATAGACAAAACACAACAGTCTTGATATTTCAAAACAAAATGCTTCAGATAACTTTAGTTAACTCAAAATTTAGCGCTGTACATGTTTTTGCTTTTCCCCCACTCCATCCTGCACCCATTGTTCAGAGAAAACAATCAACAGCTTCTTAAAAAAATGGCATAAGGAAGCATACTAGAAAAAACCCCATACTATTTTATAAGTTAACTCCAAGTATAAAAACATGTGATTCAAATTCCTGGATGAAATGACAGTATATATGACATATATATAACCATGGCTTTAAGAATTCAAAACCATGGTCACTATTGCTGAAGGATTTGAAAGCCGTAATTTCATGAAAACAAAAATGTTTTTACAAAGATGCCAAAATTTTCAATGCATTATAAGGAAGAAGTTTTCTTACAAAACACTGGCCAGCAGTGTTAGATGCAGCCAGGTATCCAATTGCATAATTGGATACTTATGGATCAAAGGTTGAACTAATTTAACAGCTTGCAATAAAGCTAAAAATATTTGCCGTTTCAGTGCAATTCTACCACTAAATAACCAGCAACATTCAGAATCACATCAGGTTGCCAGGGCATTCTAGGTTGAATGCAGTTTTTTTTTTGATAAGTATTAGGCATGGAAGCCTGAATTGTCTCCTAGATCCAACAGTGCTGGCCACTTCACAATTCCACTAAAGGAATAAGTTAAATCCTTCGCAAGAGATAACCAAGTTAGTGATTAGATCATAATCCACATTCGCATGCTATTTTAGAGCTTAAACAAACCTCTGGGTGATTAGAACTAGTCTGTACAACTGTAAGTTGGCAAGTAGTGTAAGAAACATTGATCCAAAATATTGTACATTGGCCAGGTTTAGTTTCATGAAATTATGATATAGTTAGCTTAATATATTGATTTTGCAGCACTAAACACCCAGTGAATGTAACAAATGTATATATCAGCCAACAACTGGAGTGTCATTGTTGTTACCCAATGGAGAAACTCGTTCTTGCAGTTCTGTTGATGGTACATAGTTGTCAGTGTTCCTACTTCACAACATTCAACATTTCCTTTGCCTTGCATCACTGGCATTATGCTTGCTTTTTATAAAAGGGTTTGCATTGCCATTGCCCACTTTTTCCTTTTCATTTGCCTTGTCTTGTTTTTGAAGTCTGGTTTCCTTCCATCGCAACGTGATATTCCTGTTGGAAATAGCATGGTTACAATTATTATACACATGGGTCATCTTCTGCTGTGATAGTTCTAGTGTCACTGACATATGTGAACTATAAGATCATTTACACGGGTGAGATTAATCCCAGCCTGCACTATTGATGCACCTGATAATTAAGTTTGCACAATAGATTCACCTGATAATTACATACAGTGTCCTCCATAATGTTTGGGACAAACACCCATCATTTATTTATTTGCCTCTGTACTCCACAATTTGAGATTTGTAATAGAAAAAAAATCACATGTGGTTAAAGTGCACATTGTCAGATTTTAATAAAGGCTATTTTTATACATTTTGGCTTCACCATGTAGAAATTACAGCTGTGTTTATACATAGTCCCCCGCATTTCAGGGCACCATAATGTTTGGGACACATGGCTTCACGGGTGTTTGTAATTGCTCAGGTGTGTTTAATTGCCTCCTTAATGCAAGTATAAGAGAGCTCTGAGCACATAGTCTTTCCTCCAGTCTTTCCATCACCTTTGGAAACGTATATTGCTGTTTATCAACGAGGACCAAAGTTGTGCCAATGAAAGTCAAAGAAGCCATTATGAGACTGAGAAACAAGAATAAAACTGTTCAAGACATCAGCCAAACCTTAGGCTTACCAAAATCAACTGTTTGGAACATCATTAAGAAGAAAGAGAGCACTGGTGAGCTTACTAATCGCAAAGGGACTGGCAGGCCAAGGAAGACCTCCACAGCTGATGACAGAAGAACTCTCCCTATAATAAAGAACAATCCCCAAGCACCTGTCCGACAGATCAGAAACACTCTTCAGCAGTCAGGTTTGGATTTGTCAATGACCACTGTCCGCAGAAGACTTCATGAACAGAAATACAGAGGCTACACTGCAAGATGCAAACCACTGGTTAGCTGCAAAAATAGGATGGCCAGGTTACAGTTTGCCAAGAAGTACTTAAAAGAGCAACCACAGTTCTGGAAAAAGGTCTTGTGGGCAGATGAGACGAAGATTAACATATCAGAGTGATGGCGAGAGCAAAGTATGGAGGAGAGAAGGAACTGCCCAAGATCCAAAGCATACCACCTCATCTGTGAAACACGGTGGTGGGGGTGTTATGGCCTGGGCGTGTATGGCTGCTGAAGGAAATGGCTCACTTATCTTCATTGATGATACAATTGCTGATGGCAGTAGCATAATGAATTCTGAAGTGTATAGACACATCCTATCTGCTCAAGTTCAAACAAATGCCTCAAAACTTATTGGCCAGCGGTTCATTCTACAGCAAGACAATGATCCCAAACATACTGCTAAAGCAACAAAGGAGTTTTTCAAAGCTAAAAAAATGGTAAATTCTTGAGTGGCCAAGTCAATCACCCGACCTGAACCCAATTGAGCATGCCTTTTATATGCTGAAGAAAAAACTGAAGGGGACTATCCCCCAAAACAAGCATAAGCTAAAGATGGCTGCAATACAGGCCTGGCAGAGCATCACCAGAGAAGACACCTAGCAACTGGTGATGTCCACGAATCGCAGACTTCAAGCAGTCATTGCATGCAAAGGATATGCAACAAAATACTAAACATGACTACTTTCATTTACATGACATTGCTATTTCCGCATCCAAGTGGGAGGCAAATCAATCTTGCCTATTTTAGTTGGGGTGTCATCCTGACTGCAAGTAAGGAAGAGTTCCCTCAAAGTGCGTTAAAAGGTATTGACCACACGAACCATTGGAATTCACTATCAGCTGTCCTGAGAGAGAGCTGCAATCGTGTGAGAGCTGCAACCCAAAGCAGAGGATGCTAACAAACACTACAAAACATCATCCTAGCAAATCTACAAAGATGCTAATGGGCCTAACAAGACTCGTTTATTTCAAACTACCATAACACGATTTTCCTATTATCTCCCTTGTATTTTCTCCACTTTAAGCCATTTAAAAAAAAAAAACTGAACTTGATTTTCGAAAGGTGCTGGGTGAACCAGAACCCAAGTGGTTGTTTCAAAATGACTGCAACATTTCACTCGCATGCCTGCCCCCACCACCAGTGAAAATCTAGGCAGAGATGGCAGTTCAACAAAGCTCTTTGGTACAGGGAGAACAATGTTCCCCAGTTGTAGAGTGAAAACCTATTCCCACTAGTAGGGTGCCAAAAAATCCTATACAAAGACAAACCTGCAGCTACTGGTACTGTCCCCCAATATTTATATATATTAATAGATCTATTCCCACCAGTATTGTACCCCATTATAGTGACAGCCCAGTGGCCACCAGTATTTTACCAGTTATATACTGCCAGACCTGTGTTCAATTGTACTGTACCAAGTGTTATACAGTAACTAACGTAGGGCTACAAATTGAGACCCTCCCCACATTATGAACACACAATTTATGTACGGCCTGTAAATTTGAAGGAATATTTGGGGGACTGATGTAGCAATGTTACAAAATTTTGAGATTTTAAAAATCAAGTCTGTAATTTATCCCATCAGATAAAGCATAAAAATAAGTTTAATTTGACACCTAATTCACTTTCATATCTCAAGTATTTAAAAAGTTATGGCCATTTTCATACTCGGAAATGAGCATCTTGTTCCCTATTGATTTTCTATGGACATAACAAAAAAGTTGTGATCGTGAACAGTCAAAAGCCCATAACTTTCTTAAAAATTAAGAGAACTGAATGAAATTTTCAGTTATCATAGATTGAAGCATTCTGAAACAAATATAAAATAATCTTACTTGGATGACCTGAAATTAAAGCATATAATTAGTTAGTTACCTAATTGTAGCTAATTTCAGACTTCAATTACTAGATCTAAACATCTATCCATTTCTTAATAAATGATTAACATTTTTAAATAGCCTAAATGTCCAAATAATATTCACAAATAATTCACAATAAAACATGATTTTTAAATCTCATTTACATTAATTTATAGGCCAAATGGAAGGAATTCAGTGTTCAATTGCTGTAAATAAATGCCCATTTAAATCAGCTTTCCAGTGTGTCTCTGTGGAACGCGCTGGTTTAGAACGTTCACATTGCGGTAGATTTGTGCCCCAAATGCCCAGAAAAATACTGCGCGATATAATGGGCCCAAAATGAGCTACTCGCAATATTAAACTTTGTATAAAAGGATCTTTAGAAGCCCTTTTTAATGTAAAAAATATACAACCTACCTTCTGTGGTTTGCTTTATGAGACCCTGCGGTTGCTGGCGGTCGCGGGTTTAGAGATTGATTTTTAAACTACTATAACTATTATTCAAGGCCTTTAAACCTAATAATAGCTTTTGCGACGGGGTCTTCCAGCGATTTTTCGTTAATAATTAACTAGGCTGAACATCTTCGATTTGAACAGCCTAGAGAAAATCGCGTTTTAAACCCGCCCCCTCTAAACGGCGCCAAAATCGCGCACACCCGCAGCGGCAGATTTTCAAAGACGCTTCAGGTAGGCTTTGCAACATACCTAACTGATGGGATGGATTTGCTGGCTGTCGAATGCACTTTCTGCCGTGTGGGAACAATTTGCATCAGTATCTGAATGGTTCTCAGGTACCTATAATGTATTCAAGTGATAGACTCTGTGCCTACTTCTATCTGAATATGGATCTGGTCTCTGGTCCCGAGGATTGAACTGGGGTAACATGACCCCTGACCATCTTATCCCCAGATCCCTGGCAGTGATATCCTCCAATTTATTTTTCTTAAATTTCAGTTAGCCTCAGTATGACAATTCTCTTGAAGCTCTTTCTCGGATGCAGATTGTTAAAAATCTGATTAGATTCACTTTGATGCCCGTATGTAAGTTTCAGCTTGCATATTTTTGCATATGACTTGCATATTGTTTGTGTTCCATGTCACAACGGTGCAATGTTTAACTGAGTATATGTTAACATAGATTAGTACTGTGCAATAAAATTACGTAATGGAGTAAAACCAGAATTGGCCTATGACTGAGGTTAACTTTTTCTCGTTCATCAGATGCTGCCTAAACTGTGCAGTGATACAGTATTGTGTTTTTATTTCAGGTTTCCAGGACCGGATGTCTTCTGATTGCAATGGAAATTAGAAATCTGTACAATTTGAATATTTCCAATATTTAATATGAATATTCCTTCATGCCTAATATACGAGAATCACTGGGAAGAATAATGCATGTAATAGATTCCTTTCCTAAACTTGATAGATCTATATCATATCGGTTAAGAATGCGAAAAAAAGAAAGCAACCTTTTACCCGACTGAAAACAATGCCTGGAATTTGAGGCCACTGGCAAAATATTCAGATTGCTCTGGTACAGCTCCAAGTACATGGTTAAGAATTTGGTGTATAACGTTTAAATCTCAAACGAACAGACAAATTATTCATATTTTACCTGGTAAATTATGCATAGATCCAAAAAATCTTTTGAATAAATCTTACCGTATAAAGAAACGCCATATTGTCCAAGACAGGACCAGTATAAAACCAAGGATCCAGCACTGGGTAACGTAGAAAGGAATTGGAAGTGTGAGTGTATGTGGATCGTATTTCAGCACTATTAGGAATTCTGTCACTGTGATTGCAGCTACCAACCAAGCCTGTTGACCGAGCTTTTTATGGAAATGCCTGCAAAGATGGTTAAAGAGATTAAAAAAGACTAGAAATGTACATTTTGATCTGTTTAGCAAGCTGGAAACAATGTCAGCTTTGCAGTGTGGTATCAGTCTTCCACCCGGATGTTACATGGGTATAATCATGACAATTACTTTATAGGAATACTAGACCTGTCCCCTCAACTTGCGGGGGACGGGGAGAGTGGGGGGGGAGGAGGAAGAGGGATGCCGGGGGATGAAGAGAAAGGTTGGTTGACTTTCCAACCAAAGTCTTAACGTTTTCGAAGTTAAACCAAAACAATGAACTTCAATCGGACTCTTATCTTTAGAGATGTGGAAGTCAGCATTAAGCCTCGTTCATCAAAGTGATATAATGACCGTTGAGAAAGTTCTAGAAAAGCAAGCAGGGAAGCTTGTGAGTGCTTGTGACCTCGGAAGCGTTCGGAAGCTGCAGTACAGAGCCCACGAGTTCTTTCTGCGTCTTTTGAAGAACCGGGGGGGAGGGAGGGGGAGAAGGGGTGTCGTCACTCGCTGTGCGTGGAACATATGGCCGCAGGCCGCGAGGAGCAGAGCCATTGTGATGTCATCAGCTAAACCATCTCCTTTATTTTCCAAATTCGAAATTTTTGAACATTTTCATAAATAACTCGGGAAATAATGCATGAAAATTTCAGATAAGGCGATTTTTGACATCACGGCGTAAATCTCTATCGGAATATGTAAAAATGTCACCGTTTGCGCTTCGTGTTTTCAAGATGTGAAACACACACGAACATCACACAAATAAATACACATCCAAGATCAGAGTTTTATAAGTATAAAGATGGTTTTCGTCTTTGGTTAACCAATATTTCCTTATTTAAGAGGAATTGGTGAAATAAATTTGGGCTGTTATACTATATTTTGCAATTTACACGCCTGCATCAGAAGGCGGAGATGTCTGTTCAGTGTCTAAGTTGATCATGATATGTTTATTCAAAATGATAAATCTTATTCATTTTTTAAACAAATCAAAAAGGCATAAATGCCACGTGCAGGGAATCATAAATCTACATAATTTGTACAAATTAGTAAGACAGTCATGAAGAAAGGGAAAAATATCTACTGAATAGGTGGATGCACACTATATGCTTTAGAGATAAAAACCCATTTGGGATCAATGGCGCCAAAATGACTGAACATTGGCAACATATTTCCAGAGTTTATTATCTTAGGTAGGCAATTGTCCACATTAATATGATGATATCACTTTTAACTTGTCTCTCTTTTTCAACAAATACTTACAGGTCATCCATGAAGTCATAAATCTCACGCATTGCTACACCTCCGACATGCACAAAGAAAACTAGACGTAGCAAGACGAGATAATGTTCGGGAGGCATCCAGAGGACAAACTTCAAGTAAAATGTATTTAACTCCGCAAGCAGGAACTGCAAAATATGAACAAAGGGTCCTTAGTGCTTGGAGCATCTTTAAATGACGAGTTTCAAATATACATAATAATACTTTCTCTGGCGTATAAAATATTACATTTATTTTTTCCTTTTCGCTGGAAATACAAATGCCACATATTATACATTATGGTAATGTCAATCTACAAGGCCAACACAGTTAAAAAACGTGATAAACATTTTAATTATAAAACTGTGAAAATGGAAATGGATCAAAAGGGAGGATTTCAAACATCTCTGACTGAAGTGTTATATAGCTCATTTGTGGCAAGGTTGAGATGTGGTTGGGTACAACTAGGTTGAAGCAACACCTTTTTTCTAGTCAATCATTAACATTTGTACCAACCATGTGAAAACAAAGAACTGCAGGAGCTTTTTACACCAAAGATAGACTTAAAGTGCTGGGGTAACTCAGGTCAGGGGCGTCATCCATCCTTTTTCTCCAGAGGTGCTGCCTGCCCTGCTGAGTTACTCCAGCACTATGTGTCTGTCATTTGTACCAACCAACTTTGTGGCCAACTTTCCAGATTGTCCCATTTCAAGCATTGATAAACATAATTGAAGGTATTGTTATACCAATATATATTCATGAATAGTAGATACCATTGATGGTCTACTTTATTGTCCATGGCATTTGTTATTTATCCCAATTATCCCTCCAAAGGAATTGCCTTGAATTTAAATTCAAGTAATTTTAGTTGTTGAGGTTTTGAACTAGTTTCCACATCAATAGTCTGAACCTTGCTATAGTCAATGTACAACCCAATACATTGGCATACATCCAAGTACTATTTAACAATCCCTGAAATTTGCAGGTGGTTAACATGTTTATCTGTGTCCTTTTCCAACCAAACAGTGAGTACAGGTGCACAACCTTTTATCCGAAATTCCGGAAACCGAAAAGCTCCGAAAATCGGACATGTGTGTGTGTGTGTTTGTTTGGCGGAGTCTGAGGGGAGAAGGAGAGAAGGGAGAGAAGAAGGGAAGGGAGGGAGAGGTCCAGCGGCGGGAACGGATGCCTGGGTCCGGGCGTGAGCTGAGTCCGAGGTTTGTAAACGTTGCTGCAACCCCCGGCCCGGCCCTCCGTGTATTGTTCACCGCGTCTTCCTGGAGAGAGGGGGGAGGGCGGGAGTCGGGGCTGTGTGCGTGAAGCACGGCGACTAGAGGGACGGGAGAGCTGCTCCGGGAGCGTGAGGGCACCTCCCCCTTCTCCATTCCCCCTCACACCCCCCTCCCCATCTACCCCTTTCTTCCCCTTCTACCTCTCTACTCTCTCGGCCCGCAGCGATCTGCCGGACATGCTGTGTGTGTGTGCGTGTGTGTGCGTGTGTGTGTGTGTGTGTGTGTGTGTGTGTGTGTTTGGCGGAGTCTGAGGGGAGAAACGCCGGCACTAAGAGCGAGCGAACGCGCGGACAGAACGGGCAAAGGTCGGAATAGGTGACCAAATATCTTTGTAGGTGACATTTCGGGTCAAGACCCCTCTTCTGACTGACTCAGGGGAAAGAGGAGCAAGTGCTATGGACGGTACTAAGGACAAGTGAATGGAAGATATGCCGATATCTCCCGTTTCCCTTTCCCTTGACTATCAGTCTGAAGAAGGGTCTCGACCCAAAATGTCTACCAACGCCGCTCTATGAACATTGCTTTCGTCCGTCTGTCCACGCTTTCGCTCGCTCTTGGTACCGGTGCTTCTCCCCTCATGGCAGCTATTGAAAAAGTCAACCCGAAATATCACCTATTTCCTCCTATTATCACGTATTCCTCATCAGAGATGCAGCCTGATCCGCTGATTTACTCCAGCCTTTTGTGTCTGTCTTCGGTTTAATCAGCATCTGCAGTATGTGCCGTTTAAAAAGTACAAGGCATGTGCCATTTAAAAAGGAAGTGATAAAAAACATTTAAAACATTTAACAACACCTAAACTGTTCCCCCGCAACGCTGCGAGAGGCATAACTGAAGTCGCGTCGGGGTTACTGAAATGACGGAGGTTACGCTCCGGTGCGGACTACGCGTCAGTTCATTGTATTTCGCAGGAGTGGACCATCTTGCGTGCTACAAGATCTTTGCTCCAATTGATTTGATTACTCTAGCGCCCCTAGGCGCGGGGCCCAATTGGGAGCGATCGGTTCAATCGGCTAAAGGCCGGCCCTGACCAGGTAACTGCCGGGATCGAGGCGCAAACTCGCGACCACGAGCCGAGCACTCTACCACTGAGCCACATGTTAAAATCTACGCTAAAAATCTTCCGTTCGGAAAACCGAAAAATCGCGAAATCCGAGAAGTGTCTGGTCCCAAGGCTTTCGGATAATAGGTTGTGCACCTGTACTTCAATAAATTTTGGAAAACTGAAAATCAAAATATTAGATGGATGTTCTCATCCAAATGTTACATCGTATTCCACTTCCTTACCATGAAAATAATTCCACAAACTGCCAGCCACCTACGAAGATTTGAGGCTGGTTTCCATTCAAACTTCACCCAGCTGTATGGTGTAAACTGGAAGGCAATGCGCTTGATTTTCCCTCTGGAGAAGCAGAATATCAGATTAAAAATCAGAAATGCCTGTTTTACAGCAGGAACGCATACTCTTAATTGGATTTCAATATTACCCGTTACTTTGCTTAGTGGGTTCAAGGGCACAATTATAGGTCATCTTCCTTTTATTTTGAAGGAAGTCATTGACAGCAGATGTGCAATACTTCCACTGTTAAGTGAGTGTGAATCAATAATTACACGGTAGATACAAAATGCTGGAGTAACTCAACGGGTGAGGCAGCATCTCTGGAGAGAAGGAATGAGCGGCATTTCGGATCGAGACCCTTCTTCAGACTCCACACCAGGGCATCGGAGATATCCTCATTCTTCAGGGAACGGGGGCCCCCTCCCCTACTATAGATGAGGTCCACACCAGGGTTTCTTCCATACCCCGTAACACTGCTCTCTCTCTCCATCCTCCCACTCGTAACAAGGGCAGAGTCCCCCCAGTCCTCACCTTCCACCCCACTAGCTGTCACATACAACAAATAATTATCCGTCATTTTCGCCACCTCCAACGTGACCCCACCACTCGCCACATCTTCCCATCTCCCCCCATGTCTGCCTTCCGCAAAGACCGCTCCCTCCGTAACTCACTGGTCAATTCATCCCTTCCCACCCGCACCACCCCCTCCCCGGGCACTTTCCCTTTCAACCGCAAGAAATACTACACTTGTCGCTTTACCTCCCCCCTTGACTCCATTCAAGGACCCAAGCAGTCGTTCCAGGTGCGACAGAGGTTCACCTGCACCTCCTCCGACCTCATCTATTGCATCCGCTGCTCTAGATGTCAGCTGATCTACATCAGTGAGACCAAGCGTAGGCTTGGCGATCGCTTCGCCGAACACCTTCGCTCGGTCCGCAATAACCAACCTGATCTCCCGGTGGCTCAGCACTTCAACTTCCCCTCCCATTCAGATTCCGACCTTTCTGTCCTGGGCCTTCTCCATGGCCAGAGTGAGGACCACAGGAAATTGGAGGAGCAGCACCACATATTTCGCTTGGCCCAGCAGCATGCACATTGATATCTCCAATTTCAGGTAGCCCTCACTGTCTCCTCCCCTTCTCAGCTCTCCCTCAGCCGTCTGGCTCCTCCTCTTCCTTTCTTCTTCCCGCCCCCCCCCCCCATATCAGTCTGAAGAAGGGTTTCGGCCCGAAACATTGCCTATTTCCTTCACTCCATAGATGCTGCCGCACCCGCTGAGTTTCTCCAGTACTTCAAGTGTTCAAGGAGTTTATTGTCATGTGTCCCTGTATAGGACAATGAAATTCTTGCTTTGCTTAAGCACACAGAAAATAGTAGGCATTTACTACAAAACAGATAAATGTGTCCATATACCATGATATAAATATACACACACATGAATAAATAAACTGGTAGTGCAAATAACAGAAAGTGGTTGCTAATAATCAGAGTTTTGTCCGAGCCAGGTTTAATAGCCTGATGGCTGAGGGGAAGTAGCTATTCCTGAACCTGGTTGTTGCAGTCTTCAGGCTCCCTTCTACCTGAAGGTAGCAGGGAGATGAGTGTGTGGCCAAGATGGTGTGGGTCTTTGATGATACTGCCAGCCTTTTTGAGGCAGCGACTGCGATAAATCTGCGATAAATCACTTTTGTCTACCTTCGATTTTCCAGCATCTGCAGTTCCTTCTTAAACAAAGGACTTTGTTTATATTCTGGATAACCTAGTCTACTATTGAAGAAATATGCAAGTATGACCAGCATTTGTTTACTGCTCAATCTTTGACATTCATTACATTCTTGTGTGCGGCTGCAAGGCCAAGGCAGTCCAAATCGACTTTCTCGTCAATTAGATCATACAGTTACCATGACAATTTGAAGTATTCAATCCATGCATATGCTAGAATTTTAAAGATGTCACGTGTACTTGCCCACAGATGATTCAGAATGAGAATATATCCTCCAAAAATCTATGCCAGAAGGCTGAAGGGTAGAACTAATTAGATTGTTGCAAATAATTGACCCCTGTAAAATTGGTGACAGGCAAGCTTTTGTTTTATTCCTGCAATGCAGAATTGTTTGGAAATGCCACAACTGTCATGGAAGACAAGAAACATTTTTAGACTTCAACATGGTCTTAAGATGTGAATTTAGAATACTCCCTTGATCCATATAAAGCACCATACCATCGTCTATCTTTAGATTAAATTAGCATCTGCAGTTCCTTCCTATGCATACCACAACATTTGATTCTTACATTTTGAAGGTATTGAAGGGGCTTCAGTGAACTTTCAGATGAACAACAATAAAGTACTGCACATTTCACAAATGATACATAGGCCTCCCTGATTAAACTAACACAGCATTTACAAAGCCACATAAATCGTGCTCTGCTCTTCTTCCTGGAGAGAATTAATAGCACTGGAATGAACTTACTTTCCTAAAGCTTCCAGCTCTTTTAAGTCAAAAAGACACCAGGTCCAAAGACTTAATTATTCTGTAAACATAAATTTAGAGTTTGTGGGCATAGCTGACACAGGCAGAATTTATTGCCCATCTCTAATTGGCCTTGAGATGTTGGAATGGTGATGGTGATTTAATTCACTGTAGTTCTTTCAATTACCAAGTTCCCGATTTAATTTTTGAATGCAATGGAAACCTATTATTAAATATTTATTGGGAATATGTGCAAAGCCTTGGAGTCAACATACATATTTTATGTTTTTAACCACAGACAAATATACTAGATTGGGAAATTTGTGTTAATTTGCTTACTTTCATATTTGACTGACACTCATCCAGACTTACTTTCTCAAGATACCCATCAAATCATAAAAAATAAATTCAAACACAGTAAAAATAATTAAAAAGCCCCAAATTACATGGGCATGAAAGAAATATTTAACGTTTTTAATTAGAATTATTTGCACTCCACCTGCTTTGGTTAATTATCACTGATACAATATAAAAAACTATACCTTTTGGTTTCACCCCTGTAATAAAAACTACTACCAAATTACAGGGTCTATAAGGTCACCAACTTGTTATTCAATCCCTTCCTTATAATTGAATTCAACATCCATTCAAAAATATAATTGCATGTTTAAAAGCACAGATCTGTATTAAACTTTATACTGAATAATGACTTTTCTCTTACAAAACATAACTGACATTTATTGAGTAGTTTTACTTTTGGAGGGTGTCCCACTGTTTTTGATCCAGTTCCATTTCCTAGTGTGCGTAAAGCATAATAAATATTGTGTGTTGCTTCGCTAGTTAGTAAATTTCATGACATAATATTGACAAAAAGCAGTGCCAATTTATTTCCTACAATCATCACTATCAGATAATGTTGGATTTTCAGTGGTTTATGCACATTTTGGAGGTGGTAATCTAAAAGGAGCAAGAAACATCACACCTGGGACATTGTCCATTTTTGATTTCCCAGAGAGATTTCCCAATTTCAGAGAAGTTAAACCTAAAACCTATTAATGAATGCATAACTAATGTGCCTACATGAAAAACAAACAGATGGAACTACTATTGCATGAAAATTAAACCAGTATAGGCCCATTCTTAGTCACATGTGACCAAAAATATGAAACATTGTGGAATACAACTATATTGTTCTGTACTGTATATATGATTCATATTTATTTGAAGTTATCAAGTGAAATATTTATGTTATGCTGATAATGTATGTTAATGTATGTATTTTACACTTTTATTCCGGTGAGAAACATTACGTGGGATTTTCAGAAAGCAGTTAAAATGTTCTACCTTGTCTGTAACAATCAATGGGAGAAAGCACCATTGGCTCCACTCTCACTTTTGAAGATAAAATTAAACCCAGCAAAAGCTAATCTCTTTGTAAAATGCTGACGAGCTGAAATGTTGATTGCACACTTCAAATGTTAATGGTTGGCACACTGTCAGAACCCAGCATCTACCTCACTAAAAGCAGCAGCACTCAGCAGATGGAAAATTCCCAAACTCTGAATTCACAAGGCTGTCAGTTCCTCATACAGTTTGGACCCGAGCGAAAGAACGAGAAATATTAGCAACTTCACTCCTGTAGTACAGCTGTAAATCTATATGGTTTTATACTGCAGGAATAATTCTGGAATTTCACAAAAATTGCTCCTTCCTAGCCATGCCTGTGCTTAATTAGCATTGTGCATTCGGCAATAGGATGTTACAATAGCACAATCACAACCACAATCACAACCAGACGGACTTACTTGTAACTGTGAATATTCCAGAGCCCTTGCCAGTGGTAAGGCTTCATTGAAAGCCAGTGCAGTGTCTTCATGGCACAAAGGATTCCAAATCCATTGCAGAGAACTACATCCATTATCCACTGTAAACAAAAGCACAATCTTACAGATCTTTCACGGGACAAGGGATATTGTGTTCCGGGTGGATAGAATGGAAGTTCGCAATGTATTATGTACACACAGAGAAATTTAACTCAAGTGCAGCTATAACAAGTTACAGAAGGTAAAAATAATTTGTCAATTTGATAATAAAAACCATGTGGCTTGACTAAGATGGCTAAATTCAACTTCCTCACATTAATAACTTTCTTCAGCATAACCCTGCTATGTGACACCTGCATTAATACACACAACATACTCAATGCCACCTTCTTAAAAAGCACTGACACATTTATGATCCCCATTATCAACAAGGATGTCACCGCCACTCTTGCTGTTCCCCTTGCCCATTTTGTGCATTACAAAAGTAAATACACATACTGCAATGCAACAAAACAGTTTAGTTCAGTGTCTTTTTAGCTCAGGACACCTGGTGTTCAGTGGCCTAGATGTTTGTTCTTCGATTTCATTGGATCACTTAATTTATACTAGATGATTTTCTTGATCAAAAAGTGTTTACTATTGTAGGATTGTCTTGACCAACAGACACCATAGTATTTCACAACTATTTTTCTCAACCACAAATTTCCTCTACAAACACCATAGCAATTAAAAAAAACAGACCAAAAGGCCAGACACCCTTCAATTAAATCATGACTCAGCTAATGCTCCGTCAACTCTATTATCTCCAATAACCAATGTCCCTTTTGAACATCCAAGAATCTATCCGAGTCATCAAAATTCTCAAAGTTTGAGTGGCGCAGCGGGGGAGTTGTTGTATTACAAAACATGAGACCCGGGTTCGATCCAGACTGCGGGTGCTGTCTGTAGAGTTTGGACATTCTCCCTGTGACTACATGGATTTTCTCCGAGCGCTTCGGTTTCCTCACACATTCCAAAAACACGCAGGTTTGTCGGTTAAATGGGTTCTGTAAATTGTCCTTAGTGTGTAGGAGAGTGCTAGTGTATGTGGTGATCGCTAGTCGAGGTGGACAACGGGCTGAAGGGCCTGTTTCCAATGCTGTATCTCTAAAGTTAAAGAAAGTCTAAAGTAGATCTCAAGAGGTATAGAATGTTTTACAGCTGCTATTGTCTACTGATGACAGCTTCAACTTCTCAACTGCTGTACAGTTATTCAAATCCACATTAATCATATTCTCTGCAATTTCTTCCCTGATCTTCCCCCTCATCCAGAAACCCACCATTTACACATCATTACCCACCTCCAGCAGTTCTCCATTTCCACCCTTTCATCCGCTTACTCAGGATCTACTTTTTAATTTCCACCTGTTAAAAAGTGTGGTGCTTTTTTTCCCTTACATGCAGGCATTGTTATGGACACATGGCCCACAAACCAGAGCTTGTCTTAATGAGAAAAATTGCAGACAAATTTTTTCCACAGTTAAAATACAAAAACCATGGAGCAAATCCAATGAACCAAAGACACGTGTCAAGAAATAGTTATAATATTGCTTAGTCTTCTCTGGTGTACAACACCCATACTTTATTAGATACATACATGGTCCCACCAGCATTCACTGAAGTTAGGTAGCTGATGCTCCAAACTGTACTCCAGAAACTCGAACATCACACTGATTATCATACACATCCACCAGTCACGAATCATTAGTGTCTACACGGAGGATAAAAAATGTAATTAGCCACAGAGAGGACCAATGAACTAATAACAAAAAGGACCGAACAGCAAGCTCCATTTGTAAGGAGCCATATCTCTGTTACTTTCACAGAATTATAAGACTTTTTTTCTCCACAGCTTGTAGAATAATTCGGATTAGTAATTGGAAGACTGTCCAATGACTGTTGATAAACACAAAGTGTTGGTGCAACTCAGCGGGTCAAACAGTATCTCTGGAGAAAAAGAATGGGTGACCCTTTAGGTCGGGACCCTTCTTCCGTATCCCGACCCGAATTGCCACCCATCCTTCTCCAAAGATGCTACCTGACCCGCTGATCGACTCCAGCACTGTGTCGATTGTCCATATAAATCAGCATCTGCGGTTCCTTTCTGCACAATAACTGTTGATTATGGCTTTAGGATACCAAAACTTTATGGAATGTGCACAATTACTTTACAGGATTTGGCAGTCCTCCTATTTCAGATGTTTCACTGAAAGCAAACGTTGGACCTTGGAAAAAGTGCCTCACAGATTTACCAGAGATCCAAGGGTTAGATTATCAAGAGGCTATGCAATCACAACTAGTGAATTTTGAAAGGCACAAGTAGTGAAATCCATCGATTTGGGTGTAGGTTTGAGTGGATGGACAGATCAGGAAACAGGGAACGAATCTGAAAATTATAGCCAGGCCATTAACATAGGAGTTAGGAAACACTTTTCATGGAGTGATTGGTAAAAATCTGGAACTCTTCTGCAACTGGCAATTGATATTGAACACATTTAAACTAAAGTCTTTAATTTAAGAATAGGCATAACAAATAAAGGACACAGCTAGTTTATATTTATCTGCACTTTACACGTGTGCTCATCGGTATCTGTATAGTAACTGCGTTCCAAAAAAATCATCAAGACAGAAAAGGCCTGTCTATCATCTTGATGTTAATTCCTCTGCAAGTCCTTCAACAGACAAGGTTATCTCTGGGCATTGCTGCAATAAATAATTTTATTGTTCATGCTCTTGGTACACATGACAATTAAACACTATTTATTGTT
This sequence comes from Amblyraja radiata, assembly GCF_010909765.2. Lineage (NCBI taxonomy): Eukaryota > Metazoa > Chordata > Chondrichthyes > Rajiformes > Rajidae > Amblyraja > Amblyraja radiata. The sequence goes on along the minus strand of NC_045975.1, from coordinate 29,680,061 downwards.
GAAATTTCCAAGCAATATCTTATCACAATGGATAATTAATTGCACCTAACTTTTTTTGTAAAAGGAAATGCTAATCCAGTTCTCATCTTACCTTAAGGTACCAGCCCAGGAAATGAGCCGGGACAAATCCATCCAATTTGTCCTAAAATACAACAGATACATCAAATTTCAGATTTAAAAATTAATTATTATTTCATTTTTATTGTACAAAATACTTTTTCTCTTCATCAATTAGCTGAAAACTACCTTTTTTACACTGCTCAATGTGATGTTTAACAGCTGCTTTGCCTCACTGATTGATTTTGGAAGAGAAAAAGATTATTAATTATATTTAATATATTACACAAATGTCTACAAGCAACTATCCAATTTGTAATCATTTTACATAAAGACTAGATATGGAAAACGACAATGCCAAAAACCTTTAAACAAGCTTAACAATGGCAACAAAGTATAATATGGATTGAATGGAGGATAAATATGTTTTAGTACAGCCATTCTGACGTCCTCAGTGAATGGCTCTACCTCGATTTGTAAGGGGTGAGCAACAATTCTGTTTAAGGACAGGCCGTTCCACTTTAAAATCATGCTTCACTTTATAATAATCTCACTGATCCCAATTACTAAAATAACTAAAAATGTGTACGATTTTCCTGCCTCAGCTTGGACTCAGATAAAATGTTTAAAAACCTGACAGCAATTTGGAAGATCAAATTGGTCATAAATAAAAGCTTCAAACAACATTCAATGTGGAAAGTTAAATCATTTAATTTTCCTGTTGCAAAGCTTCAAAGCCAATGAGAACCAAGCCAAGTCGGTTGGACTGTTCAAAGCTTTGATGCTATGCTACATTGATAATCAAATAAGCCAGTGCCTCCAGGCAACCTTCACTGATTGAAAAGCTGACATGCAGACCAAATGCCGTGCATATGAAATGTGGACGTGTAAACCCCACTGAAAAAAGAAAGGCCTGCAGTCCACTGAAAGATTACTTCAATGTGCAAGTACAAAATGATATCCCAATGGATGTAGCTTTCTACTCTATGAATTACAAATCATATGCCAGAAACTTTTCCAACAGGTAAGAAAGACTATCAATAAATAACTTGCCCTCTACATATAACATTTCATGGTGGAAATTGTTTCCATGATACTTTAACTAAAGGGATTGTTAAAAGGCGGTAACTACCCTCCACTATTTTGTGAAAGTATATAGAAACATGCAGTGTAAAAGGAACAGCTTCCTGTCTGAAAAAACCTTGATGAATGGAGAATAGTTGTGGTATTGAAAGCAAGAATTGAGAGGCACGACTGGACAGAAAAATAGCTGATGTGGCCCCATGAGGGATTAATGAGGAAAGAGTATTTTGAGAGATGATAGATCATTAACCAGCTCACAAGGGGAACCTTAACCTGAAAAAGGCAGACACGAGCAGTGCCGAGAAAGGAAGTAAATTTTTTTTTTCACCATGAAAATGTTCGTGTGCAAAAGGGTTATTTTAATGAAAGAGCAGATGTCAGCAAATCTTAACCAAGGTTATTCAATCGGAGTTCATGAATGTAGTTCATGTCGGTTTGGAAATTAAGTACATCACAGACTTCACGTGAGCCAGCACACATTGATTGAGTAATTGTAATTGATTCAAATGACGCACAAGAAGTGAGACTACAACATCCCTCGGTGTAGCGCACACAGAACGATCACATAAATTACTCCAGTACCAAGCCATTTGACCCAGTCAACTTTGGTGGTAATCCTGTCTAGTTCTGGATCCCACCTTTTATTCATCTGTCCTTCACCTAAACTTTTCTTGAATGTTCACACGATTCTGCTTCAATTAGCATTCCGCTGACTCTTCAATGTCGGCAAAGGTTCAAAAAAAGATTCTAGATAATAACCATGTGCAGCAGTTGAGTGAGGTAGGTCGTGGAATCCAAGCTGATTTATATTCTGAGAAGCTAACATTTATTTTACAGGTTAAGCTGTTCAAAGATGCAACTGAAAATACAATTACAACATTTAGTTATTTTGTAATTGCATGGTGGATGGAAATGGTGACTTCTGATTTTAAATTTCCCTTTGTTTAATGCGGACACCGATACAGAACTAGATTGGCAAGGGGAAAATAGCAATACAAAAAATCTACAATGCACTTCCAACTGTAAGAGTAGGTAACATTTAAATGGAAGTACATGACATTTGACCATAGGGAGAAATATGATGCCAACCTCAGGATAAGCCATTTTAAAACACCATCGCCAACCTTCTCCACGCTCACCTTCAACGTATAAGGAACATATAATGATTTTGCCGAAGATCAATACCATCCTCCCTGCCACTCCTTCACTTTAGTTGTTGGGCCAACCCTCCCTGTACAGCCCCAGTCCTGAGATTGCATCTTTCTCTGGATCACTTGGTTAACCCATTTGGCTTTCACAGAGTTTATCTTATTTACAAGACCCAGTCCCTGATCACTTAATTTTATTCTGTCATCGGTTTCTCTTTCTGGCTTAACGATGGCTGAAACAATTAACCTCTTCTCAGACATTGTCCTTCATGTTTTCCCTTCTGCTGTCATTATGCCCTCATCTCAAAGGAGACCTCTGACCTCACTATCATTGCAAATAACTGTGTGCACCTCAGCTTTGGTAAAGAAAAAGTTCTCAACATAAAATATTAACTGTTTTGCACAAATGCCGACCTGGGTATTTTCTACTTCAAATTTCCTGCATCTGCAGTACTTCATTTTCCCTTATCCTATATTGCCCTTTCCCATCCACATTCCTTAAAACTGTTGTCACTTAAAATTCATGACTTTGTTCCTTTAGATCACCTCAAACTTGATGATCACACCTCAGTAAAGATAAAGCACTTACTGGAGTCACAATAAATAGACATGATAATCATAAACTTCCTCATTCTTCTTAAACCAGTCAGGCAAAATTGACTACATCTGCTGCATATGATGTTTATTTGAGGCAAAACATTTGCTTGGTTCTGTTCTGCTGGAGAAGTCAGGTTTCAGCTAAGGAAAGACAGGGCGGTTGATAACGTTCTGAAAACTTAAGATGGAAGTACTCTCAATTATTTAAGTGTCATTGGATTATTTCTACTATTGGTGAAGAAATACAGCAGTTTAGAAATGCAAATCAATCTCACCCAAATGTTGTGATATGGATCAGTCTTATTTCCTGGATCAAAAATAAGACAATTCCCACCATAGCCCCTCTCAGGCAAAGGCACCCCCAATTTTGAATCGATGAATTTCATGAACTGACGACCATCCTGAACAGTCTGTGGGAACAAAAAAACAGCACTAAACAAATGCTGCACAAACATGGCAGGAATCATTATTTCTCCATTAAACCCATTTAGTTTGGGGACCTGAACTCATGCCAGGTCCTAGGCTTCGGTACAACTGAAGATAAAAGTTGACCATAGGCATTTAAGCGCAAGGACACAGAGTTAAAATTTAAGGATGTAACATCATCTCCCCCTCCCAACTAATCTATAATAAAAGTGGTTATGTCAACCCCCCCTTCAAACAGCACTTTCAGCCCAATTCACTGCCATTTAAGTAAACCAGCGCATGCACTCTCAATGGTCGTCAGTCAATGGCATTTTAGATAACGAGCTATGGTCTGAAAAATAATTGCCAGCACCTTGGTTGGAATCTTCAGCATGCAGTCTGACCAAAGGCAGACTTTATCAGCACACTATCAGATGCAAGTATTACAAAATCTACTTTTCCACTGCCATAAAGTCACCATTGCAATTCTTCACCATCAACACATCAATGGAATAACCAACATATTTGCACTAGAGTTAAGTGAGCTATATATTTTCAAGTCTAACAAAATAACAATGGCCTTAAAGAAAAAGAGTCACAGACTCAGAGTGGTGCAGCACAGGAACATTCCCTTTAGCCACCAGGTATTCACTAACAAGCACCCAATTACATTTAGTTTCCCCACATTCTCACAAAGTCCCCATAGATTTTACTGTTCACCTGCACACTAGGTGCAATTTAGAGTGTCCAATTAGTACAGATACAGAGATACAGCATGGAAACAGACCCTTTGGCTCACCATGTCCGTGCCGACCAGCGATCCCTGTACACGAGCACTATCCTACACACTAGAGACAATTTACAATTTTATCAAAGCCAAATGACCTACAATCCTCTACGTCTTTGGAGTGTGGGAGGAAACCGGAGATCTCGGAGAAAATCCACGTTGTCACAGGGCGAACGTACACACTCCATACAGATGGCACCGTCAGTCGGGATAGAACCCGGGTCTCTGAGGCGGTTTAGCAGCACCTCTACCGCTGCGCCACTGTGCCGCCCTCTATGTCCCAAAAATCTATTTTTGGGAATGTGTATGGGAACTGGAGGAATCACATGTGGTTACATGGTAAATATGAAAGTTTTACACAGAAGTAACCAAAGCCAGAACCAAATCAGGGTTAGTCGAGTTGTAAGGCAGAAGCTCCACTAAATATGCCATCCTCCATCCTTCTAATCTCAGGCCCAGAGCTATCAAACGCTCATGTTTTTCTTTTGCACTAGCTGATGTAATCTTACATGGTACGATTCGCTTGGATAGCATGCATAATAATAAGATTTTCCACTATATATCAGTAACATGACAACAATAATAAACCAAACTATCTTTCTCACCATTAACACTAATCCCATTTGTCCACATCCTTCAGCGGCCTGCCTCTTCAAGTGCCTGTGCCAGTATGCTTGTTATTATATAGAGAAAATACTGCTCTGCACAGAGGCTCATTGTCTGCACAGCCTCAGATGCTAAAAAAAAATAATCACAGTTCCAAGAAGAAAAACAGCTTTGCTGTTCATAACCAGAAATGAAGGCCACCAATGTCCATTTCATCCCCTCTGTCCCATAACTAACCAAAATACATTACTGATGTTCAGGCAAATTCCTCAACAACAAATGGATGGCAAAGCAAGACACAATTGAATGATTGTGTTATTTTAATAGATACTGCTAGCAACATTCACCAGGCAAATGCAGTGGTCTTGCTCATAATGGGGTGTGGAAGAGGCGAGAGCAAGCCGGAAATTTGCTTGCGAAATCAAAGGCAAGTAAGAAAAGGCAAAGTAAAGGACACTCACTGTTAGAATAGTTTAGTTTATTGTCACATGTATCAAGGTGCATACATACATACCGAGCCATAATGTAATTTGGTGCAGGACAAACAAGGAGAAGAAAAAAAGGTGTCAGCATCCAGCTTTCTTCCACTATCTCATGGAAACATTGTGCCTTATAGACAGCTGCAGTTATACTTTCTGCTTACTCAAAGCATAGTAGGTAATACGTCTTTTAAATATTGTAAACAATAATCTAATACAGATATTTTATTGCCTTTATATAAATATACCACTAACAAATGAGGTGATAACATTTCATAAGGAATATCTGTCCCATTTCAAAATAACATCCAGCAACGAAATTTCTTTTCTACAAGATAATCCTTTCTACAACACCATGCACTTTTAACTTGCATCTTGTTGAAATCTGAATATTACATCTTAGTATACATGAATAATAGCTGAATAGCGAATTTAAAAAAATACTTTTTACTCGTTTAAAAAAAAAAAATGTGTAGGCAAACAGGTTGAAAACATTAACTGTATTCTTCCTTAAAATTCAGGTCAGCAGCAAATAAGGATTCTTTAGTCAAGTTTAGAGATACAGTGCGGAAACAGGAAAAGGACAATTTACATTTTACCAAGCCAATTAGCCTATAAACCTGTAGGTCTTTGGAATGTGGGAGGAAACCGAAGATCTCGGAGAAACCCCACGCAGGTTACGGGGAGAACGTACAAGCCCTGTACAGACAGCACCCGTAGTCAGGTCTCTGGTGCTGTAAGGCAGGAACTCTACCGCTGCGCCACCGTGTCGTCTTATGACACAGGCGTACACAGGTCAGTAACCCAAATCACGGAATCGCGTAGTCTTTCAGCACAAAAAATGTGAATATCAGCTAAATGGGGAAGTATAACTTAAGTACATATGTGATCACAAGTAACGGCCAGGGTAGTTAACATAAACAAATGCTTGCACCAACCTCTTAATCCTTAACAAAGTTATACATATTTTATAGAGTTCACTGGCATTTATTACATATCATGGCTGCCCTTAAGGTAATGAGGAAAATCATAGCATCTTGCTTAGAACACTGCTAGAACTTCAATTCAAAGCTTAATTATGAAATGCACACAGGATTTTTTTTAAATAGATTTGTGGAAGATCAATTTATTTTTGTCCAAGAGAAACAATATTGATCTGCTTAACTGAAGAATACCTCAAGTTGCACAGAAATGTACAAGAAATATAAAAATGCAAGAGTTTTTACAAGTAGACGAAGAGGAAAAGACTCTGGCATTTTGCATACATGAAATGTCCCATATTTATGGAAGTCTATTTTCTATGGCTTTTCGAAGACCAAAATCAAATCAAAATCTTTTGAAGCTAAAGGTCCAAAGATCTGGAATGTTTCATAATATTTTGATTATTTTGTTCAATTAATTATTTGAACAGGCAAGATCCCACGGGTAGATATGTAAAAGATGTTGAAAGATATGGGAGAAACTTGAACAAAAGTCACTGATTAAAAATAAGCCATTGTAAGGCAAGGTGAAAAAAACTCAAAACTACTTAAAATCCTCCTTTCAAAGAGCAATCAACGTAGGATTCAAAGAGATAAAGGTAGATAGAAATTTGATAAATCAACGTGGAAAATTTACCGCAGATGGACAGGAATAAGGAGTTAGGATAACTATCCAATTAGCCCTGGCCATATTAAATAGTGGGGCATGTTTGAGGGATTGGGTGTCGTATTCTTGCGCCAATCTGAATGCTTGTTTTATGGCCTACCACCTTCAAAGACCCTGTGCTTCTCCATTGTAATGAAGAGTCCCAGTGATTTACTTTTGACAATTTAATTCATTCATCCCCGAAAACACTTAGTTGAACTCCTCAATGGTCAGAGATGAAAGGCATAGAGCTATCAGCAAAGAGCGAGTAAAGGGCCCGCAAGTTTTGGATTTTGTGTCTGAATGCTGACTGAAGTCCATGGTGATATCCCAAATCAGCTCTGCCACGGGAACCCACCATGGGAGTCGTCATGAACAATAGGGGTTTGCTAGAAATCCCCAACACTTGCACTTACAATGTTACAACTCAAATGAATCATGAGTAACATTAATTTGAAAGGTTATTTCAAAGAAGAAAGGCAAGAATCTGGTCTGTGAATTATTTGGAACATTTAATTTTTTTAATGCTTACAGAATACAAGTTCTTCATTTTATTTTTAATTGTTAAGCCAAATTCAGGGGCACATTCAGAAGCACTGATAAAACTTGCTTTGATAAGCAGCAAAGCTAGAATCCCAAATGTAGCCAGTCAAACTAATGTAGATTAGTCACCTATGACTTACTGATGAGTATTCTCACCTCCAAAGCCAAATATTAAAATTTCATGTCCCATTGCAGAACTAATGAAACTTTTTTTTAGTGGAGGCACAAAAGCAGAATGATCACCAAGATCCATAAAACCTTAGCTGGCCACACAATGATAGCCTCATGATTCCAACAGTGGCCATTGGGGTATCGTTTTTTTTAAGGAGACAGTTTTATGGAGATATTCAAAATCCATTTCAAAATAAACCTTCAGAGAATCACTAGTTTGTTGTACAATACCCTACAAGACACAGTAATGAGTGCAGGACAAAGGTAATCTACCTTTTCAGCAGAAACAAGGAATTGCAGATAGACACAAAGTGCTGGAGTAACTCAACGGGACAGGCAGCATCCCTGGAGAGAAGGAATGGGTGACGTTTCAGGTCCAGACCCTTCTTCAGACTGAGAGTCAGGGGAAAGGGAAATGAGAGATATAGACCGTGATGTAGAGATATAGAACAAATGAATGAAAGATATGCAAAAAAGTTACAATGATAAAGGAAACACGCCATTGTTAGGTGTTTGCTAGGTGAGAACATGTGTGTGTGTGTGTGTGTGTGTGTGTGTGTGTGTGTGTGTGTGTGTGTGTGTGTGTGTGTGTGTGTGTGTGTGTGTGTGTGTGTGTGTGTATGTGCGCCTGGTCGGTCGATCCAGCTCGAGGCCATCCAGGCGAGTGCCCTCAAGCTTAAAGGTCGGAGGCGCTCTTCTGGACTCGCGAATTAGGTCGCCCAAGTGGGACAGGCCCTTTACAATCCAATAGTAAGAACAATGAATTCTCCACTTTTAACTTTATAAACCTACCCCCTCTCCTATTCTTCCCCCAAATTTGTGACTCTTCGATCCTTTTATCACACTTGTGGCTTTTCATCTCTGACCTTTGCCCAACCACCTGCCTATCATAAAATCCTCCTCACCTGTATCAACCTATTACCTGCTACTTTGTTCTGCCTGTCCTCTCTTCTAGCTTTCTCTCCCCCCCCTCCCCCCCCCCCCCCCCATATCAGTCTGAAGAAGTCCCAACCCAAAATGTCACCTAGCCATGTGTTTTCCAGAGATGTTGCCTGACCTGCTGAGTTGCTCCAGCACTTTTTAGCAAGTTTTATGTGCAAATAATAATCAGAAGGATGAAGAACACAAGCCTATGGACATCATGCAATGAATAATCCAGATGTCTGCTCAAAGGTGACTATATCTCTACTGAGCTATGAAATGAGCATTACCCAATATTATTAATACATAATAAAGCCCAAGGTTGTTTGAGCAAATCTGGTTTAAAAATAAATCAGTAAAATATTGCATGGGATGCTCGTGGATACCTTCGCAACTTCATACCAATTATTAAATTAGAATGCACAGAGAATAGTTCTTTTCAACTTCAGCCTAAATATTAGGTGCCACAGGCAAAGAACAAACAGCCACCCATAAAAAGCAATTGTTTCTTCTTTTTAATGTATTGTTGCATGAAATACATTTCTAGTTTAGTTTAGAGATACAACGCGGAAACAGACCCTTCGGCCCACCAAGTCCACACCGACCAGTGATCCCCGTACACGAGCACTATCTCACGCACTAGGGACAATTTACAAATTTTTTTTTTTTACAGAATCCAATTAAACTACAAACTTGTACGTCTTTGTAGTGTGGGAGGAAACTGGAGCACCCGGAGAAAACCCACGCGGTCATGAAGAGAACATACAAACTCCATGCAGACAGCACCCGCCGTCAGGACCATAGTCGGGATCGAACCTAGGTCTCTGGCGCAGTAAGTTAGCAAGTCTATCATTGCACCACCATAGTTGGTTGTGCATTTGATAAACAAAACGCTACTCCCTCACCTGCTGCTTCTCACATCAAATATTGAATTACAGAGACATGGCTGCAAGAGGGCCAGGGATAAGAACTGAATATTCAAGAATATACCTCCAATCGAAAAGACAGACAGGTGGGCAGAGGTGGTGGGGTAGCTCTGTTGGTGAGGAATGAAATTCAGTTCCTTGCAAGAGGTGACATTGAAACAGGAGATGTGGAGTCAGTATTGATAGAACTAAGGAATTGTAAGGGTAAAAATACTCTAATGGGACATATCTACAGGCCCCCAAACAGTAGCCTGGATATTGGGTGCAAGTTGAATCAGGAGTTAAAATTGGCATGTAGCAAAGGTAATGCTACGGTTGTGATTTCAACATACAGGTAGACTGGGAAAATCAGGTTGGTGCTGGACCCCAAGAAAGGGAGTTTGTGGAGTGCGTCCGTGATGGATTCTTAGAGCAACTTGTATTGAAGTTTACCAGGGAGAAGGCAATTCTGGATTTAGTGGTATGTTATGATAAAGGATTTGATAAAGGAACTTGAGGTTAAGGAGCCATTAGGAGGTTAGTGACCATAATATGGTCAAGTTTAATCTACAATTGGAGAGGGAGAAGGGTAAATCAGTGGTGTCAGTGTTACAGTTGAATAAAGGGGACTATGGAGCCATGAGGGAGGAGCTGGCTGGAAAGATACCCTAGCAGGGATGACAATGGGATGAACAACAATGGCAGGTATTTCTGGGAATAATACAGAAGGTGCAGGATCAGTTCATTCCACAGAGGAAGAAAGATTCTAAGGGGAGTAAGGGGTGACCGTGGCTGACAAGGGACCTCAGGGACAGTATAAAAAAAAAAAGTACAACGTAGCAAAGATGAGCTGGAAGCAAGAGGATTGGGTAATGTTTAAAGAGCACCAGAAGATAACTAGAAAGGCAATACGGGGAGAAAAGATGAGGTACGAAGATAAGCTAACCAATAATATAAAGGAGAATAGTAAAAGCTTCTTTAGGTATGTGAAGGGGAAAAAATGGTTAAGACCAAAGTTGGACCCTTGAAGACTGAAAAAGGTGAATTTATTTTGGGGAACAAGGAAATGGCATACGCGTTGAGCAGATACTTTGGATCCGTCTTCACTAAGGAGGACACAAACAATCTTCCTAATGTACTTATGGGCAGAGGATCTGAGGTGTCGGAGGAACTGAAGGAAATCCACATTAGGCAGGAAATGATGTTGGGTAGACTGATGGGACTGAAGCCTGATAAATCCCCAGGGCCTGATGGTCTGCATCCCAGGGTACTTAAGGAAGTGGCTCTAGAAATCGTGGATGCATTGGTGATAATTTTCCAATGTTCTATAGATTCAGGATCAGTTCCTGTGGATTGAAGGGTAGCTAATGTTATCCCACTTTTAAAGAAAGGCGGGAGAGAGAAAACAGGGAATTATAGACCAGTTAGCCTGACATCGGTGGTGGGGAAGATACTGGAGTCAATCATAAAAGATGAAATAGCGGCACATTTGGATAGCAGTAACAGGATTGTTCCGAGTCAGCATGGATTTACACGAAGGGGAAATCATGCTTGACTAATCATCTTGAATCTTTTGAGGATGTAACTTGAAAAATGAACAAGGGAGAGCCAGTGGATGTACAGGTGCACAACCTTTTATCCGAAGATCCAAATAACGAAAACCTCCGAATAGCGGACATTTTTTCGGTCCTTGAAGAAAGGTCCTTGAAAACGTTCACCGAGGGCGGCCCGCAGAGGTGACAGCGGAACCACCGGTCGGTCCTCGAAGAAAGGGGAACTAAATCCCCATTCATAAAAGAGAAGGTGAGGGTATATTGCGCGGGAGGGTTAATAATTGACAATATGCTGCTGCCTGCCTGCTGAGTTTAAAAGTTCCCACGGTAGACTCACGATACACAGTGTATCGTGAGTCTTGCGTGGGAACTTTTTAACTCAGCGGGCAGGCAGCAGCAGATTGTCGCTCCCTTCAAATTCACCCCCACCTACACCCCTCTGCTTCCCGGCCATGTGTGTGACCCCTTCCCTCCCCTCTCCAGCTCCCCGCCCATTGCACCGGCGCGGGGGCTTTGCACTGTCTTCACGTCGGCGATGCCAGTCACCGGAGACGTCAGGACCAATGGGACACCGACCCCCAGGCCCACTGCAAGCACGGAGATCCCAGAGACCCACAGCCAGCAGCAGCCCAGCCCCGTTCCAACTCCAGAGGAAAACTGCAAACTGGCCGGAGACATCAGGACCACCAGAAACCGCTCCCCGATGGGCCGCTACGGCGACAAGTGGCAGTTCGCCCACAGCCCGAGCTGTGCCCCCTCATCGGGACACCGACCCCCAGGCCCACTGCAAGCACGGAGATCCCAGATCAGCAATTCCAGCCCAGCCCCGCTCCAACTCCAGAGGAACACGCTCCCCGTAGGGGCAGAAGTTGATGGTGTGCAAGGTACGTCTTGTTCTTGGGGTCGCGCAGCTCGGGCTGTGGGCGAACTGCCACTTGTCGCCGTAGCGGCCCATCGGGGAGCGGATTCCTCTGGAGTTGGAGGGGGAGGGGGGTATTGTGCTGATTGATCGCCCCCTACTATCCCAGGGACAGGGAGACAGGACGTTCACCGAGGGCGGCCCACAGAGGTGACAGCGGAACCTCCGGTCGGTCCTCGAAGAAAGGGGAACTAAATCCCCATTCATAAAAGAGAAGGTGGGGGTACATTGCGCGGGAGAGTAGGAATCCCAGGACAAAGTTGAGTGAGCATTCACCGAGGGTGGCCCGCAGAGGTGACAGCGGAACCTCCGGTCGGTCCTGGAAGAAAGGGGAACTAAATCCCCTTCATAAAAGAGAAGTGGAGGGTATATTGCCCGGGAGGGTATATCGCCTACCTGGAAGAAACCGGACATTTTTTCCAGGATGTCGTCTGCACACCAAAGCTCACCAAAGCTCACGTTTGGCGCCAAATGCACGTCGCCTCTGCTGCACACGGATATAAGAGTGTGAAAATGTCGCCTTTGGCCGCCTAAGGGCATGTAGCCCCGCTAAGGTGACATGAGTGCGAGAGGTGATTCAATGCTGCGGTCACATTTACAAATTCAGGAATTCATTCAACACACTGCATTTCATACAGACATTTATTCTGCAAGAAAAACTACATTGAAGACTCAAACTCGCGACCGAGGAACTGCCGGGATCAAGGCGCAAACTCGCGACCTTGCGGATATGAGCCGAGCACTCTACCACTGAGCCAGCCATTAAAATCTACGCTAAAAAATTTCCATTCCGAAGGCCGACAAATTCCGAATTGCGAAAAGTGTCTGGTCCCAAGGCTTTCGGATAAAAGGTTGTGCACCTGTAGCAATCTTGGACTTTCGGAAAGCATTTGATACGGTTCCACATAGTGGGCAAAATTAGGACACATGGTATTGGGGTAGAGTACTGACATGGATAGAAAATTGGTTGGCAGACAGGAATCAAAGAGTAGGGATTAACGAGTCCCTTTCAGAATGGCAGGCAGTGACTAGTGCGGTACTGCAAGGCTCGGTGTTGGGACCGCAGATATACAATATACATCAATGATTTAGATGAAGAGATTCAAAGTAACATTAGCAAATTTGCAGATGACAAAGCTGGGTGGCAGTGCGAACTGTGAGGAGGATGCTATGAGAATGCAGGGTGACTTGGACAGGTTGGGTGAGTGGGAAGATGCATGGCAGATGCAGTTTAATGTGGAACAATGTGAGGTTATCCACTTTGGTAGCAAAAACAGGAAGGCAGATTATTATCTAAATGGTGTCAAGTTGTGAAAAGGGGAAGTACAACGGGATCTGGGGGTCCTTGTTCATCAGTCAATGAAAGTAAGCATGAAGGTACAGCAGGCAGTGAAGAAAGCGAATGGCAGGTTGGCCTTCATAACAAGCTGAGAGTATAGGAGCAAAGAGGTCCTTTTGCAGTTGTATAGGGCCCTAGTGAGACCACATTTAAGAATAAGGAGTAAGCCATTTAGAACAGAGACGAAGAAACACTTCTTCACACAGAGTTGCAAGTCTGTGGAATTCTCTGCCTCAGAGGGCGGTGGAGGCCGGTTGTCTGGATACTTTCAAGAGAGAGCTAGATAGGGCTCTTAAAGATAGCGGAGTCAGGGGATATGGGATATAGGGAGAAGGCAGGAACGAGGTACTGATTAGGGATGATCAGCCATGTTCAAATTGAATGGCGGTGCTGGCTCGAAGGGCTGAATGGCCTATTCCTGTACCTATTGTTATTGTTTACCCAAGCATCCATTTGTTTCCTGTGACAAAACTTGGTATTTTACATGAAGTAATAAAACCCATCCAAACTGCTGAGAGTAATAAACTTGGCATCAATGATCATGATCATTTGACAATCAACCGTCTCAATTGCCCCACATTCTGATTCCTTTGGCTGCCAAACAGTTAGGTTTAATGAGAAAGTGAACAAATATAGATTTAAAATTCAAAGCTTTCACTTGCACCTGTACCCTTTGAGAACTGTTGAGGGTCCTGCAATAATTTAAACAACTTGCAAGGTCTTTAAATATTTGGACACCTCCTTATTGCCTAATTTTACTGGATGAACATTGAAAAGCTGAAATTTTCAGTGAGAAAGACTAAAATATGTAAAAGTAGTTTTTGATTCCATAACAAGCTACTGTAAACATCCACAGAACCTTGAAACAGAACATGTATTCTATCAGCTCAACATTGATTCACAGTTAATGAAATATCTTATAATTGTAGCAACTGCTTTAATATTTTATAACTTATTTGTTCATTGGATGCGTAACCTTGCTGCACAAGGCTTATGTACAAAAGCATGTAAACATACAAATAATAGTTAGAACATTAAAATATATATCTGAATGACAAGGAAATAGGAGGTATAATGTTCCCTTAGCACAATAACAGATAGGAAAAATGATAATTGAGAGTTGAAATAACTGTAAACCTTTTCATTGCACCAGTGAAATAGAGCACCTTTGAAGATGGAAGGACAAATAAGGCCGCAATAGCTAGCATAATCCTTGGCCTCATGAATAGTTTCACTGATTGCAAAAGCAGAACATTGCTAAGCTTTAATGATTCACCAGTTAAAGCTCAATTATATTATTGTCCATCTGGGCACCACAATTTAAGGTGGATGGCAAAGTCATGGAGAGGATGAAGAGGAACTTTACACGATTGTTAAACAAAATGTAAGAAATTAGTCATTTGAAAGTATCGCTCAATTTGAAATTGTTCTTCTTGGAGAATAGAAAGTTAACGTAGATTTTGCAGCAATTAAGATGATTGAAATAGTGGGTAACTGTTACCAGTAGAAGTGTTGGTAACCAGAAGTCATCTGAAGTAATTAGTTGAAAGGACAGAAACAGAATTGAAGGGTTCAAAATATTGTTGTAACAATTAGCCATCTGACCAGATCATGGACCAGACTTTGAGATGTGTCACAAAATTGATTCGTCATACACCAAGGTATAGGCTCTTCAACCCACTGATTCCACAAAAAAACAAGCACACATTTACTCCTACACTAATCCCATTCTATTCTCCTACCTTCCCTTCAACTGTCCCTGAATTATTCAAATCACATATAACATAGGGGTAACTTAGTGATCAATCAACCTACCAATCCTCATATTTTTGGAATGTGGCAAGAATCTGAAGAAAACCCAGATATTCACAGGCAAACTCCACATACATCACCGGAGGTCAATACTGAACCCAAGTGGTTGGTACTGCAAGGCAGCACCATTACTAGCTGTGCCATTGTGTCCCAGTGCTTTCAACAGCAACCTGGTTAATTCCCATTTTATCACAAAACCTGGTTAATCTGATTTTGTTAACAATTTTCACTTTCGTTCATGAAAAGTTACTTAGAGTTCAGCCAGGAAAACATTTCCACAATTAAATGAAGCTCTTTGGAAACAAAGCGATTTTTTTATCTCCTTAGATAAAGGTCAATGCATCTTCTACTTGCAGTTGTAGGGTAGTATAGTTTTGTGAAACCACAGCTCTAAACTACCATGATGAATCAATTGGTCAGATCACACAAACCACAAAGTTATTCCTAACTACAGTACACTGTCCCCAGTGTTCGTAGCAATTTAACCCTTGAGCAGAGAAACCAAGGTCAATCTAGTTTTGATATTAAAGTTCAGAACAATTAATTGTATTCAAAAGATTAAAAAAACATGAATAAACCTTTATAAATCACCATTTGAATTAATATTCACGATAACAGTATGGTGGCAATGGGAAAACAACACTCGTCTCCTTTCCAATGTTCAATGTTAACCACTCTCGGGTCAAATGCAACACAAATGACCAGATATAAAGTGATGGGACCACAATGCAGTTAAATACCATTGTTTGCTTCACTAAACCAAGCTAACGCACAGAACCATGTTCAGTCTTTCAAATCTGCCTATAATAGAATATACATTACTTCTAAATGAGCAGCTTTGCCTGCAGTCACTCTTTTTGGCCATACTAGGTGGAGGCGTCAACCATAAAATGGAATTTTAAATAATCTAAATTGTTCAAGATAGTTTAGATGATTCACTCCCTATAAATTGGCTAAATATATTTGGTAAAATAAAGTTGCAAAACATATGAAATTGTTTTGGACAACAAGTCAAGACGCTCGAAACCGGCACTATTAGGAACTGATTGGAGGCGAAACACAACAAATTTGGATCACAGAAATTAACCTCAGTCATACTTTTCTGAGGAGGAGAAAGCTTATTTTTAAATATAGATACTCCCTAGATCATGTAATGATTCATAGAACTGTCTGCAACCCAAAGTTTGTGTAACGTCACAAATGTGTCGACTAAGATTGCAAAGGTTGCACAGGTAGGTTAATGAGCTACGGATTAGTACAGATCCTAGTTAATTTTAGATCTTAATTGGAATTATCCAATTAGTATAGCTGACCCAGAGTTCAGGACCAGTTTGTTCCAGTATGAAGGGATAAGGATGACAAGGTAAGGGAACCTCCGATGACCGAGAGTAGTTGTAAATTTGGATAAAAAGAAAAAGGAAGCATGCACAAAGTTTAGGAAGATTAAATTAGACTGGGCCATTGAGGAAAGCAGGGAAGAAGTCAAGCAGGGAACTAGAAGGGACAAAGGGAGCCATGAGGTGTTGTTGGCAAGTCAGATTAAAGAAATTCTAAAAGGCTTTTCATACATACATTAAAAACAAGAAGATAACTATGGAGAATGTGGGACAACTAAAGGGTAAAGGAAGGATTTTATGCTTGTGGTCGGAAGATTTGGGCAAGGTACTAAACGAGCATGATGCATCTGTACTCATTAACGAGAGAGGCAGAGGACACTATAAACGGTGTGGGGTATACTAATTTGAGATCAAGGAGCTGGTGTATCTCCTGAAAACATCAAGATGGATAAATCCTCAGGGCCTGGTGGGATCTACTCCAGGTGATTTAAAGAGGCCAGAGAGGAGATTGCAGGGGCCTCGATGAAGACGTTTGTATCCTCTCTAGCCTCGGGTGAGTCCGTAGAGTAGTCAATGTCGTTTCTGTGTTTAAGTAGAGCAAATCCAAGATCACATCAATCATACGGAAGCAAGAGGAGAGGATTCTTTAAAATAGGATTTAATCATATTTGGAAGAGAATGGGCTAATTAGGGACAGTGAGCATGGCGCTCTCCATGGCAGTTCACGTCTTGCTGACATGATTGAGTTATTTTTGAGAATGTGACAAGGGTGATTGATGAGGATAGGGTAGTGGATGTTGTCTTCATGGATTTTAGTAAGTCATCTGGGAAAGTCCATCATGATAGGCTGATCCAGAAGATTAAGATGCACAGGATCCACGGTGGTTTGGTAGTTTGGATGCAGAACTGGCTTACACACAGAGAACGGTGGTTTGTGGTGGAAGGGTGTTATTCTGGCTGGAGGTCTACAAGTGGTGTTCTGCAGGGATCTGTATTACAACCCATGTTGTTTGTGACTTATACAAATGACTTAGACATAAATATAGAATGGTTGGTTCGTAACTGTTCCGAGGATACCAAATGGTGGCGCAGCGGTAGAGTTGCTGCCTTACAGCGAATGCAGCGCTATCGGTGTGTTGTCTGTACGGAGTTCATACGTTCTCCCCGTGACCTGTGTGGTTTTTCTCCGAGATCTTCGGTTTCCTCTCACACTCCAAAGACGTACAGGTTTGTAGGTTAATTGGCTTTGGTATAAATGCAAAAGAAATTTGTCCCTTGTGGGTATAGGACAGTGTTAATGTGCGGGGATTGCTCGTTGACGCGGACCCAGTGGGCCGAAGGGCCTATTTTCGCGCTGTATCTCCAAATTAAATGAGCAGCGTTGCAGACAGTGAGGAAGGCTTTCACAGGATATAGCAGGTATAAAACAGACACATATATGGGCAGATCAATGGCAGATGGAGTTTAATCTGAGCAAGTGTGAGGTGTTGCACTTTGGGAGGTTGAATGTAGGAAGAAAATATACAGTTCCTGGCAAGATCCTTTACAGCATACAGAGGGATCTTTGGGATCCAAGTCAACAGCTCCCAGAAAGTGGCACCGATGAAGGCAAGCATATCATATACCTCCTTTACCACTCTATGGATAGCGGTAAAGCAGGCATATTGTATGCGGCATATTGTATACTCAATTGCGGCATTGAGTATAAGAGTCAGGAAGTCATGTTGCAGCTATATAAAACGTTGGTAATGTCACATTTGGAGTATTGTGTGCAGTTCTGGTCGCCATATTACAGGAAGGTTGTGAAGACGTTGGAGGATGCTGTAGACGTTTACCAGATCATTGCCTGGATTAGAGGTTAATGGAAGTGTTTAATATTGTGAGAGGCATGGAGAGGTAAGCCGTCAGAATCTTTTTCCCCAGGGTGGAAGTGTCAAAGACGAGAAGGCATCCTTTTATCATCAGAGGGGAGCAAGTTAAAAGGGGAAGTTTTAGAGTGCAGTGGACGCCTGGAACGTGTTGCTAACGGTGCAGATGGAACAGATAAGAATAGAGCTTGAGGCTTTTACATAAACAAATTGATTATGCAGGGAATGCATAATCATATACAGGCAAAGATTAGTTTAACTTGGCATCATGCTCGCCACAGACATTGTGGGATGAAGGGCCTGATCCTCCGCTGTATTGTTCTATGTTAGTATAGATTCGTACTACAGATGCAAAACATGCTATGGGCATTGCCAGACCATAGAGTTGTGACTTGTCTACCATTCCCGGAGTTATTAGTAGGAATGGTTGTTTATGATAACACTGAATTCATAACCTAAATGTGCATCCATCCACAGATGCATTTAGCAGTATGATTGTTTACACATTTGCCCGGATTTTTATAAAAAATCTCCTGTGTAAAAGTGCATGTAGATGCTTGAATGTGCAGTTATTCCCTTGCACAAATAAAATATAGCATTCCTGATTTTGAGGAATGAGAAATAAAGAATTCAATAAAGATATACACAACACATAAGCGACGTGTCGAATAAAGCAAGATTCGATATTGTCGCCAATATTGTTATTGGCCAGATTCTAAGCTTAATAATAATTCAATGGAATTCAACAATAAAGAGCAAGGGAACCACTGAAAAACAGCCAAATTTCAGATTTGCACTGATTCAAATGGTGAGAGCTGCACACTGAATTACCAAGGCCCCCACCAATAAAGACACACGGATGAAATGAAAAAAGTGGTGCAAAAATGTTGAGGCCAAACAAAGCGTGGAACATGGAATAAAGCACAAATGCAAACCAGGCAAAGGAATGCCTACTCAGTCACTCCCTTGATTACAATGCAAGCCTCTTAAAAGCTTAATGATTGAGTAGTCGAAAACATGTCAAGGATATATGTATATTTGCTAGAATCAACAGATTGATTGCAGTGTTCATAAATCTGTGCCATTCAAATCAGCATTTAAACTATTTTAAGGGCACAATGTCAACACTCACGCCCCAATAGAAAACATCTTAACTAGACGTTATCAACACAATATTTACCATGATTGCACTGAATATTGCAGTGTACAAACATGTTACCTGAAAAAGGGTTTACTTAGAATGCTTCAACCTCATATGAAGAAATAAGGATTTTTCTCTTACCTGAAAAAGTATGAAGATGAGAAACAGCTCATATACGACACTGACACACAACCAGAATCTCCAGTATGCTGCAAGAGAGAATACCCAAATTCAGAAAACATGTAGTAAAATAATTATTTTAAGTTTACAGATATAGCAATGCGCTGCTTTTAAAGAGGATGGCAAACAACTGGATACTGTTAGACAGCCTTACTATAACAGACCCAGACTTCCACATGTAGAACATCTTCCTAATCCTCCAGAATGGCAAAACTTTCATTAGGACTAATAATAATTGGTGTGTTCAAAAATGGTGATAAACCAGCATTACACCCAAAATTTTAAGCCTCCGGACATCAAGCAGCAACTATTTGGGAAAGCTGCTTCAAATGTTTTCAGGAAATTTGCTGCCATCCCATGCCTTTACAGAGAACAAAGGCAAACACTGTTTACTAAAATTAATCTGTTTTTGTAAACATGCAAGCTTTGAAAATTAGGAATGTTCTTTAAACATGAAAAGCATTGAGAATTTCCATAGCCAACAGGAAGAGCAACTATGCCTTCGCAGAAAGTGCAGCTTTTCCATTTGATTTCATTATGCTTATGAAAGCTGCATATTTCAGCAAGGTCACATGCTACTGCAATAATGTGCTTCGATTTGCAATTTGTTTCACATTCACAGACTAAGGGCTTAAGTAAAAGGCTTCAAATCTGTTATCCAGATATTAGCCAAAGCAATACGAAATTCATTTGAGCTGCAAATGGGTATTCAACTTTAATACACATGTGTAAGCTCTGGGGACCAATCAAAATAATATTTGAACTACATCTCAGAAGGCCAATACATTAGGGAATGTTTTTTTTTTAAATTTATCCCTTGCTGATGCACCTCCTTGCATGTGCAGCACAGAAGCAGAAGTCACCCAGGGCAAAGACATTGTATTCTAGTCTGTGCTAAGCAAGATATGTTTGGGCCCAGCATGTGAGAGCCAAAGAAAAGACTCATTCAGTTAGAAACACTGAATAGATGGTCTATCTCGACTTCTCCAAAGATCCCATCATCAGAGAAGCTAGTCTTCTACCAGACATGGTTCACTCCATAAGATATCAAGAAACAACTGGGAGCTCTGGATGTTGTAAGGGCCAGAGAATTAGACAACATACCGCCTGTTGTACTGAAAACTCATTCCCCGCATCATGGACACAACTAATGTGCGTAATTGATAAAATGCAATACAGTACACTGCTAGAAAACCTGGCCATCTCCCAAACCACAGCCTCTAATAGCAAGAAGGACAAGGCCAGGAGGTACATAGGAGCATCAGCATGTAGATTCTCCTCTTATCACTGCTCCTTCCTCGTGACTGGGTGGACATCCTAGAACTCCCTACCCATCACAATTGTAGAAGTACCTCTTCTTGATGGACTGTAGTGATTCCAGCTGGTGACACACCAACAACCTCTCTTGGGCAATAATAAACAGGCAATAAATGCTGGCTTTGCCAACAAAGTCTGTTCGAAAAATATATTTGATTTTTGCTGGAATGATGCAGGTGTATATCACTTCCTTAACCGTGCTTCTGGGGACAATATTTGGTGTTACGTTTTCGGTCACATGGCGCTCCAGAAGCAAGTGCAGAAGAACATTCCAAAATAGATTATGCCTGCTCAATTGGAGAAATCGGGGATGGCCAAATACATGTGTAGGAAGGAACTGCAGATGCTGGTTTAAACCAAAGAGACACAAAAATGCTGGAGTAACTCAGCGGGATAGGCAGCATCTCTGGAGAGATGGAATGAGTGACGTTTCGGGTTGAGATCCTTCTTCAATCTGATGTGTGGGGAGAGGGATACATAGATAAGGAAGCGCAAGGTGTGAAAACAGGACAATGGGGAATGGAGATCGAGGAAAGCGTAGAATAGATCATTGTTAGATGGGAGAAGGTAACAACAAAGCAAACACTGACAATGGAGGAGGCCCAGGACAGAAAGTTCAGTGTGGGAATGGGTGGGGGATTTAAAGTGTTGAGCAACTGGGGGATCCGGTAGGTTTATGCGGACTGAGCCGAGGTGTTCAGCGAAACGATAGCCAAGTTTGCGCCAAGCCATCGATATAGAGGAGTCCACAGCTGGAGCAGCGGATACAGTAGATGAGGTTGGAGGAGGTGCAAGTGAACCTCTGTCTCACCTGAAAAGAGTCCTTGGATGGAGGTATAGGGACAGGTGTTGCATCTTCTGCAGTTGCAGGGGAAAGTACCGGCGGAGGGTGGTTTGGGTGGAAAGGGACGAGTTGAGCAGGGAGTTGCGGAGGGGTGGAGAAAGCGGAAAGGGGTGGAGATGGGAAGATGTGGCTAGTGGTGGCAAAAATGTCGGAGGATAGTGTACTGTATGTGACGGCTGAACACATGCTGGGGTGGATTTATATAAGAGGAAGGCCACAGGAATGACAGCTTTTTCAAAACAAAGATTTGCACCAACGTGAATTTTCAAAGTATGCAAGTGAGATGCAACCTTGGTTACGGCAGTTTACTTTTAATGAACTATTACTGTGCACCATCAGAATACTGCATCAATTTATAGGCACGCAGTTAGGGTGAAAAACTCAGAAAACTAAAGAGCAAATCCCAAGACACCTATCAGTGGCTGACAATTCTGTTGATAGGAGTGTTCTGCATTAGTAATAATTTTCAATGACTCTCCTTAGCTACTGCACATATCTACTGTTTTCTCAATTTATTCTAGATTTCCTTTATTCACGCGTTTCACTAAGATGAAAAATCAATGGGACATTTAAGTCGGAGAAATGTGTTGCATGAATGGAAAACCAGAGAGGTCCTTCAGGGATGCAGACTCGATGGCCGAAGGGCCTGTTTCCACACTGTATCACTAAAGTCTATAAAGATAAAAGCATGTTAACGTTGAAAATTAGGACTGATTGCAGAAACATCATTGCAAAGGAAAGTTCATCAGTAAAGTAACCAATGAGGCTGCAGAGACTTTATAGCAGCCTGGTAAAGAAGATAGACACAAAATGCTGGAGTAACTCAGTGGGGCAGGTAGCATCTCCGGAGAGAAGGAATGGGTAACGTTTTGGCTCGAGACACTTCTTCAGACTGGTGTAGAATATTGTCAGACTGGCCTTTTAGATACTATCATCTCAAAGGAATATACTAGAAATGCTGAACATGATTCTTAGGTTGGGCATTCCATTGTCTTCAAGGGGCTGACCATTCCTGAAATAAGGCACGAACGGTTTAAGGCTCATGAAATAGTGAAATAGAATTATTTCCATGTATTATTAACATGAAACAAATGTCCTACAACTACACGTCAGCGACATATCAATTTGACTCAAGAGATATGACATCAGTTATGCAAAGATAAAAGCTACAAGTAAATTTAGCAAGATAACCAGATAAATTTAAGCAACCAAAGAGTTACAACACTTTTACGCATTCTCTTCCAAAAGATTCCTGGGTTGCACAAGAGACTGCAGATGCTGTAAATGGAACAAAAAAAAAACTACTGGCGGAAGGAACTCAACAGTTCACACAGCATCTGTGAAAGCAGAGGGATGGTCAAAGTTTCAGGTTGAGACCCTGCTTCAGTATTCATGGGTTATATGCATAAATATTTCTTTAAAATTGGAAAACAGTTTTAAAACTAGAATGTTTGAGACAGAACTGGCAAGAACCATACCTGGGTGAGGTCTGGAAAATGGCCCATCTTTTGCTTGGGTGACTCCAAAACACAAGAACACAAGAATGCTGGCAACAATTCCTCTGCAAGTCAAACAGTAAAATGAGAAATCTGCTCAAGGGTGCAGTTGATCACAATTGAAATCTGAGGTATTTAACATCCTTGCAAGTGTTCAAGGTTCTGAACCCAAATACATCTCGAAGGGAAAAAGATGTTTAAAATTAATCCCTCCCTTCACAAGGTACTCAAAATTCTAAACACGTAAACATGTATTAATGCTCCCACTGTAAGACATGATTGCTAATGTCTAGAAAGGAGAGTGCCCCAATGTATCCTGAAGTGATGTTGTTGTTGCCAGAGGTGACAGGTGCATGGAAGAAAGGAGACATGATAAATGAGTGAGAGCGAGAGCAGTTTCAAAAACTCGACAACAGACTGAGAACTTTGATTCCTCTATGGTTTCATTTCCTACGATTAACAGTTGTTCCTCAAACCAATCTGAAAACCCGACCATCTCTGGAAATCTGGCCTAATCAATAGCACGTTAACAACACTGATGTACTTCAGCACACTGCGAAAGCATGAGAATTCATGAACTTCTTAACACTCGTCTATAACCAACTCATTGCTCTGGGAAGACAGGTTTCATATTCCATTGCTAGGGCTCAGACATCATTACATTTTAATAACTTTATAATTAAATGTGAACTCTAAATTCCAAGTAAAGGCCTCTTATTTCCAGTTCTAGTAAAATGCAATCTTAATCAATGCTTTCTATTCATGTCTGACACTGTCAGTTTAATTGTTAGGCGAGATCATTAGACTATTACAAGTGTAAATGGATCTTGTACATGAAATAACCGCTTACAAGCATGCAGCTGCACCCCAAATAAGATGGGAAAGTTCCCACCTCACAGGGTCAATGTTACGGACTATTTTGTGCCAAACAATTCTTGCGCATGTCTCAAAGTTTTATCCAATTCCTCACCATATCCCATCCCTTGTGCTTACTCCTGGAGTTTCTGATCCCCCCTCCAGACGTTAAAGGATACATAATATTGTAAAGAAAACTCTCCTTGTACGTAGGTACAATTTTAATAGTCAGAATCACTCTGAAATGAAGCATGAAGCAGAAAAAAATCAAAGATCAGCATATTAGAATGAACAGAGGTGGGAAAAGTAAAGTATTCCATGCAAGATAGAAGTTTTTAAAAAACACACTTAAAACTGCTTATACATTGAGTTCTCTACAGGAAGCTTCTGCCCTAATGGCAGGTGCCTGATTCTTCAAGAACTTAATGTAAAGCTAGGCATGGGGACGTTGAACCACTTGGATATATCTGGATCACAAGCAATCCAGATTGATTCCTGGCATGAAAGTATGAATAGCAAAACCTGTATTGTCTAAGTATAGAAGAATGAGATGCACCTACATTGGAATATTAAAACATTCCAGCCACATACTTGTCTCTCCTTTCGGCATTTCAAAGGAATCACTCCCTTCAGACTGCCAGGTCACTTCTCATATCCACAGCAACCACTCCCCATGTAAGGCACTACCTGTACAACAATATCCTTCCACCTCTTCCTTTCCCACCATCCAAAGACCCAAATAGTCTTTCAAGGCGAAACAAGGATTCACCTACTCCTGCACTGTTACGATAAGACCCATTTGGGTGGATTTTCGTGGATGGAGTAATTGGAGGGGGGGTGAGGGAGAAGGAAAGAAGGGTAGGAATAACAACATAAGCTTGGTGTGATTGATGGAGGTAACCAGGGGCTGAGGAAGATGAGAAATTATGGGATAGGGAGCATGGGACCTGTGGAAAAGACATCAGGTGTTTCCAGATTGTCTCGATTTGCTGCAGTAATCTGATTATTATTGCCCTTGCTAAATAATCCTGCATTAATGGTTTACAACACCATTCAAGGATAACATGTCTAGTATCAACAAGGTATCATTGCGCGCTTCAAAATAAAAGGGACCTAAAAATTAATTGGGGTAGTTCGGTTTATTTTAACTTGACTTAACTGAAATTGCATTATGGATGGCAAGAATATGAGAACAATTATTAGTGGTCATTTGCTTCAACCCACAAATTTGACTGGGCACTCCATTCCCAGCACAATGCTCCTTTGGCAGCATTGACCATGTTATACCGTAGTTTGATGGTCTGCACAAAACCATGGTTTCATGTCAGATTAACATTCAACTAAATAGCCATTTAACTTTTTTTTTTGCATTCAACATCACCTACTAATTTCACTAAATACACCAAACCAAACTCCTTCAAAGTCTATATCCCCACAAGGTCTCAATCCCCAGAAACCTTGAAAGTTTACAGCCCCAGTGAAGAATACAACACAGGCCCAATTCCTGGCCCAAACCATTTTTCCCCATTTCCTTTAGATACACTCAATCCTCAATCATGTTGCATCAACAATCTACATCTTATCATAGCCGCTGGAGAATTTAAGTTGAGTGAATTCAGTAATCTGGAACAAGGATGGAGTCTGCAATGGTGATAATGAAATGAAAGTCCCAACTGTTTCACTAATGCCTTTCAGGAAAGGAAAACTGGCATCCTTACCCAGTCTGGCTGACAACTGGCCTTCTGAAATTGCCTATCAATCCTTTCTGTTCAAGGGCAATATTCACAGGAATATATTTTGTTAAAGTGCAAGTGTATACACAATATTATTTTCTACAATTATAGAGCACCAAAGAAAGTGCAACATGGAGTTCGAGGTTATACAGAATAATTGCACAAAAAGAACAGCCAAAATCAAACTGATAAGCCCCAGTGAAAAGGGTTTCAATCTGGCTGAATAATAAACATTGAAATGATTACTGTACTGCAAATCAAATACTGAATCATCAACAAAAGAGAACACTCTATCGAGCTATGAACACAAGGGGAAAAAATATTTTGTGGCACTTAAACCTGAATCAATCTGCCTAGTTGTCTCACTTCCAACATTTCCAGGAGGACATTTCCTCTCCCTCACTTCAATGTTGCCTCCGGAATTCCACGTCATTCTCACCCTGCCACTGCTTTCAGGACACTACTTCTCTTGTGCCAGCTGCTGTTACCAGCTTCAGGCAGAGCTAGTTGCCAATCTGGCTTGAAAGGACCACAGGAGAAAATGCTTTGCTGTACAGGTGCATGTTTTTGTTTGCATTTCACCAATTTGTTCTGTATAAATGGACACAGATTTCAGTGCAAACATAGCCTATGATCAAGTCAACAATTAGGAAACAAACAAAATAAAATGTTACTGCCTTTTAAAATAGAAGATGCATGGAAGCAAAAGAAAGTCAAGCCAAGAAATTCTTAGAATAAAACATCACCCACCCATTACACTCAAATATGCAGTTGATATTCTGTGAATTGCTGAACAAAGCTCTGTTCATTCCACAAAGTAGAATTATCCTTTCTATTTTCCCAAAGGAATAGATTGTGAACTAATTATATCCTACATTTAAGATGCAGCTCAATCAAGCTTAATTTAATTGTTGGTGTGCAAGCTTGTTGGATTCACTAATTAAAAGCATTCAACAAGGCACAAAATCAATTGCACAGCTCCACATGGCAAAGGTGGGTGTGTTGCTGGAAGAGGGTCAATGGTGGAGGAATAAACACAATATAGCAATTTACACACACAACAAAGCATTTGTAGAATGTGCAGATCATGGAACTGATAACCTGAAAGGATTTTTATGCAAAAATTGTAAACAGAATTGTTTCTACATAATTGGAATCCATTATGTAACAACACAATTCAATTAATCTTGTTACAATTAAAGTGCACCCTGGTTTGACATTGATAATTAAATTCGAAATTATCCAATTTATTGGAAAAAACCATATTAAATCAGTAAAGCAAATACAGGCACACACAGAAACCAAAATGAACTGGAGTCCTAAATCTTAACAATGGAAGCTATGAAGATGAGGGTAGAGGGGGATTAAAATTTGGAGTCTCATCAAGCCTTGATTTTTCAGTACATATATCAATACATAATGATCTGATATTTAACATGTCAATTCTTTTGCACATTACAGGAAAACAAATAACACTTATCCCTATTACTAAACCTAACGAGATACATAAAAATGACATGAAAATAGTTTCACTCTAGTTATCAACATTAAGATCAGTTCTTAGAAATTATAAATCTGAACACAAGATGCTTGCCCTTCCATAGGTATTGGGTTATTATTGTCCTGTGTACCAATACTGTGAAAAGCTTGGTTTTGCATGCTATCCAGGCAGATCATACCATAATGAGTACAATCAAGATGTACACAAGTACAACAGGTAGTGCAGAATGTGAAATATAGTGTTACATCTCAGAGAATGTGCAGATACAAAAGGACAAGTGCAGGTGGTAGATTGAGGATGCATCCTAAGTATACGACAGGTTCATTCAAGAAGCTGAAACAGGGGGGGAAGGTGGTGTTTTCAAATCTGGTGGTACATATTTAGTGCACTGATTTGTAGATTTCCCTTATGTAAACTTACATAAATGTACAGAATACAGAAGAATAAATAAACAAGGTGCAGTCTAAAATCTAAAGGAAACCGTGAAACTGATAGTTGATCAGGAAAGTAGATGGAAAGATGTATTCCAGTCCCCACAAAAATAAAGTGACCCCTCTCAATGACTACTGCCCAGTAGTTCTAACATCAACTATAAAGAAGTGCTGTGAAACAATGGTAATGGCCCACATTTTTACCAGTTTTCCAGACAACTTATGTACAGAAAAAATAGACCTATGGAGGGCACCATCTCACTTGCACTACCATTCAGCCTGAGATCACCTTGACAATATCAACACCTATATCAGGATGCTTATCATTGACTATAGCTCAGCCTTCAATACCATAATACTGAATAAGCTTATCCCTCAACATCTACACCTTGGCTTTGGGGCCTTCAAGTGAAAATGACTTCTGGGCTTTTTGACCAGCAGACCTCATTCAGTAAGATAGACACAAAATGCTGGAGAAACTCAGCGGGATAGGCAGGGTCTTTGGATAGAAGGAATGGGCGACGTTTTGGGTCAAGACCCTTCTGCAGACCCTATTTATCAAGTTATGTCTAGCTAACCTATTCACTATGCTAGAGCTACTACTAAAATATAATTGTTCAAATGACAACAGTACAATATTGTACGTTTTTTGGGGCTGGAAATTGACTGGTACTACTGAAATGAATAATAATGGATGGTTTGTAGCGGACCAACGGAAGATACGTTGGAAGCCACAACACCACTAAACAAATAATACACAAAGCCCAAATCCTGCTGACCAGGTCTTGCATTTCATTTGTGTACTGCGTCACTGGGGACTGCATGAGAGAAATGAGTCAAGTCTGAGTACAGCTGACCTGAACACTGGGGTTGGATGGATGTCCCATGAAGAGCTAACCCAATGGGTGAATATATTATTCAAGGAACAGCTACCCAAGGAAGGCTCCCAGCAGAGACACCGCAGGCTAGGAATTGCTTGGACAATTTTATTTTATGATGCTGAAGTAGACCGAAAGATCGTGTAGGCCTGCCTCTGTATGAGTTGGGTTACTGAGGAGATCTAAGGTTATCACAAAATATGGTTAAAATTCAAGGCAATAGCAAGGATGTGAGTGATGGGCAAGCGGATCTTAATGTGCAATAGGACAATGTTTGCAGTTCATGAGGAGCTTTTCTTTATTCTAAGATATCTTGGTCTCCCAAATTGTAGGCTCCAATAATAATTTTCCTCCTTCCCCAAAATGAAGACTGTCATAGATATTGGTTGAACTTGTTTTGTGGGTAGCAAACTAATGTGAAGGAAGAATCAGGATTTAGCATCACACCTCTCAATACTGTTGAGGGATTTGAAAAAAGCAGGGCATACAAGACAAAATATACTTTGGATTTCAGTAATGAAAAAGGATTCAGCGAGCTATTTAGAAAAAGCCATTATTTACCTTTTAATATTATAGGCTGTGTCCTGGGGAGTTTCTTCCAACAGGGTAACATAAACCAGTGCACAAGTGAGGATAAATAATACAGTCAAGGTGTGAGCTCTCCTGTGAATAGAAATAAAATTATTGGTTCAATACTGTAATAGGCTGAGCAAACCCAAATGATTATATCTGTAGGGATGCATGGCTACTGGGAAATGTTTTTTAAACTGTTAAAACATATCCAGCTTAGAACAATGCCTAATTCAATATTAGAAAGCAGATTTTAAATTGGTTACTTTTACAACTATCCCCTTGTTAACTTTTGCTTAACAATTGCCTCTATGTCAAAACTCAATGCCTTTAGTCTAATGTTCACCTATTATGACTGAACTCTTCAGTAATCTCTTGAACAATTTGCTAAAATCCAACCAACTCTTCTCCCCTTTGTGTCCACCCTTCCTAGTCATTGCTAGTACTTCAACTCTTCAGTGTCCGATTTTGTTTTACACTCACCATTTTTAAGCATTCAAATTGTAAGGAAGTTAATCTGAGCTGTTGGAGAGCGGGATGGAAGAATCTGAACCGGATCCCTTGACGGCAGCCAAAGATCCGCACTAATCTTAAACGGTCGTGTAAAGTTATGAATAATGGCACAAGAGGGGAAAATCTCAATTTTTTCAGCATTTGAGAACATACAGAGGGCAAGATTAGCAAGTTTGCTGATGATACCAAAGTGAGTGGTTGTGGAAATAATGAAGATGGTTGTGAAAGATTGCAGCAGGATCTGGATCGATTGGCCAGGTGGGCGGAGGAATGGCTGATGGAATTTAATACAGAGAAGTGTGAGGTGTTGCATTTTGGTACGTCGAACAAGGGCAAGACTTGCACAGTAAATGGTAGGCCTCTGGGTAGTGTTGTAGAGCAGAGGGATCTAGGAGTACAAGTGCATGGTTCCTTGAAGGCCGAGTCACAGGTAGATAAGGTGGTCAAAAAGGCTTTCGGCATTTTGGCCTTCATCAGTCAGAGTATTGAGTATAGAAGTTGGGAGGACATGTTGCAGTTGTGTAAGACGTTGGTGAGACCGCATTTAGAATATTGTGTTCAGTTCTGGGCACCGTTATAGAAAAGATATTGTCAAGCTTGAAAGGGTTCAGAAAAGATTTACGAGGATGTTGCCAGGAATAGAGGGTGTGAGTTATAGGGAGAGGTTGAGTAGGCTAGGTTTCTATTCCATTGAGCGCAGGATGAT
Organism: Amblyraja radiata; assembly: GCF_010909765.2. NCBI lineage: Eukaryota > Metazoa > Chordata > Chondrichthyes > Rajiformes > Rajidae > Amblyraja > Amblyraja radiata. The sequence goes on along the minus strand of NC_045975.1, from coordinate 29,649,740 downwards.
GAGGGGAGATCTTAGAGGTATACAAAATCATGAGAGGAATAGATTGGGTAGATGCAGAGTCTTTTGCCCAGAGTAGGGGAATTGAGGACCAGAGGACATAGGTTCAAGGTGAAGGGGAAAAGTTTTAATAGGAATCCAAGAGGTAACTTTTTCACACAAAGGGTGGTGGGTGTATGGAACAAGCTGCCCGAGGAGGTAGTTGAGGTTGGGTTAGAAACAGTTAGACAGGTACATGGATAAGACAGGTTTGGAGGGATATGAACCAAGCACAGGCAAGTGGGACTAGCGTATCTGGGACTTTGTTGGCCGGTGTGGGCGAGTTGGGCCGAAGGACCTGTTTCCACACTGTATCACTCTATAAATCTGATACTCACAAAAGCATTAATTTAAATAAACACAAAAGGCTTGGTGTCATCAAAAAACATGATTTTTTTTCAAAGAGACACAAGTAATCAGGCATTAAATTATAAATCATAGGAAAATTCTCAACTTTAGTCTCTGCAGGGCCCACTTTCATACAAGCACTCAAACAATGGCAATCAGGCATTATGTTTATTGTTCTTAGACAAAAATGCTGGTGAGGCAGCATCTATGGAGCGAAGGAAATAGGCAACGGTTTGGGCCGAAACCCTTCTTCAGACCATGTTTATTGTTCTGCTGTGCCCTTAATGAACACGTTTTTATCATAATATTAACGGAAACTAAAACTCCTCACTTTAAATCCAATTCACATTGGAACCATAAACATGTACTTTGCCTCTGACCAGCTAAACAATCTTACCTCTGACCAGCTAAACAATTTCATTTTAAAATCTAACAAACTATTTGTCATAGCTGCAGCAAACAAGTCTTGCATTGTAGATAAGTGGTTTGACCCAAAGGAGTCTCAGCATTGACAACCAGAGACACAATAGATTACATTAATTTTCAGAAAGAAATTTCACTATGGCAACGGAGCTCCAACTAGCAAGACTATAACCACCCCCACCCTCCCTCCCTCTCTGGATAGAATTTGAGGTATGGAGAGTAAGGAAATGTCACATTTTGTACCTACATATCATTTAATAAAACATCAAAGCAAAACAATATAGTGGAATAAAAGAGTAGTTAAAATCAGAGAATTCTTCTATATTACAAGTGGCCTCCTCTTGTAATATATAATGGAAATGTTGCAATTTGAATCAGACTTTCCACTGACTGCAATCTGACTTAGCCCAGACTTGAGTGTGTCTCTCTATTCATTTGTTGGGAAGTGGGTCCACCTGACAGCAAGGCGCAAAATAGTGCAAGGCTTCTCCAATCAAACCTGACAGTTCAAACCCCCAAAATGCTTTGACTTTGTTAAACCCTATTCCGTGGAATTACCAACTGTCAAAGAGGTGATAGCGATCAAATCTGCCTCTTAAATGCACAAACGTTAAAATACAAGGACAGCATTAAATGTTTATATCGTCAAAAAGATTACCTTGCTACGTTAGCTTTTGTCTGCATCCATTTCTTCAATTTAAAATGTTTACTCGACATCAGACCAGGTTAACCCAATGCAGCTTCAATGAGCAAATATCCCAACCCAAGTGTTGAGAAATTGGTGAACATTTGTGCTCACCCAGCTGACAGTCTTCACCAGAGTGCAGTTGTCCAGGGATCCAAACAAAACTTACTGGATTTTATATGGAAGACTGATTGTGGTAGAGGTTAGAAAGCTGGGAACAAGATGGGAGACAAAATGACTGGTGGGTACAGATGAGAGGGTATCCATCTATCACTTGCTAGGCTTTGTCCTGCCCCATTTCTTTACCAGCTTTCTCCCTCCAACTACAATCAGTCAGAAGGTCCATCGAAGGTAGACAAAAGTGCTGGAGAAACTCAGTGGGTGGGACAGCATCTATGGAGCGAAGGAAATAGGCAACGTTTCGGGCCAAAACCCTTCTTCAGACTGATGTAGGGTGGGGGGGGGGGGGGGGGGGCAGGAAGAAGAAAGGAAGAGGAGGAGCCAGAGGGTTGAGGGAGAGCTGAGAAGGAGAGGAGACAGCAAGGGCTACCGGAAATTGGAGAATTAAATGTTCATGCCACTGGGGTGTAAACTGCCCAAGTGAAATATGAGGTGCTGCTCCTCCAATTTCCGGTGGTGCTCACTCTGGCCATGGAGGAGGCCCAGGACAGAATGGTCGGATTCGGAATGGGAGGGGCAGTTGAAGTGCTGAGCCACCGGGAGATCAGATTGGTTATTGCGGACCGAGCGGAAGTGTTCGGCGAAACGATCGCCAAGCCTACGCTTGCTCTCACCGATGTAGATCAGCTGACATCTAGAGCAGCGGATGCAATAGATGTGGTTGGAGGAGGTGCAGGTGAACCTCTGTCGCACCTGGAACGACTGCTTAGGTCCTTGAATGGAGTCGAGGGGGGAGGTAAAGCGACAAGTGTAGCATCTCTCAGTACGTGACAAAATAAACCAAAACCAATACTACTAATAACTTAATATTGGAGCTAGGCGTAGTCAGGTGTTAAGCACTTTTTACCCCATGCAATAGTTAATGGAAACTAGGTTTTAGGGACAAAATCTCATGAAATATGTTTCTAGTTAATGATATTCACGATTATAAGTAAAGGTATGTAAAGATACAAATCAGCTATAATCCATAGTACAAATTCACAGGTTAAATGACCCTGCTCATTCCAAGTGCACTGCCTCTTTGTGAAATGTAAATGCTGTTCATCATGATCTGAGATCTTTCATATTATATATTGCCATGTTCCATACTTAGATACTGATACTGGCAGGCAAATCAAAATAGTACAGATCAGTCCAATGTGTGTCAATTTTGAAGAATCTTAGCAAACTGCATTCCATAAAACTAAAGTGAGCAAAAAATTTTGAAATATTTCAGGCAGCATCATTCTTACATGTTTGGTCAATTACCTCAAACTCGGAACAAGTTATAACCAACAGTTTTGTTTCTAAGTAGAGACTGGGAAAACCAATAAGCCTTGCATACTCTCCTGGGAGGTCTTGGCCAAGACCTTGTTGTACTTTGAAATACCACAGATAAAATGTTTGCTCCACTCAAATGTATACCATAAATTAAACTTTTACTAAAGCACACCTCAAAGTTTCCAAACTAAGTTTGCATTAATTTATGGGTTTACAAACATTGGAGAAAAATCAATATAAAAAGTTGTATATTCAATTTTATTTTAATTCTGCAACCTAGATTCAGAATATAACATCTGGTGAAAATAGCCAAAAACATTTACAGGAAAATCCTTACCCATTATTTCCAGTGTTGAAACATGCTATTTTATTGAAACTACCTGTTTTTCAGAAGCTAGCAATTATGTCTTTCAAATTCACTATTACTTTCAGGTAAAGTTTCTATTCCATAAGAAAATGTAAATAAATTTCCAAACAATGTTTATAAAATACCTATTGAAACAATAATTGTAAAAAACAAAATTGTTTTACAACTTCAACTGATTGCCAACTATAACAAAAGCAGAAATTACAAGTTGTCTCTTAAATGAGAACCAAGAAACCAAGCAAGAAATGTGGCATGGGAGTGAGGGAAATATAGAAATGTTTAAAGATATTCAGACGTGGAAGCAGGAAGAAATAGAGCAAGATAATAAAGACTGAGAGTGGCTGGGTGCACCAGTAAGGAAATATGTATGCACAGTAAGCAGCAAAAATTCAGCCCATCAAATTTGTGCGGCAATTCAACCAGACCTATTCCCCAAGTTCTGGACTATCCAGATGTGTTAACAGAATGAGGATGGATGAAAGATAAAACATTTGGAACTGTTACGTACAAAAGTTTGCAGCTGCTGCAAACTTTCTCAAGAAATATCCACCAGATAACAATACATGTTGAGAGAAAACAACTTAAATGTTACCGACCAATTCTGACAAACTGGTTACGTATAAATGTCGGATTCAGTGGCGAGCTCCAAGGAGTTACTATACAGAAAATGAGATGTTGTTGCTCAAGCCTGCCACAGGTTTCATTAAAACAACAGAAGGAACCAAAATAAAAAGGTAAGAGTAGGACTGGAGGAAAGAATGAAGGTGAGAAGCGAATGGAAGCTCAGGGTCACCTTTCACATTGAACAGAGGTATTCTACAATTGAAAAGCTAATTCTGCAGTTATTGGAAATCTAAAAAGACCATGTTTAATAAAGTCTCCTTCCAAATTCCAAAGAACATGGTCACAAGGTTTTTTCAAACAATCCTATAATTCGCAGAAATGATCAACAAACATTTTCCCCCAGGTTTCAAGTACATTTTTGGTCATTTCTGCCCGTGGTGTGAAGTATCTTAAGATAATAGTCCAACATGTGAAAATGGTTAACCTTAAATCATCACACCTAAAGAAAACAGATGTCTTTGCAATTATACTTTCTATTAAGAGCTCATTTCAAGATAAAAATAACAGTGACACCATCAGTAGGACAGTACCCTGATTACTCAAACCAATGCATCATCTCCGAGGCTGTAATGGGATAGTACACACACTCATATGAATGTCGTTCTAACACAGAACAAACTGCTGGAGCAACTTTTGGGTCAGGCAACAGCTGTGGAAGGAAATGGACAGACGACGTTTTGGGTCAACACTTCTTCAGAATTTATCCATTTCCTTTAACAGATGCTGTCTGACCTGCAGAGTTCCTCCAACAGTTTGTTTTTTGACCAAGATACCAACATTTGCAATTTTGCCCAAGATACCAACATCTCCTCTGGACAAAGTACCCTCTATGACTGACAACCTGTCCACCACCTTAAATATTCCTTGATTTATAAAGTTTATTTTCCATGCTCATGAACAATCCATAGGGCAGAGTGACGCAGTTTACACATACCATTGACAGAGCATTATTGAAACAAATGCCGATGAGCCACGTGCGGCTGAAGGTTATGGCTAGCCGCAGTGCTATCGTGCCAGCAGACCTGGCTCGGCAGCGGCAAACCTCAGCACCAGGCCTGGCTCGCCTTCCGCAGAACTGGGAGAGGGAGACCGCCAAGCCTGGTCCCTGCTTGCCCATAAACCGAGAACCGGGGGGGGGCTTAATCTCCGCACCTTGAAGGCACAAAGGTTTAAGATGGGTTGGCAAGGAGAAGGACAACTTGTTGCGGGATGACCGAACAGGCCTTAATGGCTACCAGCAGCTGGGACTATGAAGTGGTGCCAAAACCTGGCGACTATTACGTACACACATATAGGACTGTTTCTGTTTAAGAAGGAACTGCAGATGCTGGAAAATCGAAGTAGACAAAAGTGCTGGTGAAACTCAGCGGGTGCAGCAGCATCTATGGAGCCAAGGAAATAGGCAACGTTTCAGGCCGAAATCCTTCTTCAGACTGATGTAGGGTGGGGGGTGGGAGAAGAAAGGAAGGAAGAGGAGGAGCCCGAGGGCTAAGAAGGGGAGGTGACAGCAAGGGCTACCGGAAATTGGAGAAGGCAATGTTTATGACGCTTGGGTGCAAACTGCCCAAGCGGAATATGAGGTGCTGCTCCTCCAATTTCCAGTGGTGCTCACTCTGGCCATGGAGGAGGCCCAGGACAGAAAAGTCGGATTCTGAATGGGAGGGGGAGTTGAAGTGCTGAGCCACAGGGAGATCAGGTTGGTTAATGCGGACCGAGCGGAAGTGTTCGGCGAAACGATCGCCAAGCCCATGTTTCTATGTTTCTATGTTAAGCCTACGCTTGGTCTCACCGATGTAGATCAGCTGACATCTAGAGCAGCGGATGCAATAGATGAGGTTGTAGGGGATGCAGGTGAACCTCTGTCGCACCTGGAACGACTGCTTGGGTCCTTGAATGGAGTCGAGGGGGGAGGTAAAGCGACAAGTGTAGCATCTCTTCCGGTTGCAAGGGAAAGTGCCTGGGGAGGGGGTGGTGTGGGAGGGAAGGGAAGAATTGACCAGGCATAAACATTGACTTCTCCAATTTCCGGTAGCCCTTGCTGTCTCCTCCCCTTCTCAGCTCTCCCTCAGCCCTTCTCCCTGCCCCCACCACCCACCCTACATCAGTCGGGTTTCGGCCCGAAACGTTGCCTATTTCCTTCGCGCCATAGATGCTGCTGCACCCGCTGAGTTTCTCCAGCACTTTTGTCTACCTATAGGACTGTTTCTTTGTGTTATGTGCTAACCTGGCCTTGTTCTTATGTATGTCAATAATCTCAGATTTGTATGCAAAAAAAAAAGGAACAGAAAAGGGTTAAGCATGCAGAATGATCAGAATCAATTGTAGTTTGATGATCCACGAAGAATTGAGGTCATGATGACATCTTGGAAGAAAACAAGGATTTTCTCAAAGTGCCTATACATTCAATGCTGGTTGATTCAAGTGTTTCAAGAAACAGGCAAACCTGCATTTTATTCATTTTATATGGGAGGCAACAATTGTAGATACTGCGATTGCAGAAAATGGCCCCAAGGAGCTGAAACGAATAATCGGGGAAGGTGGATATTCTCCGAAGCTATGTGAATGAAATGGGTGCTTTTGCAATAGGATGACAAATAGCACATTCATCTTCAAGGATGAGAAAACTAATCCAGACTTCAGGCGGCCAAAGATTGCCTTTCAATTCTCCCTGGAGGTCAATGGCAGAAGTGATGGCAAACTAAAACCTCTCTTAATTTACCCACTCTGAAGAAATATTCAAATGTAAATTGCACGGTGATTTAATTTAAAAAACCTGGATGGCAGCTCTGGACCTCCAAGATTATATAATATAATTTCCTACCGCCAGCCATTCATCAAAAGATATTGTGCAAGGAAAAACCTGAACAATAGTGCATTGTTCATTGATGTATAGCAAGGACAAGACTGAAAACATCCATGCAGAGCTTGTGCCACCCCAACACTTACTATCACTATGCTCTAGGAACATCCTGAGGCATGCCACTTGAATTAGTGGCAATGATTAACCCTCCAGCCAGTGATTTTGGGATGATATAACCCATGCAGCACGATGGAAAGCCCATTGCCCAATCTTCCGACTAAGGTATAATTATCAACGGATGTATATTAAGCTACAAACTAAAACTGAGACATAGAAACTGTAATTAATGTTCTCTAATTTGAAATAGATGTTTTGTGACTTGAAATTAATATAACAGGATAAAAAATACAGGGGTTTTTCCAAATACTGCACACAGCACACCACGTTACTGTACACTTAAAGCAGATGAGAGAATAAAAGCATCTGGCAGTTTCTAATCAGATGTCAAATGACAAGAGTAGTTTCTCATTTGCTGAATCCATCAATTATGTTACAGAATTGTAATTACTCCATGATATAATAATAAACATAAAAAAATATGGAAATTGGGGTAATGGGCAAATGTTAAGAGGGAATAAAGACTCCAGTTGCAACATGGCACCACTAGTCATTGCTACTTTAACAGGCAATCTACACCATGGTTTTAATGCAGAATAATGATCTTAGATTTTCTTTGTAATAACTAAATTCAGAAATCATTCCAAATTCAGATTTAAATACAACGTATGTCAAATGAAAGAGTGATTTGAAAATATCCAATCCAAAGAAACAATCTATTAATATCATAAATCGACCTACTTGTACAGATGGTTCTGCCATAAAGCAATAGCTGTGACCCTAAGAAACATTATATTTTTATAACATTGCATTATGAAAATATAGTTACAAAACCAATTGTGTCAATGGGGAAAAGGGCATTTGAGGCTAAAGCTTCAGACTCACAACGACAAAATCTTTTCCCACCCCACTCGGATTTTCATATGTTTTTTTCTCATCGTCATAAGTTTATTTTTGCTACTGTAAACTAAAACTACTAAATGCTACATGTCACTTTGTTTAATGGAGTATCCTTGCACATGTGTCAATGGAAGCAATTTCTTGTCAGTTTCGATGATCATCTGTAGTGAATACGCCAGACTGCGTTCTTAAGAATGTTGGCTGTAACTGTGGGGAGTTGCATGGAAAGTTTTTACCCCTCAGCTTTATTTTCTAAGGTAGGTTTTATCTGCTTGTCAATTCCAAAGTAACTTATAAGTGGTTCTCCCGTTCCTGATCGAAATCACGTTATATCTAATTGGCATTAAGAAATTACGCGTTTTTCTTAAGGGCCTGTCCCACTGTACGAGGTAATTCAAGAGTTCTCTCGAGTTTAAAAAAAAATCAAACTCGTGGCAAGCATGTAGAATGTACATAGCGGCTACGTCGGAGCTCAGGACGTCTCTTAGCGGCTCGTAACGCTAACGGCAGGTACTCGGGAAACGCGGTAAGCTCGTGAAGATTTTTTAACATGTTGAAAAATGTCCACGAGAGCCCCGAGTATCTACGAGCGGCTATTACCGGAATTCTCCGAGTTCAAATTAGGGTAATCTCGGGAAAACTCTTGAATTAGCTCCTACAGTGGGACAGCCCCATTAAGGTTATATTGTCCTATTGGGTCTGCAATCTATCTGAAACTGTCTTTTTGACTTCCTGGTCTCAGTCATTTAGAACGGATCACAACATTTCTTCCATCATGATCATCAACAATGGAGCCCCGAAGGGTTGCATGTTCATTCCCTGTGCACCGTGACAACATGGCCAAGAGCAGTGCCAATTCATCAAAGATGAGACAAAGTACAGGAAATAAATAGAGAAACTTATGTCATGGTGTCAGGCTAGCCCTTAATGCCAGCAAAGCAAAATAGTTGGTTGTTCACCTCAGGAATCAAAGAGGTGAACACAACTAACCTCATCAACAGAGTTGTTGTTGAGATGGTTTTGACTGCATCAAGTTCCTGGGTATCCGCAGCCCCTAACGTAGTTCCCTTCGCACTGATGTGTTCATCAACAAAGCACAGCAGCATATTTTCTTACTTATGCCTGTTAAAAATTTGGCTTGTCCACAAGGATTCTCTTGAACATCTACAGATACACTATAGAAAGCATTCTACAAGGTTGCATTTCAGCCTGATACAGCAACTGCTCTGGTCTTGGCCATGTGAACACGCTCAGAGTGGTGAACAAACTTGCAACTTCTTTCCATCAGTCCAACGTTCACATGCAACAGAAAGGCTGGAAGTATCAAAGATCCCTGCCACCCCTGGCTATTCTCTTTAATCTCTTCTACTTTCTGGGGAAATATATTGGAGATTGAAAGCCTGGATGTTCAGACTTAAGACAAGCTTCTTCCCCACTGTTACCAGACTCCTGAACCAAATCACCTCTTTCATACCCCATTCCTGGAAGTGCTGCCATGCATTCTTACTCTACCTCGTCTGGTTGTTCTGTTTTTGGACTAGTCTTTGCTCGACCTCAGACTGCATTATAATACTGTTTTCTCTGGAGCTTAATGTGAATAAGGTGTATATAACAATAAACTAGTTTGAGTCCGAATCCAAATCAAAACATTATCTGGGACAACAGATTTTGGATTTGAGACTATTTTCAAATTGACTGCTTCAGTCAACATACCACCTGAAGTAGCAGCACTGACTATTTCCCCTCTACTGCCCATTAGTTTTAATAGGACCATCTACCAAATGTCTTGCATCAGCTTGCCAAATTTTTATTGACAAGACTTCACAAATCCAAAGACCAACCAACCACATTACAGGCATTATAATTGTCACAGAATGAAAGACATTATTAAACAGACCAAAATAAATGCAGCAGATCTCTAGTGGAAATTTGCTGCAGGAGATAATCAGAGCAAGTGTGTTTCAAAAGAATCAACCACCTGTCCACAAATCATGAACTGTGAATTTAAAACACCATTTCCCACCAGAACATGTTCAGCACCGGTCATGGTACAAGTTTTAATTTTCTACCCCTTATAGATGAAACAATCTTGTCAAGAAAATCATGACTCAGCGGGGCTTCATGAGATTTCTACATCAACATTTTAACAGCTCAGGTAATGAAACTCAGCCTTTGAATAAGTCACGGTTACTTTTACACTACGTGTACAACTACTACATTAACAATAAATCTTCAATGGGTTGGATGATCCATGGTTTTCATGGGTTAATAATGCCTATTGCTAGATGGTTTAACCAAAAAAAACTAAGCAAATTAATCTGGAATCTAGATGATAAAAGGGTGACACATTGTACAGCATGTAACAGGGCAGGAATGACATCTGTTAAGGGAATCTGAAGTGAGCTTTCAAACAATAGGATACTAATTAATTTGCCAATTGCAAATTGCAAGGAGTCTATCACTGCTTTGACAAACAAAAGATTGGAGTGATCAGTGCCCTATCATTATGGACAATTGATGCTTCCAGATTCTCAGCTTCATAACTTGTTGGGACTGTTTTACAAACTGCATACATGCAGACATCTTTGGCATTATACAAGGTTTTAGAAGATAAAAAGCAATTACCTCCTTTTGCAAATCAATGAACTGCAGCTACTGGAAATTTGAAATAAAAGCTGAGTCAGCTGCTATTTGTTCTATGCATTAACGATTTGTTTGACAATGTAATTAACATTGTTTGCAAATAACACTAAATGAAAACAGTATAGAAAACAGTAAGGAAGAATATCCAAGTTAACAGTGGGGAAGGTGGGCCAAGGATGGGAAATGCAATTTTAACTGAGAAATATGGGGTGTTGCACTTTGGTATGTCAAACCAAGGCAGGAATTGCACAGCAAATGTTAGACATGGAGAGTGTTGCATAACATGAGATCTGGGATTACAGGTGCATGGTTCTCTAAAAGCGACGAGTCCGGTGGACAGTGTGGTGGAGGCACACTTGCCTTCATTGGGAGGGGTATTGAGCACAAAAATGGGGACATCATAGCGCACTGTGCAAATCGTTGGTGCGACCACACTTGGAATGCTGTGTGTAGTTCTGGCCACCCAGCAATAGGAAGGATGTCATTATGTTAGAAGGGTGAGGAAGAGATTCACAAAGATGTTGCCTGGGCCTGCGAGTAATATTGAGAGGTTGGATAGGTTGGGACGTTTTTCTTTGAAGGACAGGAGGCTGAGGGGTGACCTTACTGAGGTGTCCAAGATCATGACAGGCATGGATAAAATGAAAGCCAACAATCTTTTTCCCAAGGTAGAAGATTCTAAAATATAGATGGCATAGACATGAGGTGAGAGGCGGAGGGGGATATTTAAGAGGTATTTCAGGGGCAGCTTTTTCACTAAGAGTCCATATCAGGAATGAGCTGTCAAAGGTAGCCACAGTATAGGGTGCAATTAAACCTTAATTTGTCAGATGGAACCAGCCCAATAGGCCAACTTGGACAAGGTGGACCAAAGAGCCCGTTTCCACTCTGTACAGCCTTATGACTAAAACAGTAGAAATGCTACTTAGGCCAAGAAGTATTTGGGAAACAGCAGTTAACACTAGTTCTGACAATGGGTCTTGACCTGAAATGTTCTTTCTATTTCTTCATTCCACAGAGGCTGTCTGACCCGAGTGTATCTAGCATTCCCTTTTTTATTTAGTTTTGTTCAAGCCCGTCAGGAAGGCCATTATATCTCACAGAAATCAGATTTCCAGTGCAGGTGTAGTAAATTCAGCCACAACTATACCTTACGCCTACTCACCACTCCCTCCCCTCATTACCTTCCCTTCCAAACCTGCCCCCTCCCACCCTCCCCCCATCTTCATCCCCAACTGTCGCCTCGCTCATCACTATCTCCTATAGTTCCTCTCTCCCTATCTCTGCCACCTTCCCCAAACCCTCTCCCACGTCTCTCTCCCTCCATCCCTTCCCCATCAGGGGCTTGACCCGAAATGTCACCCATTCATAGTCAGAGTGATACAGTGTGGAAACAGGACCTTCGGCCCAACTTGTCCCAGCTACAATAGTCCCACCTGCCACCATTAGGTCCATATCTCTCCAAACATGTCCTATCCATGTACCTGTCTGTTTCTTAAATGTTGGGATAGTCCCTGCCTCAACTACCTCCTGTGGCAGCTCGTTCCATACATCCATCACCCTTTGTGTTAAAAAGTTACCCCTCAGATTACCATTAAGTATTTTTCCCCTTCACCACAAACCTTTGTCCTCTGGTCCTCGACACACCGACTGGACAAGAGACTCTGCATCTACCACATCTATTCCTCTCATGATCTTGTACACTTCTATAAGTCCACCAGGTGGCGCCATACATGGCAGCCTTGCCAACAGCCTGTCTCATCTTTTTCTTCTTTTGTTGTTTTGTTCTGTGTTTACTTGTATGTTTTCAGTGTACTTTTAGTTTTTGTATTGTGTGGGGGGGTTTGGGGAAATCCTTTTTTATCTCTTTCCTGGACGGAGCTGCGACTTTTTCCATCATATCTCCGTCTGCATGGCGGCTTTAACATCGTGGATCTGGCAGTCCCTTTGTTAGGGATTGTCTGTGGGGCTCCAACCGCAGGAACTTCAACCGCCCTGATGCGGGAGCTTCGACTGCCCTGATCGCGGGGACTTCGATCGCCCCGACTGCGGAAGTTTCGATTGCCCCGACCGCGGGAGAAAAGCAGGAAAGAAAGTATGTTATTCGCCTTCCATCACAGTGGGGAATGAGGTGTTGCCGAAAAAACAAGATGGACGTGCTGCCTGCACCGTGAGGGTTCGGAGGGAGTGCCGTGAATGCAGTGGTCTCTGTGTTTTGTAGGAACATGGCTACATGTGGACATCCCGGAGTCTAGTGCGAGTATGGACGGCTTTCTGACTCTTCGGGCGGACAGGGACTGCAGAGAGAGTGACAGTGGTCAGTACAACTCTGGTCACATCACAGTGTGGCCCGGACATTGAACTTATGGCTGTGGGTCTCCTCTTATGCTGTGTGCCCTGTGGATTCTCACATGCCGTTGTGGTAGCAGTTTAAGTCTATGTTTAATTTTTATGTGGTTATGTATCTTGTTGCTTTTGGCTGGTGGCAAATCAAATTCCCTGTATGTTTACATACTTGGCTACCAAGGCAAATTCCTTGTATGTGAATACTTGGCCAATAAACTTATTCATTCATTAATAAATGAATTACAATACAATCACCCATCCTCCTCCTTTACTCCAAGGAATACAGTCCCAGTTTACTCAACTCTTCTACATACAGATCACTCTAGTCCTGGCAACATCTCGTAAATCTTCTCAGTACCCTTTCCAGCTTGACAACATCTCTCCTATAACAGTGCCCAGAACCGAACTGAACGCAATATTCTAAATGTGGCCTCACCAACGTCTTATACAACTGGAACATGACCTCCCAACTTCTACACTATTGCTTTTCTAGAGATGCTGCCTGACCTGCTTAGCTACTCCAGCATTCTGTGCCTATCTTCAGTGTTAACCAACATCTGTAGTTCCTACACATTTCGTCTCTCCCTCCCTTGTCTCCCACTCTTGCCCTGACTCATCCTCCCTCCGGCGCTCTCTCTCCTTCCTTCCCCTTTGTACCACTCTCGGCCCCTCTTAACCCTCTAACCTCCACCCACCCCCCCCCCCCCCCACGCTCTTTCTTTCCTTCCCTCCCACCCCCACGTTCTCACCCTCTTCGACCCCACTCCATCCGCCCGCCTCCTCTTCCACCCCCACACACACACACAATGCACCCCGCCGGCTCTCACCCCCCTCTCCCCAGGCTCATCTCGCCCACACACTCGCCCACCCCACCGGCTCTAACACCCCCTTCTCCCGGCTCCTACCCTACTCCGCCGATGTCTCTCCCCATCAGCACCCTGCCCAATGCGCCCGCTCGCTCTCACACTCCCCACGGCTCACCAGAAGAAAGTGACGGTGCCGTCGTCAAACACCACGGACTCGGTGCTGCGCCGGGCCTCGTTCACCTTGTCCCGCCCGCCGCCCGCCTCTCCACGCTGCACTCGCCCTCCCGGCGGCGGCGGCGGCGGCGACTCGGGCTCACTCCACAAGCCGTTGGGCTCTCCGCCGGCCGGCCTCCTCACCACGCGGCGATCGGCGCTGGCCCCGCGGATCATGCTGGCGGGGTGCAGGGTAGGGCAGGGTAGGGCAGCGTCTGTGTCTCTCTCCCCGCCGGGGCTGCGCTCCCTCCGTCGGGTCGGGTCGGGGCGCCACTGCACGCCGCTCCTCCGACCCAGCTCCCGCCGCACCAGTGCGCATGCGCCCACCCGGCCGCCGTGGGAATGGGGCGGGGTTGAGATGGCGCCACAGCGAGGCTTGCGGGGCACCTGGGGCACGTGACCTAGAGGGGCCTTGGACGCGGCACGTGACCTAGAGGGGCATTGGGTGCAGCACGTGACCTAGATGGGGCAACCAACGCGGCACGTGACCTAGAGGGGCCTTGGACGCGGCACGTGACCTAGATGGGGCAACCAACGCGGCACGTGACCTAGAGGGGCATTGGACGCAGCACGTGACCTGGAGGGGCATTGGATGCAGCACGTGACCATAAGGGGCCCGACTTCCAGTACTACCACAAAGCTGTGGGCGTATCACAGGGGCATTGGACGTAGCATATCACAGAGAGGGGCCCCTCTTCTGGTACAACAATGCCACAGTTGCTGAGGGGATCCGGATGTTTACAGAACTGTAATGACTAATAAATTAATGAGGGAAATTAGAGAGAAATGACGAACAAAGGGATGTTAATGTTAACTTTTATGTGGTTGTGTGTCTTGTTGCTTTTCATTTAGCATGGCTGTATGGTAACTCAAATTTCACTGTACCTTGGTACATGTGACAATAAACTGGCCTTGAAACCTTGAAACCATTAAACCTGAAATTCAGGTCAAGAGTTTTTGAAAATGAAAAGGAATAGGTTGGATCAGGGAATGTCTGCAGAGCAAGTAAACCTGAGCTTAAAAACACTGATGAGTAGCCTTACAAGAGAATTATCCAGTTCTAATACAAAAAGAAAAAGCAAATTATCTGAAATTGCTGAATTCTTTATTGGGTTTAGAAAGCGGCAATATGTTCAGATGGAAGATAAGGTCTGTTCGCCCACGTAGGAACAGTGCAGGAGCCACAGTCAGATTAAAAAAAGAGCATTAAATGAGAGGCAACGGGAAGCTCAGTGTTACCTCTCTAGACTGATTGGAGGTTTTCCATAAGGCATTCCCCGAATCAGGACTTGGTTACTTAAATGTAGAGGAGCTTGCTCCATTGGTATTGAATGTTTTGAGATGCTATTATGGAATGCATTAAATCCCATCTACCTGGTGGACTTGACCCACTGCAGTTCACCTACCTCCACAACAGGTCCATCGGGAAGAAGGTGCAGGAGCCTGAAAACTAACTTCCAGGTTCAGGAACAGCCTCTTCCCTGCAGCCATCAGGCTATTAAACACTACAACCTCAATAAGCAATGGACTTCATAGACTATTATTATTATTTCACAACTATTGTTTGTTTTTTGAGTATGTGTGTATGTGTATATATACACACTGAACTTTTTATTTCTCTGTCGTTTATCATATTGTTTACAATGTACTGTGTTTACATATTCTGTTGTGCTTCAGCAAGTAAGAATGTCATTGTTCTATCTGGGACACATGCCAATAAAACGCTTTTGACTTGACGATGCCTTCGCCCTAGCCCTACACTTATCTCTAAAACACCTGAATAAGAGATACACCTATGTCAGATTCCTGTACATAGACTACAGCTCTGCCTTTAATACCATTATACCATCCAAGTTTATCACCAAACTCATAGGACATGGTGTCAGCACTCATCTCTGCAACTGTATCCTCAATCAGTGAGGTTAGACAAATCATCCTCTTCGGTAATCCTCAACACAGGTGCTCCACAAGGATGCGTTCTCAGTTCCCTTCTTTACACCTTGTACACCCGCGACTGTGCAGCCATGTACAATTCTAATTCAATTTTCACATTCGCAGACGACACCACCATTGTGGGCCGGATATCAAATAACGAAGAGACGGAAAATAGGAAGGAGATCGAGAACCTCGTGTCCTGGTGTCGAGACGACAACCTTTCTCTCAATGTCAGCAAGACTAAGGAGATAGTGATCAAATTCAGGAAGCAAAGCGGTACACAGGAGGCCTAGGACAGAAAGGTCAGTATGGGAATGGGAAGGGGAATTAAAGTGTTGGCAACTGGGAGATCAGGTAGGTCCAGGCGGCCGGACCGAAGGTGTTCAGCAAAACGATTGACCAGTCTACGTATGGTCTCGCCGATGTATAAGAGTTCACATCTTGAACAACGGATATAGTAGATGAGGTTGGAGGAGGTGCAAGAGAACCTGAAAGGACCATTCCCACCCTATCCTTGGTTTCCTCCATTATCAGCGTGAGGCTAAACGCAAATTGGAGGAACAGCATCTCATATTTTGCTTGGACAGCTTACAGCCCTGTGGCATGAGCATTGATTCCTTTAACTTTAAGTAACCCCTGCATTCCCTCTCTCTGCATCCTTCCCCCACCTGTCACACTAGCTTCTCGTTCTCACCTAGCAAACAGCTAACAATGGCCTGTTTCCTTTATCATCATTACTATTTTGCATATCTTTCATTCATTTGTTCTATATCTCTCTATATCACTGTCCACACCTCTCGTTTCCCTTTCTCCTGTCTGAAGAAGGGTCTGGACCTGAAACGTCACCCATTCCTTCCCTCCAGAGATGTACCTGTCCCGCTGAGTTACTCCAGCATTTTGTGTCTATCTTCAGTTTAAACCAGCATCTGCAGTTCCTTCCTATGCTCAACAAAATATATATTTATAGAAAATGGGGGTAAAAAGGAAGGAAATAATTGATCTGTATTTTATTCATTTAAAAAAAATTAAATGGCTAATCATTTCACAATATTCCGGCAACATAGAATCACAGCAACATAGAATTACAGTGTGATACAACATAGGAGGCCAGTCAATCCATCATAATTGCACCAACCCTTTACAGAGCTATCCAGTTGCTCCCACAATCTTATTTATTTTTCTACATTTCAACTTGCTTTCATTTTCAACTGATTTCCAGCTATTGAATTTGCTTTCACCTTTCTTTCAATAGTGAATCCCAGATTCAGCAGTGAATCCCACTACAGAGCATGGTGCTGGCCTGGCCAAGCTGGCCTTCCGTGAGTCACGGCGCAGGGCGGAAGAGGGCTTTGCCCGAGCCAGATGCTTGCCCCTTTTTGGGGGTTACGTCCGTGCCCGGGTGGTGTTAAAAAGAGATATAG
This sequence comes from Amblyraja radiata, assembly GCF_010909765.2. Classification (NCBI taxonomy): domain Eukaryota; kingdom Metazoa; phylum Chordata; class Chondrichthyes; order Rajiformes; family Rajidae; genus Amblyraja; species Amblyraja radiata. The sequence goes on along the minus strand of NC_045975.1, from coordinate 29,632,636 downwards.
TTGTATTGTAGTTATTTAGTATATTTGTAAGGATTGTAACATAGTTGTTTGAAAATTTAGTGTCTAGATAATTTGGTGAGTTTGTACTACGGTGGTGGGTGTGTTACCACGGTTATCGTGATCCTAATTAAATAAATTATTTTTGATACAAACAAAAACAAACAGATCACAGCGCTAGCGCAGAAGGGAGCTCCTGGCGAGCTCTGCACAGCCATGCTGGAGGCGGTCTTGCAACCGTCAGAGTGAGCAAGGACCTCGGCCATCGCAGAACCGTCGCCAGCGTGAGTGCCGGCGGTTGGTCGGTCAAGGATGTGCCTCCAAGAAGAAGAGGGACCTGGGGGGGGCGCAGAGATCAAAGAAGATCCTAGCATGGGGGGGCCGCGGAGAACCAAGAGGAACTCGGGGGAGGGGGCGAGGTGGGCAGAGGGCCCATCGGGGCTATATTGAATACTTTTGTAACTTTGTCGGTGCCCCAATGGCGACACTTTGACACATGACAATAAAGTGTCAATCAATCTATCAATCAATCAATGATAACAACCAGTGGGATTTAAAAATAATTTCTACTGAAATCCTGCCTTTGGCAATTTGTCAATTTAATTATCTCAAAGCTGGCAAACTTTGACAAGACTATCCCAGCTCTGATTATTACAGAGGTGTTCATCACTGGAATTCTGCAGGTTCTGTGACATCACATAATGTGATTTTAGAACTGTACTTGTCTAAGTTCTGGCAACGTGCCTTTCAAACAACTTTTGTTTGATGTAGCCCAGATGTGTTCCACAGTCTTCTAAGCTGTGAACTGGAAGAGAGATGAGTGAGACGATCCTAAGACCAACCTTAACTTGTTTACTGCCAATATCCTGCTAAGTTTTGTTTTGGCTACTTACATGAACAAAAGTTTTCTAATTAAAATGAACACTTGGCAATGAGGATTTTTTTTTAAATCTAATCAAAATGGAAATTATTTTCAAGACAATTTGGCAGTCCCTAGAGTTTGAGAAGGGTGAAGTTGAAGAAACATGCGTATGTCCCGAGGGCCAACAAATATCTTCTGAGGAGTTTGATGAAACACAAAGTGCTTTGAACTGGTAATGCAAGTCTTCAGAGAAATTACTAATAAGATTTGTTACACAAATCATGAATTAGTTATAATTTGATGTATCCCAATTGTTTTAACAAGAGCTGCAAGAACAGCGCTGGGCGGCATGGTGGCACAGCGGTAGAGTTGCTGCCTTACAGCACTTACAATGCCAGAGACCCCGACTACTGGTGCTGTCTGTATGGAGTTGCACGTTCTCCCTGTGACCACCTGGGTTTTCTCCGAGATCTTCGGTTTCCTCCCACACACCAAAAATGTACAGGTTTGTAGGTTAATTGGCTTGGTAGAAATGTACATTATCCCTAGTGTGTTGAGGATGGTGTTAACGTGCGGGGATCGCTGGTTTTATGCGGACTCGGTGGGCTGAAGAGCCTGTTTCCGCACTGTATCTCTAAAACTAAAACTAAAAAAGAATTTAGCTGCTCTCAATGACAGTGTTAATAACAGATAAAGTTGTTTACTTTCCCCCTCCCAGCTTTGTAAATAAATGCAAGCATCTCAAACTGAACTTTTGATGGAAGATTTAGCTCATGGAGGGATCAGAAGAACTTTATAATGGTGTAGCTGGATCTATTTCTATATTTATTTGTAAAATAACAAAAAATCTGAAACTATTTGATTGTTTTATGGCTTCTTTATAACATTACTATCCTCTTGCTTTGCAGGCTGTACAATTATACAGTTGGTTCTACACCTGACCCTTTGGACATCATGTGGGTTGGGTTGAAACGAACTTATGGATGCTCAGATATTTCAGTCAAAAGTATTATCAATAATGCTAAAAAGAAAAACCAAGAGGTACATGCAACTGAATAGTGTTTGCAGCCTTGGTACAGTCTTTGATTTATTTAATAATTAAATAGTCTAAAAAAAGAATCAAAGTGCTGGAGTAACTCAGCAGGTCAGGTAACATCCTTGGAGAACATGGATAGGTGATGTTTCAGGTCGGGACCTTTCTTCAAATTGATTGTGGTGGGGTGGGGCCAGGACAAAGCCTGACAAGTGAAAGGTGGTTACCGATGAGGAGGGGGTGGGGAGGTTTTGGTAGATTATTGGATAAAGGCCAAAGATGAAAAGACAAAAAGTGTAAGATGGTAATAGAAGAGAGGGGGTGAACTGTGAAGCTAGAGGAAGGAGTACAGGTAGAAGAGGAGGGGGAAAGAGAGAAATGGATGTGAGTCCAGGTGGGGGACAGGGAAGAGATGGGGAAGTGGGGTTGTTTGTAGGTTATTTAGGTAAAATTGGAGAATCCACTGTTCATACCATTAGGTTGTAAGCTGCCCAAGCATAGGTTGTAAGCTACCCATGAAAATGTCTAGTCAATGTAACAATGATATTTTACTTCCTTTTTTTGGTCCCTTTCACTACTTTTGTACCTTAGATATATTTCTGCATGAAGAATAAATTAGACTAACTAATGGTGGGCCCACCGATTCTCTCCATATGATTGCAATATCAATTGATTAGTTTGCCAGTACATTGACATCTCTTGTTCCTTTTAGTATGAGTGCGAAGCTGTTGAAGCCTCAGTAGATAGCATACAGCGGAAAGCAGCAGCTGTGAGGGAAAACTCCTCTCTGCTGGAGGTAAGTACTTAGTATTCAATGAAATATATTTGCAGCAAGTTCGTAGATTCAATGCAGGAAATGCTGTGGCTAATGTTGCATTAATCAAGCCACCCCACACAGCAATGCAACATCCTCCAAGCTAGGGAATGTACCATCTTCCCTGGAAAACAGTGCAATAGTCCCTTTGTACTATTCCAGAACATCCAATGGCTAATTTTGATAGCCTTTAAAGTATCAATGGATGCCACATTGTTTTAAAAAAATATATTTGTATTTATTAGAAGTACAGTAAATTACAGTAGTACAATCCAGATATATCTTATTACATTTATTATACCCCTTCATTTTTTAAGCTTTAAGGAAAGATATTGATAAAGAAAGTAGAGAAAGTGAGAGAAAGAAAGTTGTGTTCGTGTAAAAGAGTGATCAATGAGAAAAAAAAACAGAGACCCATTGGTTAGAGAAAATAATTAAGAAATAGACCCTAGAAAAGAAAGGAGGAAAAAGGAAAAAAAACACAAAAAAACCCCAAAGCTCTATTATTAAAACCGTGCAAAAGGGATATGCCAACTTCATATTTTTCCTCCTCCTTTACCAGATCCTGACACCATTTCTTTTTTGAAGTACTGATGCACCTTATTCTTGTAGTAAGTCGATAAATGCAGACCACGTCTTTTGGAAGTGGTCTGATTTGCCTGCAAGGGGGAGTCTCATATCTACCAGGTGTAATGTTTCAAACATATTTGAAATCCACATATTTAATGTTGGTATAGGAGCGTTCTTCCAGAATTTAAGTATAAGCTTTTTTCCCATTATTAGCCCATAATTAAATAGATTCTTTTGAAACACATTTAGTTCAGGGCTACCTTCCATTGTTCCAAAGATAATCCATTCAGGTTTTGGTATCAGTTTTATTTTGAATAATTTTGTGAAGATTTCAAAAAATTCAGTCCAAAATTTTTGAATTTTTATACAAAAAACAAATGAGTGCGCTATGGTAGCTTCTTGAGATCAGCATTTATCACAAATAGGTGAAACGTTAGGAAAAAGTTTGCTTATTTTGGTTTTTGAATAGTATAATCTATGTAAGATTTTGAATTGTATTAGAGTGTGTCTAACGTTAATCGAGCATTTATGCACATATTGTAAATGTTTATCCCACCTCTCTTTTGAAATTTTTATACCTAGTTCTTGTTCCCAGTCTCTTCTAATACCGTCAGTTGAAGGTATTTCTATATTTAAAATAATGTTATACAAGTATGATATTAAGTTTGCTGATTTAGCCTTTGTCTTCATTGCTTCGTCCAGAAGGATGCCACATTGTTTGATGGAGTTTTTACCAATGTCAATAAAAGAGATTCCTTTGTCAGTTTCCAAAGCAAATCTCTTCAGTAACCTTCCGCTGTAAACTTGCAGCCGTAAGCGTTTTACAGAGGTATCTATTTAATTACCTTTGGGGTGGTTACATGTAAATCTCTACGGTTGGACCTGAACACACAATCCTGTGACTAAAAATGGAGAGTGCTTCAGCAGCTAACATGTCAATTGTATGAAGAGTAATTCTAATTATTGTTTTTTATTTTGGTGCCTTATTTTAACAAACAACTAAATAAGACAGAAACAACTCAAATATGGGGGATCCTTTTCACATCCACAAGCGGTTTCAATTGGTTCACAAAGATTCATATTTATTATTCAGACTGGCTGGCAGTTCGGGTGGATGATCCAGAGTAGCCCAGTTGGACATTTCCTATATCACCAGCCAAAAAAAATGCAGCAACTCTGTTCATTTTAAATAAGACAGACCCCAGGTTGCATAAGAGTTCTGTTTGTGAGTGGGGGGGTGGGGGTGGGGGGGGGAAAGGGGGAAATTCTTTTTCTCAGTCACTAACTGATCGAGGATGCGTCTTTCCTCCGAGCTGCATCTTCGCCTCCTCCTCGTGGCCTACCGTCTGGATTGGCACGGGAAATGCTGATTCCGCTCTGTGGGGATGTTCATGTTAAATTCTATCGTGTGTTGTGTTATTTTTATTCATATGGCTGTATGGTAACCCAAATCTCACTGTACCAATTGGTGCATGTGACAATAAATGTAAACTTGAACTTGAAACTTGAAATAGTTTGCACGTGTCAATAGAAGAGATTTACTTGACAGTTTCCAAAGCAAATCTCTTAAGTAGTCTTCCGCTATAAATCTTGAGCTCACGACGGAAATTATGTCTAATTGATTACTTGTGGGGAAGCTACATATAAACTTTTTTTTTGAAGATTGTTTGACTTTTGAATTAACTGGCTACCCCACTTCCATAACTTCTAAAGATGTTTGCATTTCTGTCACTGACTTTCTTACCTTGAGAAATTGCTTTAAATTTATGAGAGTTTGTATAAAGTTGGATTTTTGCAAATCAGGAATTCTGCAATCTGGGGAGCTCCTGTATAAGTGAATTATGTCAGGTATTTAATGCAGAATTCTTTCAAACATTGCCAAATAAATTGCCATGACTCGAAGTTCATATAAATGTTAGTAGCAAGTGCATCATTGCTATCACTGCTTGAAATATTGGGGTGAAAGATACATCACAATCTTATTTCTTCCCCATGACAGTTAAAATTGCGACAACTCTGCAGACGTATCAAAGAGGACACCATGAAGAAACACAAAAAGATTAAAGTCGATCTGAGCAAGAGACTCAGAAAGCGGAGTCTTACTGATGAGATTGGGTCATCAAGCTATCACAACCCCAATGAGAGTTTATGCCAGACACTTGAATACGTGGTTGCCACTATGTCTGACCTGGAGGTGATGATGACAGACATTATAAACACCATTGAGGAGGACCCCAATACTGACAGAATGCCTGAGAAGGATCCCATGACATCCAGGAAAGATTCTGAAACTCGAAACATGCCACACAAGCCCAAATCTTTATCATCTGTGTTGGAGGAAGTCAGGTAACCACATAATATACAACCATATTTCTTCATTACTATCTTCCCATCATAATCTTTAATCTCCTTGTTTATCAAGTATCTATTTCACTCTGCTTTAAAATTATTTTAAAAACTGTGTCAATTGCCCTCTGCACCCACTCCACTCTTTTAAGACCCCAAAGAACCCGATATGTTTCAATCAGAGGGGCATGGTGACACAGTGGTCGAGTTGCTGCCTTACAGCGCCAGAAACCTGGGTTCGATCCTGACTACGGGTGCTGTCTGTACAGAGTTTGTATGTTCTCCCTGTGACCATGTGGGTTTCCTCCGGTGCGTCGGTTTCCTCCCACATTCCAAAGACGTACAGGTTTGTAGGTTAATTGGCTTTAGTAAAAATTGTAAATTGTCCCTAGTGTGTAGGATAGTGCTAGTGTATGGGGATTGCTGGTCGGTGCAGACTCAATGGACCGAAGAGACTGCTTCCATGCTGTATCTGTAAACTAAACTAAACATATTCAGTTCCACTCATCTAAATTCCAAAGGAAGCAACGCTTTCCTGTACAACCAACCATTCCAGGTATTAGTCTAGTAAACCTCTCTCAACAGCTTCCGGTGATATCAGGAAGCCAATAGTGTAAATTGAGCTCCATGTAACCCAAGCATAATCCATCTGGTTTTGTATTCAGTTGCCTCAGCAATAAACAATAACATCTGTTAGTTTTCCTAATGATTTGAAATATCTGAATGCAAGTCCTTTGCGAATTATGTACCAAAACATCCAGATCCCTCTTCATTGCATTAATATGTTAAATTAGCATTGAGCAATTATACAGAACTAGTATGTTTGGGACAAATGGTCCATGCCATTAATGTTTCACACAAGCCTTTTCCCCACTTTTGCTTACCTCAGCATTTGCTTGCAGTCCTTTCTCCCTGAAGTATTTGTCCAGTTATTCTTCACAGCAATGCAATTCAACAAAATGATCTTATGTGTAAGTGAATGCCACTTTCTAATCGAGAATCTGGGTAAAAAAAGCAGATGCTTCTGAATTTATTATTATTTATCAGTGACACTTTTGTATTCATGTCTCCAAGGTTCTCCCATAAGAAGAGATATTTCCCTGTCTCCACTGTATCAAACCCTTTCCTGATTTTAAAACGTCTGCAGATTTTTCCAGCTTATCCTCCTAATTATAACTTCACAATTCCAGTATTACCTGCATACAATGTTTTGTACTGTTTGTTGCTCCATTATACTTTTTTTTTTATAAGGCAGGGATCATTACTCTAGTGCTACCCAAGTGTGGTCTAACCTTGTGAAAGTTCTTTACAACTTTAACCTAATTTCTTTACTGTTTTGTTTCTTCACTTAAGGGAACCAAGTGATGGATTTGAAACACTTGATCGCAGAACTGCTAGGGAATGCAGATATTGAGTACTCCTATACATTTATGCGGAAATCCCCAGATATGCAAAGCAGCTGCCAAATTGTAGAAATGGCATTAACCATTTATTATTATTAGGATCAATGACATGGGTTCTGCATATATAATATTAAGTGCTTTAGATATTTTGAATGACACTAGATACATAAACATTGCTATCTTAACATTTGCAACTTTAGTTTAGTTTAGAGATAAATTGTGGAAACAGGCCCTTTAGCCCACTCTGAGTCCACACTGACCAGCAATTCCCACACAATAATACTATCCTACACATACTAGGGACAATTTACAATTTTAACAAGCCAATTAACTACAAACCTGTAGGTCTCTGGAGTGTGGGAGGAAACCCGAATCCCGGAGGAAACCTACGCAGGTCATGGGGAGGATGTAAAAACTCCATACAGACAGTACCCGTAGTCAGGATCGAACCTGGGTCTCTGCCGCTGTAAGTCAGCAAATCTACTGCAGCGAACACCGTGCTGCCCACTTAACCTTAAACGTAAGCCAACTTAAACCCCGTCTTTCATAATATTCATAGAGTATCTCTCTTCCAAAGAAATATAATACTAACTGAAATGATCCAGTGTTTGATAACTGAAAAATGATCTTGCACAGCACTCCAGTGCAACTAGGAGAACCATAATAGTCCAATAATAATTTATATTTAAGAAGTATATTTAATGAATCACGCACGATTGCTTCATTGGAGAACAATGTACACAAAAGAAGGGAGCAAGAGGACATGCTGAGTGTCTGAAAATAAATACAACCACACTTTCGACAGAATTGAAGACATGAGTAAATCCATTGGTTCAATTCTATACATATTTCACAGCATTACCTTATAGCTGGTGAATTATTGCCCATTGACATACTCCCACTCAAGTTAAATGTTTATGCTGTTTCCAACGAGAGATGTCAGCAATGGCAACTTGGATCACTCTCCACTTTGGCTGTAGTTGTCCTCAAATCAAGCTCAGGGTTAGGTTTATTCATCTCTTCACCAGCAACCAGAGTTCTATCTGTGCAATTGAGTGAAGCCCAGCTTTTCCAACAATGACTGGAGTAAAGTGACTTTACACATAGATTCAGGCAATGGATTTCATCTTTGAACAACTTTAAAACCAGACTGAAAGGTGAAAGAATTGAGATGCACTGCATTGATTTCAATGGTGTGATATTCTGAGTTTGAATCTATACGTGTTGGGATTTGTGGCAACTCCATTGTACATCATTTGTATGTGATACCCTGATGAGGAACCTGTGCCAAATTCATTCTACCATATATTCTATTGGAATTAGAGATAGAAGATCTCTAATTGGTGCAAAAAATTAAATGAATGATTATGCTTCATCCATTATGTGTGCTATCTTATGCCATCTTTGCCCTCCTCTTTCCACGGACATAGTTTCTGATTTTGTGCTGTTAAATCAGATATATTATATTCCCTGACAAAACAGCTTGGCCAAACTAACGGGACTTCGGTGGGCCAGGTAACTGCTCAGTAGCTAGCGCCTCTGCAGTGAAACCAGAGACATTGTTTGAAAATTCAAAGCAAATGCAGATGTTGAAATGAGCAAAATATAAAATTAGAACTAATCACCAGATTACAATATAAAGAGAGAAATAGGGTTAATGTTTCAGGACCCTGAGTTTCTCACGTTTCCGTCTTCTACAGTAAATGGACGATACATGCCGGGAGGTGGGTTTCAAATGTAAACCCTTCTAATAACTTTTTGTCTTTTCCTCTCTAAAGTTCCTTCAGTGCCACTGGTATGCCAGATGTTCTATTCCCTCCATCGCACATGTTTCACCTAAAAGCAGGAAACATTAATGCAGGGATTAATAAGTGCTACGTTTCCCAACTTCACCTCTCAGGCCAATTCAAGTCATCTCCCACTAACTTGTGCAATTTTTTAATATCTGATGCGATGTGTTGGCTAATGTTCATAGAAGTGCCGCCTTCACTTTATTATTGCCCCGCTGGCAATATTACTTTAGACTTTGGGATACAGCGTGGAAACAGGCACTTCGACCCACCGAGTCTGCGCCGACCAGCGATCCCCACACAGTAGCACTATCCTACAAAGGACAATTTTACAAATTTACCGAAACCAATTAACTTACAAACCTTTATGTCTTTGGAGTGTGGGAGGAAACCGGAGCACCCGGAAAAAATCCATGCGGTCACAGAGAGATTGTGCAAACTCCATAGTCAAGATTGAATCTGGGCCTCTGGCGCTGTAAGGCATCAACTCCACCACTGCTCCACTACACCACCCTATTACGTGGTCATTGATGGAGGGTTTTCACTTTTGCTAAATCTGAGTAAGGGGAAAATCACAAATAATATTGAAACAAAGTGTTATTTTTGCCTCTGTATATTTAGTTTTGGTTTAGTTTAGAGATAAGCGCGGAAACAGGCTTTTCGGCCCACCGAGTCCATGCCGATCAGCGATCCTCGCACATTAACCCTATCCTACACACACTAGGGGCAATTTACACTTATATCAAGACAATTAATTTACCTACCTGTACGTCTTTGGAGTGTGGGAGGAAATCGAAGATCTCGGAGAAAACCCACGCAGTTACGAGGGGAACGTACTAACTCCATACAGACACACCAGTAGTCAGGAACGAACCTGATTGCCATTAATACTAAGGCAGTAACTCTACAACTGCGCCACCGTGCCACTCAACATTTATTCGATAGAAATAAATTAAAAGCAACAGAAAGCTCACTCCAACTTAGTAAGGATATTTATAAATGCTCAAAAGACTGCAATTAGAAACCAGATAACTGACTGTTTCTTACTGTGCTTTAAAACCGTCTAATGCTGACAGAACTGAACAAGAACAACTAAAGGAGTTTGTATGAAGGTTGGATACTTGCCAATTTTGTGCATGGAGATTTGTATGGTTTATGCAAAAAAGCTCTGGTCATATACAGTCTCATTGTACTGTGAATACAAAAGTCCCTAATCCATGCCTGGGGATTGCCATTATTACTAAACAAAAGTTGACTGTGAATCTAACTACATGCGGGATACTGAAGCATGAACCTCTCTGTCTTCAGAACATAGAACAGTACAGTACAGGAAAAAGCCATTCGGCCCACAATGTCTGTGCCAAATGTGTTGTCGTTAAATTAATCTCCTCTGCTTGAATGTGATCCATATCACTCTGTTTCCTAAAGATCCAAATGCCTCTCAAATACCACAATCGTGTCTACAACCACCACTGCTGTTAGCGCATTCATTCCATCACTCTTTGTACAATAACTTTTTCCACACATTTCCTTAAAATTCTGCCCTTCTCACCTTAAAGCTGTGTCCTTTAGTCTTTGAGATTTCCACATTTGAAAAAAGGTTCTGACTGTCTTCCCTATCTCTGCCTCTCACAATTTCATATACTTCCATCAGGTCTCCACTCAGCCTCCAGAGAAAACAGTTCAAGTTCCTCAAAAAACTTCTAATACCCTCTAATCTAGGCAAACTCTTCTGCACCCTCCAAAGCCTTCACATCCTGAGTAGAACGACTAGAACTGCTCAGAGTACTCCAAATGTGGTCTAACCCAAGTCTCATAAAGCTGCATCATGACCCCCTGACTAATATACTCAATGCCCCGATTGATGAAGACCTTACGTCTTCATTACCACTCTATCTACTTGTGTTGCCACTTTCATGGAGCTATGGATTTGGACACCATTTCTGGCTTCAAAGAAACTGGAATCAAACATATACTCCTACTGCTCTTAAATGGCATGTAATTCCAACAGCTTTGCTGTGCCAGAGAAGAAGAATATTGCTCAATGAATACATGTTATCCGTTAGCAGAAAGTTCTGCCTTCAACATAATCCTGGCTACATAACAACACCAACTTAACAACACCAAACATGAGCACTTAGCACAGAGGTTGGAGATACCAGAGGATCATTGCTCTATTGCTAACATCATGGTATTCAAGTGTAGCATTGGGTGGATGGAAAATCCCAACTGGATTACATTGCCTTTCGTCCTATTTAGATCCAATTTTAAAGGTCATGTTCTAATTTGTTATCCTTCACCTCTCGTCCTGATTATTCAATAGATTTCTTTCAAGATATGGCTCCCTTTCAAGTACATCATTTCAACATTAAAATTCCCTCTGGTTTTGTGCCCCTCAAGTTGGTGCATACTCAATTTTTTAAGTTTACAAAAAGTCCTGTTGTTTTGCCCATGATTTAATTACTGTTGTAACAAATAGTCATACAGCATGGAAACAGTCCCTTTGGTCGACTTTCCCACACTGACCAACATGTCCTATCTACACCTGCGTGTGTTTGGCCCATATCCCTCTAAACCTCTAAATCAAGATCCTGCTACAATTTTTGACAACCATCTTCACTATCTACAATAACACCCACTTTAGTGTCATCGGCAAATGTGCAAATCATGCCATGTACTTTCTCATTCAAATCATTGATATAGATGACAAATACCAATGGGCTCCAACACCAAACCCTGAGGCACATCACTAGTCACAGGCCTTCAGTCCGAAAAGCAATCTTCCACCATCACAATCTGCTTCCTTCCATGAAGTCCATTTTCTATCTACTTCCCTTGAATCCCATGGGATCTAAACTTCCAGAGCTACCTACCATGTGGAACCATATTGCTGAAATCCATATATATAATGCCTACAGCTCTGCCTTCACCCACCTCTTTGGTCACATCATTGAAAACTCAATCAGATTCTGATCAATACGATCAGAGCTTTTTTTACATAAACCATACAAATCTCCATGCACAAAATTGCCAAGTCTCCAACTTTCATACAAACTCTTTTAGTTGTTCTTGTTCAGTTCTGTCAGCATTAGACGGTTTAAAAGAACGGTAGGAAACAGTCAGTTCTCTGGTTTCTAATTGCAATCTTTTGAGCATTTGTAAATATCCTTACTAAGTTGGCGTGAGCTTTCTGTTACTTTTAATTTATTTCTATCGAATAAATATAATACAATGAAAAAATTAAAGGTCCTCAGTGCAAAAACAAAAATTGAACTCAGTTTGACTGATGTGGATGAAGGTGGTGAATGGAGTTAAAAGTTTATTTTTAAAACCAAAAAATCAAACATAGTTATAGTTTCAACATTTTCTTGGGCTTTGGAACATGAGAGACTGCAGATGCTGGAGTCTAGCAAAACAAAAGGAGAGATTCTGGAGGAACTCAGTGGGGTGGGCGGCATCTGTTGACATTTTGGGCCGGGACTCTTCATCTTGACTGAAGGAATAGAAGGGAGATAGCTAGTGGAAGAATAGGGAGGAGGATGGACTCAAAGCCTCAGGTGCCTGAGGTCCAGGCTGAGTATTAGCAGTGTTGACCTGGAGCCTAAGTCCCTAGGGTGCTCACCAACCCTTGCAGGAGCAAGGGGGCTCCCTCATGTCATCACCCGGCTGGCTGAACATGGTTCCAAACATGTCATTGCTGGTCGCCAATTCCAGTCTACTACAGAGGATCCTAAGACTTGGCAAGATATGGGCCCTGGGCACTTGAACCCGACACCCAGTGTGCCATGAGAACCCAAGCGTGGGCTGGATGAACACAACCCTAGGCCGGATGGAGCCTACAACAGCTTAATATTATTCATGAAGGTTAGAAATGGGAAGGGTTAAGGAGAGAGAAGGGATTTTTCAGACGCTCCATATGCTGACTACCAAATCTCTGTGATTGTTTCAGGAAGACTCTGGTGGATTTTAACTCGGAATATCATGAAGATGTTGCCCTGACAGAAGAAGTGTCCAAGCAGACGGACAAAATCAAAGAGAAGATGAGCTGTTTATTGAACCAGTGGGAGGTCAGTCAAGAGCAAGAGTCCAGTTTGCATAAAATGCTTGGAGACTTCAGAAATGAAACAAACGACATTTCTATCAGGTAACTCAATGAGAAGAATGAACTTGTGATCATTTGATTTGATGGGATGGGAAGGTGATGTGGGAGAAGGAGATCATGTTATGATCCTGGTGTCTCCCTGCTGCCATTCTTGCCTGACAAAGGCAGGAAGGCCCAGAATATTGGGGCCCCATTGGGATGGAGACACTGTTTTAACCAAGGTCCCATCTAAGGAGCACGTGGCCTCCAACCCATCAAGTGGCCATTTTTACAATTGAAGTTTAAGTTAGTAACATGTAAAATGAAGTGGGTTATGAAATGTGTTCCCACCCTAAGTCTCCCCAAGTCCCTGACTTGCAATTCCCTTAATTGCAAGGATGTAACACTGAGACAGAACTGTGTGATATATTTAGTGAATGGTGCAACAAGGTGTAATTAGCTATCTTAAGAGTGAGTTGATTGTTATCATTTGAAAGTGAGTCATCTAAATGATGGTCCTTGCACTGATCAATCTTCCATTTTGTTTTATTCTGTCTGGAGTCCGTAGGCCTGCAGTTATTGAACATTTTTTTGAACAGTCATTGGAATGAATCTCCATATGGGGGTTATATACAAGTTAACAAGAAATTGATACCATTTTTATAACTGAGCCAAGTGAAGTATTTTCTGCCAATAGGCGACAAATCCAAAAGCCGAAATCCGCCTGAATTACCTGGCCTGACTGGCTGGTGTATCTCAGATGATATATTAAACAGTGCAGCTCTGATCTGGGATGAATGGGATGAAAATGAACCAGTTTAACTATAAGAACCAGTGCTCATTGTTGTGATAATCACCTAAAATGTAGAAAGCATTTTATCAGGATGCATCACAGCATGGTTTGGGAACAGTGGGAACAGCTCCATCCAAGACAGCAAGAAATTGCAGAGAATTGTGGACGTAGCCCAGACCATCACACAAACCAACCTCCCTTCCATTGACTCCACTCACACCTCACGCTGCCTCGGCTGGGCCACCAGCATAATCAAGGACGAATCACACCCCGGCCACTCCCTCTTCTCCCCTCTCCCATCGGGCGAAAAGATATAGAGTTGTGAAAACGCACATCTCCAGATTCAGGGACAGTTTCTTCCCAGTTGTTATCAGGCAACTGAACCATCCTACCAACAATTAGATAGCAGTCCTGAAATACTATTTACCTTATTGGAGACCCTCGGGCTATCTTTGATCGGACTGTATTAGACTTTATCTTGCACTAAACATTATTCACGTTATTCCCTTTATCAGGTATCTATACACAGTGGATGGCTCGATTGTAATCATGTATTGTCTTTCTGCCAACTGATTAGTATGCAACAACAGCTTTTCACTCTACACATGACAATAAACTACTCAGAACGGTACCGTGGCAACTGATTCCTAAAAAGCTGAAGAGTTGGGAAACCATTTCAGTGAAGCCATTGAAATGCAGTTCTACGCCCACTTTGATCAAGCACAATCCAGAGGTCTTTGAGCAATAAATGTGGCATTTGCAGCCTAAAACCCGAAGAAATTATCAATAATTATACAAATGCAGTAATGAATTAGTGCTGACACTACGTTTGGGTGATCCTAGACAGTGCCTGAGGGAATCGATGCTTCCGTGAGCAAGCAAATAAGTATTTCCATGCAAAACTCTTCAATGAACACAATCTCACTTTTGACCGTTGCTATGGAAATGTCATCTATAAATGCACCAGTATTTCCATCAATACAGGATATAAACACACATGTTGTACATCTTCCTGCAAGTAATTGCAACATTTTCTTTATCAGGCCTGATTCAATAGATAGCACGGGCGGTTTTAGCAGAAATATTTGCCAATATTGTCAGCCATTCATCTCTCTGCATCTGTTTAGCACCACATGTTGTACTAATCGCATGAAGATGGGACTCACAGCGTCTGCTACAAAACAAGAAAATTATTCATATTTCAGACAACATCAGCGCATAGATGTCCCAGCAACAAGACAAGGCATCTAATAAGCAATCAGAGAGAGGTACATGATGCCTCTTGAAGTAAATGACTACAAAGTATGTACTTAAAATTGCAAAAATGGTAGGGCAGCAAAGGGAAGAATAAAAGCGGCAAGTTCAAGACAGCTCTGATGACCAAAACCTTGAAAAGAGCACAGATGTGGCTGCAAACTGCATATTGCTATTATGTGAAAAGGGAAATATGCAACATAGAGACAGCAAAATCTCATTAATGAGCAGCAACATAATGCGACACACTTCTTCAGATAAAGCACTGGAAATATTGGAGCAAGTCTTCACTGATTGTGCCACCAAGATTGTAGATGATTACATACCTATCTCGCCAGGCAGAGATTGGTAGAAGGTACTCAAGCTTGACATCAAAAATTTGTTCAGCTTCAGTGCTCAGTGTTGAGGAGGCTCTTGTTGAAGAACACAGATTTGTTCAAAGATTCCTACAGTGGCTTTGAGGGGAAGATTTGCATTCAGGACTGTTAGAAATAAAAATAAAAAGAGAGGAAACAGTTACAATGAACCAGCTATACCAGATTTACAAGTCCAATCACTTCATCAATCTCCAAATTCCCTGGAACCTCTTCATTAGTGATTGCATAGTTTGTGTAGTTCTCAAATCATCGTTAGTTATTGACGGATGGTCATCTGGCGCACAATTCGCATGTGTGATCACAGTTCACTCGTGTGATCACAGTTCACTTGTGTGATCACATTTGCACTGTTGGTCACTGATTGCACATTCATTTGTTATGTTCTCTTCCACTGTATTTTCTATCCCATGGCCTTGTTCACCACTAACGTTAGAATTTAGAGAAACAGTGCGGAAACAGGCCCTTCGGCCCACCGAGTTTGCATCAACCAGTGATTACCCCGTACACTAGCACTATCCTACACACTCGGGACATAAAAGTGACAGAAAGCCCGAGCACCCGGAGAAAACCCATGGGGAAAACACAGGGAGAACGTACAATCTCGGAACAGACAGCACCCGTAGTCGGGATCGAACCAGGATCTCTGGCGCAGTAAGACAGCAGCTCTACTGCCGCGCTACTGTGCAGGTTAATTGGCCACTGTAATATTGTCCCGAGTGTGTTGGGACTGGATGCAAAAGTAGGATAACATAGAACTAGTGTGCACGGGTGATGTATGGTTAGCGTGGACTCATTGGGTTGAAGGGCCTGTTTCCATGCTGTATCTCTAAACTAAGCTAAACAAAACTAAACTAAATCATCCTCAACGTACTTCCCTAACATAACCAAACCTTTCTACCTCTGTTGCAGCTTCAACAAGCTTCAGGATCGGGGAGTTCCATTCTTAGGAGAGAGTATTTCTACCATCCAGCTTGAATGACCTACCTCTAACTTTACGATAATGTTTCCTCTACCTGGACTCCTCTGTGGGCTTTCTATTTGCTGCTTCCAGCTGAAATTAAAATGTTGTCCCTCCCTGCAAATGAGATTAGAACTTTACTAAATCTTTGCAACCTCTGTGCTAAAAGGGCACATCAGAAACACCCAGTATACTCTTTAGTACACTCAAACTGGTCTGCCGTGTACGCCAGAACCAGAAGCTAACCAAGTGCTTTCAACCAATTTTCTTTCAGCATGAATGAATCTTCTGATGCTATATCCAAAATTGCATCGGACACCAATGATCTCACGGGAATTCAATCACTTTTAGAAGCTATTTTGGTTGAACTACACAGAGCCAATGACCTGAGTCAGAAAAGTAGTTACTTACTGACCAAGCCACAGAGTGGAAAGTGAGTATGAACGTAAGGGAACAAAGCAGAGCAATTGAAATGTACTATGCCTTGATTTACTGCAAAATATTAATAATGTTACCCATCTTATATCTAGAGGAATTTTGATTGGTATCAATACGCAATGTGTTTGATTCATGGCAATCTCTAAATGGAGAAACATCAGCGTATAGGTACAAAGTTAATTGAAAGTGGTGACACAGGAAACAGAATGGTGAAGATATTATTCAAGCTTGCCTTCATCATTCAGGGTATTGAGAACAGGAGTTGGGAAGTCATGTTGCAACTGTACACATCAATAGTGAACACCACATTTGTGGTACTGTTTTTCTTGCCTAGTTATAGGAAGGATGTCATTAAGATGGAAATGGTACAGAAAAAAGCCTGTGAATGTTTCTGGGACAGGAGGAACCCTACAGTGCCGGACGACTACCCTTCTTCACACCCTGCCTGTTGCAAAGACTCTATCCCTACTCCCAATTCCATCTCCAGTGCAACTGCTCTCAAGATGAGGTGCTCCATACCAGGACATCTGAGATGCCCTCATTCTTCAGGGAATGAGGGGTCCCCTCTTCTATCATAGATGAGGGCCTCATACGTGTCGCTGTATCCTATAGTTCTGCTGCTGCCCCCCCTCCCCCAATTGCAACAGGGACAGAGTCCCCCTAGTCCTCACCTTTCACCCCATCAGCCGTCGCATATAACACCACCTCCAACATTTTCAATGGGATCCCACCACTAGTCTCATCTTCCCATCTCCACCCCTTTCCGCAGAGATCGTTCCCTCCGCAACTCCCTGGTTCACTCATCCCTTCCCTCCCAAAGAAACCCCTCCCCAAGAACTTTCTCCTGCAACCACAGGAGATGCAACACCTGTCCCTATCCCTCCTCCCTCGACTCCGTCCAGCGTCCTCCAACATTCTTTTCAGGTGAGAGAGAGGTTCACTTGCACGGCCTCCAACCTCATCTCCTTATTCTCGGTATGGGCTCCTATTTATCGGCGAGACCAAGCGCAGACTGGGCGATCATTTCGCTGAACACTTATGCTCAGTCTGCCTTGGCCTGCACGATCTCCCGGTTGCCAAACATTTGGACTCCCCTTCCCATTCCCATGCTGACCTTTCTGTCCTGGGCCACCTCCACTGTCAGAGTTAGACCACATGCAAATTGGTGGAACAGCACCTCATATTTCATTTGGGCAGCTTACAATGCAGCGGTATGAATGATGATTTTTTTTCTAATTTCATTCCCTGCATTTCTCACTCCCCCTACCTGAGTTCCACTGTTCGCATCCCTGTGTCCTTTTGTTATCATCTTTTCCCCAGCTAACAATGAGCCATTATTGGCTTCACCCTTCCCTGGTCATCTGTTGCCAGCCCTCATTTGTTTTGGCCTTTTCCTACCTCCCATTCCACCCCCCCCCCCCCCCCAAAGTTATTTTCAGTCTAAAGAAGGGTTCTGACCTGAAACATCACCTAATCCTTTTCTTCAGAGATGCTGCCTGACCCGCTGAGTTGCTCCAGTACTTTGTGCCTATCTTTCTTACAGACCCTTTACAGAAATGTTTCATAAATCGCCACAAAGATGTATTCTGTTGGGAAAGAATGGCTCTAACAGAAGTATGTACAGTCCAGGCTAACTAAAGAATTTTAGGGAAGACATCATACTGAAATAAAAAGCACACAAAGTTGTAGGATTGGGAAACTTATAGAGCCTCAGCATTACATCTCTCTTGGATGGGCATGGACAAGTTGGTCCGAAGGGCCTGTTTCCCTTTTGTGACTCTGAGACCCTTCCATTGTTAATTGTTTTTATATCATTATTGCCTTTCTATCATTTTTATTCTGTAATTCTATCGTGTTTTTCTGAGCTTTTGGACCGAGGGCACATCTTCCAGCGAGCCCTTGTTTACATTGGTTCCATTCTCTCCTGTCTTGCTAGTGTCCTTGAATGCTGCTTCAGTGCAGAGGCGGTGCAGCAGGTTCTGAAAAAGTCAACATCCTCGATAGCAGAGGAAATTCATCGCATGGAGGACAGTACCTATAAGGAAGTGAAGACCTGGAGGCAAAAAGTTGAGGTAGGAATAGCAGCGGTTCATGGAGAGAGGCCATTCTGCCCTATGAGCCTTTTCCACCATTGCTTTAGTTTTACAGACACAGCATGGAAACAGGCCCCTTGGCCCACCAGGCCCCTTGGCACCCCAAGCTGCCTGTCCCGCCGAGTTACTCCAGCATTTTGAGTCTATCTTTGGTTTAAACCAGCATCTGCAATTCCTTCCTATATATTCATCCAACTGCCTTTGGTTACCAGACAAACTCTATCAATTCCAATCTGAAAGCCTCGGAGTCCCAGCACTGACTTCTGGTTAAGGTGCTTTCTAATTTCCCTCCTGAAGAGCTCAATTATAATTTTAAGATAATTTCTCCCTGTTCAAAATTGCCTTGCTAGAATAAATTATTGCTTTGAGTCCAACTTGATCAAATGCCTCCAGCATTTTATTCCACGATCAATTCATCCAGTAGAAAGATGGCCATGTTTACGTACAATCGCTTTCTCTGTAGCCCAGCATCGTTCTGGTGAATCTTTCCCATTACCCTCCACCAAAGGCAAGCATAGCCTACCTGAGATATGATGCCTTGGATCAAACCAATTGTCCAGGTTGGTCTGGCCATGGCTCTTAATACTGAAGCTTTTCTTTCTTATTTATTAAAGACAAAATAGTCTATAAATTTATGAACATGGAAACTTGCTTAAGGCTGATGTATGGCCAAAGTGCCAATCAAATGTGATGAATTAAATCAGCCAGAAAGTATTACCTAAGTTTAGTCATGAGCATTATTTAAATCATTTTCTTTTATCTTTACAATTGACAAATCAAACCAATTCAAGTATAATAGGTAGAGTGAAGGAAAAAGGTACAGAGTGTAGAATATAGTTCTCAGCATTGCAGCATAGCAATTCCAGAGACCAAGTCTTGTCCACAATAAGGCAGAAGAGAATTAAGCTGTACTCTAGGACAGTTTAGAAGCCTGATAACGGAGGGGAAGAAACTGTTCCTGAGTCTGACGACACATGTTTTCAAGCTTCTGTATATTCTGCCCAATGCGAGAAGGGAGAAGAAGGAACAACTTGTGTTGGAAAGGTCCTTGATTATGCTGGCTGCCTTCCTGAGGCAGATGGAGTCAATGATGGGGTGTCTAGTCCGTGTGATGGACTGGACTACATTTACAACTCTCTGCGATTTCATGTGGTTTATAGAACATGTAGAAAATAATGAGCGGTCCCAGTGGATAATGGGACGTTGTTCCTGTTGGTGAGGAGTTGATGACCACAGGTCACATGATTAAATGAAACAGAGGAGAATTAAGAACAACATGAGGAAAGGTTGGAAGGAACTGCAGACGCTGGTTTAAACCGAAGATAGACACAAAATGCTGGAGTAACTAAGCGAGACAGGCAGCATTTCTGCAGAGAAGGAATGGGTGACCATTCTTCAGACTGTCAACGAGAGAGGGAGATACATAGATAAAGAAGTGTAAGGTGTGAAAATGAGACAATAGAGATCAAGGAAATTAGAATAGATCATTGTTAGCTGGGAGAAGATAAAAACAAAGCAAACAAGAGATAAAATGTAATCCGAGACAGTCAGACTGATTGGAGAACTGGGCATGGAGAGAGAGGAAAAGCAAGGGTTACTTGAAAGAACGATCTGTGCAGTGTGTGGAATGCAGTGCTCCCAGTTGTGGAGGCATGTTCCACAGTGGTCTTTAAGAGGTACAAGGATAGATATATGGAGAAGAAAAGCTTGTAAGGCTGTGGAGAAGAGGTTGTTGACAGTTGCTCTTGGAGAGGGCTGGCAGGGACGTGAGGGGCCAAATAGCCGCTTTCTCTGCAATAACCATTCTCTGATTCTGTGATCACCCATAGGACTTGCGTCACCAGCTGCACCAGGAACATTTTCGTTGCTGCAGCATGGAATATGAAACTCGTCTCATCAGAGATGAAATCATGCAGTTACAGACGCATCTGTTCTGTGAACAGTCATCTGAAAGGTATGCACCATGAATGCACTATGTGCCTACAGGTTCTTGGTTACTTCATACCGGCTGCTAGGTGTTAACAAAAAATAGATTTTGTTTTCTCACACCCTTCTTTGATGAATACAATCTCAACACAATACCTGTTCTTCATATTTCTGAACCAACTCAAGGGGCATTGGTCTGCAGGAAAGTTTCCACAACCAAGTCTTGTCTCCAAATACTCCCTTTTCGAGACCCTTTGTTAAGACCCTGTCCTGATGCAGATCCTTGACGCAAAGCATTGAGCATTCCTCCGTCTCCATGGGCGTTGGCTGATCCGCTGAATTCCTCCAGAAGTTGTTTTTTTTGCTCCAGATACCAAGATCTGCAGGTTCCTGTGTCCCATTTCACCTCATCTGGTTCAAAGGTTGCAAATTCGCCCATCTCTGCACAAGTCCGCCCCCTTGTGGATGGATAAAGCAGGATTTGAAAATGTCGGCTTAGGCACATAAGTATAAATAATTAGCTCCTAAATGAAAAGCATTTGTGCATTTCATTCATTGATTTTATAATATTAAACCGCTCACTGAGTCACCATCTTATGAGGAGAATATGGGAAAGACAGAATTAATAGGTAGAGTTTTATTCAGTCACTATTTACCCTGTCATATTCTTCTGTAGGCTTAGATTTTCAAGAGGCTTGATGTATAATTAGTTCTTCTTCTCAATTTAGCCACTCCAGGGCAGGTTGCCAACTTGAGACCAAAATAATAGGGCATTTAATCAGAACACAGATGGGTATTCTCCTGCTAAATTCTGCACATTTTGGAAACCGCTTACGCATTATAGTATCCATGAGTTTCTTTGTGTTGCTGAAGCACACGTGACTTGGTGGAGAGGGAGCTGTACAGAACATCCTTTATTTACAGCAGTAACCCTCAACTAAACAGCAGTGTCAGGAACACCAATGTACCAAGATCATACCATGTGGTGCATTCATTACATTTGAGCCTGAAGAAGGGTCGGCAAACTGGAGGAACAGCACCACATTTTGCACTTGGGTAGTTTACAACCCAACAGTATGAACATTGAATTTTCCAATTTTAAGTAACCTCCAACAACCCCCCCCTCCCCCCCCACCACCCGCCGCCCCAACCAACCCCTTTCTCCCCCACATTCCCTGAGCCCCACCTGAACTCGCACCTATTTCTCCCCTCACAATCTCCCTCCTCCTACATTTCTTCCTCTGGCTACACATTTTGCAACACTTCAATCCATCTGCCCCACACCTTCTGCTCTAACCACTGGCCTTTGTTTCAACCAGCTTTTTAAAAAATGTTTCAAGGGTCCTACAGTATATTTGTCCCAAATGCAGCTGCACAGTAAAATTTGTTTTGCATAGATTACACATGTTGATATATTGCACATGACGCATTTTTGGCACCATTATTCAAAGTACAAAGTCCGGTCAGCCCGCACCCTCGCTTGATGTACTGGAGCAGTTCCCGTGAACCGAAGTCCCACTCCTCGTCTGGCCATCTTTGTGTCCCGGAGCACCTCCTGCAGCAGACCTTGCAGGCGCTGGAAGCATTACCTCGTTTCACCCTCCCACCGGCCCCCGTTGCTCTTGTTCAATGTCTCCGGCTCCCTCCCGGTTCCACCGTCCGACGTGCCTTTGGGTATTCTCCCGTCAAAACCCCCCCCCTCCCCCCCTCGCCTGCGTCTACCTATTCCCTGCCAAGTTTTATCCAGACTCTCCTCTCTCCCAGCTATCTTTCCCCCAACTCCATCTTACGATCAGTTTGAAGAAGGATCCTGACCTGAAAGGTCACATATCCATGTTCTCCACTTATCCATGCTGTCTGACCCGCTGAGTTACTCCAGCGATTTGCGTCCTTTTTCTCGGGTACCAATATAGCGCTGTAAATGAGCTTTCTCAATGCTGAACACCTAGATATTTCCTAGAAATAAAAACTGGGCCAATGTTTTCTGTTGTTTTATTTATAACTACCTAGCCGCCATTAACCTTAAACCTCTGCTCTCTCATCCCGCTTTCCCATCCGTTACTCAACCAAGTTTTAAAAAGTCCAACACCGAGGACATCTTCCGTAAAATTTGTGAAATATGTGATCGCGTCCAAGAACTCAGCCAGGGGACTAGTCATCCTTTACAAGATAAAAAAAGCAGCTTCACCGTGTCCTCAGTGCAGAGGAGCTGACTGCTGAAACCTTGAGTGATAAATAAGCCCACTGGAAATAAACCTCAACAAGGAAATCTAGGATTTCTGTCTCCATCCTGCAGATTGAAGCCTGCTTGTGTAAAATCTACTGGACGGCATTGAAGTATCATTGCTCTTTATAGTTTAATTTCCAAGGTCAGATAATTACCTGCAATAAATTCTGTCATAGATAACCGGCTTAATTGATGCATTTTATAACAATGGTAACATTAATTGTTTAATTTAGTCTAGTTTAGAGATTGTCTAGCACGGAAACAGGCCCGTCGACCCACCAAGTCCGTGCCGACTAGCGACCCCCGTACAGTAACACTATCTTACACACTCGGGAAATTTTACCATTTTACCGAAGCCAATTAACCTACAAACTTGTACCTATTTGGAGTATGGGAGGAAACCGGAGCAGCAGTAGAGTTGCTGCCTTAAGCGGCCTTTTCACGGGGCGAGTTGACGCAAGATGTCACCAGAGTGAAGAGGTCGTGGTCCAGCACGAGTCTCGCACGATATAACGGCAGTAGATAAAGAGTTCCCACGGTACTCGGCATTTCTGCTATTTGTGCGAGTGACTTGTCCGTTTCCCGAGCTTTCCCGTTAAATCTTGAATGAACATCGTGAACTACACGTGACACAAATGATGTAACTTTTTTTTTCACACACTATATATATCCTCCCTTGGTTGAATTGGCTCATTTGGAGACATATTTTACTGTGTATGTGGGAGACACAGATGGACTGAGCACAGTACCTCGGTCTTACTGTGTGTGGGAGAGGGGGAGAAAGAGACGTACACTCACAGAGGCAGAGTCTCTCAGGCTGTGTAAGAGGGAGGGAGAGAGAGAGAGAGGCACACACAAGGTGGATGTGAAATCTCACCTGCCTGTTTCAGTGACAGACACCCGCCGTCAGTAAATGAAGACACCCCCATCTGTCTCCCCCTCCTCTCCCTCGACTCCCCCACCTTTCTCTCCCAACTCCAGTCCCGTCCCGACCCCCTGGGAAACTGAATAGAGCAACAGTCAACTGCTGCCTGTGCGCTGATATGACAATAAAGGCTACTTTACTTTACTGAGTTAAAGAGTTCCCACGGTAGACTGTAAAACTGGGACCCTGGTTCTGGACTCCCCCAACACCGGAACCCTTCTTCAGACAGCCTAATCGGAATTGAGTCTGAAGATGTGTCTCGTCCCGAAACATCAGCTTTTTTTCTCCAGAGATGCTGCTTGACTCGCTGAGTTACTCCAGCTTTTTGTGTCTGTCTTCGGTTTAAACCAGCATGTACAGTTCACTCCTTACACGGGTCTCTGTACAACATTGATTGGTAGCGTTCTGGACCCCTGGACCCGAGGACTCCGACCTGTATCTCTCAAAGAAGTACATGTGAAAATTTTCTCACGGACCATAAAAATGCGTAACCTTTCAGTAAAGTCCCTTTTAAAGTCCCTTTTAAAGATTATAGTTATTTTCTTGAATCTCATTAACATAACTCATGAATAAGTTGATGTCCATATGCGGATGCAAATCTTTATTTTTATTTATTTTTTAAATTCAATCCCACATAAGATAATTTTTACTCACCTTCTGTTCCCTCTGTCCAGCTTCCGGGTTCACCGTTCGCAGGAGTTCCCACGGTACCCGCAAGAGTTATTACGGATATCGCACTGGCCGCCACTACGTTCATATAATGTTGCAATACTCAACCACAAGTGTACAAGTCAATCTTGGAGAAATTCAAACTTTCTTGAATTTTCTCCCGAGTGACCAAGTTACACGATGACCTGCCGTTAGCGCTACGGTGGTCCACGGTGGTCCACGAATGCCGCACTGTTATCGCACGAGGTTCCCACGATGTTAAACTCCGGTTAACTCTTGCGTCAAGTCGCCCCGTGAAAAGGCCGCTTTACAGCGCCAGAGACCCGGGTTCGATCCAGATTATGTGTGCTGTCTGTATGGAGTTAGAAACATAGAAACATTGAAAATAGGTGCAGAGTAGGCCATTCGGCCCTTCGAGCCTGCACCGCCATTCAATATGGTCATGGCTGATCATCCAACTCCCCGTACATTCTCCCTGTGACCGTGTGCGTTTTCCCCGGGTGCTCTGGGTTCCTTCCACAACCCAAAGATGTACAGGTTAGTAAATTAATTGGCTTCAGTAAAGATTGTAAATAATCCCTTGTGTGTAGGGAATTACTGTTCGGTGTGAACTCGGTGGGCTGAAGGGCCTGTTTCTGTGCTATATCTTTAAACAAAATGAAAATAAACCAAAAAGTCTTAGATACCACATTTAACTGCTTCACGCTCAATAAATTCTGAATGGAATGTGTGGGCTTGATGAAGTGATACCAGCTTCACACTGTTTGGTTTAAAGTCACTTGGCATCATTGAGAGCATTGACTTTAACTTTTTTCACTGCTATAACTACAGTGTGTAATGACTTGTGCATGGGATCACTGAGGTTTACTGCCATCAGATATTGGCAATGAATGACACAGTGAATGGTAAAGACATCTGCCACTGTTTTTTTCAAGTAGACAACACTTACAACACAGTTGCAACCAGTCATTGATGGTGCTGTATCAGAAGCAAGTATGTTAGAATTTCCTTCTCTTTGAAGAACTGCTCAACAACAAAAAATATTGCCCCCCTATAGTATCTTTAGTATGCTAAGATTGAGCAGGTTGGGACTCTATTCCTTGGAGTGCAGGAGATTGAGGGGCGATTTTAGAAAGGTGTATAAAAGCATGAGAGGAATAGAACGGGCAGTGTCTCTTGCCCAGAGTAGGGGAACCGAGAACCAGAGGACATAGGTCTAAGGTGATAAGGGAAAGATTTAATAGGAATCTGAGAGGTAACTTTTTCACACAAAGGATGTACGGAACCAGCTGCCAGAGGAGGTAGGGGCAGAGGAGGTAGTTGAGGCAGGGACTATTGCAATGTTCAAGAAACATTTAGGTACAGGTTTAGAGGGATATGGGGCAACTGCAGGCAGATGGGACTAGTGTAGATGGGACATGTTGGTCGGCGTGGGCAAGTTGGGCCGAAGGGCCTGTTTCTATGCAGTATGATTCTATGACTATCTGTTTCTCGTTGCCTTACAAATAACAGCTCTTGAGGTCAGTGCAGTGTACGGCAGAACAACCGAGCAATGTAAGCATGACAAGCGTGTACTGACATCTCTCTAGCCCAATGCCCCGTCCATCTTCAGCATAATAATAATAATAATGGATGGGATTTATATAGCGCCTTTCTAGAATACTCAAGGCGCTTTACATCGCATTATTCATACACTCCTCAGTCACACTCGGTGGTGGTGAGCTACTTCTGTAGCCACAGCTGCCCTGGGGCAGACTGACGGAAGCGTGGCTGCTAATCTGCGCCTACGGCCCCTCCGACCACCACCAATCACTCACACACATTCACACACAGGCAAAGGTGGGTGAAGTGTCTTGCCCAAGGACACAACGACAGTATGCACTCCAAGCGGGGTTCGAACCGGCTACCTTCCAGTCGCCAGCCGAACACTTTGCCCATTGCGCCATCTGTCGTCCCATGAGCATACTCCTGTCACCCCCATATCTCTTGGTGCCCCCCCCCCCCCCTAGGTAATCCCACAGCCCCCTAGGGGGCAGTACCGCCTACTTGGGGAACCACTGGCCTATAGCATGAAACCAATGAAAACATGGTTAAAGCAGAAGCAATGTGGGAAAAGTGAGGTGAATTATAATAGTCAACTATGAAGACAAAGGAGGCAAGGATATTTTCTTCCACAGAGGAGTTATGATTGATGTTTTTTTAAATGATGAAAGGAGACCTTGTTCAATATTCCTGGTAATTTCAGTTGGGACAGATGGGAGGACTTCAGATGCGTTTATAAATAGTCTAATCGAAGAATGTCTGAGTAAAATATTACCCATGTTTTTTCCTTGTTTTGTATCTTTCATGTGATCAAGTGCTGTCTCCAAAACACTGAATGATTCTTGTCTAGTTTTTAAATAGAATTTTAAACACCTACGTTTCTGCAACATTACAGACGGCTAATAAGCGAGTTCGGTATCACAATATACGCAAGGAATCATGGGATTTGTCAAAGGTCATTCGGGATTAAAAAAAAGTGAACACAGTGGTGTATAAACTGTGTATACATTGTTAACTATTCTACCAAGGAATTAATCTAGAATTCTGTCAACTCACTAGCTTCCTTTCTTGTTCTGCTGTTCACACACTACTTACACAGTCCCAGTTCTAGTTCAGTTCATTAATCTGCAATTATGAGATATTCAAAAAGTTAAATAATTTATTATTTTAATTTAATCCTTAATGTGTTTGCTACTGGAATAAGAAAATATTACTGGTGTTTGAAACATTTTCTTATCTTTATTCATAATTTATATGTAAAAATATATTTAATCTGAGGCAGGCAGCGACTGTATCAGTGTGATGTGGGCTGATGCTTTACCTACAGGCGGTGTGAATGTACCATTAAGGCAATGATTAATCCCCAAGGAAAACTGAGTACAGGGTTGGCCCTGTGAAGGAGCCGCCAATCCGATATAAGACATTTAACTGCGAAATGCCTTCCCTTTAGTATTCGATAGATTGAGTGGAGGGTCTGTGCTGTTCGGTGGTTGCAGTGCGCTTCCCCCAGCCATCTCGCCCTGTGCACGTTGACCAGCACAGCCTTCCTTTCGCCAGCCCTTGTTAGCAGAGGCTCTTTGTGCAGGGGTTACCCGAAGCCCAAAGATTTTGTGGAGGTTCTGCGTTAGGATCGGGCACGCAGCGAGCTAGAGAGAGGGCTGACTCAGTTGGCCGAAGGACCTGTTTCCACATTGTATCTCCAAACTAAAATTAATTAAATTTAGTGTTGCCTTCAGTCAAAGGTTGAAAGGCAAAAATAAAAATGCTTCTGCGGTAATACCAGTTCTAACCAAGAGATGGTGATGTTGCACTCTTATCAGCTTTTCTTTGCAAGTTCCAAATTCTGACAGAGAAGGAATTACCCCACAGACAAAAGCAGCAATGAATATATATTTCTATATTCCTGTCCAACAATTCTAGGAATCTCTTAATTTCCAAAGACAAAACAAAGGGTGTGTGATGGTGTATTTATGTCCTTTCATGGTGTCCTGAGACTTCTGGGCTTTGTCCAAGGTGTGAGTGTCCTGCTCCGTTATATAACCATGCCCCATGCCACCTTCACCTTCCTTCCACACCCAGACGCCTAGGAAGGCTAGAATGAAGCCAAGGAATGGCAAACTAAACAAACAATGCAGAGGCACAAGGAGTTGCAGACGCTGGTTTACAAAAATAAGATCGGATGTGCAGGAATAACTCAGCCGGTCAGACAGCATCGCTGAAAGACATGAATAGGTGAAGAATGACAAAAAAATGTTAACTACACTGTGTTAAAATCCAGGAGATATTTATATGTTATTTCCTTTTTTTGGGTAAATTAATTCAGTCATTAAATACAGTAAATTCTGTCTATAAAATAAAATCAATCTTGAGTCACAATGTGGGTTATGCTCTCACAGTGTAATTTCAGGTTTGAAACATTCATTAGTAAAAATGTCCTCACATGATCTTTTCATTTCCGACTATAACAGTAATTAAGGGGTGATTTAATGCAACCTTACAGAGTAATCAAGGAGTGGGAGTAGTTAAACTTGTCCAGGTTATTAATCTGATTTAAAAAAATAATTCTTATAGTTCTCAATTGTTTTACTGCATAGAAGGAGGCCATTCGGTCCATCAGGTTTATGCTAGCTCAGTCTCTTTCCCTATTATCTACTGTAACTCGACATATCGAACTCCAATTAAGATGTGTTCTTTGTTCAGTAACCATCTGACGTTGCAAACTGTTAACTGCAAACTGCTATACACACCAGTTCTGGCCAAAATGTGACCTTAAACCCACCAATGTAGTAAGTACGGCCCTTCAAGGCCTAATTAAGGATAAATGCTGGTTTTGCAGGCAATGTTCTATTGGGTTGAAAGCTGGTGGATTTATGTATTCTGGGAGTTTTTTTAAAATCGTAATAATCATAATCCTACTTAATTAGCCAGGTATGTTTTGCAACATACGAGGAATTTCATTTGCCATACAGTCATACCAAAAAAATGCAACAAAACATACTAAATACATTTTAACATGAACATCCACCACAGTGATTCCTCCACATTCCTCACTGTGATGGAAGGCGATAAAAAGTTCAATCGCTTCCCTTCATTGTTCTCCCGCATCGGGGGAGATCTCAGTTCCCCTGCGCCGGGCGATCTGACCCCAGGTCGGGGCTGGTCAAAACCTTCTGAATAGTTTGGAGCTCCCGATATCGGTCTCTACCCAAGACTGCGAGCTCCTCGATGGTGAAATCCACAGGCTGCTGTTGGAGCATCGATCCCAGGCAAGAGATCGGCTCTGATGGTAAGTCCATGTCCACGTCCCCGCGTTGGGGCTCAAAGTCAGTCCTGAGCAAGGCGGCCAGCTCCATGATGTTAGGCCGCAGAGCGACCAGAGATACGATCCAGAAAACAATCCGGCAAGGTAAGAGATTGAAGAAAAGTTTTCCCCTCCCCCATCCCCCACCCCCCACATAAAACAAACCAGAGAACATGAGGAAGGACATTCTTGCTATTGAGGGAGTGCAGCGTAGGTTCACAAGGTTAATTCCCAGAATGGCGGGACTGTCATATGCTGAGAGTATGGAGTGGCTGGGCTTGTATACTCTGGAATTTAGAAGGATGAGAGGAGATCTTATTGAAACATATAAGATTATTAAGGGTTTGGACTCGCTAGAGGCAGCAAACATGTTCCCGATGTTGGGGGAGTCCAGAACTAGGGGCCACAGTTTAAGAATAAGGGGTAAGCCATTTCGAACGGAGATGAGGAAACACTTTTTCACACAGAGAGTTGTGAGTCTGGAATTCTCTGCCTCAGAGGGCGGTGGAGTTCTCTGGATACTTTCAAGAGAGAGCTAGATAGGGCTCAAAGATAGCAAAGTCAGGGGGAAGGGGGGGAAGGCAGGAACGGGGTACTGATAGTGGATGATCAGCCATGATCACATTGAATGGCGGTGCTGGCTTGAAGGGCAGAATGGCCTACTCCTGCACCGATTGTCTATTGTCTATTTACACATACTTTTAAAACACACTAAAAATAATTTTATAAATAGACGAAATGACAGACTGTTGGCAAGGTTGCCATCGTGCCATGCCCTCTGGTGGTATGTGTAGATATACAGTCTTACTTCAGAATGGAGCTGTGGATTCAGATTCGGATTCAGATTCAAACTTTATTGTCATTGTGCAGTGTACAGTACAGAGACAACGAAATGCAGTTAGCATCTCCCTAGAAGAGCGACATAGAATATGAGCAATAATAAATATATTTACGTGCATACAGACATAGTAGTGCAATTATTTTTTCCTGGTGGAAGGAGTGTCCGGGGGGGGGGGGGGGGGGGGGGGGGGGGGAGGCGGGTGATTGGCAATCACCAAGGTGCAGAGCTAAGTAGTGTAACAGCCACAGGGAAGAAGCTGTTCCTGAACCTGTTGGTCCGGCAACGGAGAGACCTGTAGCACCTCCCGGATGGTAGGAGGGTGAACAGTCCATGGTTGGGGGGGAGAGCAATCCTTGGCGATGCTGAGCGCCCTTCGCAGACAACACTTGCTTTGGACAGACTCAATGGAGGGGAGTGAGGAACCGGTGATGCGTTGGGCAATTTTCACCACCCTCTGCAGTGCTTTCCGGTCGGAGACAGAGCAGTTGCCATACCATACTGTGATAAAGTTGGTAAGGATGCTCTCGATGGTGCAGCGGTAGAAGTTCACCAGAATCTGAGGAGACAGATGGACCTTCTTCAGTCTCCTCAGGAAGAAGAGACGCTGGTGAGCCTTCTTGACCAGAGTTGAGGTATTGTGGGTCCAAGAGAGGTCATCGGAGATGTTGACCCCCAGGAACCTGAAGCTGGAAACACGTTCCACCTCCGTCCCGTTAATGTGGATGGGGGTGTGCGTGCCGCCCCTAGACTTTCTGAAGTCTACAATGAGCTCATTGGTGTTCTTGGAGTTAAGGGCCAGGTTGTTGTCAGTGCACCATGCTGCTAGGAGCTGGACCTCCTCCCTATAGGCCGACTCATCATTGTTGCTGATGATTCCGAGCACTCCCTTTTCTTGATACACTGCATTCATTGCTAACCATCTTCTGCGTTGGGGACACCAAAGACAAATTCTGCAGCTTATCATGATTCCAAAATAAACTAATCTCCTCCTTCTTTCTGCAAATCCATGTGCCCATCTGAAAGCCTCCGAAATGCCACTATCGCATCTGCCTCCACCGCTACATCTGGCAGTGCGTTCCAGGGACCCACCACCCTCTGTGTAAAAAAGCTTGCCCCACATGTCTCCTTGGAACCTTTGCCCCTCTCACCTTTCGGCTATGCTCTCTAGTCTTGGACATTTCCTCTCTGGGGAAAAAGTTCTAACTGTCCACCCTATCAATGCCTCTCATATTTTTCAGTACTTCAATCATGTAGAAGGCTACAGCACAGGGACGGGCTCTTCAGCCCACAATGATCTCCGCTCAACCTTTGGTGTTCCTTTGTGAACTTCAGTCTCCATTCATCCGCCATCTTAAAGCCGTCACTCCTTTATGGCATTGCTATCCTTAGCCCCCTTCACCATTCCAATAAAACTCAATATAAACTTAAGCAACTGCACTTTCATCCTATGATTAGGCACTTTGCCACCTTCAGGACCCAACATAAAATTGACAATTTCAGATCGTAAACCCTTCCCCATTTTATCAAACAGAATCTGTTGACTTCAGGTAGCCCCGGTATTCCCTCTCTCTCTGTCCCAAGTCGCACTAGCTTCTTGTTTTCATCTAACAAACAGCTAACAATGGCCAGTTTCCTTTATAATCATTACTTTTTTGCATATCTTTCATTCATTGTTCTTTATCTCTCTACATCATTGCCTATATCTCTCGTTTGCCTTATTCCTAACCAGTCTGAAGAAGGGTCTCGACCCGAAACATCATCCATTCCTTCTCTCCAGAGATGTTGCCTGTCCCGCTGAGTTACTCCAGCTTTTTGTGTCTGTCTTCTGTTGATAAAGATTCAGATTTCCATAGCAACATCTCTTCTGTGCCAATGTTTTGTTGATTTGCCTCCTTCAACCTCTTGAATTGAGTGTGGCATCATCACTTTGGTCAGTCCCACCTTTCACCATCCAACTGCCTTCTCTCTATTTCCCGTCCCTCCCCTTCTCCCTTTCCCTCTCTACAAAGATGTACCATAAACAAGTGGCCAGAGGTTTCGGGTAGGGAGTAATAGGTTTGGAGAGGCAATGAGAAAGAACTTTGAGGTAGTCTGGAAGCAGAAACTCTCATCATTCAAGACGTATCCAGACAAACACTTGACCCCCAAGCCAAATTGATAACTGGTAAATGGGAATAGTGCAGATACATACTTGATGGTCAGCATGGACGTGGGTTCGGCCAAAGGGCCTCTTTCAGTGCCACATGTCTCTATAACTTAAAACAGTTTACATCTCTTAACGCTTTACAGTTCTGATGAAAGATCGTTGATCTTAAACATTGGCCCCGTTTCACTCTCTGCGGAGGTTGCCTGACCTGCTGAGTATTGCAATTCATTCATGGTGCTTGGTAATATCTGTAGAGCCAACGCGACCTAGCAAGCAGGTGAATTAGACAAAGTAATGAATGCGTAGGAGGTGATCATATTTTGACAAGGATCTTCAACACCTGGTAGATGGGAGGAGAATCTGGAGAAGAGTTTCCTGGAGTAAGAAAAAACAGACTTTATTTGCCCCCAACATTAAAAAAAAACATGGGAATCCATTCCTCTGGGATTGAGCACTAGGTACTTAACTTTAAACTGGAACGGTATGAGGATAACACGACTGACCTAACTGATTTAGACTACACATACTAATCTAATTACCGAGAAGGCAGAGTAAAAAATACTGTTTAATTCAGTTGGGGAATGGAAAACCTAAAGGTGCAAGGAGGTTGATTGAATGTAAATATTGTCCTGTACAGCTGACAATTCTATACCAGCTCCCAAACAACATGCAGACCACGAGCATACAATCCACAAAATATAACAAGGAACATTTGGATTATTCTCCTTCCAAGAGTGTTTGCAACAGAAGGCAGCGAGACTGAACAGAAGGCAGGAAACATCAGAGCCAAGGCACTCAACCGCATTGAATGTAGGCCATTGATTGGGAAGCTGCATGAAGCTTAGTTACTGGGCAAACTGAGGCGAGGAATATGCTTTCCAATTTCTACAATTGTAAGCACACTGCTGATCTATGCCTGTGCATTTCAGTCAACATTAGACAATATGAAATGTGCTGCTATTTCGTGCCAGAGGATATAGTTTAACATATTGTGCCAATATCCTCTTACTACAATTATGCCAAAAGGCTGGAGCAATGAGCGAAGTCGAACACGCAATCACAAACACGGCCAACTCTTGAAGGTGGCACATGTGCGAGTGTAAAAGACGCAACGCAGATTGAGTCATTTCCCAACCTGTGGGTGGACAGAGGGTAAAGCTGAAGTGTGGCAGCTGCTGTGTGCTTGCTTCCAAACGAGAACTAAGTCTGAAATGATCTGCAATTCATGCAGATGATTTCATGCACCAACACGAAAGACAATGTAGAGTGATTATTCTACAATAACTTTCTAATTGACTGTAGTCACTTAGCAAGGGTGCAGAACTTTCCAATTAACTTCATAGGTTCTAGGAGCAGAATTAGGCCGTTCAGCCCATCAACTCTACTCCGCCATTCAATTATGGCTGATCTATCTTTCCCTCTCAACCCCATTCTCCCCATAACCCCAAACAATCAAAAAGATGTCAATCTCCACCTTAAACTGATACGATGCCACCAATGTTTTCTCCCCAACAGTGTCCTATTCCAAGAGATTTCTCCTTTACGCCAGTATTGTTAAATACACCAGATGGTGCTTGCTCGAAGAAATGTTCACTGCTCCATAAGAGTATGATGCTGTACAAAAGGGGGACGCCCTTCTGCAGGTGTGTGTCGCATTGAGGGGGTGCATTCTGCTCTGTGTGAGAGAGGTCATGTTCAAAGGGCTCTTGCACAGCGCACTGTTCCTGTGAGATGAAGGGGCAGGATTTTGTACTTTTGTTGTGTTTGTGGAGGAGTGTTGTTGGGGGATCTAGGAGTACAGGAGCATGGTTCCTTGAAGGTCCAGTTGCAGGTTGAAAGGTGGTCAAAAAAGCTTTTGGCTCATTGGCCTTCATCAGTCAGAGTATTGAGTATAAAAGTTGGGAGGTCATGTGGCAGTTGTATAAGACGTTGGTGAGACCGCATTTAGAATATTGTCCAGTTCTGGGCAACATGTTATAGGAAAGATATTGTCAAGCTTGAAAGGGTTCAGAAAAGATTTACGAGGAAGTTGCCAGGACTAGAGGGTGTGAGCTATAGGGAGAGGTTGAGTAGACTTGGTCTATTCCATGGAGCGCAGGAGGATGAGCGGTGATCTTATAGAGGTGTACAAAATCAGGAGTGGAATAAATCGGGTAGATGCACCAGAGTAGGGGAATCAAGAACCAGAGGACATAAGTTCAAGGTGAAGGGGAAAAGATTTAATAGGAATCCGAGGAATAACTTTTTCACACAAAGAGTGGTGGGTGGATGAACAAGCTGCCAGAGGAGGTAGTTGAGAGTTGAGGCAGGTTTGGAGGGATATGGACTAGGCGCAGGCAAGTGGGACTAGTGTAGCTGGGACATAGTTGGTGGTGTGGGCAAGTTAGGCCGAAGGGCCTGTTTCCACACTGTATCACTCTATGACTATGATGTAAAGTTGTGTTCAGCATTGTGTTAACGCTCATGAATCAGATGTCATAAGGTCAAAAGGGATAGGAGTAGAATTAGGCCACTCGGCCAATCGAGTCAACACCGCCATTCAATCATGGCAGATCTATCTCTCCCTCATTCTCATCTCAATCTCATTCTCCTGCCTTCTCCCCATAACCTCTGACACCCATACTAATCAAGAATCTATCTATCGCTGCCTTAAAAATATCCACTGAATATTCGTCATTTGTGACAAATATTTTTTCACGAGCTGCCAAAGGTACTGTGCTATCGAAAGGAAATATTCAGGTATTTCCTAACTGACTTAGAATAGAATGGCGGTAGAGCTACTGCCTCACAGCGCCAGAGACCCGGGTTCAATCCTGACTGCAGGTGCTGTCTGTGCGGAGTTTGTATGTTCTCCCCATGACCTGCATGGGTTTTCTCCGGGGTCTCCGGTTTCTTCCCACACCCCAAAGACGTACAGGTTTGATTGACTTGGTATAAATGTAAAAACAAATTGGCCATAGTGAGCGTAGGTTAGTGCTAATGTGCGGGGATCATAGGCTTCTGTAAATTGGCCCAAGTGTGTAGGATGGAATTGATGTACGGGCGATCGCTGGTCGGAACAGACTCGGTGGGCTGAAGGGCCTGTTTCCACACTGTATCTCTAAACTAGACTAAATAAGTTGTCAGATATAAAGGAAGAGCGACTGGAACTGAATGGAATGCCTGTGTAATGGAAAATGCACGAAAGTTAAGTGACAAAAATAAATGATATTTCTTGGCAGATAAATGTTGTAATGGAACATAAAAAAGGTAAAAGTCCGATTTGCAGGAAGACTGCGGTTAGAGAATCGCTATTTGAAATTTTTGAACTTGACATTGAATATAGAATCAGCATTTCTTTATTTTGAGCTACAACAATTTACCATATTTTGGATAATCAAAAAATATGCAGATGCTAGAAACACAGCGGTAGAGTTGCTGCCTTACAGCGCCAGAAACCCAGGATCGATCCTGACTATGGGTGCTGTCTGTACGGAGTTTGTACGTTCTCCCTGTGACCACGTGGGTTTTCGCCGGTTGCTCTGATTTCCTCCCAAACTCCAATAACGTGCAGGTTTGTGGGTAAAATTGTAAATTGTCCTGAGTGTGTGTAGGGTAGTGCTACTGTATGGAGTGATCCCTGGTCGGTGCGGACTCAATGAGCTGAAGGATCTGTTTCCACGCAGTATCTCTAAAGTCTAAACTCTACTTGACATTGAATCTGGAATCTGCAGTTAACATTTTCTATCTTTATTTCAAGTTACAACAATTTACTGTATTTTGAAAAATAAAAAAAACTGCAGATGCTAGAAATCTGAAATAAAAACAGAAAACTGGGAACTCAACAAGTCAGACGGCATCCCTGGAAAGGGAAACAGAGATCTGAAACTATTTTTTATTAAAGTATTTAGGAGTCATTTCTGGAATAAGCAACCCGTGCTTAGGACTTGAATATAAATGAAAAATCAGGTAAAAGGTATCACTGACAATTAATCATATATCACATCTTTTACATTTACATCTAAATGCATAATAATAATAATAATAATAATAATGGATGGGATTTATATAGCGCCTTTCTAATACTCAAGGCGCTTTACATCGCATTATTCATTCACTCCTCAGTCACACTCGGTGGTGGTAAGCTACTTCTGTAGCCACAGCTGCCCTGGGGCAGACTGACGGAAGCGTGGCTGCCAATCTGCGCCTACGGCCCCTCCGACCACCACCAATCACTCACACACACACACATTCACACACAGGCAAAGGTGGGTGAAGTGTCTTGCCCAAGGACACAACGACAGTATGCACTCCAAGCGGGATTCGAACCGGCTACCTTCCGGTTGCCAGCCGAACACTTAGCCCATTGCCCCAAAATAATCATTCCACCCCCTCCACACACTGCAGTTGAATCGTGAAATTGATTCGATTAAAAGATGAAACATAGAATCATCAGCACCAAAACTTGTGTTGATGGAGTGTCTTTCACATTTACAAATATAACATTTTCCAATTAGATCTTGCTGCTATTGTACTATTTGCTTTGACCTACGATGTTTATTGCACACTTACCGCCATGATTTCAACAGGATCCTTGAAGTGATTAATAGCATTGAGCAGAGCCAGATAGCTAGACACCAATTATACAACAAAACAAGATAAAAATTGCTGGGTTTAAGATAATTTTGTAAAATTGCCTGGCCCAAAAAAAAATAGTCATCTAATATGATCAGCAATAGTGTCTCCTCTGAAAATTTAAGAGAGTCTCTTCTCAGTTATATCAATGATAATCCAGAATATTTTCTTGTTAATGCCATGGATGGTGCACAGTCCCTTCAACGGCCCTCAGCATTAAACCACGAGACAGGGAGCGTTATTTATTATTTGTAAACATGTAGAGTACTCAGTTATAAATCCCCATCATAAATCATGAAGAGCAGAAAGCAATCTGCTGGAGGAAGTCAGCGAGCCAGGCAGCACATGTGGAGGGAAATGGTTGTGATGATCATAGAAACATAGAAAATGGGTGCAGGAGTAGGCCCGTTCGGCCCTTCGAGCCTGCACCGCCATTCAATATGATCATGGCAATATGATCATCCAACTCAGTATCCTGTACCTGCCTTCTCTCCATACCCCCTGATCCCTTTAGCCACAAGGGCCACATCTAACTCCCTCTTAAATATAGCTAATGAACTGGCCTCAACTACCTTCTGTGGCAGAGAATTCCACAGATTCACCACTTTCTGTGTAAAAAATGATTTTCTCATCTCGGCTCTAAAAGATTTCCCCCTTATCCTTAAACTGTGACCCCTTGTTCTGCATCATTGATCATATCTTGATGATTCGAGTCACAGAATAGTTAAGGGTCTTGTGAATTGGCATGCAGCTCCCACAGATGGTTATTGAAGGTAGTTTAATTTAGTTTAGAGATACAGCGCGGAAACAGGCCCTTCGGCCCACCGAGTCCGTACTGACCAGTGTTCTTTCATTCGCTCGTGTGTCAGACGACGTATAGCTCGCTGTTGGCTTCTGTCGTTGTCCAACATGTTGACAGAATTGGTCGCCCGACACGTCACAGAGTGCATCGCGTCGTCGTTTCCGGGGGAGGCTTCTGTCATGAGTTCAAGTTCAAGTTCAAGTGAGTTCAAGTGAGTTTATTGTCATGTGTCCCTGTATAGGACAATGCAATTCTTGCTTTGCTTAAGCACACAGAAAATAGTAGGCATTTACTACAAAACAGATAAATATGTCCATATACCATGATATAAATATATACACACATGAATAAATAAACTGGTAAAGTGCAAATAACAGAAAGTGGTTATTAATAATCAGAGTTTTGTCTGAGCCAGGTTTAATTAAAGTATTTAGGAGTCATTGCTGTGGGGAAGTAGCTATTCCTGAACCTGGTTGTTGCAGTCTTCAGGCTCCTGTACCTTCTACCTGAAGGTAGCAGGGAGATGAGTGTGTGGCCAGGATGGTGTGGGTCTTTGATGATACTGCCAGCCTTTTTGAGGCAGCGACTGCGATAAATCCCCTCGATGGAAGGAAGGTCAGAGCCGATGATGGACTGGGCAGCGTTTACTACTTTTTGTAGTCTTTACCTCTCCAGGGCGCTCAAATTGCCGAACCAAGCCACGATGCAACCGGTCAGTATGCTCTTGACTGTGCACCTGTAGAAGTTAGAGAGAGTCTTCCTTGACAATCCGACTCTCCGTAATCTTCTCAGGAAGTAGAGGCGCCGATGAGCTTTCTTGATAATTGCGTTAGTGTTCTCGGACCAGGAAAGATCCCCACTGACCAGCGATTCCCGCACATTAACACTATCCTACACACACTCGGGACAATTTACATTTATACCAAGCCAATTAGCCTTTGTAGTGTGAGGGGAAACCGAAGATCTCAGAGAAAACTTGGTAACGGGGAGAATGTACAAGCTCCATTCAGACAGCATCCATAGTCAGGATTGAACCCGGGTCTCTGACATTGTAAGCGCTGTAAGGCAACTACTCTACTGCTGAGCCACAGTGCCACCCCAAAGGTAGTTAGGTAAAGTTTATGAATCTTTACATCTGGTCCAGTCTCCCACCTGC
Source organism: Amblyraja radiata (assembly GCF_010909765.2). Taxonomy (NCBI): domain Eukaryota; kingdom Metazoa; phylum Chordata; class Chondrichthyes; order Rajiformes; family Rajidae; genus Amblyraja; species Amblyraja radiata. The sequence goes on along the minus strand of NC_045975.1, from coordinate 29,593,678 downwards.
CTCACTACTGATCGGATCCCATCCCTCCCCCACCACCTGTTTGAACCGTCCCTTGTAGCACTAGCATATCTGCCCACCAGGATATTGGACCTTCTCTAGTTAGGGTGCAAACCATCCCTCTTATAAGGTCACATCTTCCCCAGAATAGATCCCAATGGTCCAAGACCCTGAATCCCTGACTACTACACTAACTCCATAGCCTAGCATTCGCCTGTCATAATTTCCTATTTCTACCCTCACTAGCTCATAGCACTAAGGATAATCTGGAGATTACTACGCTTGAGGTCCAGCTATTAAACCTTCTGTTTAACTCCCAGTCTTCACTCTGCAGGACCTCATCCTATTTCCTACCTATATCATTTGTGTCAACATGCAAAATGACGTCTGGCTGCTCAACCCCCATTGTGAGAATGTTTTGCAGCTGCTCTGAGACATCTTAGACACTAGCACCAGGGTCAGGGTCAACACACCTTCCTGGAGTTTTGCTGTCACAGAATCTCCTATCCAACCCCTAACTATCGTGTCGCATAACAGACTGGACTTCCCACCATTGACACTGCCTTGGAAATGTAGCCAAGATAATCAAAGACTTGTCAATCCTTCTTCTCCTTGCTCCAGTAGCCACACAAGCAATCACCATGACCACTAGCACAATCCCACACACTAGGGAAAATTTACAATTTACAGAAGCCAATTTACAGAGCGGCACAGTGGTAGAGTTGCTGCCTTACAGCGCCAGAGACCCGGGTTCGATCCCAACTGCGGGTGCTGTCTGTACGGAGTTTGTACATTCTCCCCGTGACCATGTGGGGTTTTATCCGAGATCTTCGGTATCCTCCCACACTCTAAAGACGTAGAGGTTTGTAGGTTAATTGGCTTGGTATAAGTGTAAATTGTCCCTAGTGTAGGATAGTGTTAATGTACGGGGATCGCTGGTCGGTGCGGGCTCGGTGGGCAGAAGGCCTGTTTCTGCGCTGTATACCTAAACTAAAAAAATGTACCTACAAACCCGCATGTCTTTGGAGTGTGGGAGGAAACCGGAGCACCTGGGCAAAACCCACATGGTCACAGGGAGAACGTATAAACTCCGTATGGACAGCATCCGTAGTCAGGATGGAACTCGGGTCTCTGGCATTGTAAGGCAGCAACTCTACCACTGCGCCATTAGTGCATGAATGATATTGAATGGCAGGGCAGTCTGAATGGGTCTCACAGCCTATGCCCATATCGATATTATATGTTCCTTTCCACTAATTCAGACAAGTAATTTATCTCTTTATTTAGCTCTTTAAACTTTTTGTTTCATGCTCCAAGAAGAAATAAATATGTATTATCATTCTGTAAAGAAATTAACCAGCAGATTTCTCTTATTCTCATGTTAATTGATCTTGTTAGATTAATTTACAGAACTAATTGATCTGCACCATTTAAATGCATCTTACTTTAACTCCGAACTATATCATAATCACGATCCAGGGATTTTTGCTGTGGCTTCATATTACTCACAGCACAAGCGTTTTTCTGAACACGCAATCCAACATTACATTAAATCATTTCATTTTTGAAACAAGTGCAATTAATGTTTAATGTAAACTAGAGCAATGGATCTGCAGACTGGAAGCATGTTGAATAAAGAGAGAAAGAAAGTAAAACTATGCCATCTACCTTCATCAAATTAGCCATCAAACTCACACTACAGCCCTTCATTTAAAAGCTTGCATTTATATTGAGCCCTGCAGACAATGAGTTAAATATTTTAAAGTCAGCTGAATATTTTTGAAGTGTAGTCAATGTAGTATTAATGGAAACATTGCAATCAATTCATACACAACAAGCTCTCACAAGCCTCAATGCAAAATTGACCAATTAATCTGTTTTAGTAACTAACTACCCAGTGACACTTATGTTCACGGAATGAATATGTTTGTAAAAATGAGCCAACCATATATAATTACACATGATCAGTTGCCTTGGAAAAACCTTTTGCCACATATTGCATAACTCATTGTGACAACAGTTTTTAGAGGCCAGTGTCTAGGAATTATTCCCTTGTTGGCACATCTAAATACGCTACAAAGACCTGTCAACCACTCAACATCACTCTCCTGCCTTCTCCCTGTAGTCGTAGATGCCCTTACCAATCAAGAACACATGAATTACGACTTTATAAATACCCAATGATGGCCTCAACAGCCATCTGTGGCAATGAATTCCACAGATTCACCAACCTCTGGCTAAAGAAATTCCTCCTCATCTCCATTGTAAAGGGACACCCCTATACTCTGCCTTCATTTAGGCTATGCCCTTGGGTCCTAAACTCTCCCACTACTGGAAACTGTGGAAGAAGGACCTCAGTGAGGGCAACTTTTTCACTCAGATCTGGAATGAGCTACCGGAGGAAACTGGAGAAGTTATTTCAATTGTGACTTTTAAAAGGCGTTTGGACAGACATGCAGAAAGAAAGAGTGAGGAGGGCTATTAGCCAAATGTAGGCAAATGGGATTAGTCCAGTATGCCAACTTGGTTAGCCTGGACAAGGTTCCTGTGTTGTACAGCACTATAACTATGACTCTTTTGGCTGCTAGAATGAACTGAGGCTGAGTACAACAAACTTACTTACACAGCCACATGTCACATTGTGTGGAAATGAATGGGTCTGAATGGCTCACGTCACTCACAGGGTAGATTTTAAGAGGCCTTTTCCTCATGCTGTTGAACATCTGAGTAAGAGGTAGAGTGCCAGGATAAGAGGTAATCGTTCTAATAACATTGAAGGGGGCCTTTCGGCCCATCGAATCTGTGCTAATTCTCAGAGCAATACCATTCCTCCACTTTTCACTGGAGCCTATTCTCTTTCAACTCCAATGTAGAAAACAAGAAGCTGCAGATGCTGGTTTACTAAGGAAAGACACAGCTGGTCAGGCAATATCCCTAGAGAACATGGATAGGCAACTTTTCAGGGTAGGACCCATCTTCAGACCGATGGTCCCAACTCGAAACGTCACCTATCCATATTCTCCAGAGATGCTGCCTGACCCTCTGAGTAACTGAGTTACTGCAGCATTTTGTGCTTCTCTCAACTCCATGATCCTGATTCTCCTAACACCAACCTACAACAGGGGCAACTTCTAGTATCTGATCAACCTAAATTAGTTATATCTAAGATAAGGAGAAATTTCTTTACAGAGGGGGTTGTAAATATTAGAGTTTACCATGCTGTGGTTGTGCATGCTGGGTCTGGAAGAATTTTAGGATTGAGATTGATTATTTTTTTAAACACTCATTGGATAAAGGGATTGGGGAGGAAAGTGAGTTGCAGGATTATCAATGATTTTAACGAAGAGAGGAACGGGTCTGAGGGGCCTTGGAGCTTAGAATGACTCTAGGCTTCTCTCTGTAACTTTTCTCTCTCTATGGTGAAGACTTTCCAATGAAAGATCTCATACCTGTAGGTCCATCAACAGGAGCATTTACTTCACTAAGACTTGGTGGCTGATTCCTTCTTACATTGACTTCTGCTTCATGAACCCTGGCACCATGGGCAAACTAGAGATTATGATCTTCTTGAAGGGACATCAACCTTCTCGAAGGGACATGTTCTCGAAAGGACATGTTTCCTGCCATAGATCATCTGTTAAGAATTATATTCACAGGGATATGTGCACCAACAATAATGCCCTCTGTACTTTTCAAATTCTGACCACATGGAAAAATTGTCCAGAGAGTCAAGAGTGATTTATTGTCATCTGCCTGAAAAAGAACAATGGAATTCCTACTTGCAGCAGCACAACATATATTAGGTATGTTGCAAAGCCTACCTGAAGCGTCGTTGAAGATCTGCTGCTGAGGGTGTGCGCGATTTTGGCGCCGTTTAGAGGGGGCGGGTTTAAAACGCGATTTTCTCTAAGCTGTTCAAATCGAAGATGTTCAGCCTAGTTAATTATTAACGGGAAATCGCTGGAAGTCCCCGTCGCAAAAGCTATTATTAGTTTTAAAGGCCTCGTATAATAGTTATAGTAGTTTAAAAATCAATCTCTAAACCCGCGACCGCCAGCAACCGCAGGGTCTCATAAAGCAAATATCTGAAGTTAGGCTGTATATTTTTACATTAAAAAGGGCTTCTAAAGAACCCTTTATACAAAATTTAATATTGCGAGTAGCTTATTTTGGGCCCATTAAATCCCGCAGTATTTTTCTCGGCATTTGGGGCACAAATCTACCGCAATGTGAACGTTCTAAACCAGCGCGTTCCACAGGGACCCACTGGAAAGCTGATTTAAATGGACATTTATTTACAGCAATTGAACACTGAATTCCTTCCATTTGGTCTATAAATTAATGTAAATGAGATTTAAAAATCATGTTTTATTGTGAATTATTTGTGAATATTATTTGGACATTTAGGCTATTTAAAAATGTTAATCGTTTATTAAGAAATGGATAGATGTTTAGATCTAGTAATTGAAGTCTGAAATTAGCTACAATTAGGTAACTATCTAATTATATGCTTTAATTTCAGGTCATCCAAGTAAGATTATTTTATATTTGTTTCAGAATGCTTCAATCTATGATAACTGAAAATTTCATTCAGTTCTCTTAATGTTTAAGAAAGTTATGGGCTTTTGACTGTTCACGATCACAGCTTTTTTGTTATGTCCATAGAAAATCAATAGGGAACAAGATGCTCATTTCCGAGTATGAAAATGGCCATAACTTTTTAAATACTTGAGATATGAAAGTGAATTAGGTGTCAAATTAAACTTATTTTTATGCTTTATCTGATGGGATAAATTACAGACTTGATTTTTTTAATTTCAAAATTTTGTAACATTGCTACATATATATAAACATTGTAATCTGTAAAAACCCATAATAACAACAAAAAAGGTTCAGTTTAGTTTGGTTTATTTTAGAGATACAGCACGGAAACAGGCCTTTCGGCTCACCGGGGCCGCGTCGACCAGCGATCCCGCACATTAACACTATCCTACACCCACTAGGGACAATTTTTACATTTACCAAGCTAATTAGCCTACAAACCTGGACGTCTTGGAATGTGGGAGAATGTGGCAGGTCACGGGGAGAATGTACAAACTCTGTACAGACAGCACCCGTAGTCGGGATGTAACCCGGGTCTCCGGCACTGCATTCACTGTAAGGCAGCAAGTCTGCCGCTGCGCCACCATGACCACCCGTGAAGTTTAATATATGTATATTAAAAAAACACAAATAAATAACCAATAATAGTGCAAATTAAATAAATAATCCCCACCCCGCCCGAGTCTATATACGTAGTTCAGAGCTTATTTGGAGGTTATAGTGTATAACAGCCTGATGGTTATTGGGGAGAAGTTGCTCCTGAACCTGGACAATGCCGTTTTCAGGCTCCTGTACCTTTGTTCCGATGGCAGGAGTAAATGAGAGTATAGCCAGGGTGGTGTGGGTCTCTGATGATGCTGGCTACCTTTTTGAGGCAGTGACTCCTGTAGACCTCTTCAATAATGGGGAGGTAGACAAAAATGCTGGAGAAACTCAGCGGGTGAGGCAGCATCTATGGAGTGAAGGAAATAGGCGACGTTTCGGGTCGAGACCCTTCTTCAGTCTGATGTGGGGGGGGGGGGGCGGGAAGAAGAAAGGAAGAGGTAGAGACAGAGGGCTGAGGGAGAGCTGAGAAGGGGAGGAGAAAGTAAGGACTACCTGAAATTAGAGAAGTCAATGTTCATACCGCTGGGGTGCAGGCTGCCCAAGCGAAATATGAGGTGCTGCTCCTCCAATTTACAGTGGTCCTCATTCTGACCATGGAGGAGGCCCAGGACAGAAAGGTTGGTTTCGGAATGGGAGGGGGAGTTGAAGTGCTGAGCCACCGGGAGATCAGGTTGGTTAGTGCGAACCGAGCGGAGGTGTTGGGCGAAGTGATCGCCAAGCCTACGCTTGGTCTCACCGATGTAGATCAGCTGACATCTAGAGCAGCGGATGCAATAGATGAGGTTGGAGGAGGAGGTGCAGGTGAACCTCTGCCGCGCCTTGAAAGACTGCTTGGGTCCTTGAATAGAGTCAAGGGGGGAGGTAAAGCGATAAGTGTAGCATTTCCTGTGGTTGCAAGGGAGAGTGCCCGGTGAGGGGGTGCTTCGGGTGGGAAGGGACGAATTGACCAGGGAATAACGGAGGGAGCGGTCTCTGCGAAAGCCAGACAGGGGAGGAGATGGGAAGATGTGGCCACTGGTGGGATCACGTTGGAGGCGGCGAAAATGTCGGAGGATTATTTGTTGTATGTGATGGCTGGTAGGGTGGAAGGTGAGGACAATGGGGACTCTGCCCTTGTTACGAGTGGGGGGATGGGGAGTGAGAGCAGTCATGGGGTATAGAAGAAACCCTGGTGAGAGCCTCATCTATAGTAGAGGAGGGGAACCCCCCTTCCCTGAAGAATGAGGACATATCCAATGCCCTGGTGTGGAACACCTCATCTTGGGTGCAGATGCGGCGTAGACGGAGGAATTGGGAGTAGGGGATGGAGTCCTTACAGGAAGCAGGGTGGGAAGAAGTGTAGTCCAGATAGCCATGGGAATCAGTGGGTTTATAGTGGCTGTCGGTCAGAAGTCTATCACCTGCGATGGAGGTGGAGAGGTCAGTACATGTGATGGAACGGGCAGTGTTCATCATTTTTTTGCAATCTTCTTCGTTCTTGGGAATACCAGTTATGCAACCAGTCTATATGCTCTCTACTTACACGTGTAGAAGCTCAAGAGAGTATTCGTTGACATTGAAATGCCTTCTTGCTTTACTTCCCTGCATCTTGTGTCTGGGGGAAGCAATAAAGCAGCTTCCCTGCAAAGCTAGGAGCTTACAATCTGTTGTATGCATCTGCTGATGAGCAATCTTACTTACATCCCCTGCTGCTATTGAAAAAGGATGCCTGCAGTATGTACATTCAAAGCTGTGAGAATCTTGTCAGCCACCAGCAGAGTAGTCGCTGTAAATAGGTCTCTCATGAGGAGAGAACTTAACTCCACGAATGGCTTTCTGGTTAAATTGTTTTAACACAGGCAGATCTTGTTATTCACTATGCAGGTGCCTGCCTTTGCATCTGTGGGAGGTTGTGTTGGGTCAAGTACAATCTGTATAATTTGCTTCTGAACCAGTCCCTTAAAATGTTCTGAATTCTGATCGTGGCACATTACCTAGCCTCGGGACCAAAGACCCCACACCCCCCGCTTAAAAATATGAATAATGCACGTCGTAGGCTTCTCCAGAAACCGAGCCAAGGCTTGTGACTGTGGTCATCAGACTTACCTTTAACAGTTCACTCATTAAAATAGTTAGCTGCTTTTATAAATCGGTCAATGCTTAAGCACTTGTTTAAGGAGTCTGGAGAGTTTAATTGTCATATGTACCGACAACAGTACAACAACATTCTTATTTGCAGCATCTTTACAGGCCTGTAAACACAATACTCACAGGGAAACAGATAATAAAGAAATACTAAATCAATAAATCAATAAATCAATAACCAGTGCAGAAAAGCCCAATGTTCCCCATAAGGTCATAAGGTCATAAGGAATAGGAGTCGAATTAGGCCCATCAAGTCTACTCCGTCATTCAATCATGGCTGATCTATCTCTCCCTCCTAACCCCATTCTCTTGCCTGCTCCCCATTACCTCTGACAACTGTACTGATCAAGAATCTGTCTATCTCTACCTTAAAAATATCAACTGACTTGGCTTCTACAGCCTTCTGTGGCAAAGAATTCCACAGATTCACCACCCTCTGACTAAATAAATTTCTCCTCATCTTCCTAAAAGAATGTCCTTTAATTCTGAGGCTATGACCTCTAGTTCTAGACTCTCCCACTAATGGAAACATCCTCTCCACATCCACTCAATCCAAGACTTTCACTATTCTGTCTGTTTCAATGAGTCTGTGACTGTCCTAGTGCAAATGGTATATGGACACACTGATCTGTTCTGTATTCGTGCCTACTATGTTCTGGAGTGCTAAAGCAAAGCAAGAATTTCATTGTCCTGTCAGGGACACATGACAATAAAACTCTCTTGAACTCTTGAAACGTTAAGAATTTGGTGATGGGTGTGCAGATAGTGCATGAAGTAAATCATAGCCCTTCAGACAAAATATAGGTCCTTCACTACCAAAAATCAGGCCAATTAAAAGAAGGAAAACTGGGTTTGTAATTTAAGCAACTCAATTAAATGTTGCATAATCGCGCTTTGCCAAATAGAGAATCGAGTCTGTAATTAAGGTAATGAGAATATGAGAAATAGGAAGTAGAAGGAGTATTATGCAAAATGGATGAGAATAGATCAGGCTGCCATCATAGACCTTCTCAGATTTTTCTTTCTATCAAGACCATTGGAAACAGAAATCAGATAAGTGGTGTAATGGTGCTGGATGTACTGTCACTTACTCTGTAGTTTTAGGTTTAGGTTTATTATCTTATGTAATAGGATAAAATATCTAGGGCATATTATTACAGAACAAATGACAGATGATGAGGATATTTATAGGCAACGACGCATGCTGTATGTACAGGCGAATATTCTCTTGCATAAATTTGGTGCGTGTGCAGATGTGGTGAAGATGTCGCTATTTAGAGCATACTGCACCACTCTACACTGCGCACCTGTGGTCGAACTATTTAAAGACTAGTATGCAGAGACTAAAGGTGGCATATAACGATGCCATGAGAACACTGCTAAGGCAACCTAGATGGTGTAGTGCCAGTAATATGTTTGTGGCTGCAGGAGTCAGTACTTTAGAAGCTATCCTAAGACACCACATGTATAAATTCATTCGCAGGATAAATGACTCTAAAAATGTGCTTATTGTGGTCTTGTCAAACATAAGTGTTAGCACTACACGCTACGAATCCCAGCTGTGGAGACACTGGTATCGTTGTCTCGTTGTAGGACATTGATCATCTTTTAATCTGGATTTTTAACTTATGTATTGTGTTTTTTTTAATTTTATATAAATTATGATGTTTTTATAAGTGATATACCAAGATTTTATATATATTTATGATATTTGATATGCAATGCATTTTTAATGTAATGTTGCCCCTTGTCTGGACCTTGAGTCCGTAATAAAGTTTATTATTATTATTATTATTATTATTATTATTATTATTATTATTATTATTATTATTATTATTATTATTATTATTATTATTATTATTATTATTTATTATTATTATCGCTGAAAAGCTTTGTTTTGCGTGCTATCAGGGCATGATGGCATCTGAGCGTGGCAATACTTTGTGTGCTTTTCCCAGAGAAAGAGGCACAGTAGTGCAGCTCTAGGGTCAGAGACCCAGGTTCAATCCTGCCTACAGGTGCTGTCCGTGCTGAGTTTGTACGTGCTCCCTGTGACCACGTGGGTTTCCTCCAGGTGCTCCAGTTTCCTCCCACATTTCAACGATGTCCAGTTTTGTAGGTTAATTGGCTTCTGTAAATTGTCCCTGGTATATAGAATAGAACTAGATTATTGGTTGGCGTGGACTTGTTGGGCCGAAGAGCCTGTTTCCACGCTCTATCTCTGAAAAACTAAATCTCTACCATCCACTACATTTGCTCAACTATTTGCTTTGTACTCATGTGTGGTTGTTATTTTCTTTCCCTCCTCATGCTGCACTCACTGTCTTTTCTATCTTAATAATCTTTGAATCCATCTCACTTATTTCCCTCAGGATTTCAACACCATGCAACTTTGTTTCTTCAGTTGTCCCTTTCTTCGGCAGTCTGCGGCCTTAAGAAAAACTCAAACAGTCAAGTCAAGTCAAGTCAAGTTTATTCGTCACATTGACGCTGTGGCACTGCGGCAATTAATTGACACTTTTAAAGTTATTTTTTATCTTTGTGAATATTCAATAAATAAGAATGTCACAATTCAATTGCTCGTTAGTCACACGTAAGGTATTTATGGAGCTAATTTGCTGAAGTTTAGTATCGATGAGATCCAAGCTCCTTGGATTTCTCTGCCTCCAAGAGTGTCAGGGGTTATGGAGAGAAGACAGGAGAATGGGGTTGAGAGGGAAAGATTGATCAGCCATGATTGAATGGAAGAATAGACTTGATGGGCTGAATAGCCTAATTCTGCTCCCAGAACCTATTAACATGATTAGTCTGAAGAAGGGTTTCGGCCCGAAACGCTGCCTATTTCCTTCGCTCCATAGATGCTGCCTCACCCGCTGAGTTTCTCCAGCACTTTTGTCTACCTATCAATTTATGATAGATTATCTGAACTAAAGGAAGCATGTTGTGCCTTCCCATTGCTGTTTCGTGAAGAGGCGATGTGGTCAATTAGCAGTCCTCGAGGGATTTAGCACAGGGAGGCAATGTGACAAAAAAAATGCACATTCAGCACATTCAAGAATCTTAATGAGCCATTTAGAAACAGCGAAACATTGCAATGGGAACTGCCTTATCTGTCTTTGAGATACTGATTTAAATTAATAAAATTTAAAAGATGTTGGTGCTTTTCGCAATCAGATTCAAAAAGCAGCATTGTTTGGCTGAAACCCAAACCAAATCATTCCTTATCAGTCTGCTGTCATAATATGTTCACATTTTTATGAGCTGCGTCGCTGCTTTCTCATTTTGTGTGAGACTCGGATCTACAGAATGACAGGAAATATTCAGTGAATCCCCCAAAGACACGGCAGATAGCAGAAAAAACAGAGTGAACGCATGACATCACTGGGAACGCCAGCCTTCCAGGACTTTGCAGAAATTGTCGATATCTGTCAGGGGCTTGCGTCAAGCCTCCCTGGAGAAATGTCATCCAGACATATCTTTTCCCACTGGGTGCGCACTCACTTATGATGAGCAAAAATAACGGAGATTCAGAAGAAATGAAAGAACTGTTTTGATTGCATGTAAAAAAAAAGTGTTGCCTCACATTAAAAAATAGGGTAGATTAGGTCCCAACCCAAAAAGTACCTGTCAGTTTCCCACTAGCTCACTGAGTCCTCCCAGCTCTAGTTTAGTCTATTTTATTTATTTCTTTGTCAATTTCTCAATCATCTTTTATTGAATTTTAAAACACTTCCAATGTGAGGCTGAATGCACTCTCTGACAACTTTACATGCCTTTCCCCCTACATTTAATCCCATTTTTAATTTCTGCTGCAATCCAGTTGGATTATTTTTGCCTATCCGGAGTTTGCTTCTTGGAGGAATGTGTATTTGTTGCCTGCCTCATAGTTTCCAGTCTCCCGCTGTCAACCTTATGATACTGAAATCCATTTTGTATATGTTCCAGGAATTTATCATCTACATTGGTAATGCTGACTTGATTTATCCAGAATTAAGGTTCCCCGTGTTTACCTTTACGCAAACACCCAATTTATGTTGACAGCTGAGCTCTGGAGGGCTCTGGAACACTCTCATCCACCCTCTCGTTTTTCCCCAAAAAGATAAACTTTATTCAGAATAAAAATAAATACAAAACAAGAACAGTGCAAAACTCTTCTGACATTCTCAGCGTCTATACATTCATCAGTTATGTTTCTATACATTCATTAGTGTTCGTACCTACTTAAACCAAGCATCCTTGCCATCTTGTGGTCCCCTGGGTGATATCCCTTCTTTTGTTTGAAGGGTGTCCCAACTGGACTCTGCTCTCCTAAATCTCCATCTCTGCCTCTGTCTGTCTGTCTGTCTGTCTGGGTGTCTGTCTGTGTGTCTGTCTGTCTGTCTGTCTGTCTGTCTGTCTGTCTGTCTGTCTGTCTGTCTGTCTGTCTCCCCCGGCTCCCCCCCCCAACCCCTCATTTCTATCCTCTCTCTCTCTCTCTCCA